>NW_024609884.1:61679578-62286838 GCF_016920785.2 Ixodes scapularis | reverse complement strand
GAGGCCATAAGAGAGCGCAACCAAAACATTTCCGCCCTAATAATCTGTCGAAGGAAAAATAGCGTTCCCTTGAATATTTTATTTATATATAGTGTTTATGGACTAATAAATCAATCAAATGCATTAAAGTGTCATTCCTGTCTCTCCTGAATTTAGCGGGTTTTTTTTTTTTGTTGTTGAGTTTGCTAAACGGATCATAAAAATCTCTTTGTATTGAGGAACCAAAGGTTAGTCGTGATGCTTGGGTACATTATATTACAGTATGTTTGCCGAGTGTGAGTACCTCTTTGAAGAGGTAATGAAATATTTTTTCAACTTTTTCCTCTTTAGCTTTAATCTTCAACTCAAAAGCGAAACGAGAAACCACGTCATCGTAAGTAGGGCTGGGCGTCGATTAAAAATTTTAACCCGATTAATCGCCACCCTTTAATCGATTAATTAATCGATTAATCGGTTGCGTTAATTTTTATAAATAATATATTAAAAAGATTGCAACAACTCGTCCTGCCTTTGAGGATTTATATTACTTTCTGTTACACGGCGCAAAGGACATTTGTAATGGAGGATACATATATAGTTCAACGATTCAAAGGCACATATTTTTTCTCCAGCTCCGAAGACAAAGAAGTTTGTCGACAATCTCCGACAGGAAGACTATAAGTGAGGGCGTGGGCGATGCTTTCTCCTTTTTTCAGAGAAAAAAACCTCTATGAGAAGGCGTTGATTGTTGCCTGCGTTTTGGCGGATGGTCCTTACTGCAGCTACATGGGTGCTTCGCTCGTAGGCGATACTGAAGCGAACTTACCCTTCTACTGTACGAAAACGGCTTTTTGCAGATGACGCAGTGGACTTCCTTCGAGTAAAAAACTTCACCGCTGGAGTTTACTAAACCCATAATTTCCAGTGAGATTGCCTTTCATACTCGTGAACTCGTCCATTTTTACGTGCCGAATACTGGAACAAGTAGCCATGGCGTTGTTGGCTTTCCAGCTTGTTTTTCTGCTTGTTTGTCTTGCCTGGGCAGGATGTGTAATAGATCCTCAACGCGTGAAGTTTGGCGGTCGCGTTAGGCCTCGTCAGAACTGTAATGTATATCCTCGAACACGTGACGCTTCGCGAGCGCGAGAATTGAACCTTGCTCATAGCACCTGGCTGGGAACGGACTTCTTTTGAGTACCGATTAAAAAACCGATTAACCGGTTAAAATATTTGATCGCGATTAAAGCCTTAATCGATTAATCGGAAGGTTAATCGATCAATTGCCCAGCCCTAATCGTAAGGTACTTGGGCACCGGAGGTGATGACTTCAAGCTGCCACCGTGCTTTTTACACCCTAAGGAATGCCTGCGCGTCTGCTTACCCGCAAAACACTCAAAGAGCAAAACTCGATCTACAAAATCAGCTGAGCGAATGATGAGGCGAAACATGCATTTAAACCTGCGCTGTGGCATTACGCAATGCAAAGCGTCATGCTTGCATTGTGTAATGCCACAGCCCAGAGTTAATTTTTTAGGTCTAAATAGATCTTCCGCCTCATCAATCGCTGAGCTGATTTCGTAAATCGAGTTTGGCTCTTTGAGTGTTTTGCGGGTGAGTAGACGCGCAGGCATTTTTTTTTGGAGTGTAAGCACCACCGTGGAACTTGTCATTCTGAGGCGATGATAAGTGTCGTCACGGCACTCAATGGCCACGAACGCGAATTCAAATGTTCGTCGACGTATGGACGAGCGCATACGTCCGAGCTACGAAATGTCGTGTCCAGTGCGTGATCTGGGTTCGGCAGACGCGCTTGGGCACCGCGGATGCAGCACAGTGAAAAGGCGGAGAGCTTTCGAAGGAATGGAAATACGAAATAGTTGGCTCTATATTCAAATTTTCGTACCGAAGAGAAGGCTTTTTAGGCTTTCTACTCTCGTGCTCAAGATTTAGTTTAGCGCACTAAACGATATCCGATTAATAAAATCCAATTTATCCCAGCCATAAATTTATTTCGTGGCCACTAACTTATTTGTGCAGTGCTTGACATGTACTGTGGAAAATTTACTGGACCAAATAACCTTGGGTTCTGCCCAAATATCTGGACATCCTTGACTGACAAAACAACACTTCGACAAAACTGTTTTTTTTTTTTTTTTAGGGAAAGTGAAAGTATAAATATGATGCTTTGAATGTTGTTACTATTTTTTAAAGGGCCATCCAATTCACTATTATATCAACCTTCTTGTTTTTTTTTCGGGGGGGGGGGGGGGGGGGGGGGGGCGAGGCTAGCACAAATATTTTTGTAGAGCAGTTCAGCGGCATATGACTGTTTGCATGCTACTTCTGTCATTAGAACGCTCTCTAACAGTATAAAATATTATCTTCCTACAAAGTTTATACAAAAAATAAATATAGGGCCCTATAAATAAGCGAGGCAACATAGCTTCGTGACTTGTAACACTACCTATCAATAGGTGTAACATCACCATCGAAAGGTGTGATCTATAGACATTGAATAAATTGCCGATTACAACTATATCGCTGTTTTGAAGTTTACTTCTACAACGGAATTTTCTATGGGGCATCCTTGATCCTTAAAGGAGCGATGCAAACAATTTTTTACTCGCGCAAATACAGCTTAGAACAGATCCTTAACGTTAATGACCTGTTAAACACGCGTTCGTTTTTCACTACACGCAATTAAAGTCGCAGAAATAATTGACGAAAGTCCGAGCAGCGTTCACCCCCTAAACTCGCAGCCAGAACAAGCAGCCGCGTCATCTGGAGTCGATAATATGCTGCCAATGTTTATCACAGGCAGCCACGCTCTCGGGTTGGCAAAGCACAGGACACGCACTGAGTTCCAGACATTTTTATGGTTCGGCTGTTGTCGTCATTGCAGCGATGGGACACGGGCCACTACCCGAATGCCTGTCGAGCTATCGATTATCACGAGCCCAAATCGAGTGCTCACACAATGCTCGGGTTCAATCTATGAGGCGCATTCAAATATCGTCCCAGGGCGCACTGCGATCCCCCAGTTTCGTCACCAAGTTCTGCGAAGGAGAAAGTGAAAGGAAACTCTCGCTTTTGTCCTTGAAATTACACCGCAACAAAGGAGTTTTTTGGTCAGTGGCGTTGTGTGCGAGTACCTTGGGTCCCACTAGTGCCAGTAAGCTTGCGTAAAGGGAAATACATTCCCAGCGATTATCGTTGCATGGCCTCTTTAAATTAGAGTCCACCTCCGTTTCCCCTTCCTGCCACAAGATAAACGCACATTCTCAAAAGCTACGTTGTTTTGGAACTACCTCTACATGAAAATTCCTACTTCTGATCTAAATGTGCTGCAACGACAAACCCAGCTCTGCGTCTCCCGGCACTTTTGGAACCAACACTGGTTTGTACGAAGGGTGGTCAATAAGTTTTGGCTCCTGGGCTGTGTTACATTTTTATTCAGTGATGAAATTGAATGATGTTAGATTCAAATTGAAGTTTGGAATATGCTGTTCCCCAGGAGCACGTAGCTTTTCGATGAAGTCCCCACCAGCGGCGGTGCATTTCTGTGGCTGGTGCTAGTCTCTACATGCAGTCGTAGAAGAATGAGGGCAGCTGTTGACGACACCGACCCCACGCTGGAGGAGCTAGAGTTCCAAGACGTTTTGCCTCCCGCACCTTACAGCCCGAACTCACGCCATCAGACTTCTGTCTGGTTTCCAAGATGATGGAACATCTGAAGGGTACGCGGTTTTCGTCTAACGACGAGGTTACCGATGCAGTGTGCCGTTAGTGTCGTCAACAGCCGCCTTCAATCTTCTACGACAGCATGCAGAGACTAGTGCACCGGTAGCGGAGGTGCATCGCTGGTGGTGGGCATTACATTGAAAACTTATGTGCTCCTGGAAAAGAGGAGATTTCAAAGTTCCATTTGAATGTAACAATTCTCAAATTCGTAACCGAATAAAAAGGTTACAACCTACACACGTTTGCAAAGAAATGTTCCTGTGCGCTGCAATTTGGAGCGATGCTGGCGCCGCGTAACATTTCCGCCACTTGGGGTGCGAGGGGCACGTCATTGGGGGGCACGAGGCCAAGAAGGCGGCGTTTGCTGCATCGCCGACGGTCAGCGTTAGCGACGCACTTACTCTTTCGGAACCCAGAGTCGTTTGGAACGCAGAATCCACACAGAATCGTAGCATCAAATATTGTAGGAGGGGGCATGTTTAAAGGGGCCGTGCAACGACATCCGGTTGGAATGTTTTTACCTTTACACGAGCTTACTCCCTACAAAAAAACCTTACACCCTTTTGTCCCATATAATACACCCCAAAACTTCATTTCGACATACAGCGCCCTATAGTCGAGCAGCCGGCCCCAAATTTTACGAGGGGCTTGGAACGGTGGGATATAACTTTTTAAATAGCTAAAGTACCTATCAAAGGCCATATAAAGAAAACACCGAGTTTCTACAGTAGGGCCAAGAAAACCCCGATTATTTTTTTTTGTAGTCAGTGACACGTACAGTGCCCCTCAAACTTAACGCCGCCACTCGGTTACACTCGGTTACGCAAAAATTGATCTATTGCATGCTACCCAAAGATAAATTGGTCGCTGAAGCTGGTCGAATACCTTCCCCTGGTTGGGTTCTTATCGGGGACGCAAATGTTCACCAAGCAGCTCGACCACTAGGTTCAGGAATAGCTCAACAAATCAATAAACCGGACGATCTAGTGGCGGCGTTAAGTTTGAGGGGCACTATACATTAGCTATTTTAATAAGTTGTACCAAACGGCTATCAAGCCCCTCGCAAAAGTTAGGGCCGTCTGATCGACTGTAAGGCGCTGTACGTCGAATTGAAGTTTTGGAGTGCATTATATGGGACTAAGGGTGTAACACTACACCCTTTTGCACTATTTTTTTTTTTTTTTGAGTGTATACTGGCACTATTGGGACCCAAGTAACTCGCACGCAACGCCACTGACCAAGGAACTCTTTTTTGCGGTGTCATTTCAAGGACAAATCGAGCGTTTTCTTTCGATCGCTCCTTCGCAAAACTTGATGACGTATTGCTGGAGGATCGCAGTATCCCCCCGTGCTACGCCCCGTGACGATCTTTGAATGCGGCTTATAGACTGGACCCCAGCATTGCGTGGGCACTTGATTTGGGTTCGTGATAATCAATAACTCGACAATCATTTGGGTAGTGGCCTTCGTCGAGTTACTGCAATGACCGACAATAGCTGAACCATAACAATGTGTGGAACTCAGCGCGTGTCCTGTGCCTTACCAACCTAGCGCGTGGCTATGATCAATATTAAAGGCATATAATCGGCTCCAGATCACGTGGCCGCTTGTTCTGGCTGCGAGTTGACGGGGTCAACGCTGCTCGTTTTTCTTTCATATTTTTCTGTTACTTCTATTGCCTGTGGTGAAAAACGAACGTGTGTTTCATAGGTAATTATTAATTAACATCAGGAATTCTTTCTAAGCGCTATTTGCGCAAAGTACAATATTGTTGCCTCGCCCTTTTAAAAGTTGTAGCTGACATTATAACAATCGCAGCCTCTGCTCCAGCACGTCGTGCAAGCCACAACAGCCGCGAGCGCAGCTATCGTTGATGCAATGGCCATGCGGCTTCTGGCGCTTTCTGATGAGCGCTTTGAGACTAGATATTTATCTAATGTTTCCCATTTGTTACTGGTTTAGGTATTTAATTTAACTGCTTGTGCTTTTTCGCGGTCGAAAGCAAAACCTGTACGTTTTAGAAAAAGAAACCGTCTCTTTCTGAGCTCAGTGGTGTATGCTTCAGCAAGATAATAGAGTAATATAGTGGTACATAAAGATTGGCCACTAAAGGCCTATAGCGGCTCAGCTGTTAGGATTCACAACACCCGCTAGCTGGCGCAGAGGTTCCTAATTAATTATACATTCGTTATATTTGTACCATTAAGAAATAGTTTTACTCTAATCTACATGTTTCTAAATATAACGTAGCTTCGAACGTTTAAAAAAAAATATAACGATTGCGCCATAAGGGCAGCCAAGGGGGCGGATGAGGCGTGGCAGTTGCTGTCGTCGTGTGGATCTCTTGACATTCTTTCTTTGTGGCAAATGTTAGACGGTTAAGGTGCAACCCCACCCTTGGTTAGTGTAATTCTGAACCTACAGATGGCGGTGGGATCGCCTTCCAGGCCTGTACATCAAGGCAAGAAATTGTGTGTGGTGGCGCTTCAATGCAGTGGGATATTTTTCCATATCCTGAATTTGACATACCTGCTCCCTTGCTTGTTTTCTCTGCACGAGCTTTCTTTGGAACGCGCATGGCTGCGCCAGTCCTCGTGCAAGGGGCCGAGTTACCTACGCTCCGAGCTCACGTCTCCAGCAAATGTGGGCAGAACTAGGGTACTATCGGGGAAAAATGAAATGCGAACAGAGGAGCGCGTGGCTCGCAGTACAGGCTGCGCCGCCTGGAAGTGAGCCTAGGAGCGAGGGTGCGTGGCCTACTCCGACGTGTTCGCGCCCCTCCCTCTGCGCTCCCCAAGCTTCAGCAGTGCGCCTCTTAGTGCGCTGAAAGCTATCACCGCTATCTTTGCTGGCTCAGCGCGTGCGGTGCAAAGAAGCTCGCTGCACTCGGCGAGCAGGCAAAGATAGCGGTGACAGCTTTCAGCGCACTAAGAGGCGCACTGCCGAAGCTGGAGGAGCGCGAATCGAGGGGCGTGAACACATTGAAGTAGGCCGCGCGCCCTCGCCCCTAGGCTCACTTCCAGGCGGCGCAGCCTGTACCGCGAGCCACGCGCTCCTCTGTTCGCATTTCATTTTTCCCCGATAGTACATTGAGGCACCCTAGGCAGAACGAAACGCGAAAATAGTCCTGAGTCAAATCGGGAGACACACACACAACAAAACTACCGGCGCGTTAAAATATATAAAATTGCCTTTGCGCCGTTATCGGAGATTTCAGAGGTCAGTTAGACATATTTCAATGTGGTTAGATTTATATTGACACGAATGAAGGTGACGAGAAGACGAACAGTGAACTGAAAAATAAAGGTTAAATCGGCGAACTTGTGCCTAAGAAAAAAAAAATAATAAAGGAAGAGCATCGAGGCAGCAGAAAAGCAGGCGGCGATTTGGCAGCGGAACAGACAGCGCGAGCGAGACAGACTCGACAAGGTCGCTGGCAGCTGCTTATCAATTCGACAGTGCGTCACCATCTCGAAAGTTTGGCAAAGAAGGTTCGAGCGTCGCGCGCTCGGGGCGAGGATGAACTGCAGTTTCGAGAACAAGAAAGCAGGGCGAAAGTTACGTCTGGTGCAAGGATGAACGCGAATCTTCCAGAAGTTCGTGACCGAGCGTTGCTTTCTCGGCTCTGTGGGCGGCAATGTGACGGGCCGGTCCTATTGTCGTGCATGTGTTTGGCTCTTTGTAGGTTTCCAGGAAAACGGGATGACGTGATAGGCTTGGGTTTTCAAAATTCTAGCTTGAAAAATTAACTACATAAAAAATAACGAAATAATTTTTTTTTTTTTTGTGGGGGGGGGGGGGGGGGGGCGGTCAGGTGTCTTATTTAGGTGGCTGGGCGTTTATTTTGACCAAAATCACGAGATTAAAAAACACAAAAATGACACTCAGGTTTAGATGTTGAGTTTGGTAAACCCAAAGTAGGACTGGCGCGGGAGTCATAATAAAAAAATGCCGAGGTTAAAAATTAACTCAGCAAAAAATTATACGAATTAATTTCAATACGAATTCAGTGATAAATGCAGCGACTGGCCAGGCAAAGATTCTGGGTCTGTGGATAGCTTTTGCATATAATTTAAGCAATGGTACAGGGCGTCACAAAATTTAAAAAGTACAGATTTTTTTTATTTTTTTTTTACCGCAAGAATAAACGAGGTATTGCCGAACGCTCATTCTTCGCCCACTGTAGTGCTAGAGGTCGCAAACAGATGTCAAAGTATCAGCCCGATCCGATACCTTATTCAAAAGTTATGAGTGATTTTTTGAAAAGTTCAATGGGAAAATTGCGGCCGACGGAGTTTTCGAATACATGGAACTCTATGGCGCCAGAAACCGAAAACGGGCAAAAATGGGCTCCATTTTCTCATTGAATTATTCAGAAAATCACTTATAACTTTTGAATAAGGTATCGGATCGGGCTGAAACTTTGGCGTCTGGTTGTCAGCTAGTGCTACCTTTGGGCGGAGAATGAGCGTTAGGCGATGCCTAGTTGACTTTTGCGGTAAAAAACAAAAAAACAAAAAAACGTAAATTTATTTTGCGACACCCTGTACATCTTAATTTGGTGATTTGTGCGCGAAAGTAGTGGTGTGCGAAAATGAAAAAGATGCAAACGGGTAGAGTTTGACGTTGTATAAAATATTGTGTAAGCACGCACATGGTACGCTGATTAAGAATGAAACAGCTCTACATTTTACACTAGCGGTGAGCGTACCGAAAATAAAGGGTGCATCAAAAACTAAAGTATGTACACATATACTGCTCAGGCCATTGTGTTTGAATGCTCCATAGTATTTTATTACCCTCAGATTTGTTCTAAATTGTGTCCTGATTGCTTACAAGAGAAAGAAGGAAACATTCTAACTCTGGGTTGATAGAAAATCTCCACCTTCTGACAGCTACCAATCATCTCGGTGCCGATTATCACTATTCACTGCATGCCAACGTCGCGTGCTTAGAACGAGTTTTTCCATGTTATTTCATACAATCGCAATTGTTCTTGACAAATAACTATATCAACTCAAGCAAGCGGACAGATGTGAAGCTTAGAATATTTTGTATTGATTGTGGCACACATAACACATTGCACAGGTTTTTTTTTATCCGCGAATTAGATTGCTTTTGAATTACCTTGGTCTCTAGCGCATGTAGCATACAGAAGAGCACGATCTGCAACGCAGTGGAAAACGAAAACAATAATGAAAAACAAGAATTTAATCACGCGAAAACTGAGGGCACTGCACATATACAGAAGGTAAGCTTTGTTTCGCTAAATACATTACCAGTAAAGCATTTGGTTTTATCCTGCGAGCGAAGCGGAACATACAAGTGCGAACATACTGCCCTAAACTACACTCCCAGTGAACAAGCACACCATCTAAGGCATCGAGCTCGCTTTTGTAGCTTTTGGTACGCTCAAACCTTTCAGGACACAATTATAATCAATTCTATTATTTCAATTATTTTTATTAGGTGCGCCTATATCTGTGTGTGTGTGTGCGTGTGTGTGTGTGTTTATGTATTTTGTCTTTTGCGTTCACGTGCCATTTTCTTAGTTATATAACATTTTTCCAGAAGTCCGACACCTACAGTCTGTTTCATCATAAGTAAGAGCCGCATAATCAAAGATGTAGACAAAAAAAAACGCGAACACGCGAACACGCATTAAAAATGCAATGTAACGGCGCATTCAAAATTGGTCGTTAGTTTCTTAGAGAGCAGCAGTTTCGTAGGGCGTCATTGTTACCAGTTGAAGGTAATAAAAAGTGCAGTAAAACTGCTAGCTCGGGGTCTTTAACGTGCATTACGCAGTGTATGTTGCACACGATCGCACGACGGCAGGATGCAGACAGGCGACTGAACCCAGAGTTCTTGCTAATGCCCCTTGATAAAGGCGTTTTTTTTACAAGTTCGGCCCACCATTGTTGTGGAAACGCGCAAGACACGTGCCACGAGAGGGTGCTCCGCCGCCATTGGCTTTCAAGGGCCAGTCATTTTAGTGCTGCGCCGCCTTTTGCCTCCAAGGGCCGCTCGAGATACGTTCCTCGTGTACTGGCACCTTTGAGGTTATTTGAAAAACCAACGCAAACACATCGAGGGGATTTAGTCCCTACAGGCTCTGCAGCGTGAGTTCCGTGCTTTGAACGGAGCTCGCGCTCGAGCATTTCTCCACGTGCTCTGATCTGTGGTGCCACAACACACACGGCCAAAGATCCCTCACCGCACTTGGTTTAGCTTGTGAGCTAAACCAAATCAGCTACGCTTAGAGTATCGGCGCTTTTCCCTCCGATATTGTTGGAGGCGCCGCCATCTTGATGGTTAGTGACGAATCAAACGCAACTGCTGATCGTCACGATTCGAAACTGCGACTTCCTGAGCATTAGTTTCGGTGTCAGAAAGCTCAGGTAATATTGCTTTGCTTTGTCGCGAACTGTTTAAACATTTGTGGAGGACGGAAAAGCGTTTCCTGTGATTTCAAATAAAGCTTCAGATAACTGACAACCATCATTTTAAGCACCAAGATGTGCATGAAGCGTAGCTTATTAAGTGGCTCGGGTTTAGCCCGACCGCATAGGCACAGAAAGAGAACGAACAGCTTGACCTCGCGCTCTTGGCGCTGCTTCAGTGGTTTCATCAGCCTGTAGCGTTGGCGGTGCTCCGAACTAAGGTAAAGCAAAGCAAATACACAGATCTTATGGTTTCACAAGGCAACCCAACAAAAATCACTTAACACGCCCAATAAAAAAGAAATTGCGGGTTCATTTTGACTAACTGGAGATCTTTTGACGTGCAACCGAAATCTCAGATTGGCCTACGTCGGATTGCGGGCATCTCGGCCAATATTTAAACCCAACAAATATGGATTCATGGGCCAGCGCGTTGGCTCAGAGACACTGAGATGATTTAATGTTTTGTGTTTAGTTTTAATATTATTGCCACTTGAAAGCCACCGAGGTGGTTTTTAAAGAAAATATAGTCAAACCATTCCGACAAGCATAGTTTGATTGCGAAAATGATTTTTGCAAGTGATAAAAACATTAAAATGTTTTTGCATACGCGGCGGAATCTGAAATGGCAGAATGCATTTCGTGGCGCCCATTTCATTTGGATCGCGTCGGGCGTGTGTACCGACGCACAGTAGAACGCGCGCAAAAGTAGCTGTGGTGCACCCGCAGCCTCGCGCTCGTTGTTCTGACATCTCTGGCTCGCTCACTGCTGGCATTCAAGCATCTGACACCCCGACATCTGGAACTTTTTCTGTCTTTCACGTGGCGTTCCAAGCGGCACACGACGGAAAATGCACATCAAGCGGTTCTTGAACACGTGTCGCCATCTGTACTTTATATTAAAAAACTACAATTTGTCGTAACTGAATCGGAAAAGTTTGAGGTCTTATAACATTCTTAACATGTAATATATCAATATGGAAGTTCTGGAAAATGTAATATCGAAGCATGCTTCATAATTTAATGTCTCGTTATTTTGATTAGTTGACGTGATTCCGTTTTTAGAGCGGCATAAAATAATACCATTTTAAACTTTATTTTTTATTTTAAATATACATTATTTGTAGAGTTTATTGCTGACTTTTTTTAATTTATTACATCCAACCGAACGCTCACGTAAAATATCGTGGACGATGGGACGTTAAAACTCGAGAAATAGGTTTTTCAATATTAGAGACTGTGGTCTATTAAAAGGTAAATAAGTAACTAACAACTAAAAGTAATCGGAATATCGAGGCATTAAAGCATTGTTGAAAAACAGCTCTTTAATTTGACATTCACTTTATAATTGTAAGATGTATGGAAAGAAAGTTATAAGCCGTCAAAAAAGCACCAAAACGTCAGGCACGGTGGGGTTGCACCTTAAAGCGTAACACCAGTGTCGGCTTGCAAAGAAACGGCGTCTCAGCTGAGACTGGGTGAAAGTAACCACTGCCAAAGTCAGCGTCCAAGCTGAGCGAGACATAAACCGCGTCTCAAGACGATCGCTCGCCTCAGCCTTTACAGTGCTTTCTTTCACGCAGTAACCCAGTCTCAGCTGAGATGCCGTTTCTAGCACGCCGGCCCTGGAGCGTGTTTCAAGCGTCGCTTGAGCGCCAGCTGCGTCTCCGAAGAGCTATTTTCTGTTTCTCGTAAACTCAAGCGAGCTGGCGCTACAAACGCGATTGTGTTGTCTAGAACGACGGTTTCCCCTCACTAGCCTGCGTGAATCACAGGTTCGTTTGAAGGGTCATGCTCGCTGCAGTTCCTCCTCCTTCGCTCATCCTTTCGGTTGAAATGGAGTACACACACCTACGAACGCCTGCAGAACTGTTATTTTTGTTATGCTTGTTTTTCTAGTCACAATAAATATGTGTACATTACTCAGCTCTCTCGTTCGGTTGTCCCCTTTTTTCCACCGATGAGTGCAGCAATTTTAATTTTATACTGCATTTTGTGCATGATCTCCTCTAGAAACTTTGAATTTACGCATGCCTTTAAGCAATCGTTTCTTCCTAAATTCAAAATTCTAGTTAGTCATGGCAAACAAGTTGGCGCAGGCTACCGCATGATACGAACAAAATGGTATTAGTTGTCCACCTATTCAGGTAGCAGCCATCTACGGCTTGATCCATGTGGTTAACGGAAGTGAAAAAACAGGAAGCCGGGACCAATTTCACAAGGTACGCTGAACGTCAAATGAGCCGCTGGGGCCTGCGGGAGTGGCCACTCTTTACGTTACTCTATATTACTTTATGGCAAGAGACGCTTGGCAACATTGTACGACAAGCAGTGAACGTCCGCCTCACCTCGGCGCGCGGTTCGAGGTTAAGCGGGGATCCCACTTGCAAACGTGTATAGGAGGTGGAACTTATTGACCACCCCTCGTATATCCCGTGCTGCCGCGAGTAATTCGGTTACGTGCACTAACAATGATCGATTGGCTTTCCTCTGTTTTTTTTTTCTTTGTGTTGGTCCCGCTCCCAAGGAGCAAAGGGGACGGGATCGCCCTCCCGCGACGCACTCTCCGAACCCGTTTGGGTTGCTCGACGGAGTCTCCTTGTGAGCGGGGGTGGACGTCCACATCGAGGCGAGACTCAGAAGCAGAGCCACGAAGGGCGCATGCAGGAGGAACATAAAAGGCGGCGTCTGAGCGCGAGAATGTCCTCTGCTGGGAAGTCGCGAGTGTACATCGTCGAGGGTTAAGAGTTCAGGGGAAGCTCCTGCCCAGTATATACAGCGCCAAAAAACGACAGGACGAAGACGAGAGTAAACAGGACGAGGCGCACTCGCAACTAAAGTTTATTTAGAAAAAAACCCATACTATATAGGCCGTTAAAAATGCCTATTCATCCCATCAATCCAGAAGACCTCTTGATAAAATCAAACTCTTTCCCTGAGAGGGCAAGGGAAGGCTCGCTAACGCATTCATCTCCCTTTGCTCTAATCTCAAACGCCTCGTGCACTTCTCGGCATATTTTATCTTTGTATTTCGCCAGAACCTTCACATCATGCAGAACTGGTGAGCACGGGCAGCGACTACAATGAACAGCTAGATTGCCAGACGGGCTTGCTCTCATAGCTGAGCATGCGTCAGCTATGAGAGCAAGCCCGTCTGGCAATCTAGCTGTTCATTGTAGTCGCTGCCCGTGCTCACCAGTTCTGCATGATGTGAAGGTTCTGGCGAAATACAAAGATAAAATATGCCGAGAAGTGCACGAGGCGTTTGAGATTAGAGCAAAGGGAGATGAATGCGTTAGCGAGCCTTCCCTTGCCCTCTCAGGGAAAGAGTTTGATTTTATCAAGAGGTCTTCTGGATTGATGGGATGAATAGGCATTTTTAACGGCCTATATAGTATGGGTTTTTTTCTAAATAAACTTTAGTTGCGAGTGCGCCTCGTCCTGTTTACTCTCGTCTTCGTCCTGTCGTTTTTTGGCGCTGTATATACTGATCATGAACCAACTAGCCCAAATTTCTACTTTGCTGAAGCTCCTGCCCCCCTCGTTTCACATTAGCAGAACGAACGCTGGAGAGAAGGCAATCTCCACTCCAGTGTTCGCTCTGCTAAAGTAGAAAGAAGGGAAGGATTTTCTGCGGAACTATTAGCCTGTCACCGACTATGGAAGCGGCTTCGGCGCTAGACCGATCGTGCTTGGTTCTGGTTAAAATCGTTTTCACAGGCACCTGACAGCCAGCAAAACGGGCAGAGGCCCTAGACTCTTGCAACACAAAGTTGGGGCCGAAGTATAGGGAACGCGCCAATTGGACTTCGACGACAATGACGGCGTGTTTTAATGTGATAGCATTCTTTAGCTACTTCACCCGGGTTTCGCGATACGCTCTCTGGCCTCGAATGCGCCATGCGTATGCGTGGCGCGCGTATGCGGAGGAGCCGCACGTATGCGGACGTCGCCCTGGAGGTCGTTCGAGAGGTCGTTCTTGAGTTAGTCCTAGAGGGCGTCCTTGAGATCGCCCTTGAGGTCGTTCTAGAGGTTGTTCTAGACGTCGTCTTTGAGGTCGGCCTCTAGGGCGTCGTCCTCGACGTCCTAGAGGCAGAACACACACATCCATATTTGCGCCCAAGATACGAAGCAATTACCGGCCTGAGTTGAGCCAGTTGGCACATGTCCAATGATGGTGGTGAAAAACCTTGAACAATAAACAATTACATAGGGACAGGCAAGGCACACAAACGAGGCTGCAGTGATGGTGGGGAAACAGCTTGAACATTCAACGATTATACAGAGACTGAAGATTGAACGATTAGACAGAGACGAAGCAAATACTCAATTTCGAAATGGCGCGGTGCAGTAGCGCTGACGTAAACGATTGCGTCGTAAAACATTAATTAATTAAAGTGTTAACTTAAATTTTGAATCTTCGTATTAACAGTGAGTTGCGTCGTGAGTCTCACGATGAATGCTGTCGCAATTCATCATGCCACCGCAGTAACGACTCTGTTTTTGTGTGTGTTCGTTTAATTGTTTCCTTTCATGTGTTCTTCAGTGTAAGAATCGTTTTTTTCAGGGTGATGAGCCAACAGCTGGCTTGTTTTTTTCTTATTCTTATTTGTAAGTATTCGTTTGTTTCAGTTCACTAGAAATCTTGCAACAAAATGTTGCCGATACGTATGTACCGCCGATTTGTCTTGGGGACCCGCTAGGCCCAGCAAATGGGTTTGAGTGCATGATTTATTGATATTTTCCCCTAGGGCGTTTAAATAATATTTCCTACGCTCCGTTTCATTCCAACTTGACGATGGGCAACAGCAACGAGCAAGTGAATAAGAATGTCACAAAAGGCACGTGACAGCGCCCCGCTGGAGCTTTCCGCGAAAAAAAAATGTTGTCACGACCCTCGCTTCGACGCTCCGGGCTCGACGCGTTTGCTGTTGGTCAAGTTAAGATGAAACATAGTATACCGACCAACGCCGCTCTTTGCTTCTGCGCGGGAGAACTATCGGAAACGCACCAAGACTGCACGAAATAACCGTCCCCTTTCCCGGGATCTCGAAAAAAAAAGAGATTTGCCGAGGTTCCCCAGAGGGGCCAAATGCGGAGCCCATACCGCGGCGCGAGCCACGTGTCACTCACTGCAGTGGGCCAGCGCGAAGCGCGTGTGAAGGGCGGCGCTGATTGTTTCCGGGTTCCCGTGAGCTGTTCCACTTTGCCGGAGCCTCTGCCGCCTGTCAGGTGACCTGCGTGCAACCGGTTGAAGCCGTATTTAAACGAGCCGCCCAGGAGAGGGCTCACATCGTGCCCGTTGCGCTCCCGCCATGAGGTCCCTCCTCTGCCTGCTCCTGGTTCTCATCTCCCTTTCACTCGTGTGTGAGTAGCTGCCTTTTTGTAGCCGACTTTGTCACCGCGTGTGTCCTGTCGCGCTGCACACTCGACAGCCCATTTTGAGCGAGGCGAGCACCGTCCCAGACGCTCGCAAGGTGCCCCCCGAAACGGGTCACGGGCCACGTCTCGCGGAGCGATGCGGTCGGCCCCCCGCTCCGTTGGTGGCGAGGCGCCGCGCTGCTCGCTTTACGTGTCCGCCGCCGGTCGGGCTAGGTGGTGCGACCCGTCGGGAAGCTGCTGGGGCCGCTGCAGGTCCCGAGCCTACGACGCTCGGGTCCTGCTGCGACTGTCTTGCACCTCTGTCGTCCTGACTGTTTAGCGAATGCCATGGGCGTTCGCTCCTTGCTTTGAATGTGCTTGAATACGTTCAACGGCGCCATCGTACGCGGTTGAAGGGTACATATCTGTTCCTAAGCGAAGAGTACGAACTCCCCTCCGGCAGACTACCTGTCTCGGCCAGACCTTTCCAACTTACTTGTCTGCGAGGAGTAGTAGCGCACACGCAGCCGACAGTCCTAGATGTGCCGTGCAACTCGTCACGGAGGACGTTGTCGAGGCCCTCCAAGATACCTCCAGGATACTCTCGTGCACCGTAGCACGGCACGAGCATAAATCTCATGGGACGTTTCTCTTGGCACCCGACGTTTTGCAAGAGCTTCTGATTTAGGACTGATCGTCGTAGTGTTGACTGCTGCTCTAAGGCTACCATCAGACTCACTTTTGCGTTCCTTGTGCGAGTCTCCGCTACTTTCTTCTTGTGTGGAGTTGACATCATAGTGCATGCGATGAATTCGGTGAGATCGGTGAATGACTATTGCTGCAAGACGTTCATTGTCACGCAAGTCGAAAAACATTCTTCATTTAGGAGTTTCACTGAATGTGTTTCTTCGATCTATTAATGACTCCCGTGAAATATGTTTCCGACCTGTTTTCACAGCCTCCTAGTTTTTCTGTCAGGTGCTGTGCACGCGACTGCGTGTTTACGTTGTGTGAAAGAAGTATCAGCCAATGTAGTGTGCTCGATAACCGCGCCTTCCGGAGCGTTGTCTTGTACCTACGAAATGATACCTCTATGTGTAATTGTGACAAAAGCACGAGAGCCAACTTGTGCAACCGCTCGGAAAGATGATTTACTTCCGAGGATTAGGATCTTGCGTCTAACAATGCTTCCAACGCAGACATCTGTTTCCATCGAAGCCAAGGTTGAGCGATGGGGAGGGGAGGGTTAAGGCTATGTTAATAGATTGCTTAATAACTGAGATGGTGTTTTTGGTTTTTTTTTTTCAAAGTAACAGCTTTGAAGCGAGAGTCTGCAATGTCCGTTCTCGCGGGTGTCAGTGACGTCCTAGTAGCGATTGTTGGGAGTCCTGGAGACCGATACATCCTGCATCGTGCACCGTCCGAGCAGCCCACGGCAATGGTGCGCAATTTGAGAAGCGTCGCAATACCTCGTTGTCAGCCATAATCAAGGCTAGGCCGCTGTCAGGGAAGAAACACCCTATTTTCTGTGCGGTGTGGAAATAAAACTGGCAGTTCTGTTGAGGGTTGATTGAGGCGTGTAAACTCTTACAACTTGGTTTTCAGGTTAGATTTTGTGGCTATAGGGTTGATTTTTTCGTAGATGTTGCCGGTGTGCTGAAAGTTCGGTTTAATATTGGCTTGGTACTGATGCGTACTCATATTCTTGGAAAGTGTTTCAGCTTTTAGAAAATATACCTCTCAGATCCCAGTTTAGTATCGAGGAATGCGCGCTGCCTTCACACCACTGTGAGCGAGAAAAAAAAGGATACTTTTTTTCTTGTAATTAAAAAGACCTAAGTTCATTAGAAATTTTATTATTTGCAGGCTGCCTTGCCATAACATTTTTAGCTAAGCTTTATTCTCCCGTTTCACAAACATTCCAGATGGTATATGAAACCACTTCTCCTAAACGATATTTTCAAACTGCATTTAGATGGTATAAATTGCATTTGCCTGATAACAGCAGCACAGAAAGTGGTCGACAAAGAGTAACAAAATTGGCTTGAAAGGAAAAAAGCAGTTTCAGAATTTCTCAGTTTATAATAATAATAAGAAGAACGATAACGAAAATATTAAACTATTCAAAACGTAGTGCAAATACGGTCTATCAAGTCCAAAGGAGGCTTGCTGGATACTACCCAGCAAATGAAATGACGGAAAAATGGACACTCGTTAGCGCCACAGCAAATAATAGAACCCAGAGAACCTAGGTTCTGTCTCCGTGCCTGCACGTTTCGGTCTGCGGGAGTATCGTACCGGTGTGCGGTCGTACACGCACCACATGCATGGGGCAGCATAGGAATTCCAGGCACGTATTGCTCACGCTCTCACCCACAGCGTGAGCCAATGTCTCCGTACCTCAAAGGCAGATGAACCTTTCGTCGCCTAAAAACTCACGTGAAATTGGCCTAACATTTGCTTTGCATCATGTAGCAGCCAGCAAATCGCAGTTATACGTTTCTGAAAGAATAAACACAGGAACGAGCAGTACAATGCTTCGCCGTATAGGTCCCCGTGTTTATTCTTTCTTTAAATTCCACCAGCGTGGAATTTGCGTTGGTGGAATTCTAAACAAACTTATCGAAGCTATGTTGCTATATATGCGAATATTGGCGTGGGAAAACGCTTTTCATTCTAATACATAATTTTCCATCTGATGCTGGCTGAGGCGTTTCCCGAATTCCCGGAGTAGGTGAGATTTGGCGTGAATACCATTCCCAGTCGTCGTGTGGCGCGATGTAAATACACTTGAATCAAATGTAATTGGATACTTTAGGGTATTCTCTGCCACACATATTACGTTCGTGCTTTGTTTACCAACCAATACATTTGAGTTGCGAGTGACTACGAAGTAGGTTTCCAAAATGTGATGCGTGCGTTTTAAAACAAACGCACAAAACACAACGTTCTTGCGTGTTCTTTCGTAATACGAATAAAGAAAAAAGTGTATTTCTGTATCTGAAAATGTTCTTCAGAAAACAAATCTTCCTGTAGACCCTCTTGGGCCTTAGCTGTTTCGTTGTTTTAGAGTAAAGCACGCTATCCGATTTCTTTCGGCGCTTGATCAACCTTGTCGTCAGCGCTTTCATCTAGTTTTTTTTAATTTTTGATTGTTGTTGGCGGTACAAACGATGCACTGTGATAAATCTGGAGCATTTTACATAAGAGCAAAGGAGTTGGGAGAGCCAACTGACATACTCCCTGTTAAAGCGCATACTGTTTTTAATGTTTTAAAGGGGTGCGAAAACGAAATGTTTGCACTTATTTCTTTTTTAGTTGTGGTCCATGTTGCGCGGCAGCCCAGAAACACCAGCTTAGACTAGTGTATCTAGGTCGCCAACAGAGGAATAAAAAAAAATTTTTTTAAACGAATCAACACATTAAAATTGCGTCTGGTGGCGGTCTGTGAAGCTAGGTTGGAAAGCCCCCACGTCATGACTTCCTAAATAGCAGCGCGAGTTCACGGCAGAATCGCTCGCTCGTGGAGTCATTTAGTCCTGAATGTGACTCGGCGGAGAACGCTAACGCGTTTACTAAGTTTTATATGTTAAAGCTACCACGGTGCTTCCGCAACGCGCATTCCACACCCTCAAGATCGCCGTTCTTTGCAGACGTAAGCTAGAACTGAGGATGCAGGGACCTCTGCCAAACCATTCCACTGCCGCTTCCCGATGCGCTGTGAATAGCGTGCTCACATATGGCACCCAGTGAATGCCTTATACACATAGCTTGCGGGTATCGCCATTGCTGGGTACTGACGGTTAATTCCACTTACTGGTTCCTTCGAGCTACTACTTCTGCGGTGTGAAACTATAGCACGGTGAACCGAACTCTCGGGGCGCATAAAATACTGGCATGGCTGCGAATGACGTTACGGTCAAGCTAGACCATATATGGCGTACAGTACTCGTATATTACAACTCGGCGAGATTGTCATGCGTTGACGCCACCAAGCGGCAAGGCTCGCAACTACAGTACTCTTGGCCGTGCATGAACTATTGACGTCACGAGCGCGATACGCAATGCGTTTGTCGCTGGCCGACTTTGAAGCGAGGGGTAGAGAGCTCACGTTCACGTCATTTTGTTTCTGTACCCCTTTAAAGATATGAAGCGTCGGCATTTGCCCGTCTCCCTCCGTCGACTGCAGCGATTGGCCCTCTCAAGTACTTTGGGTAAAAGTGGACGCTGCAGATTTTCAGGGTCTACCATCGTCCTAAAAAGTTGTTGTTTTCGTTCTGAGTATACTTTGCTTTGTAAAGCTTTAAATCAGTATACCTGTGTGCGGTCTCGAATATTTCGTTACTCGTCCTTCTTCCAGGCCTGGTTCGCAACTTCGCACGCGTGTCTCATTGAGCAGCTTCTGACGCGGAAACACGGAGGCATTCGCGAAAACACTGCGTTGTGAAACGGAAATTTGGCGATCCTCAGAAGCTAGGAAAGACAAAAGAGGTGCTGAAAAGCGCTTATTTCATCCTCGAACGGTTCGAGTCGAAAGAGACACGCAGAAGGCATAGCGCAGACTACCTGCCTCAACAGCTTTGAAAATATCGAGAGACTTCATTGGAAAGCTTTATTCCGACATACTTTCAGAGCTCCACGTTTAGGCCACTTGGTGAAGGGATGATCTGTTGCGATAAAACATTGGCGGCTGTGTTAGTGGTTCGGCATTGCGCTCTGTGAGGACTGACTAATTGAGAGGCGAAGCTATAGACATTAGATGATAATCACATTACAGTGTTGTGTGTAGCGCCTCACGCTGGAATGTGGCTGTGTACGCATGTGCACGTGGCCTTGGAAAACTTCCAACTCTACTTATTTATACGAACATACCAGTGGACATCTTAAATGCCGTTGGCTGCGCTATCAAAGGCACAGGTGCGAGAGCAGCTTCGTTTAGCGGAGCAGTCGCAGGAGGAAAGTCCCCCCTAAGGCCAAGCGGATTCCGTCGCGCAATCCACAACACTGCACAGAATTGTTTTAAAGGAATATTAGAAATTCACAACGCGTCTTTTATTTAGTTCTTTTATTTTTTTAACGTGCTTTTTTATCTTTGTAATTGACACTAGGGAATATAGTTAATATTCAGTGCGCTCCAAATAGGCGAGTACACATGACGGCACCGCTTTGTATTTTGCCCCTTTGGGACCGTTGATCTGGCACACGAGCGTTGGTCGACGTTGTGCAAAGTCTCGCCAAACAATGTGATCTTATGAGGACGCGCGCCAGGTTGCCAGAAGCTTGCCTGGATTTTTCACAATGCTTCGTGTCGTCGTTAGTGCCGCGATTTTCATAGGCTGTAGCTCTTTTGGAAACGTAATATACACGCAACCCGCAGCAATAAAAATTACCTCGTGGTAAAATAAAGAAAAAATTGTGAAGGGGATAATTTACGCACTTTGTGTTTGACGACGCGCGATGTTTACAAGTCACGTGGCGGTCCTGAACATTACCGGCGTATTATTTGCGACAGGCACGTGACATATTGCTTCAACGGTGATGGGAGATCTTAAACGCTCCGGGACATTCTATTATGTTTTGTCTGTCTCAAAAGTATCCTTCAAGACCAGATTGGAGGCGTTCATATTATGTAGACGTTGAAATTGTATTGTGACCTTCGTTTTGGTAACTTGAAGAAACAATTTCACGGGACAAAGAATGTCGTATATAGGCCAACCATCAATCAGACACAACGGAATGATTCAGCCCTACATAAAATAGTGTCCTTGGCTGAACTATTTCTAGGGAAGGGGGGGGGGGGGAGAGGGAGAGTGCAGAAGGAGCCATTAAAAGCTGAAGAGCTGCCACGTGATCGATTGTAACTGATAATATATAGGGAGTACTTTTGCACGATTAAGGACCCCGTCAAAAAAACTTCTGAAGTTTTTTTTTTTTTTAAACCAGACTCGTTTACTTATTAAAAAAGGCGAGGAATCACATTTGGTTAAATTGTAACTAATTACAGTTACAATTACACTTTCATAAAAGTAAGTGGCCGTTACCTCAAAAAAATGATGCGTTACTTTCGCGGCGTTTCTTTCAAACGGCGTTGGCGGTAACGCGTTACAAGTAACGGTGTTACCGGTATACTTTTTCGGAAACGTAGTAACATACTCGTTACGTTCTCAAAACAATAACGGGTAAAGTGCTTACATTACTCATTACAAGAAACGGGTAACGTAGTTACGTTACTCGTTACTTCTTTTTGCAAAACTTAAAAACAAATTACTTCAAATTTTTTGTGTGTGTGTTTTTGGCGCTAAGCTATGTGAATTTCTGAATTTTTGTTTTTGTTTTATTGTGTTTTCGTCGTGAGTATTTAGGGGAAACCGTAAAAAAGATTAAGTAATTCAGTTTCTGCATGATCATACGTTTTCTTGAAATATGGCGCATATGCATACATGTGTCGTCAAAACTGTATAACGTGTCCATTAATAACTTAGGAAAGTAACTCAAAAGTAACTTGCGTTACTTTTTGTCGGTAACGGTAACGCGTTCCTTTTATTTTGAGGTAACGTAGCTCGGTGACGCCTTCTTTTTATTTGCACGTAACGAGTAACGTATCTCGTCACTTTTTCTTCGGTAACGTTAACAACTGATTTCAACCCTACTGTCCTAAGGTAAGAAAGAAGACACAATTGTTGTGGAAGCGTTTATTGTTGCCGCCACTTACACTTTTGTGACTTTGACCGACATCTGGCTCTCAAAAATCTCATCAGTTATATTGCCCCATTTCTATGCGAAGATGTCATTCGCCGCGCTGAACATTTTTTTCCACCCGCCTTTCCCCAGACAGGTGCTGCCACCTGGATACGCGACTGGGTCTAGATTGAGTGGCTAGAAAACAACGCCCTCGAAAGGCCTCTCCCACACGTTCGACACCCAAACAGTCAGCTAGATCCGGTGGGCCCATTAAGACGCTGTCTGTGACCTGACTACGGCTCGGTACAAAGAAGTCATCTCTCTCTCTCTCTCGACTTGAAGGAACTAGAGAACGTATTAAGGGACAAAAAGAAAAGGCGCGCACAGATCCGCTACACGAGCTCGTGTGCTCTTTGACTGTTTTGTTGTTTTATTTTTCGTTGGAAGGAAACACTTGAAACTCGGGGGTTTGTTTTCTTATTGTTTGCACAGAGATTCCGGTTCTTTGCATCAGTGTGCTTCCCCCAATCGTTGTGGGCGAGCAAGCTGACGGGTTACTAACTGCAAACAACCAAGCCACGAAAAAAAAAAGAAAAAAAGAAAAAACGATTTGAGTCAAGGCTTTAGGCGACGTGAAGAAAGGTTTTGGGATCTGAAGAATATCAGGCCTTGCGTTTTGTAAATGCAGGTGACAGTGCGATACCGGTAGTGCTTACCCTTATACACACGAAAAAAAAATAGTTCTTTCGATTTCCTTTTCGCCACTATTCAAAGTTCCCGCCTTTTTCCTCCCCGAATGAAAACAAAAAGGAAACGGATTGCAGTCATTCCTTCCGTAAAAAAGTAAGGAAATTACCTTACGATTACCTTCTGAAATATCTAGCGTTCCCTAACAAAATTACTGATAAATGCAAGGGATTCCAAGTAATTTCGTTACTTGCAACGGCTTACGTACACGACTGACTTAAACCATATGAATGGAAGGGGGACATATGTTCATAAGGCTCAACATCAATGGCGCAGCGAAGGGATAAAATATGCTTGAAATTTGTGCGAGGCAGTGAAAGGTAGGGAAACTCCACTTGTGATTCCGTCTTCGTCATAGTTCGTGCACCCTCTGACGGAATTTCAACGGAATATCTCTGGTAACAAAATAAAAACAGACGGCCCTGTGAGCACGGGCCTTCTGTCCGGAACATTATAGTTGTTAAAAAGTGAGACACTCGGTGAGTAGTTTCGCACGCTCGCATAATATCTCAGTTCGTTGTGAAATAACTCAGTGGGCGCTGTTATAATATGCGTCTTAATTACGCACAGAGATGTACTATAGCTATCGACGCTCCCTCGAAAGATTCCGTCTGCACGGTTTTAGAGAAGATTGTTCTAGGCCACAAGTGTTGTCTGAGGTCGGAGTTTTCGGATAAAGCAGTGGTTAAGAATGCAAGTCTTTGATTGTCGGAAGATTCAGGTCTCAGTTATAACACAAACGACTATGTTGGGGGATCGGATGCCGTGTGTTAACGTACCGCCCATTCGGGGCAAGTGGAGCGAAATCTCGCGCTCCATAATTCAGGGGTCCTGGGTTTAATTCTCGCCCCTGCACGTTTCGAACCGGCGTACGTTCATGTATCACTATTTCGTGATGTACGATAAAGACCACTGGCCAGCAGTGGCACCACACTGGCTAAATTTCTCATCTACAGCGGTGAAAACAAGCGTCCATGAAGTTGACTAACCTCCCTCCCGCTGGTTAAAAAACACACGAAATAACTTAAGGACAACGTCGGACGTTGCAGAAGGACGCCGAAAAGGATGAAAGGCGCATTTTGACGCAACGGGAAGGCGGAACCGCTTGAGATTCCTTAGACGAGCGGTTGCGCCAAAGCCCAGATTGCTTATATATGCGCGAAGGAACTACGCGGATCTTGGAATATAACGAAAAGCACCTATTAAATGGATGCTAAGTATTTATTTAACGAAGAAAACAAAATGTATAGGAACTCGGCAAAGTTGATACGCATGCATGCACCGTCAAGGTAGCACTGTCTCTTTGGTTTCGAAAACTCCAACAATCAAGTGCCGAATTTCTTTTAATTTTTTTCCCCAATATACACTCGCTCTCGATGTTATTCACCGCTTTCTGCTTTTTTAGATCATCTATTTCTTAACTTCAACATGTTGGAGAAGCATCGATGCCACATGAATTGCTTTTTAGAGTCGTAATTAATTATGAAAAAGTCGGCCTTTAATTAAGCCCAATATATTAAATATTTAAAAAAAATAAGGAAGGCCTAAACCCGTATACAAACCAGGGTTAGGAAACATAGCGTATTAAGATGTTGTCTCTCTATCTTCTTTCGTCTTCCCCTTCCAATTTTAAATGATTTACGTTTCTTGACCCCAGGCTAAGGTTATTTAATGTCGTTGTAAACTTCTGCAAGCTCACCTCTATTATCACTTTTATTTTCCGCAGATAAACTGCTGTGCCAACAAAACCTATAGTTTCGTTTTATGAATTTGTTGAAGAAATCAAGTCGGCGCTTGCGCAGCTTTGATAGGTGCGCAAAGTGCGCGAGGTCACGAGCGCCCATCATAGGTTTCTCTGCATTGCTCAGAAACTCCCCCGAGCACGGCCGCTGAATCACCCGCTCCCGATACACCGCCCTAATGTTTACTAAAATGCCAGGGCAGCACGCGCACGTTCGTTGCTTCGGGAAGCAAGCAAAGCATACGCCATACGCACGAACACTGAAGATGGCACCGGCAAAAAGCCCGTTAATGGTCCCTGGTACTGACTACCTGGAACGAGGCATATGCTGTCCGTGAAGACGCTACATACGCCGCAGACTCATAACGACTATCGAGATATGTTCATAGTGAAAATGTGAATCAGTTATGGCGCCGAGGCATTAAGGCATAAAGCCGTCTGTATCACGCGTTGACGTAAAAATTGCCACAAAACGAATGTGTTTCGTAACTTCATATGCAACTATGCAATGAGTGTTTGCAAAAAGCCCTTTCGACATCGCTCATTGCATGCTAGCCTATACAGTAAGGACGCACCTTCTTTGCGTTGCACAGACTTCGAATAAAGAGAAAAGGTAGACCGTTTTACTAAAGTACTCAAATAGCAGTGAGAATGATGCGGGTGCAGTTACACGCACTGCAGGGTTTGACATCTACAACAATAACTGTTAAAAAAAATATCCCTTTGCTCGTGCGTTGTTCATTTTTTCTTTTTTTTAATGTTCGGATCTTTTATTTTGTTAAAGGGACGAGGAAATTATTTTGAACTTCGTTCTCCTTCACTTTCCTCCTCAACTTAAAAGCGAAATGCGAAATCACGTGGTCGTGACGTAGTAATTTAACGGAACCGGAAGTTCTCCCAGCCGTCTGGGGGTCTGCAGGGTTAATCTTCCGTGGTTTTGGCGTCCGATGCAATCGTTGATAAACGTAGAGCTACAGCGACAGCCCTTCCAGGCTTCTAGCCGACGTGGTCAGCCTTCCACGACTGGTCAGTTTGACTAGTTTTGCCTTCATCGACGCAAATAAGGGCAATTTCAGTGTGTCAATTTTGACGGTGTTGGTTTCGAAATGCAATGACTCCATGTTTCCACCGTCCTTTTTTTAAGCACACCATGAAACTTGTCATTCGCAAGTGACGGTAAGTGCCGTCAAGGCACCCGTTGGCCACGAACGCGAAATCATATATTTGTCGACGGATTGATTTTTGACGAGCGCATACGTCCGAGTGACGCAGTGCTCGTGTTCAAACCGTGAGCTGGGTTCTCCTGACGTGCTTGGTTACCGCGGATATATCACAGTGAAAAGGTGGAGAGCTTCCGAAGGAAAGGAGATGAGAAATGCTATGTTATATTTTCAAAATTTTGCACCGTAAAGCAGACTTTTAACTTGCTACCCTAAGGTACTAGGTTTCTTTCAACCCAGTACATGATATGCGATTAGCGAACTCACAATCTAAAATCATTTATTACTGCCCAGTTCGTGCAGCGCGTGCGTTTCCAGTATTTTCTTTTGTGCTTCGTAATATACCTATTGCTAAATTATCCAAGCGTCAAGAGGCATGCAGGGGATGTGGTTACACGCATTTCCCTATTGGCGTTGGCAGTATTCTTGTTTAAGCAAAAATTGAAAACAAGTGGCAATTCGCACGTGCGTCCGCAAACGCCTTTTTGTTATGATTTCTTTAAAATCTTCAATACTGGTAAGGCGAGTGAGCGCAGCGCGCATAACTACGCTCCCTGCATGCTTCTTGATGCTTGGGCAATTTAGCAATAGGTCTCTATGGCGAAGGGCCTATTGCCGCAGTACGCCGGTGGGAGTAAAAAAAAGAAGGAAAAAGAAAAGACACTTGTACAACCGGCACAATCTTGTAGTGCGGAATATCTCAATGGTTTCCGTGAATTCCTTCCGCCAGTCCTTTCTTCCGCAAGCTTGGAAGAGTACTCTGTCGCACCGGATGTCGCCGGTAGTGTCATGCGCTGTAAATGGTGATCGCCGTGGGTAAAGCAGGGGGTTATCTTTACGTGAACAGAATGCAACACACGTGTGTCGACATCCCCGCAGCTCCGCAGCCAATTCCGATGGCGTGGGCTTGGCGCGCGAATTTACACGCGGCCCATTTCCTTCGGCAGATGCAAGGCAGAGAGGCGAACGAGAGGCGATTCCCATTCCGCGAGGAGCAGTCCTTAATATTTCGCGACGAGGGCGCGGACCAATCGGGCTCCACGCCAGCTGGATTTTCTTTCGCCGCTCTCTATCTAGGCCACGGGGCATCGAAATGGTGGGCACGTCAGCGCGGTGCCTCTTCCCCACGAGCAAGGTGGTGACCGCTGGGCCGGTCGCCGCTCCGGTTGCCGACGTCCTCGCTGTCCCACAGATACGCGCGATGGGTGCACAACAGATACCGGCCAGATAGTGGGCGAAGGCCAGGCGACCCGTTCTCCTTGCGCGATTCAAGGCTATTTGCCCGGGCGAGCGATTTGCGCGGGGGAGGCAGGCGAAGCGTCGCCCTGGAAGCCCTCGCGCTCCTTGAACCTGGTTCCGAGTTATGCGAGGCACGCTCGGGGCGCACTCTTGCCGACTTGGCCCAGTTCGGCGGTTGTGAGAGTGCTGTCTCGGGGCAACGCAGGTCATGCGGCGCACAACAAGGCGTGCGACATGAAGAAGGACGCCGGAGACTGCGAGGAGGCCTCCACCAAGTGGTTCTACGACAGCAAACTCAACAAGTGCCGACTCTTCGTCTATGGGGGCTGCGGCGGCAACGACAACCGGTTCGACACAGAGGCCAAGTGCCGGGCGCAGTGCGTCCGTAAGTATGCGGGATCTGTTCCACCGAGTGCCGAGGAGCGCTGTGGTGCCGATCCCTTTTCAGGCCCTTGGACACTGTCAGCAGTTAAACCTGTCCAAGGATCACCTATAGTGGAGGCCCCTCTATGACAGACCTCGCCGGTAGAGATGGGCCGATGCGTTACCACCTAGAAGACAAGGCCTGGAGGATCCACGCCACCTAAGTCGAATCCGCGTCGCCGCGAGCGCGTCTTGCAGTGTTTCACGACGAGCACCAAGTTAGCACGCGGCGATGCAGAGACGCATGCGTCTGCCGAGCTTAACGTGTTTGCAGCTTGGGGTACAATCAAGTTGAATCAACTAACAATGACGCTCAGGCTTTGTCTTCTAGGTGACTTCTGGGGAAACTTGTCCGGGCGTTAGCATATAGCGCGTAAAGGTCCCCATTGCTGCGTGCGCTGCTGCTGACTGGGTTCGATTCTGTTGGTGTTTTCTTCTTTAACAGGTCATCAGCTATAGCTGATGACCTGTCAAAGTTGTTCTGCTAGCACTGTCTGTGGGTAAAGTACACTTTACCCACAGCCAGTGCTAGCAGCACAACGGCCGGTAGGTCAGCGGTTCGCCGGTCGTTGTGAGCTATAGACCAGCAAACTGCCGGAAGTCAAAGCGAACAATCTCACTCATTTTATTATTCATTTGTTTGCGTAAGCGTTCACACATTCCAATGTACCTTTTGCCGAATTACCCAAACATGAAAAATAATGCTGGGAACGTAGGTACACACGCTAGGCGTACTGGCGTCTTCAGATATTCCAAAGCAAAAAGATCTAAATCAAATAGCACTCCACACCGATGTTCCACGGACGATTTATTTGGTTTATTTACTTCGAAATTTTTGTATAGAAAAGGCGAGCACGTGCAGCGCGTGTATTTACGTTCCCAACATTCTCTTTTATGCTTGGGTAATTTAGCGAAAGGTCTATTAAAATGAACCAAAGCGAGAACAGGGTGTGCTATAGGGCCCGACTTTCAACTAGTTGATGGCTTAGGTTTAAAAAGGGCGAAGCTCCTCTTGAATAACTTCAAGCCCTGCGTTCGAAACCTCGAATATGCTGATGTACAGGTTGTTGAACCGGCCAATATAACGGTTCGGTTTTGGTTCGGGTTCAACAGCTTCGTATATCGCTCTGGTCCGGTTCCGGTTCAGTCATACATGCGAAATATCGGTTAGGTTGCCTGTTTTTTGTCACAATTAAACAATTCAAATAAAGATCTGTATTTGAATCATTTCATTGTGACTATAGCTTAAATTATGACTTCTATCGTCCTGCTTTTCTTTTCTTAATCGCGATTGTATCAGACTCTACTTGAGAAAGCACACAAAAAAAAAATTACCCGGCATTGCATTGGAATTTGCCTGGGCTATTGATGTCCGTCCTAGGCGGATATGTACGAAATTGAACGAAAATATACGATGCTTGCTACTCTTAGCACAGAGTGCTTTTTAGTCACTCCACATCGAGGTTTTAATTCACAAACTTTGACAGTAGCTAATACTCGTAGCCCCCCCCCCCCCCCCCCCCCCCCCCCCAAAAAAAAAAGAAAGGTCCCGCCACTGAAAATATTTGAGTGATAGATTGAGGTGTTTGTGAAAACAACGAAGGGGAAAGAGGGACATTAAAAACGGGTTGTTTGTCTCCTAATAAGGCGGTCATTTTTTCTCGTTCGGCTGGGGGAAATCATATATAAAGCATGGAGCGCATGGAGCGTTTTTGTATGCTCATGGCGATAATGCAAGCATTCGTGAAATCATAAACTCAGTCGCTAAACCCTGACCTCTCACCAATTTTGCCGCCAAGCATAACTGTAGCATTATAGCTTCCAGTCGCTAAAAAGAAAAGTGCGTTCAACTCGGCGTCATGTGCTTTAAAAGATAAAAAAAAAAAAAAAAAACTCTGTTCATCCGAAGACGTGCTGCGGAAAAAGGGACAACAGAACGAACATATGTTTAATTTTGTACGGTGGGGGCCTTGAGGCTTTATAGCAAACACCACCGCATGCTAATTACGTGCTGCTGTACCACAGTAGAGCACTCACATGCGATGTGAATCAGCCAGCACGCACCTTATACTCTCAAACTACCCGCTACGAATGACTGAGTTCCTAGGTTAGAGACGGGATAGACCGCAAAAGGCAGACAAAATGTATTAAAAAAAAGAAGGAAGAAAAGGAAGCGATGAAAGAAAAAAAAGGAGACCGAACGTTTGCCCGAGGAGCGACTTGAGTCCGTTTCATGCTCTGATGAACCGCAGCGGAGCGGACCCTGCGAGCCATCGCAGCCAATCCAGAGACGTGGACGTCGTGACTATACACGCCCCCGCGCGTCGCTGCGTACTTCTCGAAGGCCACATGACACTCGCACAGCACTGGATTGACTTCGATGTCTCCTAGCACCCTTGCAGTTTGTATATCGTAAACGGAGTGTACCGGGACATCGGTGTTCAAAAGCCTAGGCGTCTCTGTGACGCGCCACTCCTGGCTTTACGAGCTTTACATAACTCGTATGCCTCTCGGGTATTCACGGCGCCGTATTTCGCGGTGGCTTACTTGCACCGGAGAAAAAAAATACACAAAGGAAGCCCGTCGATTTTTTTTTAAATTTATTTTAGTGCCTTTTTTGACGTTCTCTTTTCATGCAAAGTATTGTTTAGCAGCCAAAAAACAAACAAAGGTTAGCTCCTTCGCCTTTTCAGCACAGTCAGGTAGAGCTGTATGCCTCCGACCCGACTCGCCGACGCCAGGTCGTGGTGCGCGTAGACGCGAACTTTATTGATTTGGTTAATTACTCGCGACTTGTCTCCACGTCGCTGCGGTTTATTGAGGTAACACTGCGCCGCTGACGCCCTCTGCCAAGTGCTAAAACAGGTGCGACTAAGACTTCATCACGCCAAACAGTTTTTCAGGGAGGCAGTAACCGCCACATCAGATTGTGGTTCCTTTTCATACGGTGTTCAATGTCAAATGTTCTTTTCCAGACTCAATTTTGTTCCGGTTTTTTGGTACGTTTTGATAAAAAATAACAGCTGTCATCCGGTTTTCAGTTCGAATTCGTGTTCGGTTCGAAAGCCTGCCTATATGTGAGCGCCGTCCTTTTTATTCTTGAAATACACATAAACATAATTCGTTTACGTCACTCGGTGAGCATTACAACGGAACACCAAAATCGAGCGGCCGTGGCATATTAAAATATATGGGTGACGTTTGTTTATTTCCGGTCTGTTGAGCTCGATACGTTGTGAACGCACTCGACCATGCTGTGCCATCGTGGGACAAATAATTCTTGGGTTCGAAAGTTAGGACGACATTAGGTACGAACAATAGAGGATCGGAAGAGATCACTTGTACAAGGTATTTCGTAGATTCGTCACATATGTTGGACCATTTAAGTGGCACGTAGTTTCGGGTCAGTCATGTGAGAAACTCTGCTGCCTTTGCAAAATCTTACGTAAAAGATTTGAAGTATCCAACTAGCTAAACGATAAAGAAAACCTCTATGAGAGTAGACATCAAAGGTTCTCCTAGACGGTATATTCAAGCCAAGGAGTCTTGTTTTGGGTTATCCATTGAAGTTTCCCCCAGAAAAATGCCCCCTTCCCTGAAATAGTTCGCCGTTTCAAAACTTATCTTGTAGTGTTTGCTTTTGTTTTTTTTTTTTAAATTCTTTTAGCACGCGTGCCACGTGAAAGCAGTTTTTTTTTTTTTTTTTGGGGGGGGGGGGGGGGGTCTCTTCAAGTATGGAATTATGGTGTAGCGAATGCTGCAAATTGTGTGTACGTTCCTTTTTGCAAATCTTTAGGAAGGGATAATCGCGGAAAATACTCTACCCGTGGCTGTCTCATCAAAAGTTTTGTCCATTCTGGGCATGGGGGATAGAAAACATTCGGTCGGGTGGTTGATTATTCGACAATCCTTAGGATCTTTCACCTTGTAGATTTATGGTTACTGACGAATCAAAAGAAGAGCATTAATAATAATAATAATAATAATAATAATAATAATAATAATAATAATAATAATCTTTATTTCATCTTTTCCACATACAATTTTACCGAGATTCATACCCCACATAAGCCTAAGCGGCTTGTGCCGCTTAGGCTTATGTGGGGGTATGTGGGGTATGAATGTCATGATCGAATGATCATGACATTAAGCAAGTCTTGCAGGTCATGTTTCAGCATTTTCTTTTTGTAAACATGTCGCGTCACGTCTGGCCGACAAAGTAATAAAGCATAATTCAGTCCATTAATCCCTACACTTTAAGAGCCTCGGTCCGTGTCTCTTGAGACTCATATTGGATGTTAAAGGTAGTAAATTTCTTTGATTTTTTTTAATGCAAAAGCCTAGTTTTATTGAGCGAAAAGTTGGAGTAAGTGGCCAAACAAACGCGATTGCGCGGCACGCGCCGCTTAACAAGCGACTCTACTTGTCCCATTACCTTGGCGTCGTCCTTGCAGTCGTCCTAGAAGTCGTCCTAGACCTCTAGGACGACCTCACTTGTCACATTACGTGAAGAACAAGCAGCGTCTGCGTTGTTGTGCCCGAAAGATGGCCATAGATATGCGTCATCAGGCGTCATAATACGTCATCAGCGTGATATCACCGCCGGAGCGCCGTGTGCAAAGGGTGCGCTTCGCACTTCATCTCTGCTCGTTGTGAGCTTCGTGCGATGGACTGTGAGGCGAACGCGTCTACATCTACGGCCTCGACATCGGCAGCAGCATCTACATCTGCGACGGCTTCCGCACGCAAACGTGGCCACCCACGCAAATACGCCACAGCCTCCTTAAGTGTCCCCCTCTAGGCGTCGTTATCGACGTGATCCTGGACGTCGATAACGCCTCATCATTCGCTGACCTGATTTCTTAGATCACAGATATTGGTTATTTGAGTGTTTTGCGGGTAAGCAAACGCGCAGGCATTTCTTAGTAAGCCGATCTATATTCGCTGGTGAAGGGGGTACTTCACCAGCGAATATAGATCGGCTTACCAAGAATGAAGAGGTCGATGAGAAACTGCTCATTTCATGTAGTAAAATGGCGACCATACAGGGAGTTTGGCGCTATAGTCTATCAGGGTCCAGTGACTTTAGTTCGAATCAGACCTGAAACGATAGTAATAATATAGTCATCGGAAAAAGCCAAAATGGCAAACAATTTAATTAATAGCTTCTTGCATCAATCGTGACTTATGGCTGTTCCGGTGTGCTGTCACGTTTGGTTGCTTTGAACGCCACCGATACAAATGTCTGAACAAGCCAAATCGCTAACTAAAGTCCCATTTTGGTGTTTCTGTCTATGCACATTTTCACAAAGGCGCAGCCATCTTGAATGTCGTCGCTTCTCGTATGCGGTAAAACATCGTTTTGATCTCTCCACGCCGCTGGAAGATGTTTTCGAGAAAGGGGTGATTGTCACACATTCTTGCTTAGCCTCACCTATATCCTTCTCATATTCCAGGTTGAAATGCTTTTATAATTTTTCGTCCCGCATACCAGATACGGAACCCACGTGACTGAGAATGACAGGAAACAGAAAACGTCTATAAACACGCGTTGTACGCGCGTCCAGAAAGAAAGTTGCTTCCGCACATGCATCCAGCGAGAGTGTTCACTTTTCAGTTGCGTGAGCGCAGTTGTGTTCTCACTTAGAGTCACGGCCTGACGCTATTTTGTGACTGATCATTTTTGTGATTCCAGCTCTGCATTAATCCTGTTTAAGTCGATAGAACGACTCGCGGATTTCCAAGTCCAGTCCATCATAAGATTTTTTAATGTGACAGATGTCAGACCTTGTAGATCACGAAATATCTATAAACAGGTTTGGCGGAGGTATGCTGCAGATTTGGAATCTGATGAGAATGTTTCTTAGAGAGCGACAGAGCGTTCATGCTCCATAGCGAAGAAGTTAGCTTTTTCCTGGTCACGGAAGACTCTCGAAAGTAGTAATGACAGCATTCTGGGCGACCGACGCTTTCCAACTTTTTGGAAAGCGTCGGTTCACTAAGGCTTTGAAATATTTTTTTTTCGTGAAATCGTTACAAAACACCTTAACAGCACAAACTGTTTTCTCGGCGGGTATACCAAAGATGTTGGTTCAAGACTCAGGCTGCAAACGTCTAATAAGAGGGTATCCAAAGAACTTGTGCCACGATATGACAAATGTCTTTACGTGGAAGCGAATTACGTCGATTATTCAGGTATCCAAAAGTAATTAAAAAAAGATTTATATCACAAACAATATGCATAACTATATTATGTCTTACTTTGCGCGGAACTAGTTGGCGTCCAGAAATTTGGGACGCACCTGTAGCCACCCAGAGCTGAAAAAGGCGTTGCTTCTGATGTCCACGCTCTGCGATTCGTTCTCCGACGTTCTTATGGTCTGATGCCGCACCCTGATTTGCTGCGATAGATGGTAGGGACTCGACACGCCCTGCGTTTCTTAAAAGCTGCTAGTGACCACAGTAGTAGTTAGCATGCCGACCATAATGCGATTCCTGGGAACCGCTGGAACGGTGTGGGCTGACCATGCAGGCAAGCGAACATGTACGACCCCGTTTCTGCGCGTTGGTGTGGCTTGTGCACGTCTAATTTTGGCCCTTTATTTAACGTGAAACGTTATTTGGAGAGGGGTTTGGCATTTCGTGAAGTCTGGACGAAGGTGAAGCCTGGATTAAAGCGTGGCCGCGAGGCTCAACACTGATTGGTTTTGACTTGGGGGGGTGGGGGGGTGGGGGGGGGGGGGGGGGGAGAGGCCACCGCAGTAAAGGCGCGTTCCCACCGGCGATGCGATCTAGTCGTGCGATAACTTGCATCACAAAAGCGACCATCACGGGCAAAAAGCGACGCGATTTGAGCAGTCGCTACTCGACCCGACTTTTTTTGCGATGCGATCTAGTCGCGGAGCGGCTGAGCCAATCAACGGCGTTCGGAGCGAGAGTTTTCGAGAAACGACTCGCCAACGAAGGCGTTGGACTCGCTCATCGCGCACGCCGGTGTGACCATCTAACTTTTTTTGCGATGCGATCTAGTCGCATCGCGTGACTGCTTACATCGCCGGACGGGAAGCGAACCCAAACCACTTAGATTATTAAGCAAATGTCTTTCCTGCGTGTTACGACACATCACCATCCCGCTAGATGGCGTCATTACTCAGCTGTTTTAGGCGCGCTAGAAATGCTTGGGGTAATGGGCATGTGCGCGCACGGCGGGGAATTCGTAAACTGTAGGCGATGCGCGGCATGGCAACGCCGCTCGCGCCGGATTCTATGCTCCTCGAGGAGAACGCTGTGTTGTCACACATCGCAACGAGCCGTTGCTGCTCCGGTCGGCAGTGAGCGCGTTGCGCGCATATCACTGAAGCGCATTCCTAACCTCTCCCCCTTCCCCTCCCCGTTCTCGCCGCTTTGCGGCGAGAACGGGGAGGGGAAGGGGGGGAGGTTAGGCTCATTCACAGGCTCATTCACAGGCCCCAGTGATAGACATGCAACGCTGCCGCGAAACGGGGGGGGGGGGGGGGGGGGGGGGGGGTAGGCATAGGTTTAAACGCGCCCAGTGATACAAACGCAACGCGCTCACTGCCGGCCGGCGCAGCAACCGCTATACTCCGTTTCACCTTATGCTGTACCGCGGCGAAGGCTAGAAGCGCCAGCTCATAGCATTGTCAGCAGCCCTTAGTGCACGAGAGCTTGTTCCGCCGAGACGTGCCCTAGAGCAAGAACCTCGCGCTTATAGCCCTTCCTGCGGTACATCATAAGGTGAAATGGAGTATTAGTGGCGAGATGTTTTGGTGGCGCCCTCCTATGGTTCCCCCTTGTGACGTCATTACCTTGCAAACAACAAGTTCGATGGTGTTTGTTATTAACATGGTGGAAGCTTGAAATCATTGCGCTCTCAAAGGAACGCTGCCAACACCGTCAAAATTAAAGTTCTTTCATTCCTCTTATTTCCGTCGATGATAAATCCCCTTTCCGACGTCATAGTCAGCGTTCGGCCAATCGTGGAAGGCCGACCACAGCGACGCTTTCGGTAGCGCACGGGGCTTATAGTTGCTGTGTGTGAGAACACAGTGTCCTTCTCGAGGAGCAGCCAGTCCGGTGCGAAAGGCGTCCTCATGCCGCGCATCGCCTATCGTTTACAAATGTTCCACCGGGCGCGCACATGCATTACCGCACGCATTTCTAGCACGCCTTGAACAGCTGAGTAATGGTGCCATTTAGTGGGACGGCGCGAAGCTATAGCGGCCGCATTAGAGTTCCCGTATAGGCGCCCTCCCGTAGGTAGCCTATACAGGAACTCTAGGCCGCATCAAGGGACAGCGCTCCCCGTGGGCGCGCTCAGGGTAACGTTGTGGAAAGTATAGAGAAGGTCGTGATTTGAGGAACGGATGTTTCCAACTTGCAACGTAAAAAAAAGTAAGCAAACGCTCCAGTGTGAACGGCCCTTTTCATAAGCAAGCGGCACTGTCCGAACGGGCCTTTATGCTTTAAAGCCGCCAAAGCTTAAGTTTCTACATTTTGTCAGAGTTCATAGACTGTGATTTACACTTCGTCGATGTTTCCCTTCTGGTTCGCTTTTCATTTTTGTCTTCAGTGTCTCTCTGTCATCTATTCAATAACAAATTGAAACAAGGCAAGATTAACCTCCACAATTGCAGGTCGGTATAATTTAACATCGGTGAGCAATATCGGGATCTTTGTTCTTTTTATGCATATGTCGAATCATGGAGAGCACACATTCAAGTACGAACAAGGTAAATCTTTCACGAATGCACTAAGCAGCGGCCTTTATTGTTTCCCTCAGTATCGTGTCTCCACAGGGCGACCTGAAAGACACAAGGATATTCAGCGGTTGCCAGTTTAGGGCTCAATTGACGCGTTCGCTTTGCTCTGGGCTTCCCGTGGCGCTTTAGTAAAACAATGTCCTCTTGTCTGTGCCCAGATTCCCCGAAGGCGAGCTCGGAACCAGGGCGACAGCAGAGCAAGCGACACTGACGGCAACGGCGGTCCTCGGTCGGTGCGACTCATTAAAGTGACTCCACTGGTCAACGCAGTGTCTTGGACTGAATCAAAATATTCGCGTCACATAGACGACGCGCACGCGTAGGGGTAGCGAGAATGCGCGGCAGGGCAGAGGGTCAGGTGCAAGACCCGTATGCACAGTCAGGTGCAACATCCGCATACAAAATGGGTCCAGACCGGACTCTACGCAAGTGCGTAATGGACGGTATGGCCGTCACTGGAGAGAGTTCAATCGAGCTAGAGACACGCACGGCGGTTTCGTGGACGCCGCCGCCCCAGAACGGATACCACAGGGACCAGAGCCACGAGGCCGGGTTCAGGCGGTGGTGCGTTATCCGCTTTTGGGACGCCTGATCGACGTGCACCACTGTCGTGTTACCCGAGGACCGCCGGGCCACGGGAAAGCCCTCCGTCCCGCCGATGATGAGTGATACCGTACGTTCAGCCGCTCTTGTCGGAGGCGGTGGTGGCACCTGCGCCTGACTCAGGTACTGGGACGGCAGGTGAATCTCTATGGTCGAGACTTTTTGGCGTGGAGGCGCTGCTACTGGCGGCGGTGGCTGCGCTGGAGGCGGGATCTTGATGTGCACCGTCTCCACGGTGTGCGTCGGGGTCCTGGGCGGTGGCGGCGGCTCGGGAGCCGGCGGGCTGGGGATACGGATTTCGAGAATGTCTGAGCGGTCGATGGAGCCCATGGGACTGTCGCCCGACCGGATGGTGGTGATGCGAACAACGGCGTCTTCCGAGGCCTTGGAGAGCCTGGCGGAGCTAGCCGAGGGAGGTGTGACAGGCGTAGCAGGTGCACTGGCAGGGGTCTTGGAAGGCGAAGATTTTTCCGTGTCACTGCTGCCTTTCTTCTTTTTCTTCTTTTTGCCTTTCTTTTTCTTCCTTCTTCTTATGACTTTCCTTTTTCCTTTCCTAAAGTTTTTGGCTGATTTGGCGGCCATGACAACCAGGAAGATTGACACAACTGCGACCATGACCAGGAGGAACACATAAGCTAAAAGCGAATCTACAAAGCCGCCACAGACGGCACCCATAGTTTTATCTGCTACGGTGAAGACGGGCCCACAATTTCCAATGTGGCCGCTAATTTCTGGGCTATTCACGTAATCGTAGTAGTACTTTCCTACCATGGTGAGCAGAAAACGTTGGTAGCTAGACGCAGCAATGCGATCAGACGTTTCAGTCAGATCTAGATTGTCCCACTTCCGGAGAAAGGCGATCGTCTTTTGACGCGTTCTATTGCTGAGTTTTTGTTCCTTTGAAATTCCAGTGCTTAGTAACCGTATAACAATAGGCAAGCTTATATCTGAAACTCTCAGTGTGGACACCTGCTTGTCATTGACCAGAAGAACGGGCGCTCGCTGCTCAGCTTCCAGACGCGTAGTCGTGCCCTTCGCAAAAGTGTTAGGCGTGCTGATAGCGGAGTCGTGGATGTCAGAGTCTTGTTGCACCTCGTAGGGAACTCTGAGGTCAGCCAGTGAAGCATCTCCACGGCCGCACTTACTCAGTACTTCACTCGGGTGGATTCCTTGGAACATGGCTGCTCGCTCGTTGAGAGGCCACAAACGTACCATGATCAGATTTAGCACTTTAAAACTTCCTTGGCGGTATGATTGGCACACGTAACACTCACCCACAGCCCCATAAGGAAATAGTCCGACGGCCATATAGAGCGCGACCAGAGAAAACAAAAAAAGAATGAACGAACAGCAGATGAGCGCTTGACCGGCGATGTGCGAGCCCACGCTGCGCTCTTCCGGACCTACCGTGAAGCTGTGCTGCGTCATTCCGCCTATGCAGAAAGTGATGAACACCGCCAGTAACATGAGAAATAACACGGGAAGTAGAGCGAAGGAAGTGGTTGACTTGAAGCGATCAAACCAGCCGGTCTTGGCGCCGTACTTCATCAGTCTGTGGGCAGCATTTTCAAGGCCATTGAGCGTAGTTTTTAGGTCTGCCTTCACACGAGCATCAGGAAAGTCGCTCTGCAACCTTTTCATGGATATAGTCCGCTCTCTCGACGTGGACTCTTCCACTTTACGTGCCACGAGATCACACAAATCATCGCGAAAGTGGTGCATGAGAGAAAGATTTTGGCTCGCCATCAATAATTGTCGTCCCATAGATGACGCACCGTCTTTTATGAACATAATACCTATCTGGCGAACGCTTTCGGCACAATCGCTAACACTGGGTACCTCATAAAGCTTCATGTCTTTTCGTACTCGTGCCTTGAGGTAGCTACTGAATCCCCTGTGGAAATGTTCCTCTAATTCTTCAAGTCGATGGCGCTTTTCGCGCTCCGCAATGACCAGTTTTTGTTGCACTGTGTTCTTGACGAAGGCTGCCAAGTCGTTCACAGCCATTGCTTTGACGGACGGCAGCACGTTGATGGAAGCTGACAGGTCACTGCTACTCTGGTAGAGCATAAAGGCCAGTATAACGTCTACCGCAGCAGCGAACAGCGTTACTCCCAATGTTGTTGTGTAGAAGGCGTTGTAAAGCGGCGACGCCTCCTGAACATCATCGTCACCGCAGAAGCCTGCAAATCGACCGGCAACGACGAGCACACCACCAAGGGAAAGCAGGCCTAGTAGTGTGTTTCCTAGCTGAATGGCGGTACTGATACCGTGTTGGTAGTTGTCTAGGATGTCTAGAAAGTCGTTTGGATCGCGACCCAGCTCCAGGAAAAAGTTGATGTCGGATGGAGTTGCCTGCAGCTGGGACACCAGACTTCGCATGTACGAGACCGGCACCTGATACGGCTGCACTGGCTTCACATCCATCTCATAGGGCTCCGCAGCAATCTGCTCCAACGGCGGCCCCGGACCTTGGTCCAACAGGCTTCCACCCTTGAAGCACATAAAGAGAGCCAGTGACACGAAGATAGCCAAAGACGTATACATATCGATGCTTCCGTGCTGGCCTCGCTGGGCTCGTCATTACCGACGTGGCGATTCGCCCCGCGCTGCGCGTGGCGAATCGCCGAATTCGGTGGTATGGCTTCGCACGTGTCAGAGAGGAAAGATGACGAAGATGCACCTTTTCGGTGTTTCAAAGCAGGATTATATTGTGACATCCAAAATATTAACTTCTTGAGGCTAGAGCCACTAAATGAGCTGCGCTTGGAGTATCGGCACTCCGTTCCCCGGCATTGTTGTGGGCGCCGCCATTTTGGTTCTTATGCGGAGCAGACGGAACTGCCGATCGTCATGATTCAAAAGTGCGACTTTCTCAGCATTAGATTCGGTGTTAGAAAGGTCATGTAATATTGCATTTCTCTGTCGGGAACTGTTTCAACATTTCTGGAGGGCGGAAAAGCGTTGCCTGTGATTTTAGATAAAGTTCCCGATAACTAGCAACCATGATTTTAAGAGACAATATGGCCAAGTGTCGTTATTCTGAAGCGTAGCTTATTTAGTGGAACTAGTCACGGGTACCGCGCACCGAACAAACTCGCATCCGCCAGCTCTGGGCACTGCCATCTTACCGGTGACGTCCCGGCTCTTGTGAGTTCGCGTGAAGAGTGGTCACTTTTGCGTAAAACATGGCGGCAACCGGGGGGGGGGGGGGTGCCACTTTCGAACTTCCGGTTTATCTCTCTAAGCCCCTCTACCTCATTGGGCAGCAGAGCACTTCATAAAACCGTCTTTTTCAGAGGTCGACACGGGGCAGTTGACGGCTACCGTCCAAATAAAAATAGTAATTTATTTCGACATATTTGACGTCACTGCCGGAAACGTAAAAAACAAGCAAAATCATGATTTTTTTTTAAACGTTTTGCGGAAAGTTTGTTGTAGGTTGCTGTGTCCAGTGTTGGGCGGGGGGCAGTGGCAGTCGCGGCGTGTTATTGTTACAGTGCCATGCGCTAAATAACAGAGGCCAGATTCACGAAACGTAATTCTCGTAAGTTTGGCGCAGGCTACGACGAAATCCTACGACAGCTCCGGAGCCGCCTTACGCACTTTCTACGATCAAATCAGCATGACCGAAGACGTCGCTCAGTTGTTTGGTCGCGACGACCAACGGACATTTATTTTTCTACGTGCTCTTGCGGTTCTTGACTTCAAGCAGCAAGAAAAAAGAAGTACTTGAAATCGACGACGACGAACATGAACACTGGATCTACAAACACTCGGGAAAAGCTACAACGACAACGATCTCACTGACCAAGCGAGCTCGGCAGGATATAGCCCTAGCAGGCACTCCGACCCGGGCAGCGTTGCGCCGACGGTCCTTGGCCCAGTATTGAGTTGGTCGTGCCTCGGCCAAGACGGTCTGCCCAGTGCCCACTACCGGCTAGCTTGCTGATGAAATACGCGCCCGCGCCACCCTTGTGGACCCTTCCCGTATTATAGTTTTATCGCTGATATCAATTTTAGATTAAGAGGTCAATATCGTCCCCTTGTCATCTCCTTGTTTTCCGAGGCAGCGGTGACGAACGCTGCCGTCGAAATGGGACTCTCATCGATTCTATCTCGCAGTTTTGTGTGATATGGAGCCAGGCTTAAAATGTAATCCGTTACAAGTAACAGATTACTTGTAATCCGTTACTTTTTTAAGCAATTTTGTAATTGCCACGTTAACTTTTTTTCGGGTGTAATTTGTAATGTAATTTTGTCACAAAATATTGGTAACGGATTGCTTTGATTACTCATTACTTTTTAAAAATATGAGCATAATACGGTCACTGAAGCAATACTAGCAGAAAATTCAGCAGCATAAGGATAGGAAGCTCCTTTTCAGGAACTTGCTAGTTGCTTGGAAGTTCCTTTCCTTTTCGTTTATGAGAATAAATATGATCTCTTTATGGGAGGAGATTTTAATATTGATATGTTGAAAGATAACGATCCTAGGCAACAAATGGATATACTGATCAACACAAATGGATGCCTCAATGTCATAAAGACGCCAACAAGGGTGACGGTGCACCCTGAAAGAGTGATTGACTTGTTTATTACACATTTTGAAACAGATAAAATTAAAGCTGGAACGCTAACATGCAATATAAGCGATCACCTTCCAATATTTATGTCAATAATTTGCGCTTATACAATGAAGCTAATAGCAGTGAAGCATTTGTGGTTCAGAGTATAACACCAGATAGTCTGGAGGCTTTCAGAAGGGAAATTTATGAAACTAATTGGGATTCAATTTTTATTGCAGATGATGCCAACACTGCCTATGATTGCTTTCTAAATACAGTTAAAACCATTTATAAACGACACTTTCCTTACAAATCAATAAAAACGTAAAAAAAAAAAATCAGGAAGCCATGGATAACTCCGGACTTGCTTGATAAAATACATATAAACAAATTGCTATATCAGAAATTGATCAAAACGAGAGATCCATTACAGCTTTCAAGGTTTAAATCATTCCGGAACCAATTAACAAAGCTACTAAGAAATGCTGAGGCTCTTTATTACACTAACGTTTTCCAGAAACAGTCTGCTCATGTGGATCAAGTCTGGCGGGCGTCCAACTTTCTAACGGTTAGCGGTTCAACACAACAGCATGTTGAAAAGATCGTTCACGAAGGAGTGTCCTTGACTGGATGGTCCCTAGCCAAAACTTTCAGCGACTACTTTAAAAACTTGGTTAGTGACAGCAGCAATGCGGAAGAATCTTGTAAATACATAGACTTTCGAAATAACCATTCAATTCTTTTAGAACCGGTCACAGATTCTGAGGTGTATTCTGTTTTTATGCAGATAAAAAATAGCAGTTGTTGTGACTGCGATGATTTACAAATTCGACCGATAAAGTATGTTGTCGACATATTAACACCATGTGTGTGCTACATTTTTAATTTATCTCTAACAACTGCAGTTTTTCCTGCCGGAATGCAGAGAGCGAAAGTATCTGTTTTGCATAAGAAGGGAGATAAGAACATACTCAGCAACTATCGACCTATTTCTATTCTTCCCGTATTTTCGAAATCACTAGAAAAAAGTATATAGGCTCGTTTAGTACAGTTTTCAAATAAACACAATTTGCTAACCTCCGCACAGTTTGGGTTTAGAAAAAATCGATCAACTGAGTTGGCACTGCTGGAGCAAAAAGAATTCATTCTGAAAAACTTCGATAAAAGAAAGCTGGTTCTGGGTGTATTTTATCGATTTTACAAAAGCATTTGACTACATAAATCACAATGTATTACTTCGTAAACTTGATTTATATGGTATTCGCGGTTTGCCTTTATCGCTTTTGAGGTCCTATTTACACCATCGTAATCAGTATGTTCCCATTGGTAAATATTCATCTAATATCAAACCATTTAGGTCTGGCATCCCACAGGGGAGTATACTTGGGCCATTTCTTTTCAACATCTATATAAATGATATCGTCAATATAAATCCATCGGCAAAATTTGTAATATATGCTGACGACAGCAGCATATTTTTTTCCGGCACAAGCAGCGATGAACTCATTGATGTCGCCAATTCAACATTGTCTAAATTGTACGCCTGGTCACGAGATAATGGTCTGAACATTAATACCGAGAAAACAAAAGCCATAATTTTTCGGCCAAAAAACAAGAGTGTAATAATAATGCGAGACATCGTATTGAACTCCATCCCCATAGAAATCGTCAGCACTTTTAAAACTCTCGGAGTATTCTTCTCAGAACGAATGTCATGGGATAACCACATTGAACTTTTAGCCACAAAACTGTCACGTGTTATAGGACTAACATACCGTCGCGGTTCTTCCCTACCCGTTAACGTGAAACTATTAATATATAATGCCCTGTTTCAGTCCCATTTGAATTACTGTAGCGTCGTTTGGAGTAACACGACGTTCACAAACTTGCAGAAACTATATTTATTGCAGAAACGAATATTGAGAATTATTGGTAATGTGCCTTATGATTACCATAGTGAGGGATTGTTTCAAAAGCTCAGAATGCTAAAAATATTTAACTTCTATGACTATAGGTTATGCATCAGCTTAAAACTCGAGAAAAAAAAATCGTGTTTCTTGTCAGACTTACCCGAGTTAGTGCCGAACGATCACGTCTATTTAACCCGACACATGGAACATTGGAAAGTTCCCGGCTGTAAGACAAACTATGGTTCACAAACTATACGTTACACTATACCTAAATTGCTCAACTACCTCGCTAGCCACGAAATTTGTTTAGACTCCATATCGACTAAAGATTTGCGTTCATTCTATTTGCGCTTGTGATTCTTCATCGATGACTACTATGTTACCTATTATCTACTTATTTGTTTGAACTGTATAAGGTTATTTTTATGGCTACAACAGTGTCTACTGTGTAGTGTTTATAATAATTCGGATGAAGTTTTTTGTCTTTCTTATGTATATGCGTGTGTGCGCTTCTTTTTTTTTTTTTTTTCTCTTGTGCTGCTGCGATTGTCATTGTATGGGGCTTCGGGCTCGTCAAGCATCCACTGGAGGCTTTTTCACTTCTGTCCCTCCAATTCATTTGGAAAATAAAGTTATTATTATTATTAAGTTCAACAAAATAGAAAACATCAGGAAGAGGAGAACAGCCGAAAAGAAAACACGATTTTTTGTATGACCGGTCACCAGAACCACTAGAAAAACGGGCAAGGAATGTACAAATAGACGAAAGACGAATATCAAGTACGACAATGCCTAGTAGCACAGCCTCCTCTATACGGAGAAAGCCTGGCACATCGGCGGCAGAGCCATAGGGAGCGCGGCCGCAGAAAAAAGGAGAGGAGGAGCGCGCGAAGCGGCGACCAATATGGTAGCGCAGAGCAGAAAGGGCAGAGATAGTCCGCGAGCGCTTGGGTCGTGAGCGGCCGCTCCCCGAACCACGTTTGTTTTTCTGTTTTCGTCACCGTCGTTTTCGTGCTCCGGGAGAAACGGCTGCGGCGTAGGGACGGCGAAGGGAAAGGGTTGACGTCTAGTTTCTCCTCTCCGCGATTCCGAAAAAAAAAAAAAACAGTTTCTGCGTTTGCCCGCTTGCTCTTTTGTGGCGCAAGCAAAGAAGGTTCCCTCCGCTCCCGATTCCCCGCCCCTCCTCTCCTACTTTCGGCGGCCACTTTTTTTAGCCACGTGCCAGGCTTTCTCCGTATAGAGGAGGCTATGCTAGTAGGCTCTCCATCGCCTTCCATTGTGTTTTTCTTCTTCCCCCGGACAGGTGAAAGCTCTTCGTTTTGATTTGTTTTGGTCTTTTACACCGTTTCACCCTTTCCAACTTATTCGACGTCTCCCACCACCTACACAGACATCAAACGCGGGTACGTACCCTCTCGATCCGCGGGTTGACAACTCGCATAACAGACGATGTAGCGTCTATTAGAAGGTTAAAAGGCGCGAACAAAACAGGCCTATGGAAGACACACGTACGACACGGACAGGCGCCAAATGTAGCCTAGCGCAAAGAGGTCGAATTCTCTTTGTCTTTGATTTGCCCTACTTTATTCCACCTCGCTTTTGAGGCACGGCTGAAAAACGTTCGGCGCGAGGCTAAGAGCATTGTCTTCGAGGGTACGGGCGATACTTATTTTGGTTCACTTGTCTGGGCTCGGTGGTCGAGTCACTCCTCACTTTAGTCAACTGTCAACATAAAGGGGAAAGGGGGGGGGGGGTTAGGCCAATCTAAGGAGTGCTGACCGAGAGAGAGGACGCGAAAAAGTGGTGTGATCCTCTATTGTTTGGAGACCGATGGCCACCGCTTCTCCCGCTCTATATGCCCTCCCTTCCCCTGGCCTCCACAAATACTGGTATGAAAGTGAGAACCGGTGAACGATCGATAACCCGTAACCACCACTTTTTCACAGACTGGTCGAGTTTTCGGGCATGGAGTGTCCGTCGTCTCCATGGCCATCTCATAATGAGATTTTAAAAATTTAGGGCATTAAGGAGAACGAAAACATTGAGTTTCAGTGCATACCTTGCTTGCCAAAGCCACATTGTCATCAACAAGAAAAAGAAAAACAAACTCCAATCTACGGAAACACATGAAGGTAATCTGTTACACCTGCATTCTGCATTGGCAATACATTGTAACGCTAGAACCAAGTTTTTCTTTTTTTTTTGTGTGAATAACAGGCGAAACACCTGAGCTAAAAGGGAGCTTTTGCAGATCGCTTCTTTAACTTTGAATCTTGTGGCGGAGCTCGTAGACGCTGCTACTGAGAATGCGCACCGCTAGCTTTGTCTGCTCGATTCCAGGGCTGATTTCCGGAAGCCGGAAGCTAGCGGGTTGGCGGATGTGGTTGCAGCTTTCGGTGCCTTGTCAGCTTACAGGTGAACGGAGTGCACCTACACTCTTTCTTTTGAATACAATATTTTATTTTTACAAGCACTACCATAATACGGACGTATCAGAAATGAAAAGTACTGGTTAAAGAACATTTTTGAAAAATATAAAAAACAATTTCTATTGTTTTTTTAATAAGCGTACGAAAAAAGTAACGTGAAAGTAATTTGTAACGTAACGAGTAAAGTAATCCGTTACTTCTCAGCAAAAGTAATTTGTAACGGTAATCCGTTACATCATTGAGGCTCGGTAGTTTGTAATTGTATTCCATTACATTTTTCAAATAAGGAGCACAAGTCTGTATGGAGCTCAAATAAACGCCGTATGGATTACCGTCGCAACATGGTATGTAGTACACTTCGTTATTAGTATGTCATTTTTATTCTGACACGACTGTACGTCACTATCGAGCTATAACAGTTCGTAAAAGCTACGCAATGCCGGTCCAACCTTTCTTTGACGAGTGTCAAGTCAGTATCGAGCTGCAGTCGTAAAAGAGCGGTCCCGAAGTACTTACCAAGGCGCGGTTTAACAGAGCGAATCCAGCACTTCGATCAAACGCGCGCGTCCGCTCCGAGTGTGAGCATGTATTACGTGGATCATGCTAACACTCTCGTAGTTCAAACGTATCTTTTTAAGGTCGGCTCGCTCCTGCATTTCCGAGGCCGCGAAAAACGCCGAGGCGATTTGTTTCCATCTACGTCGCTTTGCAAACGACTGGCACGGGCCGTCTTTTACCAACGATGACAGTTGTGTTGACTTCGGAGGAACGAGCTGGGAGGCATGCTCCGGAGGAGTGCGCGAAGTGAAGTTGTCAAGGCAACAAAATAGTTATATTTTGACGAAAACCGGACTTGCCGTCGCAGACGTCAAACTATACTTCGTTTACCCTTAGGTCCGAGCGCGGCCGATGTTCCGAACCGAAGTTCCAATCAAACAGCGCAAAAAGCGCAACGTCATGGGGTGCTCTCTGTGCTTGATAGGACAAGCTGGCGGAGGAGCACGCACAGAAAAACGGCGAAGACCCGCTGGTCCTATCAACTGCAGAGAGTAACCATGACGTTGCGCTCCTTTCGCTATTTGATTCGCCCTTCGGCTCATACCATCGGCCGCGCTCGGATCTAAGCTGAAACGAAGTATAGTATGACCCTGCCCCGTATCGACCTCCGAAAAAGGCGTCCCTCATACAACTGGCTGTTGATAACCGCTAATCTCGCAGCCAGCCTGCAACTGCCAATAGTAGTTCTTTCCGCTGCCAGCATGACGCAGCGTATAGCTCGAGGCCGCGCGCTCCTGTGGCTTCGTTGGCTTTTTTAACAACTGCACCTCGATATGAAGAAAGTTGCATTTATTTACTTAGATAACCCGCATTACCAAGCAAACACTGCAGTCCAGTCACGAGACGCAGAATGCTTCGTCACGTCCGTGTTTGAGATCCTGCTAACTTGCTTTGTCCTGACGAATGTTATGGTGCAATGTATGTTGCCGAAAACGAAATTTGACCTAGTTGAATAACCGAAACATTGGCAGTACGGCTTGTTTTCTTCTAAAGGATAGGGACACTCAAGTTTTAGCTCGGACGAGCACCACAAATGCTTCGAGGATGATGTTCGTCCGCGAAGCCAGTGTTGGGTTGAAAAATAGTTTAATCATGTGATTGTTGGAATACGGCGATTGTAAAATCGAACCTGTTTTATTGGCTACAACTGCTATGCTGCTACGGCCCACATTTTTGGAAGGTTAAAATTTTTGGGTTTGACGAAGCTCATTTTCTTAGGAAAATTTTTTACTGACCTTTAAATATTTATAATGGCTCTTATTAGAAAAGTTGGAAAATTTCACAATGTGGCATATAGCAACTGCTCCAAAACTATCCGAGAACATCCGAAACACCTTATGTTCGGTCGCTCTTTCGAATTTATTCGAAACTAGTGTTCGAAAAATGTTCGCCCCATCGCTAGCAATAAACATGTTTCTCAGAGTTGTTGCAGCAGCTCTTGCGGCAGCTCTTTTGCGTGCCTAGTAGGCACCCCATGCCTCACGCGGGTCACTCCGCTGGGAGTCAAGAAAGCCTCAACCGACAGTGGCGTTTGGTGTCCACGCTGGCATATGGATGCGGCTTTTGCAGCGTGTTGAAAGCATTGTCTAACATTTGATTCAGCGTGTTGCTACTCCGAGAGTACTCGAATAATCCTTGTCTTCACCAACATAAATTTGAATACATGCGTTATATTCTCATTCTCAAGGAAAGTGTTGTTCAAGCGCCTGACAATCTATTTCTCTGGGGAGGCCTTCTTTGGAATGGACCCAGCTGTACTTACAGTTATCCTCAGTTTCCGTGTGCTCTGCCACAGGCTGCTATCCTGGCCTCGGGTCTGCTCCTCAAGCGAAGCTATCGCTTATGCGGCCAGTGCGACGTTGGCCTCGTAGAAGTTCTTGCATGGGCCACAAAGGAGCTCGACGAAGGGGCAGCCATGGGACCGCGGACCTGAAAAGTTGTTCATATACAGATCAAGTCAGGCCTCCCTGGCTGCGGCTTCAAGTCGATACTCAAGCCCAGCGAAAAGGATTTGAAGAGTTTCGATGGCGCAAGAACAAGCGTGGTGTCGGTTTTGGTGACCTTTTGAGGGATTAGAAAATGTACGTCGTGGTAGTGGCCCCTGGGAAAAGGGAAAGATATAATTCAAATGTCCGCTTTTCGTTCAGTTTAGTCAGCTGTTTAATGAGTTATTCTCACGGGAGTCCGACTTTTTTTTTCTGCTTGTTTGACTTTAACTCGTCTTATCCGTGTTGAGGTTTTTTAAGCGTTTTCCCTCGGCATAGTTTGGCGTTTTAGAGCACGCGCTGGAACATAAAAAGGGTATATGCTAAATTATTTTAATGCCTGGTGTGAGTTCGATGGGGTTTGTTAGACCGCACTTGCGGTGTGGTCGTGGTTGTATACTGTCATCCACCAAGGTTTTTCGCAAGCTACACCAAGCGCTTGGAAGTGAGCAGGAAGAAGGCTCGGCCCTCGAGAAAAGCAGGAGGCCTTGATCTAGCCGAGACTCAACAGGATTGAGAGTTCCCCTATCGCCTCCTCCTCATCGGCTCTTCGGTGGTCCCTCAGAGGAGTGGCTGCTGACCTCTCCTCTTCGGGACCGACTTCCGGGTAGCGAAGGGACTGTTGCGACGGCCTTCCTCGACTCCGTCGTGGAGTTGCCCTTCACCTGTCACCAATGGCAGCAAAGCCTCTTGTCACGTCACTCCCCGGCGCGGGCCAACGACGCTAGACACAATCACGCTCAAAGTCCCTGAGACCAGCCCTCGAGACATCGGGCCGGTGGTGGCCTTCGCGGTGGCGGCCTTCGAGGCCTTCAGTTCTGAGCGGCAAGAGCATTGACACCTTGCATCAGACACCGGAACGCGACAAGAGCGTCGACGGGTGGCATCATCTGCCCCTCAGTGAAAGAACACACGGAAATCTCATCAGCCGTCCCCGTACTTCGAGCACCACGTGAACACTCAACTTCGAGGAAGGCTGCTCCCTCTCAGAGGGTCTTCTCGCCCTCGGAGGGCTATATAACATGGTCTAAGGGACCCCGAAGTCACCGATTAGCCAGTCGACCATTCTAACTGTATATTCACTGCACATAAACGTTCTACTTTAGTAATCTCACACCAGGTCTGTTTTTTCAGGGCTATGCGACCAGAGAGCCACAGCCCCGACTCCTGGTTTCGCACCTGAGATTGTCACCTCCCAAACGCAACAGCAGGTGATCACTCGCTATACTGCACCATCAACCGCTCACAGCGTGCCATCTGAGTGCTACCTTTTTCACTGATGTCCTACTTAAAACTGTACACATATTTGATACTTATATGATCGCTGAATCTTCGGCCAAAGCTTCAGATCGTCCACCCATGGAAGGGCCACCGCGGCCGGTCGTGATCGTGGCACACGTGTTACCGCTGTTTCCAAACGCATAAAAAAAAATGAAAGAAAAACAAAAACAAAATATTAGCTGATTTTTGAAGCGATCTCCACGATAACAGAACACAAGTAAATAAAAGTGCAACGTTGCACAATATAATTTTCAGGAAAAGAAGGACGAGAAACGTGGAAAAAAGAATTTGGCACCAGCACGGCAGGGCGTAGCAAGGCGAATGGAGGAGAGCGGAGCGGAAAACAAAGCAACCTTATGGTGGGCGAGTCACGTGGCTTCAAGATGGCGGCGCCGACAGAAATGTGTGTGACGGAGGGCAGCGCAGCGCAGCCCAGCGCGCCTCGGCGGAGCTCACGACGGAGTGGAGCATGCTCTTTTCGCGTCGTCGACGAGCGCAGACCGACGACATTGACTATTCCATGGACTCCTCGCGCGAGTGCCCCATTCAGGAATCCAGATGTCTGGGCTGGTTGGGGCCAGTCGGAGTGTGTGTGACGCTCATATCTGCGATCTGAACGTATACCGTTCTCACCGTGTGTCGTGTTCTGTTCTTGTGTTCTTGTGTTCCCGTGTTGGTGTGCATATTTAACGTTTCTGCGCTCGACCGGGCGAAGTGTGTTCGACGTGGAGGTGGACTGCTGCGAGGATACGCTACCCTCGAGTCTGGCTAGGTTCATGGATCTAACGAGCCGGTGGTATTGGGGCGCCAGCAAAAGCAGCAAGTTCGATGACGCGTTAAAGGTAGAGTTAATTAGAATTAGAGGATGACCTTAATTTGGGTTAGTCGACAGCCGTTCCCAATCGAAACAACAAGCGCCGTCAAATGTGCAAAAACGGCGGACCCAGTCAAACATCTGAACTATTTAGCCGGCGAGAAATTTTCCACCGGGGCGTCTCAGCTCGTAAAGAAGAGTAGCGGTACGCGATGAGAATGGGACTGAATCCTGTATTGTTTGTATGTGTTCTGTAAAGTGCTCTACAATTTCGAACGCGTACACTGAGTAATTTAAGTATCGTCCGCTCTCTTAGGTGGCACTTTCTTGAGTCATCGTGAAAGTCTACTATGGTAACACACGGACCATCTGCCAGAGAAAGAAGTTGTGAAATATCGAGTGCGTCGATTTCATCGAAGCATCCCGGCGGAATTACCGGAGTCGCTAGGCATGACTCCGGCGAACCTGCCAAGTAGCTAGCTTCGACGGACGCGATATTGTGATTTTTGTTTTTCCTTGACATTTGTGGCGACATCTCGGAGAAAATAAATGCTGGTTTGCACTCGTTATCCCCTCTCATTTTCTTGTTTTCGAACTGCTAACCACTGCCCAGAACCGCTGTTTCAAAGCGTGACTACACGACGAGGACGAACCACACTGACCGATTGCATGATTGGTACCGACCTGGAAGCGGAAATACGGTGTAAACTGTAGGGCTGGGCATTTGGCCGATTAGCCTCTGATTAATCGATTTACGCTTTAACCGCGATTAATTTTTGAACCGGTAAATGGGTTAAATTTTGACTAACAAAATAAAATTGAAAATTCTACGCTTTCACCACGCTGACGTGGCCGAGTACACCTGTATGAAGGTAAACTTGAGGTGAAATTTTTATCTGAAGTATACTGTAGGGGCGAGATTTTTAACTCCAAGCAACTGGAGAAGGTTGTACGTTTTCCAGTCACTTCAACGCCGCGCGAGTGTCCATTTAACGCAGCAGAGACTATGTGAGCAATCAAAGCAGTTCGCAACTGGCGGAGAATATCAAGGAACCTCTTTGCTTCTGCGGCTGAATTATTAATTTGTGAGTGTAGGTATCTTGACTGTTACGAACTACACTTGAAGGTTCCTTTTAAAATCCGAAATCGAACATTGTGCAGCTTATGAAATAATCAGCAAAAACAAAAAAACTTTTTATTTTTTTTATTTTTAAAAGAATATTATGCATGGAACTGAACGAAACGGATTAATCGATTAATTAATCGATTAAAGGGGTGCGATTAATTGGGTTAGAAATTTGAATCGACGCGATGTGGTTTCCACGGAGACGCCCATGCGCAAAGTGGGGCAGTTCGTCGGGGTGCGCTGGACCGCGCTGGTCTACGCTGGACCTGGCTGGACTGTAAACACGGTCGTTCGGTGGCTTCTTGGTGCGGCGTGACGTGACACAGTGGCCGACGAACGTCGCTTTATGCCAGCACGCGTTGCGTTCGTCGACTCAAGGTGGTGGCGCCATCTTACGATGAGCGCTCTAACTATAAACAGTGCAGTATCGTTTCCCAGTTTTCGCTTTGATCGAGCTTGGTGATGCAAGTGCTGATTATGCTTCCCGCGATGCGAAGAAGGAAACTATGATGTCCTGAAATGTCCGAAGCAGCCTGTGAGTGGCGAATCATAGCAGTGCCTTCACGCGAGTGCCCACGACCAGAGTAGTCATGAAACGCGTGTCGTCTGATTGTTTGATATGAAAATAAATGAGTGGTAGGGAGGGCAAACTTAATACACGGCGCACACAAAGCCTAGTAAAAGCCAAGAAAACACCACAACACCTCCACTGCATGGATGGTGCCAAAGTCGTTACCGGAATCTCGGCACGTGCGCACGCTGAGCGGGTGCCCCAGATCAGTACCACAGCAGGCCTCTACAGCTGCCTACTAAAACCGGACACGTCTTCCAGTCTCATGGTCTAGACCCCTGGAAAGGTAAGCGCGTGCCCCGATAAGACCTGGGCAACGGCGAACAGGGGAACCCCTCACTGCCTCGCTGCACGAGAGGCTCAGAAAAGAACGATGCCAGCATATCTGCACTCAATCCTCGCGGGCAGGCCACCATGAAAAAGGTCATTCCTATGCCGTCGCGCAAGATTATCAAAATAGAGACTCGACTAACGGGACCAGTACGTCACAGCCCCGCATTTTGCGATGCGGCGGGGCACCGCCCCATCACGCCGACCTGCAAGCTGAACAGAGCTTTATACATGACTTGCACGTGATGTCAACACTGGTTGCCATTCCGTCCTGGGGCCCTATGCAGCACGTTTCGGACTCCCACAGCGACTACGGAGAAGGAAGTGACGTCAACAACGCAGCAAATGCAGATTGGATGTTCACTGATCTCTCATAAATCAACATCCAATCAGCATTTGCTGCGTTGTTGACGTCACTTCCTTCTCCATAGTCGCCGTGGGAGTCCAAAACGTGCAACTTAGGGCCCCTGGCCAGTGTGATACTTGTTCCAGGGAGAAAAAATACAGCCACCGGGTGACTAAAAGAACATGCTTTTCATGTAAGGCTCGTCAAACCCCGCTGGAGAAAATCAGCCATCTGCGTTAAGTTTTTATTTTGAACTCTTATCGAAAGTGTCCAAGTGCGCACCTGATTTCGCCACGCCTCCGCCTCCTTCCGCAGAATAATGTCCGTCTGCTATGGTCAGGGTTGCACTTTTTGGAGGCACAATGGGGGGCAGCGGGTGTGTCACTGTGTCGCGTGTTAACGCACCCGCCACCCCCCTCCCCCCTTTTCTCCGCTTCACGGTGACAATCCGCGGATGGCTCATTAAAAATATGAATCCACCTGGCCCACAGTACACTCCGCTTCGCGGCGCCCCGCCGGCGGCTCAAGTCCCGCTGTCCACCATTGCAACTCCGAAAAGTGCGACCCCTATAGACCTTTGCATCACTTATCACCGGTGAAAATAATGCTGAGTCACAGAGCTGTGGACGCATGCGCAGGGTCTGCTATACCGCACAGCAGAGCAACAGCACATGCTCAGAAGGCGTTCCACAGCCCAACAGACAAAGATGGCAGCGCGCGGATGGCGATTTTTGCGAAGGTCTACAGGGTGTCAATAGATCCACCAGAGCCGTATATAGAGAGACTTTGTTTGGGAAGTCCAGGGCGCCTTCACAAATTCTAATGTGGCCAACCAGAAGCCGGGAATATTACCCATGGCGGTGGTCGCGGTAAACAAAATTAATAAGGGCATCGGAGTAACTCTCGGTGACTGAAAATATGATGCACGTGATGTTTCAATCACAGTAATCCAAAATCATGGTGGAAGAGCGCGACTAGTGGAATAATAATAATATTATTATTATTATTATTATTAATAACAATAATAATTTTATTGGAAATGAACAAAACGTAAGTTAAGTCAGACCTGCCTAAGCCACTTTGGGCTTGACTGGCAGCGTCTTACAATCTGTGAAACTGGCCGTAAGCAAAAGGAAACATGAAAAATAAAATCCACACAAAGAAATTTGAATAACAAAAGCAAACTAGTGAGCACTTTACGAACTGAAATTCCTCAGGGCTTTCTTGAGCTTGTATTTTTTTTTTTTTAATTTAGAAAACTAGAGGGTAGTTTGTTCAGAAACGCTGGTACATAGTAACTACGAGCTCTTTTTCCAAATCTTGTCGAACATCGAGGTATCCGGCAACGCTCTTTAAGTTTAAGAATACTAGAGGGTACATATAGAACTTTAAATTGACTATCCCCAAAATACCTATGAACAACATTTTCCATCAATAGCGAGTTAAAATCAGGCAAATGTAGTGCTTTAAACATGTCAATGTCCTTACCAAGGCATAAATCATAGGAAATGTTCCTTAACAAAGAACGGACAATCGAATTAATTCTAATCTGCCAACGGAGAGCACAATGATCATATGCCGTAATACCGTAACGGAGCACACTCTAGACTAGAGCATGTACAACAATTTTTCGAACGGATAGTGGCATAAAATACCTCGTGTTGTAATCCGTACACCTGGCGCCGAAGACCGGGAGCCAGCCGTCCGAGCGGTCACACACTGTCCGAGCAAAACAGAGTTCGAGCGGCACATTCGTTTCTCACATCTTCTTGCATGATCAATATTTTCAACTCTGAAGTGTTACTACATTTAACACTCACGCTCTTTTTTAAAGCTGCTTCTCGCTACCACCACCAGGGAATTCTTTTTGGCTTCCAGTTGGCCAAGAGAGCATGCCGAACCCTCTATCTGCATCTGGTGCACGCCCTGGCTCTGCCCGTTCCTCCCATTGACCAAAATCTCTCTATACACGGCTCTGAGCCGCACACGCGAACGCGGCGTCTCAAGCCAGCTACAGAGGCGCCAACTTCTGAATGCCGTTTGCTACTATCCCGGCACCGCTAGGTTGGACTCCAAGGTGCTTTTAAACAAATCGAGCTACCCGCGGTAAACCCCCGTTTCGTTACGCTCTGCTCGGGCGAAATTGGTCATAATATCAGGCTCGAGCGTGCACCAGGCAGCGGCGGAATTCCAAAAGATTCGCCAGACGACCGGCTCCCGCTCGTAGCGTCGACCTCCACACCGGCGCCTACGACTTTAACTAGCTTTGCCACGTTCTCTTTATAGCCGCTTCCCACTAAAGCGACCAACAGCAACAAACGACAGCGACACACGACAACGAGTGACAGACGACACCGACGGACAGCCTGTTTGTCGGAGTCCGCCCTCCCACCTGGCGTACACAACGCATAACACGGGGACAAGGAAACTTGTATCCTAGTGGGACTGGAGTTGTCAGGAAAACACTTCAAATAGAGTCTGGCGACGCGGTTTTCGTGTTTTGCTCTTTGGGCATAGAACGCGCCGACAAACACGGTGAAAGTGGAAAAGATTACTTTGTTTCTTGGTTAAAGCTTCCACTCGTCTTCATTTGCCGTTGGCGACTTTCCGCAAACAGTCGTGACAATCGACACCAAACTTTTTGCGAATCAGAATTCCCGAATCGTTCCTTTTTTGTGTCGTTCGAGGCGTTATAGGTCAGCGCCACGGAATTTGACGCCGATTTTGAGAATGTTTGTAACTTCATATTCGAATTATCGGGGGCAGGCGTTTTTTGGGGGACAATTCGGCATCCCGGTTATTACAGAACGTAATGACAAATCTCTTGTCTGCCGAAATGGCTTGCCGCGGAACGTTGTGTTCTACTTCGTGGTGAGCGGTATTAATTTGGTCAGTCCTCGAACATGGGTGTATCCATCCTGATGCAGGGGCGTAGACCTCGGCGTCTTGAAGCACCACCTCACGCTCCAAGTTTTCGCGAGCAAAACCAGCCACAGCAAATTCCCTATCGCAACACGACCGCCAGCAAGCAAGCCGTGCCCGCTACCATTACGAGCAATCGAGGGATCGGAACTGCGGAAACGATCAGTGGCTGACAAGGACTTCTCTGAATGGTCGAGCGGCGGAGCGAGCCACGGGAGAAAGGGTAGAAGGGCTGGAAGAGAGGTAACAGAAGGTACAAGCGGGCGAGGAGGATAGTTCGTCTCCGAGAGATGTTACTCAGTGGGACTGCTTGCTGCTCTTCAAGTCCAACGACAGACAAGAACTCGTCCGTCGTCGATCGTTTGTCGGCGCTTGTTGGCGCTTGTCTCGGCTGTCGGTCGTTCCAATGGGACAGCATCACCGACACAGAACTTTGTGGTGTCGTCGGACAAAAATCAGTGTTTGTCGCTCTTGTGGGGCGATGCTATAGCAGATGGCCTTTGGAAAATGGCGTCTGCAGTTGCTGGCTTCGGACGCTGCTGCTTTCGTGCGTTCGTCTTTAGACCTCTTTCGGAAGTCACGTGCCGATTGATAAAAAAATCCAATCCATTGCACGATGGTGGAGCAACCGACACTGCTGAACGTGCAAGTAGAGCGAGCGGACAGCTTCGTCTTGCGCTACCGTTGCACGACGGCTTGTGAGCCGGAACGCATTAAAACCCCAGAAAACGCAACTTTCACGAGCTGTAGGGGGCGCGCTGGCGCCTATCAAAATGGCTGCCATCTGGATGGTCGTTGTATAGGGTAGTCCAAGTCACCAGGCTCGATCTAAAATGGACCGAAAAATCGACGCCTGCATGTAGCCATCAAACTTTTCGTCAAAGGAGTATTTCACAAGACGGTTTTTCTTGTAAAATTACAAATCTTAGATCTCTTTTAAAGAAAGGAAAAAAAGGAAAAAACTCTAACGAAAAAAATTGAAATGAAGCCCGACGTTTCAAGGCCAGTTCGGCCCCTTGATCACGGGTGACTGCTTTGTCCTTGTCGTCATCTTACAAATTGCCCGGTGTTTTTGGATTCTTTAAAACGGCCGTTGTATCTGCACGCGCTTTTTGGTTCGTAGCGCCTCGCGTGACGCACCGCAAACCGGACACGTAGGCGCTTGGCAGTGTCCCGGCTGACCGGTTGACGTTATTTTTGGTGTTCTGGATGTACCAGGACTCTAATAAAAGGCGTCTTCGCCAGTTTCTTTCTGTGCCAAGAATAGAGCAGCTGTTGAATTCAATCGTGTGACCCTCTTTTTGGACGTGTTCTGCCAGCGCACTACCCTGCACGTTACTCTTTTTAACTGATGCTGGCGTAGACGTTCCGGGAAGTTTTTAGTTTCCCCAACGTAGGAGGCGGCGCAGTCACCACACGGGATCCTGTAGATGAGTCCCTGAGCTTTTTCTTTTGGGGGACGATCCTTTGGAAGCGAGAAGAGGCGTCCAATGGTGGACACCGGTTTATGTGTCTCACTGACGCCGTATTTTCGCAAAACGCGCGCGAGAGTCTCGCTTGGGCCCTGGATTGTACGGGACGCATACGCGGTTGGGTGGAGGAGGGACGTCTTTTGTTTCATTCCGTCTAAGTTTTTTGTAAACGTTGTTCAAAAACCTGGGAGGATAGCCATTCTGTTTTAGATCGTGTTTGATCGTTGTAACCTCTTTCTTAAGAGCCTCTTCAGTGGAGCAGACAGTAATTGCCGGCCTGAAAAGTGCGGAAGCCACAGAAGATTTGTGCGTAGCAGGGTGGTAGAGAAGTTCAGGTATCGGCCGGTGTGTGTCGGTTTTCTGTAAACTTCGAATGTCAAACGGTTGGACTTTCTTTTCGTGAGCACGTCCAAGAATGGAAGAGAACCGTCAGACTCCAGCTCAATTGTAAATTGTATCGCCGGTTCGATGGAGTTTAAGTGATGGTGAAGGTTGTTGATTTAACTGGTTTTGACCACACAGAAACAATCGTCGACATACCGTAAGAACAAGGTGGGTTTCGGGGCGAATGACTCTAAGGCTTGCAGCTCGATCGCCTCCATCGTGAGGTTAGCCACGGTGACGGAAAGTGCTGCACCCATTGCCGTTCCACTAGTTTGTTTGTAGAATCGACCCATGAAAGAAAAATAGGTGCTGGTTAAGCAGAGGTCCAGAAGGCGGCAAATCTCATTGATGGAGAGGGAAGTCCTCTCAGAGAGTTTGGTGTCAGACGACAGTGCCGCTCTCGCTACAGACACCGCAAGAGGCACAGGCACACTTGTAAATAGAGACACCACGTCGAAGGACACGAGACTCTCGTCATCGTGCAGTTCGAGACCGGAGGTGAGCTCGATGAAGTGGCCGGAGTTGTACACGTACGTGTTTGTCTTCCCCGTGAGGGGTGACAGCAACCGATGTAGGTAGTTGGATAACGCACGTAGCGGTGATGTGGTGAAGTCCACTATTGGCCGAAGTGGAATACTGGGCTTGTGGATTGTTGGGAGGCCGTAGAATGCAGGGGTGGACCCGTTCCTGCAGATAAGACTCGGGTAAATGTTTCGGGAATCCGGATATTGATCGAAAATCGACGAAAGAGTCTTGTTTAAAGTTGCTTGGATCTTGGTAGTCGGATCTTTTGGCAACGTCATGTACGCAGTGGTGGCGAGAAGTTTGTGGGGCTTTTCGTTATAGTCGGTACGGTCCATAACTACTGTCGCATTCCCCTTGTCGGCAGGGAGAATGACAATGTTCTTATCTTCCTTGAGATTCTTGATGGCGGCTTTCTCTTCTGTCGTGTAGTTTAGACGCGATCTTCGCTGTACCTTGGAGAGCACGCTAATAGCCTTCAGGCGTGCTTCTTCACAGATGCCGGAGTCTACTTGATGCAGGCCATACTCGACAGCAGTTGCCATTGACGCAATTGGGGGTTTTGTGGTAGTAAGGAGTCTCGTGTCCTTCGACGTGGTGTCTCTATTTACAAGGGTGCCTGTGCCTCTTGCGGTGTCTTTAGCGAGAGCGGCACTGTCGTCTGACACCAAACTCTCTGAGAGGACTTGCCTCTCCATCAATGAGATTTGCCGCCTTCTGGACCTCTGCTTAACCAGCACCTATTTTTCTTTCATGGGTCGATTCTACAAACAAACTAGTGGAACGGCAATGGGTGCAGCAATTTCCGTCACCGTGGCTAACCTCACGATGGAGGCGATCGAGCTGCAAGCCTTAGAGTCATTCGCCCCGAAACCCACCTTGTTCTCACGGTATGTCGACGATTGTTTCTGTGTGGTCAAAACCAGTGAAATCAACAACCTTCACCATCACTTAAACTCCATCGAACCGGCGATACAATTTACAATTGAGCTGGAGTCTGACGGTTCTCTTCCATTCTTGGACGTGCTCACGAAAAGAAAGTCCAACCGTTTGACATTCGAAGTTTACAGAAAACCAACACACACCGGCCGATACCTGAACTTCTCTTCCTACCACCCTGCAACGCACAAATCTTCTGTGGCTTCCGCACTTTTCAGGCCGGCAATTACTGTCTGCTCCACTGAAGAGGCTCTTAAGAAAGAGGTTACAACGATCAAACACGACCTGAAACAGAATGGCTATCCTCCCAGGTTTTTGAACAACGTGTACAAAAATCTTAGACGGAATGAAACAGAAGACGTCCCTCCTCCACCCAACCGCGTATGCGTCCCGTACAATCAAGGGCCCAAGCCAGACTCTCGCGCGCGTTTTGCGAAAATACGGCGTCAGTGTGACACATAAACCGGTGTCCACCATTGGACGCCTCTTCTCGCGTCCAAAGGATCGTCCCCCAAAAGAAAAAGCTCAGGGACTCATCTACAGGATCCCGTGTGGTGACTGCGCCGCCTCCTACGTTGGGGAAACTAAAAACTTCCCGGAACGTCTACGCCAGCATCAATATGACGTTAAAAAGAATAACGTGCTGGGCAGTGCGCTGGCAGAACACGTCCAAAAAGGGGGTCACACGATTAAATTCAACAACTGCTTTATTCTTGGCACAGAAAGAAACTGGCGAAGACGCCGTTTATTAGAGTCCTGGTACATCCAGAACACCAAAAATAACGTCAACCGGTCAGCCGGGACACTGCCAAGCGCCTACGTGTCCGGTTTGCGGTGCGTCACGCGAGGCGCTACGAACCAAAAAGCGCGTGCAGATACAACGGCCGTTTTAAAGAATCCAAAAACGCCGGGCAATTTGCAAGACGACGACAAGGACAAAAACAGTCACCCGTGATCAAGGGGCCGAACTGGCCTTGGAACGTCGGGCTTCATTTCAATTTTTTTCGTTAGAGTTTTTTCCTTTTTTTCCTTTTTTTTTCCTTTCTTTCATTGTCATTCCTAACCAGGTGGATGTCCACCGAAAGGTTTACGTTTAGATCTCTTTTAGTAAAAAATAGGGCCAAGAAACTTGCCAGGGTCTACGGCGGGCGGCGACCGAGACGACAGGGTCCGGTAGCGGGGTGTGTTTGGCGTTCGTATTGATAGATGGCGTCAGGAGCAACGTCTGGAGGTGCAGCCGACCAGCCAAAGATAGCAGACGACACGCAAACAAAATCCGTTGGCAGCAAAAGCGCCGCCGTTACGCAGACGCGTTTTTTTTTTTTACTTTAAGTTTTGCTTTTATTGTTCGCATTTATTTTTTCACCGAAGGTACATTTCAAAAAGATTATATTCATTTTTATAAACCACAGTGGTCGCGAGCCGTCGCAAAAAGGAGGTAGCGCCATCTATCAATATGAACGACAAACACACCCCGCTACTGGACCTCTGTCGTCTGCGTTGCTCCCCGTCGTAGACCATGGCAAGTTTCTGGGCCTTACTTTTTACAGAAAGAGAGCTACGCTTTGTAATTTTACAAGAAAAAACCGACCTGTGAATTGCACCTTTGACGAAACGTTTAGATTTTTACGAGCAGGCGTCGATTTTTACGGTCCATTTTAGATCGAGCCTGGTGACTTGAACCACCCTATAGAACAGCAGTACGAGGCGGGGTCTGCGACGCGTAAATAATTCTAGTTTTGGTTTATACGAGCATTATCAAAGACTTACTTTATTTTTTAACGTCAGGAAGGTGTAGGCAAGCACCTTTAATATGAAGCCGATCATCCAGGAGCTAGGAAGTGCGATTCTCACCACAGAGGTACCACCATCGCTTAAAGTTGCGAATATCGCATTTGTGTCCGCTATTGTGCAGGAATTCTACAGCTTCCAACAGAGGACACACATTCGAAAGGACGCTTAGCTGCTATGGTGATGTTGGTCATATATCAGACGGACTTTAACGTGTTGTGAAAGGTACAGGTGGGGCGAGATCAGGTGTCTACTTGGGCTCTTTCGCCGTGTTTTTCAATGAGCGGGGCGTCAACAAAAAGAGTTCGAACTGAGGACTTAACGCAGATGGCTGCTTTTCTCCAGCGCCTAAAATTTTCGCAAGACTGCTGAGCGCCTGCTGACGGCTAGCTTTCACAGTTATTTTGCAACGTGCGATTACACCATCAAGATTGCAGGTCTTAACCGCCTATTAATCTGAGCCCTTTCTAAGCATGCGCTCTGAAAAGCACGCTCAAATATGGCATGCAGTGAATACCCTGTCTTATCAACTACGGCGCTACGCCATTAAATATAGAGAGGTTCACTAATAAAGTAATAAAACATTGTTGCTGCTGGTGTTGAAAATTTAAAACCATTGCCGTACCAAGAATACCTCGAAACCGATATGTTATGTATTGTATATTGTCAATCGTACAAAGGAAACGAAAATATTTCAAAACGAGCTTAAAATGACGGAAGTCACTCCCGTTTACAAAGGAGGATCGGCTAACACCTTCAACAGAATTTTAAAGCAATCTCGGTTTCAATCATATTTAAACAACAAATATTTGATGCTATTATAAATGCCAGAGTAGATACTTTTTTTTTTTTTCAGAGTACGATGCAATGAATAGTCAATATAGATTTCAAGAATTCAGATCTCCTCAGCAGACACTTGCGGAGGTAAAGGATAAAATACTAAACTATATGAAAAATAAGGTATTCACTTCAGGGTTATTCTTTGACTTTAGGAACGTTTTTGACACGAAATAGAACATGCCATACAAATAATAACGCTTAAACTGTATGGCATATCTTGACCTTAATAAAAACTGCGTCTAAAATTGCCTGCAGAGTGTTACAATTAGACAAATATGTTTTGGCAGCTCGAAATAAATATGGTGTTCCACAAGGACGTGTTTTAGGCCCCCTGTTATATCTTTTTTTTATATAATCGATATCCCAACTATTCTCAGGTCTTGAGAGCTTGCCTATGTACGCAGATGAAACTAGTACATTTTTGCTCAGTCGATTAGCCATCTTGCACATCTGGAAGTGTAGCTACAAATGAACGAATTGCAACTAAACATTCAACATGTTTTTAAAATTAATTTGTGACATCGTTCAATTAATGCGACAACACTGTCAGTAATTTATGTTTCAAAAATGATGTTGTAAAGGAGATCGCAGAACGAACAGTCTTTGGTGTATGGTTCAGTGGAGAGCTCAGTTGGAGAATTCATTAACGACCTGAGCACCGAGGTATTGGAAACCGTTGAATGTATAAAATACAAAACCTTGTGCTGATACGAATAAGAAAAAAAAAAAGATCTCTCTCTCTCTCTCTCTCTCTCTCTCTATATATATATATATATATAACGAAAGTGGAGGAGATCCAGGAAAGGCCTTTCTTTAATGCACCGACGTTTCAAGCGGGGCCCGCTTTTCTTCAGGGTGAAGAAAAGCGGGCCCCGCTTGAAACGTCGGTGCAGTAAAGAAAGGCCTTTCCTGGATCTCCTCCACTTTCGTTATACGTTCAACCGGCCCGTTGAACCTTCTTACCGTATATATATATATATATATATATATATATATATATATATATATATATATATAAAACTGAGAAGAAAAAAACCCTTAGTGAAAAACAGCAACAACGGACGATTTAATCTTCGACGTTTCGGCCGGAGTCCGGCCTTCGTCAGGCTTCCTGACGAAGTCCGGCCTGACGAAGGCCGGACTCCGGCCGAAACGTCGAAGATTAAATCGTCCGTTGTTGCTGTTTTTCACTAAGGGTTTTTTTCTTCTCAGTTTTATACCCACGCCTTCGGCCTCCCGCCACCATGCCCTATATATATATATATATATATATATATATATATATATATATATATATATTGCGAGAGAGACAAAGTAGATATAAAAAGCACCGGCTTTACTGGCCGAGCCCTGCAACAGTTCTGCACCGCGAGCTCTAGCATGAGCCACGCATCGCCCGTGCAGGCGATGCGCTGTTGGATAGTTATTATAATGTGGACGTTGATGGTGATAAAGTTGCACTGTTACAATATATATCGTATTTAATATTTTACTAGAAACCCTGTTACTGTATTTTAGTTTGGATCACGATGAATTCAACAAATTACAACGATCTAATGTTACACAAAAAAAATGCTACAGATATTCGAGAACAGTGAAAGGCGTAATACTCTCCCCCAATCCACTTTTCAGAGAATGTTGGCCAGGTTTACTGTTTTAAGTTGTTGAAAACAACTTTACACGAAAAATATATAGGAGATTCTGCCAGATGACAAAAATAATTACACTTTTATACACAAAATCAGAGGACCTCCCGATATGCCCAAATTCTGGTACGCAAATGGGAAAATTTTTACCTCGCCAAATTTTTAAATATATCTCAAGTATGACGACGTCAATTGCACTTTAATCCAATTCAAAAATAAGCTGATCCAAGTGCCTTTTTTCTGCGGTGACAGAAAATGTGGTTGTTGTACAGACAGCTGTACAACAACCACGAAATGAAGAAAAAAATGGAGGTTTTCAACAACACGTTGAAAACCTCCAATTTTTTCTTCATTGCGTGGTTGTTGTATAGCTGTCTATTTTTTCAGTCATGCGTAACATTTTAGAAACGTTTCTAGAAACGATGTGAAGTCCTTCAAGCTAGAACTGTAGAGGGGGCCATCACCAGACATGACTCCTGTTGTCTCTACCTACCACCCGGTCGATCGGGGAGCAAAGAAAGAAAGAAAAAGAAAAAAAAATAGAAAGAAAGACAGACAGACAGACATACAGAAAGAAAAAAGGAAACAAAGTCCGAAAGAAAAAAAAGAAGAGAAATACTGAAAAACTGACTGGTGCTAAAGAAGAAGAAAGCGAATGGTGAAAGAGACCGTTTCCCTAATTCAAGGCGCCCGTCAGAAGTTTACGGCTCCTGTCCGTGACATCACGACCAGGGTCATCAGTTGCGAACAACAAGTTCGATGGTGTGTGTCAAAAGCACGGTGGTAGTTTTGTTACTGGGTGTTTTTGCGAAGACTCAAGCATTACTACCAATATGGTAATTAAACATTTAAAAACAAACCTTTAGCCACGGCGAACGTCAGGGGTTGCAAACACACACACACACACAGAGTGGGTCGAAGGATTGAATGTGGAGCGATGTGTTTTTTAAATTCACACAGGACCCTAAAGGACGAAGCCTAGAGGCCAGGGCTGGGAGGGGATGAAATAGTGAAAATGTAGAGCTAGAAAACAAAAATCCAAAGAACAGGGGAGTATAAACTATATAAACAGGCAGAGCGGCAGAAAGGTGATAAACTGGGATGCATATGAACAGCTAGATGAGAAAAAATTAGTATGCCCGGATTTGCAGAAACACATCTTAGAGATGCGGAGAAGCCCTCAATCAACCCTAACTATGTGTGGGAGAGGTGTAGTAGAACAAAAGGGCAAACGAAATGTAGTGGGATCAGAGAGTTCGTGAGAAAGTCGAACAATTGGGAGATAATAAGTGATAAGGGCACAGAGAATCTTTCGCTCAATGGCAACGTAGTGGGAGAACATGTTGTGCCGGTGCATGTGGTACCAGTATCATATGCACCGGTACTAGAGTCAGGAGGAGCTCCTGGGTGTGAGTACCACAGAAGCAGCAGGGAGAGCAGGAGGAGGCCCTGCAAAAATAAGAGAAAGAATCGGCTCAATATAGGGTTCATGACCATGCAGAGAGGTAGGAACGGAGTAAAGTGGGAGGAGATTGGTGAACAATTAGAGGCTGAAAATTTCACGATGTATTGGGCAGGAGATCGAACTATAGGGGGAGCTTTATCGAGCTTTTTGTCCCCACAGCCCGGTGTTTACTAACACAGAATAACAAAGAAATTGAACCTCGCCATGCACGGTCTGTAGACTAGCGCTTCACTCTTACCAGTGCTTTGATTGCACGAGGAGAGGCCGTTCGAATCGTCACCATCGATATCGCTGATCAAAAACAAACAAGAAAATTCGGTTTGTTGTCCCCACAGCTGAAGCGTGCCGCCAGAGGCGTGACGGTTCGATCTCCTCCCCAATAGGGTAGCAGAAACGCACCTTAGAGATGAGGAGGAACCACCGTACTATTAGGTTACTCCTGGATGGGATGCAACCGGAGCGGAGGTGAATGCAAAAGGCGGAGGTCTAGGCATCAAGACTGGGAAAAAGAGAAGGAAAGCTGCAGAGAACACGTATGGCTGAAAGGTAGGTGACAGGTCTGGACACTCTTCTAGGGTTTGCACATCTGAAAACAGGAAATGACTGAAGGGAGGAAAATACAGAACACTTTACATGGATATCGAGGGACATAAGAGAAATTGGTCTTAATCGGGAAATTATTATCATAGGAGACATGAATGCCTATTTAGAAGAGTTTAACGGATACACGGATACAACCGGAAAGTTGTTCGAAGATTTCCGTGATGCCCTGGACCTAGTGTTAGTTATGCACAAGTAAAATGCGACGGGAAAATAACGTGGGAACGAAACAAGTCACACTCAACGATAGACTACTGCATCATGTCACACAAACTGTATGACAGGCTAGGAAGTATGGAAATAAATGAGGAAGGTACAAAAAGCTTAGGGAGTGACCACAAGAGAATTAAGATTAAATCGGGCGCATCTGAACCAGAACAACAAGCTCGGGATCGAGCGGGTAAGCCGAAATTAAGGAAAGCTCAAATACAAAAAGTATAAAACGTATTGAGAACATGGTATCGAAAATAGTAGAAGGGGAATTAACGTATGAGGATCTAATAGGAATATTTAAAAGAGAATTAGAAAAGCATCGAATTAAACAATGAGGACGGCAAAAACAAAGACACAAACCAAAAAGCTGGTGGGATAAGGGGGTCAAAGCAGGCATATTGTAGCGCCAAGGGGCATGGTACAGGTGGGCAAAGAAAAGGGGAGCCTTGCCAATTGAGGTAGCATCCAAATGGGAGAACTTCCAAGAGCGGAAAAGGGAGGCATCAGCTTTAAGGTGCAACCCCACCCCTGCTTAGTGTGATTCTGAACCAACAGATGGCGGTGGGATCGCCTTCCAGGCCTGTACATCAATACGAGAAATCGTGTGTGGTGGCGCTTCGATACAGTTGGATATTCTTCTATATCCAGAATTTGACATCCTTGGTCCCTTGCTTGGTTTTCTCTGCACGAGCTTTCTTTGGAACGCGCACGGCTGCGCCAGTTCTCGTGCAAGGGGGCCATTTGCCACGCTCCGAGCTCACGTCTCCAGCAATGTAGGCAGAAAAAAAAGCGCAAATCGTCCCGAGCCAAATGGCGAGACACATGCACAACAAAACTACCGAGGCGTTGAAAAATATAAAATTGCCTCTGCGCCGTTATCGGAGATTTCAGAGGCCAATGACACATATTACAATGTGATCAGATTTATACTGATACGAATGAAGGTGACGAGAGGACGAACAGTGAACTGAAAAATAAACGTTTAATCGGCGAACTTGTTCCAAAAAAAAAAAGTAAAGAAAGACCGTCGAGGCAGCAGAAAAGCAGGCGGCGATTCGGCAGCGTAACAAAGAGCGACAGCGAGACTGACTCGACAAGGTCGCTGGCAGCTGCTTATCTAGAGTGCGTCACGTCACCACCTCGAAAGTTCGGCAAAGAAGGTTCGAGCGTCACGCGTTCGGGGCGAGGATGAACTGGCACTTTCGAGGATAGGAAAACAGAACGAAAGTTCCGTATGGTGCAAGAATGAACGCGAATCTTCCAGAAGTCCGTGACCGAGCGTTGCTTTCTCGGCTCTGCGGGCGGCAATATGACGGGCCGGCCCTTTTATCGTGCGTGTATGGATCTTTGGGGATTTCCAGGAAAACGTGATGACTTCATAGTCTGGTTTCCAAAATTCTAGCTTGAGGAATTAACTACCTAAAAGAAAAGACTATTTTTTGGGCGGTCAGGTGCCTCATTTAGGTAGCTGGGTGTTTAGTTTGACCAAAACCATGAGACTGGAAAACACAAAAAATGACACTCAGGTTTAGATGTTCGGTTTGGTAAACCCAAAGTAGGACTGGTGCGGGGGTCATAATAAAAAAAATGCCGAGGTTAAAAATAAACACACAGCAATAAAGAATAAGTATTAATTTTAATACGAATTCGGTGATAAATGCAATGACTGACCATGCAAAGATTCTGGGTCTGTTGATAGCTTTTGCACATAGTTTAAGCAACTTGCAGGGTGTCACAAAAGAAAAAATACAGGGTTTCTTTTTACCGCAAGAATAAACTAGGCATCGCCGAACGCTCATTTTCCGCCCATAGGTAGCGCTAGAGGTACAACCAGATGTCAAAGTTTCAGCCCAATACGATACCTTCTTCAAAAATTATAAGTGATTTTCTGAAAAGTTCAATGAGAAAATAGCGGCCGACGGAGTTTTCGAATACATGGGGCTCTATGGCACCATAAACGAAAAACAGGCAAAAATGGGCTCCACTTTTCTCATTGGAATTTTCAGAAAATCTCTTATAACCTTGGAATAAGGTATCCGTTCGGGATGAAACTTTGGCATCTGGTTGTGACCTAGCGCTACCTTTGGTCGGAGAATGAGCGCTAGGTAATGCGTTTGTGGGTTCTTATGAAAGCGAGGAGTCGCGAGCGCCACAATATATTATATTTTACATATTTACCAAAAAAAAGGAAATCAACGTGAAGGTTGTTCGTCCGTAGGTAAGGCCGAACACTGGCTCACTCTCGTGCTATCTATATTTTTTGCGTGCCTCTCGCGCATCCCTGCGTCCTCTTCTTCCTTGTGACCGTAGATCCTACACGTTGTTTATTTTTCCGGTAAAAAACAACCCTGTAAATTGCTTTTGTGACATCCTGTGCCAGTCTTAATTTGGTGATTCATGCGCGCAAGTAGTGGTGTGCAAAAATGAAAACGATGCAAACCGGTAGGCTTTGACGTTGTATAAAATATAGTGTAAGCACGCACATGGTACGCTGTTAAGAATGAAACAGCCCTACGTTTTACACTAGCATTGAGCGTGTCGAAAGTTAAGGGTGCATCAAAAGCTAAAGCTGATACACATATATACTGCTCAGGCCATTGTGTTTGAATGCTCATAGTAATTTATTAACCTCAGATTCGGTGTAAGTTGTCTCCTGATTGCTTACAACAGAAAGAAGGAAACATTCTAACTCTGGGTTGGTAGAAAAACTCCACCTGCTGACAGCCACCAATCATCTCGGCGCCGATTATGAGTATTCACTGCATGTCAACGGTCGCGTGCTTAGAACGACTTTTTCCCACGTGATTTCATACGATCGCAATTGTTCTTGACAAACAACAATGTTTACTCAGACAAGCGGTCATATGTGAAGCTTATTTTATTTTCTGTTGGTTGTGGCACACGTGGCAAGTTGCATAGGTTTTTTTGTTTTTTTTTTTAGTATCAGCGAAAAAGAATGCGCTTGGGTTACTTTGGTCTCTAATAATTCATGTAACACACAAAAGAGCACGAACTGAATCGCTGTGGGAAACGAAAACAATAATGATAAACAAGCGTGTAATCACGCGAAAACTGAGGGCATTGCACATATACAGAAGGTAAGCTTTATCTCACTAAATACATTACCAATAAAGCATTTGGTTTTATCCTGCGAGCGAAGCGGAACATACAAGTGCGAACATACTGTCCTGAACTACACTTCCAGTGAACAAGCACACCATCCAAAGCACCGAGCTCGCTTTTATAGCGTTTGGGGCGCTCAAACCTTTCAAAACACAATTATAATCAATTCTATTATTTCAATTATTTTTATTAAGTGCGCCTGTGCGTTTCTCTTCTTTTTTTTTTTTACTTTTACGTTCACGTGCCATTTTCTTAGTTATATAATACTTTACCAGAAGCCTGACAACTATAGTCTGTTTCATTATAAGTAAGAGCCACATAATCAAAGATGTAGACAAAAAATAAAAATAAAAAAGAACGCGAACACACATTAAAAATGCGATGTAACGGCGCATTCAAAATTAGTGGCTAGTTTTTTAGAGAGCAGCAATTTAGTAGGACGACATCGTTACCCGATGAAGGTTATAAAAAGTGCAGTGCAACTGTTAGCTCGGGGTCTTTAACGTGCATTACGCAGTATATGTGATGCAAGATCGCACGACGGTAGGATGCAGATGGGCGACTGAATATAAATCTGATGACATTGAAATAGTGAAATTGTCCTCCGAAATCTCCGCGGGGTGCTAACGGTGTACAGACAATTTTTTTTTATTTTTCAACACGTCGGTTATCTTGTTGTGCATGTATCTCACCATTTGGCTAAGGACGATTTTCGCGTTTTGTTCGGACCACATTTGCTGGAGACGTGAGCTCGGAGCGTAGGCAACTGGCCCCCTTGCACGAGAACTGGCGCAGCCGCGCGCGTTCCAAAGAAAGCTCGTGCAGAGCAAAACAAGCGAAGGACCAGGGATATCAAGTTCAGGATATAGAAAAATAGCGCACTGTATCGAAGCGCCCACCGCACACAATTTCTTGCATTGATGTACAGGCCTGGAAGGCGATCCCACCGCCACCTGTTGGTTCAGAATCACACTGACCAAGGGTGGGGTTGCACCTGCAAAATTGGGAGTGCAGGAGTGCAGTGGATGATGGAACTAAATAAAAAAAGATAGGAATGTGGCAAAAAGGTTTTGGGAACACATTAAAGCGCAGGGAAGAAAGACAGAGGGTTTCCAACACACGCTAACCACATAGAAGGGGAAGAGGCACGGGAATATATTAGACAGACGCAGACAATCGAAGAGTCTTTCTCCCACCTTGAGCACAGGGGGACGGTGGATAGCACTGGCAACCAGTGGCGTAGCCAAGAAATTTTTTCGGGTTTGGGGGGGGGGGGGGGGGTTGAAGTTGTTGGGATGTCCATGACTTTGGGTGCGGAGGGGGGGACGGGAGGTCAAAGTGCATGTGAATATTATAGGGACGGCTGGATTTTGGGGGTGGGGGGCTGAAGCCCTATAACCCCCCCCCCCCCTGGCTACGCCCCTGCTCACAGCAGCATTCTAGAGGAAAAGCAGAAATACGTAACAATCGAGACTACCACAAGAGAATGGGATAAGGCAGGAAGTAAGGTTCCAGCAGGTACACCAGCCGGCAACATGAAGGTGAACGCCGGACCGTCGACCGCTCCGTGCTATCAGCGCGATGACGCGGCTGTCGTGACGCCTCGCTTTCTTATCGCGATATGAAGGTGAACGCCGAACCGACCACCGCTTCGTGCTATCAGCGCCATGACGTGGCGCCACGGCAGCCGCGTCATTTCGGTGATAGCACGGAGCGGTCAACGACCCGGCCCTCACATTCATATCGCACACGACTGTACAGCAACAGACCCCGACGGCATACCCATGGAACTCATTAGGACATTAGGGAAAACAATCAGTGAAGTTACGACATGTGACAAATCAAATAATTATGGGAGGAGAGGTCCCCAATGATTGGAAACAAAATAAAATGAGACTAATATATAGAGATAGTGGAAACAAAGAGAACATTAAGTCGTATCACCCAATAACGGTAACTTCAGTTCTATACAGATTAGCTATGCAGATAGTAAAGCGGAGAATGGAGGAACGTGCAGAAGATATGCAAATACTGGATGAGCTCTAAAATGGATTCCGAAGAGACAGAAGACTGGAAAATAACATATTCATCACCACTCAAAGTATAGAGATAGCAAGGAAGAACCAAACTCCTTTATGGTTAGCTTTTTTGGACACCAGGGGAGCGTACGATAATGTGAACCAGGAAACACTCTGGGATCAGCTAAAAGAATATAACTTAGATGCAAATTAGGTTAGGTTTCTTCAGCAGGTGTGCATAGGCAATAAGGTAGTTATAACATGGGAAGCAGAAACTACCAAACCCACAGCAATAAAAAGAGGGCTCAGGCAGAGCTTTCCACTGTCACCTCTCCTCTTCATGGTACATCTCAGTGATACGGAAAAGAAATTAGAGCAGAGCAACTTAGGTTTTGATGTGAGCTATATGGAAGGAGGGAGAAATGTAGTACAGTTAATACCAGGACTGATGTATGCAGATGACATAGTACCTATGGCAGATAACCAGGATACGTTACAAAAACTAGCTGGATATGTGGAGAGAAAGAGGACATACTGGACATGAGTTTTAGTAGTGAGAAGTCTGGAGTGATGGTGTTTAACTACGAAACGAATGAACCCCTGAGAATGCAAGATATTCTAATAGACCACGTATAAAAATACAAATATCTGGGAGTCTGGTTCAATGAGGGAACAGTGGCGTAACTGATGTTCTGTATGTCTAGTGTTGCTTTTTATTTGTTCCATAGTTGTTCCAGAGCTGTTTCATATTTGTTCCACAGTTGTTTTATATTTGTTCAATAGTTTCTTATTTTGTAAACTGTATATATTGTGTTGTTGAACTGTAAGGGGGTGGCAGAGGCTCCGTCAGGCACCATGCCTTTATCTCTGCCCCCCTACGCGGAAAAGATCCGCAAACAAATAAAGGAAAAAAATATCTAGAGGAACATGAGGACAATATAATTAGAAAAGGGAAGACAAATTCATCGATTATGACGCTCAAGGCACTATGTAACTATAATAGATATGAAGTGGTTAGAGGTATATGTAAAGGAGTGATGGTACCAGCACTGTCTTTTGGCAAGGAGATAATTTGCATGAAATCAGAGGTTCAAGCAGGATCGGAAATTCGACAAATAAGCGTAGGCAGACTGGCACTGGAGCACATGGAAAGACATCCAATGAGGGTGTACAAGGGGACATGGGCTGGTCGTCTTTTGAGAGCAGGGGGGCAATTAGTAATTTGAAATTTGAACAAAGGTTGACCGAAATGAATGATACGAGGTGGGCACAGAAGGTGTTCAAGTATTTATACGTGAAAAGTTTAAAGATAAATGGACATACCGAACCTGAGAGCTTAAGTTTGAATAAATACACATCGGTGATGGCGCTGAGCATACTATTTCAGTGAAAAAGGGAGTGAAAGAGGCAGAAAGAAAAATGTGGGAGGTAAGAATGCAACGAACATCAGCCCTAACAATGCACAGGTCAGACAAACAGGACAGGCGATTAGAAGACTGGTGAAAATTATGCAGGGGAAGGATGCACAACTAACTAGCACAGCTGGGGAAAGGCGGGACAGAGGAAAATTGGAACTCCCTCCCGCGTGGCTCCAGCCCAAAGTCTCAACCCTGTCCCCCAGTGGGTCCGGTGCGGGGTTAACGCCGACAAGGTTTGACCAGAGGAAAATTGGCGACTCCTTCGCCGGCGGGAAGAGGGAATGTTTTAGTATTTTTTACCCGAACCCCCAAACGTCATCCTGGTAATATCCCACACTGCCTCGTGATAGTTAGGGGGAGAAAATTGGCTTAGAAGTGAGTGAGGAATCAAATGTTTGTCTTTTCTAGATTTAGGCTAGGTGGCGCAAGCTACCGCCCGCTACATAGGGTATAGCCAGAGACATTCATACATTCATCCATGCATCCATGCAGCTCTCCGTGACTTGTGACGCGCGTTTACCACGTTTACCGCTCTTTAGTCAGCTGAATTTCACTGTTTGTGTTCTCTGCCGTTCGCCCAACCGACCCACCGACTCGCCCGCCGACTGACTACCCGACTGACTGAGAACTGATTTGCGGGCGGATTGGCAAAGAGAAGGGACGCAATGTCATCTGTGACGCAACCCTGACATCGAAGAGAGTGCGTGTACGCCCAGGGCCCCTAAACTCGTCAAACACAAAGTTGGGGCCGAAGTTGACGGAGCGCACCGATTGGCCTATCACGACGGTGACTTCGCGCTTTTTTCGTCGTCATCCAATCAGCGCGCTCCGCGAACATTTGGCTCCAACTTTGTGTTTGACGAGTTTAGGGCCCCGGTACGGCGATTGTGATGATGGGACGGCAGCGTGTGTTGCGGGACCGCTTGAACCCTTTGGAGGAGTTCGAAGAAGACGAACTGCAGGAGCGCTTTCGATTCGGTCGCGCGGGCATTGTGTCCCTTGCCAACACACTGCGCCCGGAATCGGAGCGGCCGACGTCTCGCAGCCGTGCCCTCTCCGCCGAGCAGCAGGTGATTGGCGTCCTGCAGTTCTACGCCACGGGGAACTCCCTCATCGCCGCAGGGGACGACATCCGTGTGCACGTCTCCACGGCTTCGTGGACTGTGAGGCGGGTGACTCTGGCCTTGGCACATCGTGCCCGAGACTTCATGGGGTAAGTGGTTTGGAGCATCTCCTGGCGCGTCCCGATACTAGGCGCATGTGTGAGCCAGTTCACTCTCCCGAGTAAGATTATTACATTGCTCGATGAGCAATCACCATTATCTCAAAAACCCTTTGTATAAAAATTTTGGTGCATAAATTGTGTTCGTTGAAACACCAGAATTCGTTGAAAGCAGTCTTCTCAGCCCACCCATTCTGCGATTTATTTACGGCGCAACACATATACAATGACCCTTTAGTTTTTTGTTTCCTAAGCTGTAGGCTTGCTAGCTTGAATTTCTGCCTGCGAATCAATCCCCACGTATACTGATATATCCGCAAAGGAACATTTATAGTGTTGCTTCAGCACTCGATATTTGTTCTCAGGCTATGAGCGTGATATGCAGACCAATGAACTGAGCAGTGAAATTACACGAGCCAAATGGAATGTACAAAATGACTTCCATTGGTACATTTTATCGCTGCAGGCCCTACTGAAAAAAACCATTTGGCGCCCATATGAAAATAAACGGGTCCATACCGGTAACCGTTTAAACATACTGGTCACCAGTTTGTCAAAGGGGTCGCCCGTATGGCTCAAAGGGGTCCCCCGTATGAGCCATAACGGTCACCTATTTGGCAAACGGGTCGCTCGTCTGGGCAAATGGGCGACTCGTTTGGGCAAAGTTGTCGCACGTTTGCTCAAACCGGCGATCATGTTGCAAACTGCACCGGTTTAATCAAACGGCTCTCCGGAGCCCGTTTGATATTGAACGTACAGGTCGGCGGCGTGGGCACGCCTAGCGTTTCAGCCGTGGCAGCCAATGTTTTCCGGAAGGCTGGGAGCGCCGGTTCATCGATTTCAGATCGTCCGCGTAATGCAAGTAATTATATTTATATTTCAATTGCGCTGATTTTCGATTATACTGCAACTAAAACTAACACTTTTTTTTTTGTTTTACGTAAACGCGCGACGTTGGTGAGCCGATATTTTTGACAGACCTTTAATACTTTGTCCATCTTTGTTGCCTCAATTTACTTATTCAGCTCGAATCTCTCTCGCAGAAGACGCGACCGCGTGAAAGAATGTACGTCTAGACTCCGTTTCACTTTAATTCAAGACGCAGCGAAGGTAGCACGCGTACACGCGGCTGCAAGAACATCGAGCATTGCGAGAGCACGCCCGCCGTTGCAGCGCTCAAACTATGAGCTTGCGCTGAGTTCTTTCTTCGCTCGGGCGCAAGCCGAGCTTCTGGCAGCCCCGACGCCATTTCCATAGTTCGAGCGCGCGCGCGCGCGCGCGTTTGTTCTTCGGGACTACAAAAACGCATCTCCCTGGAATGCCTGGGGAGAGGGAGAGGGGCTGTCCCGGTGGTCCCAGCGCCTTGACCTCGAGCCCTCCCTCCTCTCTTGTCACCCCTGTCACGTGACCCACAGCAGCGCGCGAGCTACACGCTGATAAGCATAGAGATCCGGAAGGGCGCGCCATGCAGCCGCTTTTTCTTTGTCTGCTTGTTGTCAGTTGCTGCTCGAAGTTCGCTCGTCCCTTCCTGCTTCAATCTGTCGCCTAACCCTGCGGTCTTATTGGGATGTCTCTCGACAACGTATTGGATGTGCACCAAAGCTATCAGTGTTCGAAAAGACCCACGTGTATGTCGGCAACGAGCGATTCTTCAAAGAAGTCGCAAATTCTCGCGGTTTGGTTGGGTTCGGCAAATGACAGCTTGTGCGCCGCATCGTGTTGAAACTTCCAAGGAGCCGTTCCCTCTCGTTTGTGTTTGTGTGGTTGTCCTGCTTTGACCGTGTCGACAAATATCACGGATTACCTCTTTCAAGTCCGCTATTGTTATGGTAAGTGCACTGCAACCTACGTGTTGGCAACGATTGACCGTTCTTCTAAGCGTACTCTTCTAAATTATCTAAAGAATTATGCAGCGCCTATTTGCGCGGCAGCCAGGAGAATAATTTCCTCGAAAGTCTACCTGTATAGTGTTCACAGATCGCTTGCACGTTTGTACTTGTTTACAGAAGAGGGAATAAACTTCGAGGAGAATTGAAAACAATCTTTTGTGTCGGTTTTCCTGTCCACTTACAAGCACCTACGCGAGTGCATTTGTTCTACGTGTTTTCTCCATGTTATGAATACGTTTATGAGTTTCGGGACGTCTTAAATATGTTTAAGATAACCAACCTCCCAGACGATACCCATTTAGGGCTAGCGCATAATTTGCCATTTCGAAGGGCACGTTCAAACGTGTGGTCACGTGCCATGTCGAACGGGTACTCGTACCATACGGCACCCGTATCAAACGGGCACCTGTATCAAACGGGTACCGTTTCGAACGGGTACCGTTTCCAAACGGGTACCCGTATCCCATAATCACGTTTGATCCAAACGGATCGACAGGTTTGATTTCAAACGGGCGACCAGTTTGCCACCCGTTTGAATTTCAAATGGTTTTTTTCAGTAGGGGGTGCAAATCCAACTAAACCCCAAATAAAGTAGGAGTGCAGACGTTTACAAACAGCCTACTTTCTGCAATCCCAACAATGCACTTGGTGCGACTGAGGTACTCTTGCGGCTACTTAGTAGTTTCATTGTGCAGACAATGTTTCTATTGCTCACTATTGTTAAAATTGAATGATACGACCGAGACCGGTCCTAAAGAAGTAAACGGAAATCGGAAATCGCTTCGGTATATCCGTTTCTTCGTTATATATAAGCTCATACAGACGACATGAAAAAAAAAAAAGGCAACATGGGCTGTCACGGGCTCATGTTTATCGAGCCTGGAGAAAGCGGTCGAGGCTTCCCTGTACGCGTCCTCTGCTCGATCGGAGCCGCTTCTTGCCAACTGCGAGAAGCTCAGATAAAAAAAAAAAGATCCTGCTACGTACGGGCCGTGTCGACAGCTGCGACGGCCCCGCGGAGGACGCTGGCGGTGGACGGCATTCTTTACGCTTATGCGCACTCCGTCGAGGATGGCACGCTTTTGATTCGAGGAAATTGCCTTTGCCTTCCCCGTCGAGGTGCCGGCGGTGCCGAGACTCTCCGTTGTCGAGTGGCGATGATTCACCGAATCGGTGCTTGAGCAAAGTAGACTTTCGCTCAAGAGCGACCTCACCGACCAGATACCGACACGGATCACGAAGCCAACTAAGAAGCATGCACGGCACCGAGTTCGAGTTCAAGCTTGTCTGTTGTCGGTGTAGAGAGCCTAGATTTAAGAGATGGGACAACTGCTCGATTGGGGTCACGTTGTTTATGAACCTCATTTGCAAAACGAGCTGCAGCATGCAAGGAGTCAAAACTTAAAAGCGTTCACCTTCTGCAAACCTGTCCGCCTCTCTGCCCAGTTGCCTCACCAGACTGGCCACGCCACAATCAAATGCAGGCGTACTTACTGCTCCCTCTCTTAAATCTAGGCTCTCTCCGTTTCTCCGTCATCTCCGCCGGTACGTTGAAAGCATGCCACGACGGCTTCTCCGCGTGCGGTTCGGAAAAGCCGCTTCCCAGATAAGGAGCGGGGTGCAGACGACGTTGCAGATACTGCCGCCGCCGGCCTTTCCAGCATCTTCTGCACCCTGTCCTGGGTGGCTTCTTGGCCGCGGCGGCAAACTGCGGTTGTCCGAGACTTAATAAACGGTCCGAATTTTAATATATATATTTTATTTATATTGTCACGAAATTTCTTTTCGCTATATCCGCGGGAGCCGCTCAATTTCCTGCGCTAAAAACAGAGACAAATGCATTGAAAAAGTGCAAACAGGGATAAAAAATTGCGATCGCTTTGCAGTAGTCATGATTTCGTTATAACCGACTTCCTTATAACCGGTCTCGACAGTAGTTGTGTTCTTTTTAAGCAAGTGATCATAACAACAATTCCATTGCTGATAATGTCATAGTGCTAGACTGACTCAAATTCATCTACAATGCAGGTGGCCAGGGGCAGTCAAGTGTCATACCTTGCAACAGGCCTTCTTTGAGACTGGTGGGTTTCCTTCGGTCGTGGGCACTCACATTCGGATACAGGCACCACAAGTACATGAGGAGGTGTACATCAATCACCACCTGTACCATTCGATAAATGCACATCAGTGGCTGATGCCTCTTACCACATTTGCACTGGGGTTGCAAAATGGCCTGGAAGCACCCACGACTGTAGGATATTCACCGAGGACTTGTTGTCAGGGAAGCTGGCCGATGGCGTTTGCGATGGCCTACTGCTTGGAGACAGCGGCTATACCTGCAAGCCATGGCTGATGACGCCCTTTCTGTCTCCGTCATCGGGAGCGGATGTCGCCTACAATGCATCACACAGCACAATGAGGAGCATCGTGGAACGGCAATGCCAGGCTGTGCGTTTCGGCATCTTGAGGCACCTAAACGTTTTAATGTGGTTGTGCCTACGCTTTACATTTGTTGCCATTTTCATGTTCTTGCATAGTAGGCTTCGGCTGCGAAGAAGCGAGGAGAGGAAGGAGTGTCTCTTTTACACATTATTTATACTACTGCCTATGACCTACTGCCATGTCCTGAAATGTTTAGTCTAAGGTTAGCCAGCTTTGTGGCAATGAGGTAAGTGAATTCATAAAATTTAACCTTTTGCGAGTTTACTCATTATGCCCCATTAATTATTATATTTCATTTGCTCTTTTCTGTTTGAACTCCAAAATAGAAGTTAGAACTTCTCTGAAACATATCCGTCCTGTTGGTGCTGTATGAGTGGGTTTATTAACCTGCAGGGTTTTACTAGCTGTTCATACTTTTCAAAAAATAGCAGTTAAATTTTCTCTATTACTCCATATTGCTTAAATATAGAGCAATTCTTAGAGAAAAAAGCAACACTTGTGATGTAAAAAACGTTCAGCCTTTCCACTCTCGTGAAGAAGGAATACCAGCGGAGCTATACTCGATACGGTGCCGCAACGCGCACGCGCCCGTTTCTCACTTCTTCTCGTCCGACACGCCGCCGATCGTAGATAGGCCTCCGGCGAACCCGAGTCAGTCGCAAACGGCGCACGTGACGCCAAACGGCTTCTCCACGAATTCCCTCCGGAACCTCGCCGTCGCACCTGGGAGCTGTTCAGCCGGCGTAGAGTGCAGTCGTCGCCGGGCCTTGCGCTTGCGCTTGGCCTCCGTGGCACGATCGTCGTCCGCGGCATTGGCCCGCCGGCGCCCTTCACATCGCTGGTTCTGTTGTCGGCGGCGGCTTTCCAGGCGAGCGATGTGCTCTTTGGCAAGGGAATCTGAAGCGCTGGACGCAGTGGAAGTCGAGGCGACAGCGGCTTTGCGGCGGTTGCGGACCCATTCGCGCTGCTGCGTACGTCGCCGCTCCTTCCGCAGCCTGTCTCCTTTCCCCGAAAGGGCGCGCAGCCGGCCCATCGTGAGTCCAAACCGAAACTGATAAGAGCGTAGGAGCGTAGGAAACAGCGCGCAAAACCGACGAGGACGAAGAAACAAACGTGACGAGCGCTGCGCTCGTTACGTGTGCTCGTTCTTCGTCGTCGTCTGTTTTTCGCGCTGTTTCCTATGATGATTTCCCACCAACGCGCCTAACTATCCATTCTCCCATGATAGCTGGAAAGGTTGCCGCCATCTTCGAGCGACGGCGGAAACCATACCGATTGTGTGCTTGCCGGCGTCGCTTATAGATGGCGGTAGCTGTCCAGGTAGGTTTGTGTCGACATACCGGACACGATCCTGGGGAACCTAGTCCTTAACAGCTCCGCTGTAAAAAATTAAACATTGGCTTAGGGAGGTCTCGTGTTTAGACAGTGAGTACAGACATATTTAAACATATCCTATGAAATACTGCTTAACGCAGCGGCATTTTCCTTGCCGCTTTTTGTGAATAACATTTTCATTATATCTTTAACAATATCTGCATATCAATACTATGTTCAAATATTCTACCAAAAATATAAAATATTAGCCATCACACCAGGTTTTCAATGGGCTGGAGCGATAATAGACATCACATGTCGCCCTGATTAGATTACCTTATTAAGTCACTTCAAAAGGATAAGACATCTTGCTCTATTCATACACTGTGCAGGACGATAGGCCAGCTCAAGCACAGGTTCCACTGCCTCTATGCTGAATTGAGGATGCAGCCATAGAGATGCTGTGACATCACTGTTTCCTGCTTTGCACAACCTGGCAAACGTACCCCTGCCGCATGTCAAGGACTGTTCTCCCCGAAGCGGTTCCCGTCGAGCCCGTGGCAGCAGGCCGCGGCGAAAGCAATGAGGCTCGGGATGCCATAGTCAGCCAGTTCTTTTGTTGAGCGTGAGTATACGAATGTATTGCACATCCTGCTTTGCGTGGTTTTGAGTACCAGTGCATTGCGCTGGCAAGGTACCCCCAATGATATAAAGTCGTCAAACATGACCTGTTACAACTTATCATACCCTGTGATAGAGTGTTGATATATAAAATTTGTAATACGCTGTACAGCTGTATATGCTTTAGTTATACTCCATCCCACTCTGCGATGGACTAGGGCCCGACGGTTGGCGGGCAAAGCACCACCTCAAAAGCTTGCATCCACATTGCAAAAAAGGCGCAAAACATATTCCGATACCCCGAGTACGAAGAACACCAATCTTTTGCATATGGTTCTCTGTTGTGATAATGCGCTATTTTATATTAGTGAAGGAAATGTACGTTGTATTTAGTTTTATAAATTTCAGGCCATATTTCATAAACATTTCAACTGTTCTGAGAAGTTGGAGGGCACGCAGGCAACACTGACATAAAGTTGTTTACCCTTAGCCATAACAATCCAATCTTTGTGTGCTATGTACTGTACATACGCTACCGTGTAGAACACTCGACCACTCGATCAGGCTCATCTTCATTTTCTAATGGCCACTGGTTCTGATCCTGGGTTCTCTTCGCCACATTGCTCCCTGACGGTATTTAAGAAAGCTCCCTTCAGTAGTCTGGCGTGGCAGATCATACTTAACATATATTTTAAGCTTAGTGTCGAGACTCCGGTTGCGCCGTATCACAATATCGTTTGGAGTACAGCGTACTTAACGGGTGTAAGGCACGCCACAATTGTTTATATGGAAAATAACTTGTCGAAACGAGTGCCTTAACTGGCGCGTTGTCAGTGCCTTCACCTATAGACCAACGCGCGGCCCTGACGTCACGCAGCTGCGGTGGCACTTTCGACGGCACTGCGCATGCGCAGACACTTACTTCAAGCGAACTCGGTTCCCTAGTGACAAAGTCATTTGCATATGAGAAAGTTATTGTGTCCCATAAACGCATATGAATCATGCAAGGTATATAAGAATATATAAGAGCAATATAAGAACAATATAAGAACTGTAGAAGATATATAAGAAAATATAAGAACCATATAAGGCACTTCTCACAAGTTTCTTATATGGTCCTTATGTGTTCTTATATATCTTACATAGGTCTTATATAGTTGTTTTATGCTTCTTATATGGTTCATATATGCTTTTATATATATTGTATGATTCATACGTGTTTATTGGACACAAATATTTCTCATATAAATGAGATTTTTTATAGGGTTTATGCGCACCCGCAGTGTTCACACCCGGTGTTGCCAAACGCGGGCTTGTTTGCAAACAGCGTGTCGGTTTATACGCACGAGACGAAAAAGGCCTCAGGCCACGCCGGGTGTACTAGACTTATTCCATCACCTGGCACTCCGGCTGATCTTTCTTGGTTTCTTCTGGCGAAACGAGTATCCGACGCTACTCAAGGCAAGTCCACGTCTTTATGCCTCCGCCTATCTTATGCACTTTATTGAACTGCTAATTAGAAAAGGATGAAGGAGTACTAAAAAATACAGATCTGATTACCCCATGGCATCTGAAATAGCACTCAACCGCCTCCCAAATGAGACCACCACTTGCACAGATGTACAGACGTTCGTGAACAATGCCCAAATATTGTTGATTAAATGATGTTGGCGCATATCTGCTGTCTGTATAATAAAGGCGTCTGGCACCAAACGGGGCCAAACATGAGCGTAAGATTTATTATTGTAATAAAACAAAATGTAATCTGAATATACTGATGTGTGTATTCAGTGCAAAGTACATAATGCTGCATTTATAATGTTAAGCAGAGTATCCTAGTATCCGGAAAATTTCCCCACAACTTCGCTGGCACACTGGCGAAATTCTCAATAACATTTGCACATGATTGTAACACAATTTCGTCAGTGACATGCCAAATCTTCGCCTTAAGCTCAATATTGGTAATGGTTTGTTCTCATAGGCAGGATTTTTTCTTGCAACAACTAACTTGTGAGCACAGTGCAATTGCAGGATATTGTGTTACTCAATTAATTACAGCACGTCCACTCAAATAAACATATAATTAAAAAAATAATTATTGCATTTTATTACAAAATGAACTACTGAACTTCTATTAGGACACCATGAATATGTACGTCCAACAATAGAAGAAATTGGAGTGTCCCCTTGAGAAATGAAGGAATCAATTGGCTGGCCACTATGAACATTTAAGGGCTCGGGTGCTGTGTTTAGTCTGTTTTCTTTCCCTGGTTCCCACTTCGTGGACTGGAGACATTGCCTGACAATACTCACCTAGTAATGAATAACACAAAACAGTTACAGATCAACATATGTAAGCGTAGTGGCCGCATTTGTGCTAAAACATGTTTTTATTCAATTACAGATTCTGGATGAAATCAATTAAAATGATGTTTTCCCCAAGATCAGCGGTGGCACACTCTGCAGAGTCCTGCATAAGCTTGGGTTTTCGTTTACGAAGCGCAACAGGAACTCGTTGCTTGAGCGCGACGATTTCGTGCTCTGGCGTGCATCCTATCTCAGGTCGATCAAGGAGTACTGCCAAGATAACGGGCCGATCTACTATTTAGATGAGACGTGGAACAATGCCAGACACATATGCTCCAAGGTACAGAAGGACCAGTCAATCACATTTTCAAGTGACGCCCAGAAGAGGCTCACAATCGGTCTGAAGAATTCCCGTGGAAAAGGCGAGAGGCTCATCATTGTCCGCGCGGGAAGCAAGGAGGGCTTTGTTGTGGGGGTGGCCGAGGTCTTCCGGAACAAGAAGTGGTGACTACCACTAAGAAATGGACGGGCAACGCTTTGAAGAGTGGTTCACCAAGAAGCTACTACCAAACCTCAAGCCCAGGAGTGTTGTCGTCTTGGACAATGCCTCATATCACTCTCTAAAACTCCACTCCCTTCCAACTACCAGTACAAAGCAGGGTGTCTAGCGACTGGGAAAATCGGGAATTATCAGGGAAATTTTATTTACGGGGAAAAATTAATGAACTGTCAGGGATATTGTCAGAAAGCGAGCCCAGTCAGTGAAAATGAGCCGGAAACGCCATCGAGTGCCCTGAGCAAAGACTTGGGGACTTGAGGAAGAAAAATAGGTAATCAATTTTGCTGAGAGCTGACCGCGGGTTCTGCTCACCCGATGTACAGTGCGCTACCCGATGCAAAAAGAACAACTGACAAATCCAGTCCAAACCATGGATTGGATTGGAGTGAGGGCGCGACACTAGGCTAGATCCAGTTAGAGCCCCTAGATATAGTAACAAATAGGAAAGACGCAAACCCCAATCCAAGCCTTAAGCCGAAAGTATCCGAAAGTGTGCATCTGGCGGCCATGCTGCCATTCGGTTATTAAAGTGTGTGGTTGAGAGTCGTGCTTTTGTGTTTCTGGAAGTGGTCTCTTCACTGACGATGTTGGCGGCAAGAAAGTGCTCGTTTAATCCGGACTGGATGAACCCGAATATCTCTGATTATATAAATTATATTAGTTGGATTAAGACTTGAAAGTAAACATTTGGCAGAAATCTGCCTGGTTGGGTAAGAACAATTAGAAGAGGAGGAAGGAACGCCAACCAAAAATAAAAAGGAGCCCAACGTTTCGAAACCTGCTTGGTTTCTTCTTCAGGGGCGACTGTGTGCGCGAGTAGCAAGTGGTCTTTTTTTACGGCGGTGGACGTGATGTTTTCGCGATCGTAATGTGGCTGAGCCCGCTGACGTAGGCGGACGGTAAAGCGCCAAGCGACCGATTGATGTTTTGCGGTGTGGTTTGGATGTGCCATGACTCGACGAAAAGCCTTTGCCGGGAATTGGTCTCAATGTTGGGCTCCTTTTTATTTTTGGTTGGCATTCCTTCCTCCTCTTCTAAGTTGGATTAAGCCCGTGCAAAATGATCCTCACATTTTTCAATGCTCAATGTTCCACAAAACATTTTCTTTGAGCAACACGGGAAACACGGCAGTCTCCAGTCGCGCATCCACCAAAAAGCACCTTGCTGCTTTGAAGTCTCAGTCGAGCCATTCCCAATCTTAACTTCCGTAGTTGTTTACAGCAGCAACAAACGTTTCAGTCTGATGTTGCGGAGGCCGCATATGTGCGCCTGAGGAGCCTGCAGTCACCACAAGATGTGTGAAGACGCCGATAAGCGGCTTTCTACTGAAGAGCGCTGTGACAAAGGCCGAGATAACGTTTGTGCTTAAACTCGGTAGCAATTCCCGGATCCCATCGTTCTACAGCAGCATCGGCCTCACCCTTGTCTCATGTTTCCCGCGTGTGAAGTCGCTGCAATACTTTAGTTAGGGAAGGATAAGGTAGGATATACCATCTGCCATGGTATTGCACCCTACTTTCGGAATAAGGTGCTATCAACCCTCGCCAGTGTGCATTTTGTAGATGTTTCGTTTGACGAGTCGCTCAACAAAGTGACTCAAAAGCAACAGATGGATGTGTTTGTCCAATATTGCGACGACACTACCAATGGCACTGTGAAGACGCAGTACCTCACTTTGTGCTTCGTGGGCCACACCTGTGCGGAAGACCTGGCCTCAGCATTCAGGGAAACCACAGAACCGATCAAGCAAGCGAAGATACTTCAAGTCTTCATGGATGATCGAAATGTAAACTTCAAGTTTCTAAGGTCGCTGAAGGAAGAACTGGAGGAATCGGACGAAAGCCACAATCTTATGGACATTGAAAGTTGTGGGCTGCACGCAATGAACGGTGCATGCAAGGCAGGCCATGCTGTAACTGGTTAGGATGTAGTGTATTTCTTCGCACCAGCTACAGCCTCTTCAAATAAGTGCCTGCTCGTCGTGTCGATTACGCCAACTTCACCGGGAGCACACCATTTCCTCTCAAGTTCTGTGCAGTAAGGTGGTTCGAAAACGGCAGGGTCATCACCAGGGCATTACAAGTACTTCCGAACTTGGCAAAGTTCATAGAGTGCTCGGCAAAGGCAAAACAAGTGGCCGACATGCTACAGCTACAGCACTGTTGTGAACGTAGTTGGTAATCAGCTGTTGCCGGCAAAACTAGTCTTCAAGCTGTCGATTGCTGAAGAACGATTCGTTTTTCGCAGAATTTCAGACCGACAAGTCAATAGTTTCCTTTTTTTCTTTTTTGAGAGCATTGTATAACGTCCTACGGTCGCTGCTTGCAAAAATTCTCAAGAAGGAAATCCTGAATGCCGCAGACACACCCTTCAATCTACTAAAGGTTGACCTAAAAAAAAAAACCCCAGAACTGTGTAGCTGTAGCCGCGTTTGACGTTGGATTTGCGGTAAAGAACGAGCTGCGCAAGGCACCCGAGCTACCACAACTTACATTGCTCAAATTGAAGAAAAACTGCATTTCCTTTGTTAAAGGGGTCCTGCAATCGTATTTAAGCGTCCACCTTTTTTTGCGGTTTCCACATCTCTTGGGGTCGGGCAAGCCAGCGGGCACGCAGAGAATAACTAAATATCATTGCGTCATATTTTGACCGGACGCCGCGGAAACCTCCTCCACCTACGGGGGCGACCCGCGCTGGCGAAAGCGCACGATATGTGAAGTCTTTGGTCCTGGGCTTATTACTGGTCAGAGCTGCTAAAAGCTTTTCAGTCAAAATACAAAATATAACTGGCGCGAACCGCTTCAATCATTTATAAAAGTAGTTTTTGTTCAGTATTTTAAACCAGAAAAGAAACAAATGCAGTTTATAAAGTACGGAAACAAGAAATGACCCGTCGATATACCCGCCACCAAGCGGTGGAAAAGGCCGCGCATACTAGAAAGGGGTAGTGGGATCAGGCGGCACTGACGAAAGGCGAGCGTAGAAAGCTCTCGGATGTACGCGGTGGCGCTGCGGTCGTATACGGGCTCGAGGATCCGACCGGTTCCGAGCGTTCCGAAAGCCTTCGGCGAGCAGGTTTGGCTAGCGGTTTAGACGTTTGGTGTTATGGTAGCGCGAAGTGGCTCCCGTTCTGAACTGATCTTTACCCCGTGTTTGCTGTCGTTTGTGGCCAATGAAGTGTCATGCCGAATTAGTGTTTAATCGCGCAGTAAATGCAGTGCGAGCCGCCCTGGCTGAACGCTTCGTACAGCCTATCCAGAACATGCTTTAGTGGCGCCCTCTTGAGCCGTCGACACGGAGTGCGGCAGCCGTGAGCGCTCGCTGAACCCCCCTCCTCTAGTTCACGGCCACTCAAGCGACCAAGGACGTCATGAAGGAAGTCATTTTTTGCTTGTTTTTCTAATTTTACTTTGCCTATAACTTTTAAAATAAAGGGAAATCCGAGAAAATAAAAGTTTCATTAAGTTACTACGTCCAGTGTGCTCAGGTTTGATGCAAATTAAAAAGCAGTAAAAAAGTCCTTGCAGGTCCCCTTAAGGTGTGCTCCTGAAAGGTAATGGAGAGGTCACCATTGAAGGATAAACCAACTTGGGGTGGCAGCCACTTGGATCCAGTATTCGCATTGTCTTAGGAGGCTGGACACAAACAACTGACCCTCGCACTTGAAGTGCTTTCAGAAGGCCAGTGGCTGACCGGTCTACAAGCAAAACGGACCCTTCGTTCCTATGTACAGATCTGTTCACTGGGACCTGGACAGGAAGATTTGAAAAATTTTGCCAGGAAAGAACAGCGGCTGAACGTTCTGTGGCTAGATCTCTGCTCGTATAATCAGAAAGAGCTGCTGCATTTCATCAAGATCATCCTAGGCTTGTCTCACGGCCATGCTGCCATAGAAAGAGGCTTCTCAGTCAACAAAGAGCGCATTGTTGGAAACTTGAAAGAAGAATCGCTCATAGCGGTTCGAGTGGTGCACGACTCTATTTTGGCAGCAGACGGCATGGACAAGGTTGAAATTACTGACAAGATGGTGCAGATGGTTCTCAATTCCTACAGTGCCTTTCAAGAGAAATTGCAGAAAAAGAAGGAAGAAGGTCGGGGGGAGTCAGATGTTTAGAAAAACAGGGAATGAGTGGCCGCTCTTGTGAAAGAACTAGAAGAAGCGAAGGCTACTCAGTGAGTCACTAATGAAGGCCAGTCTCCTGCAAGAAAAAATCGACTCCCTTAAGAAGTAAGAGATCTGCGCCCGGGCAACCCTTGTGCAACGGCTGATACTCTTAAGCAGCAAGAACAGATTGTATTTGCATAAATTTTGTTAGGCCATATTAGACACTCTAGTCAGATACCCTAATTTGTGCTGATTATAATTGTGCGCTAATAATAAACATGCCTTGTGTTGTAATGGTCTTGTATATTTAACCACCTCTACAGTGGTCCGAGAATTTCACCTGAAATTGTCATGGAAAACTTAAAAAAGCCACGTAATTTCAAAATAATAATTTTCTAGGAACCCTGACAAAGAGGCTTGGGATTCACCAGTAGCTCAGCAACAATGGGATTGCATTAGACCTGTCCATGCTGAAGCTGGAGCTCCTGAACCTTGTCAACAAAGCGAAGGCTGCAAGGCCCAAGCTGAAAAAGTATTGCATTGATGCGATTGCAGAGCACCACGGCCACAGCGTCCTGTGTTTGCCTTCTATCACTGTGGACCTAATCCACTTGCTTTGGTATAGAGCCAAGTAAAAAGAGAAGTTGCGAGCCAGATCCAATTGTTAAAGATTGCAGAGGTGGAGGAGCTGGTTCGTGTTGCCTTGCAACATGTCAGCCCCGAGAACTGGGAAAGCTACGTAAAACGTAGCATTCGTGTTGAAGAACGGATGTGGGAAGCGGATGGCCCCGTTGACCCTGTCCTTGACAGTATTGTAATCGACACGAATGGGGACTCTAACACTGATACATGTGATGAAAATGAAGAGTTGGTGTTTGAACCACTTCAATGGTGGGCATTCTTGCCTTTCCATTGTCCTACGACAACATGTGACATCAGCAGTAGACTTAGCATGTCGCAGCATTATCTACAACTGGTTGGTGCGTCTATTGCTCACTCAAGATACGAATCAAGCAGCAGGTTCGGGATCTGGCGGCATTATCCACGACTGGTTGGTGCGTCTATTGCTCACTGAAGATGTGAATTAAGCAGTAGGTTCGGGATCTGGCGACATTATCCATGACTGGTTGGCGCGTCTATTGCTCACTCAAGACGCGAATCGAGCACCAGGTTCAGGATCTGGCGGCATCATCCACGACTGGCTGGTGCGTCTATTGCTCACTCGAGATACGAATCAAGCAGCATGTTCGGGATCTGGCGGCGTTATCCACGACTGGTTGGTGCGTCTATTGCTCACTCAAGATGTGAATTAAGCAGCAGGTTCGGGATCTGGCGACATTATCCATCACTGACTTGTGCTTCTATTGATCACTCGAGATGCGAATCGAGCAGCAGTCGCATTTGTTCCTTGCAGGTGCAATATGTGACACCATGTCTGGGACGATAATAAAACCTGTCTTGTGAGGTACATTATAAATCTGTATGTTTAATTTCAGCACTTACACATATTTCCGCGCGCGCAGCTGGCCAAGTAGGCAGCGCGCCTGTGGCCGACCGGTTATCGTGCTTGATTCCCACGCGGATAGCCAAGGTTGATACCTGGTAGCAGAGGCTCCTTTTTGTTATTTTTCTAATTGTCGCGTTCTGGTAAAATCAAGACCTCTGTTGCTTGTTCGAGGTCAGAAGGTTCTACACGTCGAATCTTCTACGCGGATTATTCCAGAAGCAAAAGCGTGTGCATAAAGGGCTCCGCGTGGCGAGCCGAAGTCAGTCTCGCCCCAGCGTTCGATCCTGCTGTATCGCCGCCATCGACGCCTGCGACGCTAGCCTTTATCTATTTTGTTTTGGGCGGAAGTTCGCCCCATTAAACGTTTAGTTTGCTTCAGTTTTCGCCACCTCATCAGTTGTCATTTGTTACATTTTGGTGGAGGTGCGGAGTACCGCATTCCATGCCCGTGGAACGTACCCCTCAGAAAATCTCTCAGGCCCGATCCTTTTCAAGACCAGAAAAACTAGTCCCCGTCGACGAACCCGAAACCCGAGCCAGCCGCCGTAATCAAGGCAACCCTCCAGAGTTCGGTCAGCTTTCAGAGCCACTGAGGGAGACGAAGACGCCGACAATGGGAACCGAGTCGCAGCAGGCACCAACTGGCCCTTCAGTCGTATGCCTGCCATTTGCGCCTTCGACAACGGCACCATTTCACTGCGAGAGTTATGAGGATGTTGAAGACTGGCTCAACCAGTACGACGAAGTGGCACTACACAACAACTAAACACCAGAACAGTGCCTGTAGAACCTCTACCTTGAATTAGAGAGCTCCGCTCAGCGCTGGTTCGAGAACCACGAGCCAACGTTAACATCGTGGGATGTCTGCAGAAGCGATCGGCTGCTGCGGACTTTCACCACTCAACACCGACGAGAGAAGGCAGATCCTTCTTCGAATGTGAGCCCAGGGTCCAAGCGAAACCGTCAAGAGCTTCGTTCAAGGCGTCTTGCGGCCGACTAGCTTTGTCGACCCACAAGCCGCAGACGACAAGAAGCTGCGGGTCCTCATGCGCAAGGTGAGAGACGGATATCTTCGGAGGCCTCGTCCACAACCCGCCGACCACCGTCGAAGCCCTCGTCACGAAGGTAAGCAACATTGAACGTGCCCTCCAAGCGCGCGCTTCTCACTACCAACGACATCCAGGCGTCGAGGAACTCGGCAGGTTGTTGCCAGCCACTAGTCGTCCAGTGACACTCTCCATCGCCGAGGTTGTGCACGAGGAAGTCCAATGGGCGGTCCAACCTGAAATTCCAATCAACATGACGATGCCGGAAGAACCAACGTTGAACTGCACTGCCATGGCTTGACAACCGCCGCAAGCTAACCGCCAAACCACGGTGCGACCCTGACGAGACACTCAGACGCTGCAGTATCCTCGCCGCCCGGAAGGAGAAGTCCGGTACGTCCGCCCGGAACGACTCTCGCCGAGGAAAACCGACGTGTGGAGGACGGCCGTTCGACGCCCGTTGTGCTACCACTGTGGGGATGCCGACCATATCTACCGCCGTTGTCCCTACCGACAAATAGGGCTGCGTGGTTTCCACCCGAACGACCCACGTCCACGCTAGGGTGAATGACTGCGGGAAATTGAAGAATACCTCTGACCACCTCAGTCTCCCCCGCCTACAGCCCGCCGCGTGTCCGGGCCTCCGTCACCGCGACGTCCAGCTTCGCCGATACACCGACCCCGTCATCAGAGCCTGTCGCCCTTGTCGCGCCGGGAAAACTAAGCGCGGCAACCTCTGGAAATAGAGTTGCCGTAGACTGACGACGAGCCCCCCAAAACGCCGGAGAGCTCCTACTCGACCGACGCCGTGCACCGGAGTGACACTTCTGTACGGTACCCAACAGCCCCAACGCGACCTTCGACGGCCACGACGCGTCGGCACTCGTGGACACCAGTGCTGACTACTGTCGAGACCTGTTATAACGCAGTCGGTTATAACCAAATAGCGGTTAAAGCGAAGCGATCACAATTTCCATTCCCGTTTGCACTTTTTCAATGCATTTGTGTCTGTTTTTAGCGAAGGAAATTGAGCACTTTCCGCGGATATACCGAATACAAATTTTTTGATAATTTAAGAAATAATAAAAATCGGAAAGTTTACCAACTCTCGGACCGCCGCACTTTGCTGCCGCGGCCGAGCAGCCATCCAGAATGGGCTCCAGATGATGCTGGAAAGGCAGCCGGCGGCAGCCTCTGCAATGTCGCACGCGGAGAAGCCGTCGTGGCATGCCGATAGGGGCTTTCGGAGCACTAGCGACAACATACCAGCGGATATGACGGAAAGAGCCTAGATTTAAGAGAGGGAACCATAAAGAGCATTTGCAATTAAATGGCAGGCGACTTTTAGGCAGATTGGCACAAGTACTTTCGCGTGGCCGGTGTGGCGAGGAAACTGGACGGAGAGGCGACACATTTGCAGAAGGTGAATGCTTTTGAGTTTTGACTCCTGGCATGCTGCAGCTCGTTTTGCAAACGCGGCCTACAAACCACGTGACCTCGATCGTGCAGTTGCCCCTCTCTTAAATCTAGGCTCTCTTTACTGACAACATCTTTGAGTGCGGGCTCGGTGCCCTGCCCGCTTCTTTGTTTGCTTCATGCTCCGTGTTGGTGTCTCTGGTCGGTGAAGTCACTATTGCGCTGAAATCTACTTCACTCAAGCGCCGGTTCAGCAGATCACCACCACTCAATGATGGAGAGTCCCGGCACCGCCGGCACTTCGACGGGGAAGACGGAGGAAATCTCCTCGAAACAAAAGCGTGCCATCCTCGACAGAGTGCGCATAAACTTAAAGAATGCCATCCATCGCCGACGTCTTCCGCAGCGGCCGTCGCAGCTGTCGACGCGGTCCGTACGTAGCTCGCAAAATATTTTTTCGATCGGAGCTTCTCGCAGTTGCCGAGAAGCGGCTCCGATCTAGCAGAGGACGCCTGCAGGGAAGCCTCGGCCGCTTTCTGCAGGCTCAATAAACATATGCTTGTAAAAGCCCGTGTTATCTTTTTTCATTTTTTTTTTTCATGTTACTTGTACGAGTCCAGATATAACGAATGAGCGGATATAGCGAAGCGATTTCCAATGCCCGTTGACTTCGTTATAACCGGTCTCGACAGTACTCCGTCTTGAGTGGAAGGCTTTCACGCCATCTTCGGAAAGTGACAACGCCGTGGGATGACCCTCGAATACGAACCGCCGGAGGGCACCTTCATCACACCAGTCGGGAGTAGCGACGATACGTTAGACCGACTGCGCCACTCCCGATATTTTTCGTCGATGGACCTGACGCGTGGTTACTGGCAGATTGAAGTCGATGAACATGACCGGGAGAAAACTGCCTTCGTCACTCCCGACGGACTGTACGAATTCAGAGTGATGCCGTTCGGACTTTGTACAGCACCAGCCACCTTCCAGCGCGTCATGGACACCGTGCTGGCAGGTCTGAAATGGCAGAGCTGCCTCGTCTACCTGGACGATGTCGTGGTATTCTCGCGAGATTTCGACGAACACCTCAGACGACTTCGAGCCGTGCTTCAAGCCATCAAAACCACCGGCTGTCACTCAAGCCAACAAAGTGTCGGTTCGCCTATGGGGAACTAAAGTTCCTCGGCCACGTCGTAAACAACAAAGGTGTTCTACCTGACCCCGAGAAGACCCGCGCCATAGCTGCATTTGCGCCGCCGTCTGACAAGAAGGCAAGGAGAAGATTTCTCGGACTCTGTGCCTACTACAGGCGCTTTGTTCGAGACTTCGCCGAACTATCCGCACCGCTGACACACCTCACGAAGGACGCCGTAAAGTTCGAGTGGACAGACGAACAGCAGAGGTCATTTGACGAGCTCAAACGAAAACTCCAGACGCCCCCGATTCCTTGCCATTTCGACCACTTCACTGAAAGAGAGATCCACATGGACGCCAGTAACACCGGACTTGGCACGGTCCTAATCCAAAAACAGGAGGGCGCAGAGCGAGTCATCGCCTGCGCAAGTCGGACGCTGTCTCGTGCAGAGAGGAACTACTCAACGAATGAAAAAGAGTGCCTTGCTGTCGTCTGGGCAATAACAAAGTTCCGCCCGTATTTGTATGGAAGTCCTTTCCGCGTGGTCACATACCACCACTCGTTCTGTTGGCTTGCGAATCTAAAAGATCCCTCCGGACGCCTCGCCCGATGGAGCCTACGACTGCAGGAGTTTGATATGACCGTGGTGTACAAGTCCGGCCGTAAGCAGAATGACTCCGATTTCCCGTCAAGGGCCCCCGTCGAGGCCGGTTCTGCCTGCACGGAATACAACGACGACGAGTGTTTTCTCGGCGCTATGAATGCCAGCGACATGGCAGCACTCCGATGAGCCGACCCTGAACTGCGCGCACTCATCGAGCACCTAGAGCGGCACGGGAAACCGTACAAAGGAGTACGGTTTCCTGCGCTTTCTTACGAATCCTCCCTGCCTTCGCCCTTTGACAAGGAGAACTTCGGCGACGACAACACAGGGTGGCTTTTGGTTTTCCCTTCCAGCCTTTGAGAAGAAGTCTTCCAAGGATGCCATGAAGACCCGACGGCTGGGCACTTTGGGTACAGCAGGACCTTTGCCAGAATTCGTGAAAAATACTACTGGCCCAAGCTTCCGAATACTGTTAATCTCTACACACGGTCATGCCACGAGTGCCAGCGACGAAAGAAACCACCGACGAAGCCGGTAGATCTCCTGCAGCCATTTCTTCCGCCAACTGCACTGTTCTAGCAGGTCGGAATAGATCTACTTGGCCCTTTTCCGCAGTCGACCCTGGGGAACCGTTAGATAACCGTGGCCACCGATACGCCGAGGCAAAAACCCTTCCAACAGGGACTGCTGTGGAAGTCGCCAAGTTTTTTGTCGAGTCCATCGTCCTACGACATGGCGCTCCTCAAGTCTTCATTACAGATCGGGGTCATCGTTTATGGCGCAGCTGTCCAAGGAAGTACTTTGCCTAAGCCACACCGAACACCGTCGGACTACGGCATACCATCCGCAGACCAACAGACTGACCGAGCAGCTCATCAAGACCATCGCCGACATGGTGCAGATGTACGGCGACGTGGAACACAAGACGGAAGAGGTCCTGCCGTATGTCACGTTCGCCTACAACACAGTGGTTCAGGAGTCCACTGCTGTTAGACCATTCCAGCTGTTGCATGGTCGCTAGGTGAAAACGATGCTGGACGCCATGCTACCTCACGAGCCAGCTGGCGACGGAAGTGACGACGCCCAGGTGTTTGCGCAACGAGCAGGAGTCCGCCAGCTCGCCCGAGTTCGGATCCAAGACCAGCAACATGTCGACGCTGGCCGCTACAGCGAGTGTGGGTGTGAACACCGATACGACGTCGTTGCGTCAGCGAGAAGCTTTTAAAACGCTACTTTGAGCCCTAAAAGGTCCTTCGACGCCTTGGAGATCGCAACTACGAAGTGGTGCATGACATAACGTATGCATCATCGCGACGCCGACCGCTACCCTAGGTGGTTCATGTCGTTCGACTCTCGATAAGAATGTGGACTAAAGGTGTTAAAAATAACTCATAGTTTACCGTTCTTTTTATTTGCTATATTTTGTTTTGTGTTGCATCGGGGCGATGCACTTTCTAAAGGGGGGAGTAATGCCGTGTGCGCAGCTGGCGAAGGCAGTGTGACTGTGGCCGAGGGATTCTGCTTCCAGCGCTCGCCCGAGACGGACGCAGGATGACGAGCTCCGTTGGAGCGGCAGCAACGGCCGATACGGGCCGCGGTGTATCTGTTTCTGAAGATCCGACTGATTACAAGATTATTTTGCCTCCTCTGTCTACCGAATACATCGTGACTAATGCAGGTTTTCTGCACTGCGACGTACGCAACCGCCCATACCGAATTCAAGACTTCAAACAGGAGCTGGAGCGACTGGATGTCCTTCAAGAATTGGCGTCGGCAGGCGGCCACCAAATGAATCACGTTCGGATGCTACGTCTACACTCACTCGCCGCAATGCAGCGTTTGGTGGAAGCAAAAGAACTGCAAATCAAAGGGGGGCGTTGCCTCGTGCTTGATCCTGCCAACGCGGAAGTCAAGGCTAAACTGTATTGTGTTCCCTGCGACGTCCCCAACTGCCAAGTACGTGAAGAACTCGAGCGCTTTGCTAAAGCGTCCGACATCAGCGGAGACCACTTCCGCGAAAAGTGGTTCGAGAACGTCGAAACGAATACGCAAAGTGTGCGAATGACGCTCAAAAAGGGAGTTACCGCGGACGGCGTTTCTTATGACATTCGTGTCGATGGCTGCAAGGCCCTCGTCCTCATATTTGGCAGGGCCCCCCTGTGCCTTAGGTGTCGACGCAAAGGACACATCAGAAGGGACTGCCGCCTTCCCCGTTGTAAGGAGTGCCACCAGCTCGGCCTCGAAGCCAGCGATTGCGTCCGTACTTACGCGTCAATCGCTCAACAGCGGAAAGACGAAGGGTCGACCGAATCTCTGATGGACAAAGTAGAGGCAGAGGCTGCGACGGTAGGTGCCGGGCCTCCGCTGCTCCCAAAGCGCCAATCAAGGCGGCGGTGACGCCTCCATTGGGAACCAGGACAACATTGGGGAGAGTTCTCAGCCCAGTCAGCCAGAGAAAGCAAAACAGGCGACCGGTAACAAGGAACAAGAGGCTCATTTGTCCCCCAAACGACTGCACGCGGGTGAGAAGGTCGGGATGAACACTGTGAAAGATAAGGATACCCTAGACAGTGAGACTGAAGTGGCAGAACCCATGAACATCGACGTCAACCAGACCGGGAAGCGACAACGGGGCCAGACACTACACGAGGCCTCACCCGATGACACGGTTGGTGGCGAACCACCTTGGCAAGTGCAGGGACCCCAAAAAAAAGCCGTGTCGTGAATCGTGACCAAGCCTCGAGACCTTCCGGACGACTGCAAATGTAAAGGCTCGTAGTTTGTGGCATTCACCGAGCCTTTTCGGGGTTATAGGCAGCGGTAAAAGGTAATCTTGGGTGAGTTTGAGAACATTCTCCCTTTAATGCAACATCACGCTCGAACCTGTCACGCCTATTCGATGTGCCACCTTAAATGTCAGGGGGTTAAATTCCTGAAAAAAAAAAAAATCAGTATCAACTCCAACGATTACTCAGTGACGAAACTATAGACATTCTAGCCCTTCCGGAAACTAAAATTTATGATAGTGAACAGATTCAATATGCCTTAAAACCTTTTTTGAGCAGGTATGAAATATGTGTCAGTCAAGCCAGTGGAGTGTCGGCAGTGTGTTTTTTGTTTCTCGCGAAATCAATTGGCCTGACCAATTTAAAAACCACGGCAGATGGCGAAGGAAGACTTGTTATTTGTGATTTTAGGGTTCAAAATTATCTGTTGCGTGTGCTGTGCATTTATGCTCCTAACGCAAATAACAAGAGGGAAGCTTTCTTTCGCCAATTGGAAGATAACTAAGTGTGATAGGTATATTGTGTTACTAGGAGACTTTAACTGCGTGTGTAACCCAGAAGATAGGTCTTCAGCAACTTCACGAAACGACAGAAGCGCTCAATTTTTGAAATCCATGTTAGATAAATGTGAGCTGGAGGACGTCGCGGAAATGCAAGGTTTACTGAGCGATTTGCGATTTACTCACTTTCAGCTATCATCACACGCTCGGTTAGGCAGGATTTATGTTTCTACAGAAGTTAGCACATGCACCATGGAATACTCTGTCAAACCGACCTTTTTCAGCGATCACTACCTCGTAACTGTGATTGTCGGGGAAAGGGGAAAGGCGACACAAATGTTTAACTGGAAACTATGGAAATTTAATGTAACGCGGTTAAAAGACGAAGTGTTTACAGATGATGGTAAAAACATTCTGAAGAAAGTGACTGAGGATTGTAGTATATGTTATATGGAGAAATAGGAGTTTTTTATACAGGAAGTTAAAGAAATAGCCATAGAACGGTCGTCTATTTTGAACTACAATGCAGCAAAGGAAGAAATAATGGTTCAGCATCGCTGGCTAGAACTCCTCATGGTCGAGAGTGATAAGCCAGGGGGGACGGCTTCTGAGATAAAACAAGTGAAAGCCAAATTTCAAGCTTTCCAGGATAAAAAGCATCGTGGAGCGGTAGTGCGGGCAAGGACCGAGAAGTTTCTCCTTGGGGAACAGCCCACGAAACGTGCGCTGGCTGATGAACTAAAGTTTGCACTTGCAAAAGAGATTTCTGCCGTGGAACAAGACGGCGCTGTCATAAATGACAGAGATGGCATTGAAAGGGCGTTTATGACGTACTACAGCCAGCTGTTCGGAGCCAAAGATATGCCTAAGGACATGACAGCCATCAAAGAACTACTACAGATAACACCAGAGCTATCGCAAAGTGTGAAATAGTGGATGGGAGAACCCATCACGTTGACGGAGATAGAAAGAGCCATCGAAGGCCTCGCCACCCACAAAACGCCTGGTCGTGACGGTCCCTGTGCAGAGTTTTATAAGCACTTCCGCGCCCAAATTTGCCCATTTTATTAAGAAAGTTATACGTGAAGCTTACGAGCTCAAGGCACTACCACCATCCTTCTTAAAATCGCATACAGTATTGATACCTAAATCTAATGACGTTCTTCAAAGGCAGAAGTGACGGGTTACCGACCCATATCATTAAGTAACGTTGATTTTAAGATATTTGCAAGAATTTTATCGCGACGAATCTAGCATGTAGTCTGCGATTTGGTAGGGGACCACCAGACATTGGAATCAAAGGTAGGGCGATTCAGGCCAACATTCATGTAGCACGAACCATTCTCGAAAGCGCAAATGATGGAGGTAGTCAGGTCGCAATGATACAAATTGACTTGGAAAAGGCGTTTGACAGAGTAAGCCATGGATTTCTGCGTGAGATTTTGACTAAAGCTAATGTTGGGAAAATTATCTGCGAAGGGGTTAAAATGGCATACGCGGGATGTACCACGCGGCTCGTTATAAATCGTTGTCTAAAAAGATAAATGTATGCTCTTTCGTGCGACAGGGATGCCCTCTGTCACCCTTGTTTAGTCTCTGCCTTGAGCCTTTTTGTTTAAGTGTCATAAAAAGCGAGCATGTAAGGGGGTTTAGAATGGAGAGCATGGAAGTGAAAGTTTTAGCGTATGCTGACGATATTGCCGTTTTTGTAGGGACAAAAACAGTGTTAGTAAGGTGCTAGAATTGTGTAGATTTTTTTGTGATGCGACAGGTGCAAAGAGTAATATGCACAAGTGTCTTGGCGTCTGGCAAGGCGAGTGGGCAACAACGCCGGAGTTTTTTTGAGGGTATTCAGTGGAGTTGCGCACCAAAGAAGTACCTTGGGGCACCATTAGAGCACCTAAAGAAGGGCACGAAATATATGGAGCACGTCACGGATGATAAAAGAACGAACGACCAAATGGGAAGGTTGCGATATGTCTATTTTCACCAGAGCTACAGTCTGTAATATATTTCTGACTGCTAGGGTGTGGTATGGGCTACAGGTGCTGCACTGCGCTCGAAGTAGCATCCAAAAGCTGCATAGAGTTTTTGCTCTGTTCATATAGAAATGTGCAAATGAACCCATGCGACAGACAATCTGTTTTTAAGGCCTTCCAAGGGGGACTCGGGTTGCTACACTTGTTCATCCGACAAGTGGTTTCTCGCTTTTTTGTATCTACGAGATCCAAAACATCCGCTATTGCAGGTAATGTTTCAGACAAGGCTCACGAGCCATATTGCAACCTTCCTTGTGAGCTCGTCCATCGGTCCCCCTGCACGAACGGTTGGGTTTGTAAAAGAGGTTGCTGAAGCTTTTAGATTTGTGAGTACCAGGTTCTTTCTTGGTTATCTGACTTCGGTTAGTCGAAGAAAACTGTACCGTGATTTGATTGATAGCGTATTTCCAGTACCAGTGTATCGTGTGATGTATGGCAATGGGCCAGGCCAGGATGTTATGACCCGTGTGAGGAAAATGGCAATACCTCCAGCAGCAAAGTCTTTTTTTCACTTGCACACGGGTACTCTGACAGTGAAACTCTGACTTAGAGAAAGGGGTGTCATAGTTTCAAGTGGTGTAAACCGCCCTCTTTGTAAAGAACCAGAAACGATTGAACACTCTTTTCTGTACTGATGGGATGCCATTTTCTTTTGAGATGTGTTGAAACGAACTTTAAAAAAAGATTTGTGTATAACGTCGTATTTAATACGCTTCCTTCCTGTCGAGTCGCAGGGTTGTGTTCCGTACGACATGATTATGGTTATTGCACTTTTTAGTCTGTGGAAGTCCCGTATGTCCGTCAGACATGCTGAACAGCCCCCAAAATTCGCACACCTGTTTTTCATTGAGTTGATTGCCCAAATTAAGAGTGTGTATGAGTACAACCAGTCCTTGCCTGAATGGGCAAATATTTTGGAAAGTCATGTGAAAATGAAAAAAAAAATTAAGTGTGCAACTGCCCGAAAGTGCCGGGCTGTTTGCTTTTTAATATATGTTTGTAAATGCGGGGTGTATCTCGAAACAACCCATTCTGATTTGAACCCTTCTCGTTTGAACCCATTCGCAAAACGCCCTTCGTGTTTTAACCTTTCGCGTTTCAACCCTTTCTCATTTCTACCCGTCTCATTTGAACCCGTTCTCATTTGAACCCTTCTCGTTTGAACCCATACCCAAAACGCCCTTCGCGTTTTAACCTTTCGCGTTTCCGCCCTTTCTCATTTGAACACGTTCTCATCTGAACACCGTATTTCAAACCAATCGCCTAACGCTCTTTGCGCTTTAACCTTATCCTATTTATGCCCTTCTCGGTTGAGCCCGCTCTCACTTAAATATTTATTGTTTAATTAAACTCCGTCTCAAAACACGTACGTGGCGTTTCAACCTTTTTAGAGTGCTCTTGAAATTCCAACCAGTCTCTCTTTTTCTGTGTTAAAAAGAAATGAATAAAAATGATGGAGATGTTGGCACTGGTAATAACAGTGCCGGCTACTCCATAGCAATTGTTATTTGATAAAAAAAATAACCAGATCTAAAACAAAACAAGCACGCAAACAAACAAAAATCCCGCCAGAGTTGCCATTGCACATATTATTACAATTCTAACATGTTCGTCGATCCAATTTCGTGGACTACCTGTGCCAGTGTGCACCGATGCGAACGCTTAATGTCATGTTCCACACCAAGGCTAACTGGCGATCACTTACCGCCCGCACCGGCAGCATCACAAAGCAACAGCCGCGGCAGGTCTCTCGCCCTATTGTGCACCTTGTCGCTCACAAAGCGCCGCCGCCACCACTCAAGAGCACGTGAAGAGCACCAGCAGCAGGCAGCGGCCAACGATCCTGCGCCCACCCCCGCATGGATCATTTTAACCCTTTTGTATAGGGTACATCGCATTCGAAATATGTTCACAGAAATATTTTATTTTGCATACCGTCACGTTACAAACGAGTCGCAAAGCATTATGCCATTCAAATCGTATGGCTAATCGTTAGGCTACTGAACGGCTATTCTCGAGACGCATAGTACAAAACGTCTTTTTTCCGCAGAATCAGTCTTCACACCTCAATGCGATCCCATGCTTGGTAAACCTTTATTCTACAGCTTTGTTCCCACAAGATGGTAATTGGTTAAACTATCTAAGATGACAGCAGCAACAAAACACGGACCACTCAAAGGCCAGAGAATACCTTCGCCCTCCTTAGAAAGTCACAAAGGGAGAGATCCTGACATTGGCGAACTCGCCCTGCGGCAATTTTATTATAATTATTTCTTTTTTAATGTGCGGGTGCGATGATGCGTGGTTTGAGGGCTTTCCTACCGGGCACATATTTTTTCTTCATTTCAGTCATGAATCATCGGATGCAAATTATGCTCATCTGGCATGCTCTGTGAGGATATTGTATTATTTATTTACAACCGGTGTCGGAGTGATCGTACAGATCTAAGGTCATTGTATATTTGCCTATGTGTCGTCCGCCACGCCGTGGATAGGCATGCACTCTAGATGTCATTCTCCACGTAGCATTTCAAGGCATAATAAAGCTTCAGGTGCCTGGACTTCATAATGTCATCGGTTCCTTTATTTCGGTTTCCCGTGAGTGTATAATGAAACTATTGCTTTTCCCTAGCCTGATCATGAACAAGGTTAAAATGAGAAAAATAGTCTGGAGAATGGTCAAAAACAGAAAGTATGTTGTTAGTAAGTTTAAAATGAGAAAGTTTAAAATGAGAAGAAAAGTCTTTTTGAGAATGGTCACAACCAGAACGTATGTTTCGAGAAAATTTGAAAAGAGAAAGGTTCAAAAGGAGAAAAGTCGTTTTGAGAAGGGTTAAAATGAGAAAAGTCGTTTTGAGAATGGTCAAAACGCGAAAGTTCGTTTTGAGAATGGTTTAAGTGATAAAGGGAGAAAAGCGAAAGTTGTTTTGCGCTGGGTTGAAATGAGAAGGTGAAAACGAGAAGGTAGAAATGCGAACGGGTTCAAATGAGAACCACCCGTTAATTAAATACGCGCTGAATAAAGGAAAATGAGGTGCCCGTGGCCGAACGGTTATCATGCTTGGTTCTCACGCAAAGAGCCGAGGTTCGATACCTGGTAGTAGAGGCTCCTTTTTGTGATTTTCCTATTTTTCGTGTTCAGGTAAATTCGAGAACATTGTTGCTTTTTCGAGTTCAGAATGTTCTACGCGCCGAACCTTCTACGCCGACCGTTCCAGAAGCCCGCGCATGTGCCTACAAGGACTCCGCGTGGCGAGCCGGTGTCATTCTCGCTTCGGCGTTTGATCCTGCTGTTTCGCTGCCATCGATGCCTGCGACGCTAGCCTTTATCTATATTGTTTTGAGCACAAGTTCGCCCCATTAAACGTTTAGTTTGCTTCAGTTTTTGTCGCCTCATCAATTGACATTCGTGACAATATAAAGTGAGCATAGTATCAGAAAACGGAAGTAAGCTAGATTTTAGTCTGGTGAGTGAAGAACTTAAAACTAGGGCTGTGCGAATACTCGAATATACGAATTCGAATCTAATAGAAAGTTCCCGAATAATTCGATTCGCGAATCGAATTCCTAGTATTCGGTCACTCGAATATTCGATATATTCGGCCAAAGACGCGCGGTCGCCGCGGAGCTGACAAAAAAAGCCGTTTTTCCCCCCGATGTAAGCGCCGTGATGTTAGACAAACCATGCGAAAAACTGCTCTTGGTCCTACCATTCCACAAAAATCTAACGCACAGGTTAGTAAAAAGAAAAGTAACGAACGCCACGAACTTTATGGTACGCAGATTTACTCACGATCGTGATACAACCTACCCTTGAATCACAACCGAAACATCCCGTTTGCGCCGCTTCCAGAGAGGAATTGTTGGGAGGCCGAAATCCCGCGCCAAGCCTAATTCTTTTCACGAGTAAAGCCCCACGTTTCAAGTTGAAGCACCGATGTAAAACACACTTGGCGCAATCACGGAAATCGGCGACTGCACGATCACAGAAAGAAAACCACGTTAAACACGCCGATAAAACCAGCCGAGTTATCGTCATCGTTCTTTTGGAACCTCAAGCCGCAAATTCTGATTCGGAACGAAACGGAACGGGAAAATAGTGTGCCTAGATTTGAGAGGGTTTCCAACTGTTCGATAGCCGCGTTTGAATTACGAACTGCGAGAAGGTGACGAAAAAACGAAAGCGTCGATCGGGATCGGGCAGGCAGGCAGGGCAGGGAGAGTAGGCGTCGTCGCCCTTCTGTTGCTCGCCTTTTTCCTCGCGACAACGCAACACATGCGCACTTACGACCAATTTGCACTGGAGCCGTCTCCGTGGTTTCAGTTTCGCTTGCTCCCTCTTTTAAATCAAGGCTCTCTAAAAACGGATAGATAGACGAAAAAAATGGATGCATAGCGGCAGTTGGACGGTGTCTTGCGCCACCTAAGAACGCTTTTTTTTTTCTTACTTCAGATTATATTGTTTAAGCCTGTTTACTAAGATTTAACACCTATCTGTTTATTTACGTGAAATAAAATCCCGGGTGCCCTTTTTCTTCCTTAAAATGAAAATCAAATATCGCAAAATGCCCCTTTTCTGAGATATGCAAACATTTATAAAAAAAAGTCGCGGTGCTAGGTATGGCTTAAAAAAGGCATGCGTGGCTGTAACTTTAGGTTTTTTGTGACGTTTAGGGAAGATGGATTATATTTGTGCCATAAAATTGGATCTTTAGTGCCCAACATCCAACAGCAACTGCTTTTTTTTTTCACCAGAATTTTTTTACATTTTAGCTTTTGTTCTGCACAAGATGCATATTCTGCAACAGGGGCATACAATGCACATATAATAATCTCATTCGCAGCACACTTTGAAGAATTCCTACAAATAAAATCACTATTCGATATTCGATTCGATATTCGGCTTCTTTTTTCTTGATTCGAATCGGTATTCGATTCGAAAACTACTATTCGGTATTCGCACACCCCTACTTAAAACTGAAAGAAATGACGGCCACATTGCATGGAAGCATGCGTCCATGTTCTTGAGATTCCTGTTACAGAATTGCATGAATATAGTGAAGTAAAATTAGCTTGAAATAATCGCAGTTTATTGCTTTTTGTAGCTTGTAATGTCGCTTTATGTGCACTGTGTGAAGGATTGTCCAGAAATCTTATTGGTTGATGCTCTAAGCTGCGATGAGTGCGTGCTTTGGGGGGAATGTAAACACTCACGAGAAGCAGGTTTGTAAGGCAAGTACATGAATAAATTAATATCGTCTTTCGAGAACCCAATTCAAGGTTCGGCGTGGCCAAAGTGAGGTGAAAATTCTGCGAGGGCAGCATCTTACCTCCACGGGAAGTTGAGATGTATCGCGTAGAGCTGGCGCACTGGTCGTTGCACATCCTCGGGCTCAACCACGTTTCGCCGAGGGCAAAAACTGTCATATATTAACTTGAGCGCTGTGTTTACGTCATGCGGTTTGTTTTTAATCGATCGGATGATGGAATACCCAATGTCGCGGCGGCGTTAGGCTGGAAGAGAGGAACTTTCACCCACGCTGTCGCCACATATTACGCTTGACTACTGCTGTCGATTTCCCCAGTGCAGCGGGAACATGAATACCATAGGCTATGGTTCAGAGCGATACGGAGATACCTCCGGCAAATGATGAAATTAGCCATATGGACCTACAGATGAGTACATGCATGGCAGGCTCATAGTCCTAGGGGTAACCGGTGCGCGTACGAGGGTGACGGCGGTACAGACAAAGCACACGCAGATGGATCAGCAGTCGAGATTCCTTGAGCGTTGTAACTATTCGTGCCGTGACAAGGAACTAGAGCAAAAAGATCGAGGTACAGCTAAGCACTTCTTATGAGTTGTGAATGCGAAAGCATGTACATCATTCTTGCTCTACGCGTGTTGGCGCGCTGACTGGCGCTGACCATGCGAATGGGAGCCTGGTCGATGCCCGCTAGCCAATGGGATCGGAGCGATGTAAAAGGTGCCGTGGCTAACCGGCACATGGGAGCTGGCTTGACTTGGAGAAAGATTAAATAGCCGTTTGGCGTGGTTTCAAAGCTGATGACGTTGGCTCGCTCCATGAGACAGTTAATGCTTTAGCATTAAAGCCCAGCAAGCGGGCGGAGCCGCAGCGAGTTCTCGATAAGCAGACAAAAAACTCGCCTCCGCAAGACTCGTCTTGGCACACTGATACGTTCGACGGAGCGAATACACTACGTGTTTTCAAAGACGCTCGTGATTGGACCCGGCGGCCTGTAGCATCGGGCTTTAGTACAGCGTAGGGTGAGACGGAGTATAGCAGATGTGAATCCAGAAATATATTGGCAGTTGCAAGTAAAATATATTTTATTTATTAGCAGCTGTTTGGGCTGTGTCGTATGTAAACAAATTTGTTCAAAATGAAGAGTAAAACATAATATGTCCATGCTTACTCTTCTCCCAATTGTTTTTTTTAACGATTTGGTTTGAAATTCTGGACGCTCGGTTTCTAGTCCAGTTGAAGTTTTTCGGTCCTCTAGTAATTCCTTTAACTGATCATAAAACTCCCCTGCAGCAGTTGCTGCTGCGATCGTTGCCGTGGCAGCTTGCATCACCCTTTGTGTGGCTTCCTTCTCCAGCAGAAGATTCGCTCCCTCAGCTCCTGCTGTCTCTCTGTCTTCTGCAGAAACCACGGTGCAGCCTCCCAGCACCAAAATGTCGGCTGCACGTCACATTAGTTGGAGCACGCTGCACCGCCTCTTGTGGCAGACTCTCGTGTGGCACTTCCCCACTTGTTCCGCTCCCCGAGGGACCAGGCTGTGCTTCTATTCCCTGGAGCTGTCACTGCAACCAATGCATGTGTACAAAGTGGTGGGGTTTTGTTCTTGTCAGTATGGGCGAAGGGAACACACTGTGCAACATTCATAATCCCGATAAAGATGCCGATGCTGTGCCGAAATCCATTCATACGTGGGGGTGCAGAAGAAAAAGTTTGCTAGCTAAGCTGGTTTATACATTGACGTGCAGGCTTGAGGTCGGAGCACGGTGTAGTTACTTCTTGCACAACTGCTCAACACATGGTGTGGGAGAATGCGTATTTGGTTGTGAAGAATATGTGCATGTATGTGTGTACTTTATATGGTATTTTATTATATATATTCAGAGCCTCGTACAGTTAGCATAAAAAAGCCGTTGCCACCTTGTTGCATTTTATTTTTTTAAGATAATGGTTAACAGCTTTACCACCTGATTTGTCATTGCATGCCTTCCTATTCCATAAATTAGTATCTTCGGTGATACTCTTTCAGCCTTGTTGAAAATATTAGAAATCTGGAAGCGCAGTGCCTAGTCCGATCTAGTAGTGCATTTTGGAAGACGATTTTGTGACTTATAGTTCAAGCAGCCTCTGAACTTTTGTAGTTGAAATAAAACTATCTTTATATAAACGTACTTGGCAGTAATGCTATTCAAATGGCAACAAGCCCCTCTTGTATAACACTCTTACGATCTGAGCAATTCCCCTGTTATCAACATTTTTCCTCCTCTTCTAGAGCCTCGCCTGGAGCGATAGTTCTGCTTCACTATGACCGGTTCCTTAGCATCATTTACTCGTCACGCAATCGGGTCTAGAAACCAGTCACCTACCCGTCTGTGTCACTTGTGGTGACATCCAACCCACACAGGTTGGGCGAGTCCTCACCGATCACCTCGAGGACGGCTTCGACGAGGAGCGTCTTGTCATGGGGGTTTGGCTCAGCCCGTATGAATTAAAGGCATAGTGATTTAGTCTCGTCTACTAATTACTCGAATAAGGAGCAAAAATAGAAGATGTGAGGTGCACTGTTCAACCAAGTATGTAAGTGGAACATTCATGGAAAAATCAAAATAAACAAATGCTGCATGAGGAATCCTTTTAAACATTCAATAATTGCCAGATTACAATGCTGAAACTGGACTATGTGATCATGCAATTTTTACATTCTTTCAATTCGGCCTTTGGGCCTCGACCATTGTGCTCTCTCAAAATTTGCAATAATATTGTGTCCTCAGTTTTCGGTCTTCCACTAGAACTGTTTTACGAGTTTTGTACAGCCTGTGCAGAACTGGTACATAAACTGCAATAAATGGTCTTCAGATGCCGTAACATTGCTCATACCTGTGTTTGGAAAATATGTTGACTCCCATGAGGGCAAAGGTGCACGAATGTACAAATGTCCACATTCACTTTTCTAGGCTTGATTGTTCATATATTATCACTAAAGCAATGCAATATATTTTTAACTCCAGAACACAATGAACGTACAAAGCGCGACAGTGTTAGCGCAAACAAGCGATCGCCGGTTTTCCCAGTTTTTCTCGTTGAAACCAAGGGATGTCATCCAAGTTGTTATTGCTACGGAAGGAGCTCACTTAGTTGTATAATGTAAGCGAAACATTTCGTGCTCGCTAATACTATTTAGAAGTAAATTGAGAAAATGCGCCGAGGCGTGTTCGCGCTAACAGTTTTATGATGTGTACCTGTGCGCTGGTCATGCTTCTTGTATAAACTGTACAATTTTCTGTGTATTTTTTAAAGGTTCCTCCAGCACTGCTGCAACTGGTATGGAGTGCGCAAATAGCCATGGCTCTGGAAATGTTGTCCCATGCCTGTCGTTTTTTGGGTCGTGACTGTAAAACTGAACTTCCCCATAACTTGATATTTTCGCTCTACCACTACCCGAATCAGTTGTAATTGTTAATCCATTGTCCAATTCCTTTAATAAGGTGTTGAACTGGGCGAGTTTGCAAAAGTTTGACATGGTAGGTGTAACAGCTTCCAAAAACAAGGACGATAAAAGGAGTATACATGACAGGACAACAGCTGCAACCACAGCTGAACTTGCTCCGTCTGAGCCGACTTTCTGGTGGAAGATCTTCTCTAGGTTCCCTTCTCTAGGTTCACGGTTTGGGGGGGGGGGGGGGGGGGGTGTCAGGTATACGCATTTCAGTGCTCCGTCCGGACGTGACGCTCTCCGCAACCTCACCTACACGCTCTCCGGAACGAAGACGCCACTACTGCGCATGCACGACGCCAGCTGTGCTTGCAGAGTTCCGAATCTCGTAGCGGGTTGCGTGGAACGTTGCTGGACAGCGGAAACGATCTACGAAAACTCTCTATTTAAGGCCATCGGCGCGCAGGCGCAATAGCGGATTCTTTGTTGCGGAGGGCTTCGCGGAGGGGAATACGCGGTCTATGAAAACTCCCACTTCAGAGGGTGATTCGTGATCTTACTCGAACTTGAAGTCGCCAGTCAAGCGTAGCTCTGCTCCCACACCACGCTTGCCGTCGCGCAGTCACTTAACTCAGCTGATCACAGCAGAGTCTGACGGTGGGTGAGCTGCCGTCGACTCCGACTGTAGTTGAAATGTCCTTTTCGTGACACGAGGATGACGCTTCTTCGTAAAAATAAATGTTCCCGAGCGTGACGGAGCAGCCCTAGCAGCCATATTGTCGGATGCTAGGTACTATGCACACGACTTGGATCTTCGACTGAAGTTAATGCTGCGCTCTCGGTGACTTTGTACGGAGAGTCTGAGCCGAACAGAAGAAGAACGTTCCTGCGTTGGGACGCCTCCGTCGAACGATCGAGAAGAAAGACCGTTATGACCGGAGGGGAGCGTCGGCGGGGAACGCGCTCGGCACCGGGCAGGCGCTCGCCCACGCATGTGCGAAGAATGACGTGTCATACGAGGAGAACAATTAGCGAACTCCTTTGCGCCTTTCCACAGTCAATCGCAGCGCCCAAACGGGGGCGCACCCTCTGGCAGGTAATATTTACTTCCTTGCTGCTCCCTCGCGGCGAACTTAACCTTGTAGCAACGCATTCTTAATAGAGGGCGCTAGTGTCTGCTTCGCCTGCGGAATGCTTCCCCCCCTGGCCGAAAGGAGGGTGGTAAAGGCGGTTTGTTACCTCCTTTTGGTCCCCTTTTTTCTAAGAGGGTAGTAATCCGATCGAACGCCCCCCGAGTGACGCTGGCATATAGTAAGTTTAGTTTATACATGATGCAAAGTCCTGAGACTGCGACTGAAATTTGAAAAAAAAAGTGTAAGACAAAAAAAGGGGACAGGTCAACGCCTCAAACTCAGCTCAGGACAACGTTTCAAACTCAACTCAGCTGAAAACTCAGATCAGCTGAAAACTCAGCTCAGTCTGTCTATGCTGGAAAAAGCGATGAAGAAACTTCATCCTGACGTCGCCGGTGGGAGGAGCCTAATCTCAATCGGCGGCGAACTCAACTGGCAGGGAACTTCATCACGGCGCGTTGATGACGTCGACGGAGAGTGGCGATTGAGTTGAAACTTCATCGGGATTTGTCCCCAAAATATGTCCCTAGAGGGAAATGCGCAACGCCGCATCGAAGGGTCTTGTAAAAGCAACATTTTTAACTTCTGAAAATGTATAATGCGGTACAATCTAAATATAATTACCGGTGTCAGCTCTACGTCGCATGAATCGTGTCTTTTTACGTAAGCGAAACAATTTAGATGATCGCAATGCGTGAGCTGCATCGCGATCGTGATGAATCGTCATGGCCGACGGTGGATGTCGCGCGTAAAGTGGTCGTGTGTCTGTACGAAGATTTGCCTCACTTTTGGAATTTTTGCTGTCAAGTCGGGCTTTTTCAAAGGTTATCACGTCGAGATTACCACTCGGAAGTCTGGTGGGGGACGTGAACCAAGTGGCCTCGCTGAACTTGAGGAGTAGGACAGAATCTAGGCCCATATGAGAAAGGTTCCTCGCGAAGACACGGAAGAAGGCGCATGATTTCGAGGGCGGACGCGCCTCGTCCGTCGCCTCACGGCATCTCGGCTGCAGTGTCGGTAAGTGCATGGCATTTCAATGGGCGGTTTTAGCGTACCGTTGCCGTGCGCAGCGAAATTGCTACTGGGAGCTCGCGCTGTAACTTTGAAGCATGCTTTTCAGCGCGCCTAAAGCCTTACCAGCCGTACCATGGCCACCGCAGAACACGGTAACGGTCTCCTAAAACTTGCTACTTGAACAGGCACCGTGTTGTTTTTGGTCTTATTGACTTTGCACGAGTGTGCTGCCTCGTGATGTTTCTTTGAAAGCTCGGATCGTAGCGCTCAAGCTGACAAGTTAATTTCTGTAGAGCTGTGCATGAGGCACTCCGATACCTGAATTCTGAAGTGTAGGCAATGGGCATTACATCAACGCGAAACGAGAAAGGCTGCCAATTTGTTGTGCGTTAACTTGTGTTTGATTGGATGATGCAGGACTCATCTGCTGTGGCCAAAGGTGCTAGTGAGGACCCAGCATAGATGGCAGCTCCACCACCACCAAATGGTAGGTATAAAAAACAGTCTGGATTAATCTCCATAATACGTGGTTTGCGCCTGTGTCCGGACATGTATTATGCATGAGTGCCGTCGGTAGCCTCATGCTGGTGGCCATTGATGTTGTGGGGTTGCAGCTTTGCTACACTGTGATCATGGTGAACTGCGCTGGCTCCAGTGGCCCAAATGACAGCTTTTGTACCCATCTCAGCAATGGCGCAAAAATTTGAACATGACCAGCACTGTGCATAACTATGAGGAAGGTAGAAAATGCTGTCATTAACATATTGTGCCTGTTCGGTAGCTCCCAAGGTGGCTGTAGGTCCAACCGTGTTGATGTTTCTAGCAAGGTGACACCTCAGCAAGACTCGCCAAAAATTTAGTGTCCACATGGTGCAGACACAATCCACACATGGTTACTCGAGTTTTGTGTGGGACAATACACAGATCCAATTAATGAGACTGTCAGTTAGTAAAAAGACGGTGCCTCCGGTCCTGTTTCGCAACAGCAACCTGCTTCCACCAAACATTCCCGGCAGCACCACATCTACCCACCGCCCTGAAATCGACAAGGGAATGACACTAAGACAAAACTGGCTCACCAATTCCAAAACCGGTGTTTGCTATTTATATAAAAGGTCCACTTCTAAAAATATTCGCTGCAAAGGGCTGTGGAAGCAGGACGCACCTGGCTGGGCATTGCCTGTCAACTCGGCAAAATCATTGGTGTGCAGTTTTGTATACTTCTCTTAATTTTTTGCACTCAAGTATTCACGTCTCCACCTTTGGCTAGATATCACAATCTGTCACAGTTGAGAGTAAGTAGCAGATGGTTCTCGCCACCACACAGAGCAATATTTTCTGCGTACTGAACTGGACAAACACGGACAAACTTTGTCATCACCACTTGACGGTTTAAACTTCTGCCTAGGCTTAGCCCAAGTGACTGCGCTAGCACATATTTCCCCGCACGTCTCCGAGCAAGCGCGCCCATGGCCGAATGGTTCTCGTGCTTGGTTCCCACACAAAGGGCCAAGGTACGATTTCTGGCCGCGCATGTACCTTTTTGTTAATGTCCCGCACCTCCACCAAAATTTCACGAATGACAGATGATCAGGTGACGAATGAACAGAAACTAAACGTTTAATTTGGCAAGCTTGTGCCGAAAACAAAAATACAAAGAGGTAGAATCACAGGCATCGAAGGTCGGCAGAGTAGCACGATCGAGCGCAAGAGCGAGACTCTCTCTGTATCGCCACGCAGAGCCCCTCATGTACATGCGTGGACTTCTGGAACAATCAGCATAGAAAGTTCGGTGCGTAGAACATTCTGACTTTGAACAAGCAACGGGATTCTTGAATTAAACCAGAATGCAACATTTACAGAAATAACAAAAAGGTGCATGTGCGGCCAGGCATGATACCTTAGCCCTTTGTGTGCAAGCTAAGCACGATAACCATTCGGCCACGGGCAAGCTTGCTCGGAGACGTGCATGGCAATATGAGCAGCCTCTGCCATTAACCACATCTGAAATGTACCAAGTGGTGGTCACCAACACGGTGCCCTTGGAAGTACTCAAAGGTCTTGTTTTTTATAGTAACATGACATTACCTGCAAACCATGTATGCATGCTACTGAAACTGTGTCATGTCAGCTGTGCACCAGTCATCAGGTAGAGCTGCAGCGAAAAAAGATAAGCACAAGCGACCAATGACCGGAGCACGCGACACACGGTGGTGGCCGGCACAAAGCAACCCATTTTAAAGCTTGCATTCCGAAAGCTATCTTATCCCTCAATTTTCTGGCAGCCACCTACACGTTGAGACATGGAACATGACTGGCACTTGCTATCGGCGCGCTCGGGAACAATAGCGCTGCCTGTCGCAATTTCGCTACTCCGGTCATCTGTCACTTGTGCTAATCTTTTTCAGCTGTAGCTGTACACTGCCACCCTGGATGGTGAGGGCCTGAACTGCCCCCAGCTGCACTGTTTAGGACCTCTCGCCCACTCAGCGGGAGCAGCTGGTTGCATTGCACATGCTGCTGGGTACCCAACATTGCAGCATGAGTGCCCTAGATGTAGAGAAGTGCAGTCAAGGTCTAAAATTGGCTGGCAACCATTGTTTGGAGAACTGTGGAAAGAAAACCTGTGTCATATGGCAGTAATGAATTATTCCAGGCCAAGTTTCTTCGTCCTTGCTTTATTCAGTTACATCCAGAGCAGCTTGGGCTCACAGTCGTTGTTTGCTCAATGCAATGCGGAAGAGCTGGACTTCCACAGCACCAAAAACATTGACGGGAACAACAGTTAACTTGTAATTGGGAATAAGTTATGACAGACAGTTATAGCATAAAGGAAAGTGAATGCAGGACTCTTCTGTTTTCGCTCCTTTTCATTTTCGGACCTTGTGTTGTGTTTCGAAGTGAGTGATTTCCAACTTCTCGCTTTCCATTTTTTATGTGATGGACAGAGCAGGCCTGTCTGCTGCAAAGTAATTGGATCATGCTAGGCGCACACTCAAGGCTGCTTGCTTCATAGGTTGCGTGTTGTACTGGAAGACCCACAGCATGAGTTTGCTGGTCTGAGCAGTTCCTTGGTTGGGAAGGTGCCCGCATAAACAAAATATTTTTCAGGAGTCTCGCATTCTTGATATTTCCAGCACTGCATGAGAGTTCTAAAAGAAGGTAAAAGCAGTGGTATGCCATACACAACTGCTCACCACACCCCTGGGATTCTCTTGTTCAATGTAATTTCTGTAACATAGTCTTTAAAAATGCTTGTTTTTATAAACCTTCACCCTTTTCGTGTACTTTGTTTGCAGGCTGTGGAGGGACGAGCAGCTGCACATACCCAGCAGTCATCTTCACTGACCACACTCGTGGTGCCCCTCATGGGGGTGCAGAATTTCCGTGCACAATAAAACATGCTCCCTAGGCACCATTTTGCATCTGTCATGATTTCAGTATAGCATGGAAAAAAGATTTGCAGCACTACCTTGGTCATACCCGACAAAATTGTCATACATCGATTACAAATTTTGGGTCACGAAATCTCCGTGCCATTGTTTATGTGCCGGGACTCGTATCTCGACTTCAGATGTCGATGTATATTTTATATACAGGAACCAGAAATTTCACAATTAACAGTGACACGGCGGTGCAAGTTCAATCGTCCAGATACCAGCAACCACACTGAATTCTTCACCTTTTCTTCCTCTATGCTTGGAACAATATACTGTTATAGCCAGAATGCTTATGCAGTCAATGGGAAACAAGATGCCACCCATGAGGAGGCCCTCTTTTATTCTCTTGTAATGGCTCGACATTACGCTTATGCGGTTTGCATTTTTGCCAGGTTACCCTGCCAAAAACATTGTGTATAAAAGCTTTTTCAGAAAAACTTCCATTTTTAGGTGCCATACCAAAACTCCAACAGCACACGCTCGGTACGGTGTTTCTTCAGCCCAGGCACCACAGCAATAAAAAAAAATGTACTTGTTATGTTTATCTATTTGTCTGATATGAAACACCATTTTCTGAAATACCAAACCTGTCTGCCATAGTTTTGTTGTTTTTATGCGTAAGCAATCGCTTTAGACCAAAAAAGTGCCCTTGTATCAAACTACTCTCGGGGTCTATAAAAGACACCGAGAGAATTGAGTGCCGCTTGAACTGTCTTTTAGGTAGACCACTCTGCAGCCAAAGGGACCGTGTCTACTTGATTTGGGAAGTTACAAAGTATGACAAAACATTGCAAGCGGATACACACAAGTATATTTCGCAGATGTGACTGGAGACAAAGCTCGTAGTAGCCTCAACAGCTGCCAGGCTTCAGGTTTGAGCAGGGAGACCCTGGTAGGCAGCACACACTTGCAGAGGCGGCCACCTCTCAGATTTTCAGCACTGCACAGCGCGTCCTCTGCTGTCAAAGCTTACACCGTCCTCGAGGTCGGACTCTTGGGGCTGAAGGGGGAGGCCCCAAAATAGAGCTATACAAGCTCGCATTGTGCAGAAAGTCAAATGATGTTGCTGTGCCTAGCACCTTTGCAACCACCGGAACCTGCTTTTCAGCATCCTATTCACTGCTCTACGACAGAATCTTAAGCAATGCTTTTTGTTAATCTTGGCCTCGGGACAGCACAGCATCCATTGGGGTTGCGAGGAATTGGTGTGCAAGCATCGCTTCAGGGTTTTGTCGCTGTCACCTGCACACAACAGTGAGGCAGTATCTGACATGAATGTTTCATAACCTTTTTAGTTGTCCAAAAGCACATCAAGACTAGATAGAAATTCTATATGCTAATGCAGCCTCTTGGGGATAGTAGTTGCATAGCATCCCAAAAAGGCTGAAAATGTAATAATAAAAAAGTTGAAAAACAAGTGGAGATATTCCACTTGTCTTGCACACTACCCAAAATTATGCCTTCAGAGCAAAGAGGTGTCAATTGAGTTTATAATCTCTTTATTTTCCTTTATATATAAAGGTGGGAGATGGGGTATATAATGTCAAACGTCAAGCTGCATGCCTTGCAGCTTGACGAGGCGCCCTACCCGGTGTGGCAGAAAAGCAGCAGAAACGTTTTAGACAACACAAGCAAAGAACAAGATACTGTAGCAGTTTGAACCTACAATCGTAAAATGAAAACGTACACAACGTGCTGCAGCAGAACAATATCCAGGTGTTGAGGCCCGAGACATTTGGATGATACACATGCAATCACGAGTAAGCTTGAATCCGTGCGACTATCTCGCACGACACTCATCACGGTGAATGAGGCGCCCGTTTTCTACCGAGAGCTCTCGTGCAAGCGCACTGGGAAAATGTTCTCTTCAGACTGTATTAAAACACAGCGTATTGAGCACTTACCGATAACACCGCTGAATTCGCATCGCTGAACTTCTTGGACGTCGTCTTTCCGTCTTCACTTGGCGCGCGAAGCCCACCCACCTTCAGCACCGGGTTATCGATCATCGCCTCTGTAGCATCCAAAGAATGTGACTCGCAGCACACCGACGCTCGGTGACGTCTTCGTCGCAGCAAAATGTGCCGTCAGCAACGCACAAGGAGAGCACTTGCTGCTCGGCGGTCACCATATGGGGCCCCTCGCGACGCCGCCAAAGCTCCCACGGCAAATGTCAGCACCAACGAGTGTCGGGCAGTATTCCCCGGTTACGTCCCTGACGAACCTTGAACGGCGAACACATAAAAAACGTAGCGATAGTCCGTGAAAGCTCGCTTTGGTCCGCCCCGTCCGCGAGCTTGAACGCCGCCATCTTCATTGACTTTGGCAACTTTTGCTGCCCGACTACTACAAAGTTATCTCCATCGCCAAACTCAATCGTGACGACATTTTGACGTCACCGCGAACTTTATTATTTCATCAGCATAGCTCGAACTTCATCGGAATCCGTAGGGAAAAACTCAATCGCAACGTCACATCACGTGACCAAAAGGGCATCCAATCAGCGACCGATTGAGTTAACTTCATCGTTGAGTTTGCGATCTAGCATAGACAGACAGGACAACGTCTCAAACTCAACTCAGCTGAGTTTGAGACGTTGTCTTGTCTTCTTTTTTCTTTCTTTTTACACTTTTTCATTCGAATTTCATTCCCAGTCTCCTAGTCTCAGGAGTTTGCATCATTATCAACATACACCAGCTCGCCTGCACCTTGACAATTCTTCAGTTTGTAATTGCTTTGGAGGTTTATTTTCCTGGACGGAAGAAACGCCGGGCATAAAGCACAGAAGCCGACACACCTCGAGGCCGAGGAGCGTTCTACCATACCAGTGGCGTCGGAAGAGGAAAAACGGAGGAAAACGGAAGAGGGGGGGGGGGGGGGGGGGGGCTCCAGTCTACCCCCCCCCCCCCCCCCCCCGATATTTCGGTCTGTTAAAGAAAACAATACGGGGAAAGAGGGCGTGTTCCAGCTTATTTTTATCTGAAATTGTTTATGCAAATGTATACACCAGCTCATGTTTACAAACAAACCGGAGTGCCCCCAGCAGACGCCACCGGTGCCGCGCATGCGCGATGGGGGTGTAGGCAAGAAGCTCGCCGTCGCTCATAAACAAACCATTGGAACGCGATGTTGTCGGCGTCGGTGTGAGTCCCCCTGCTCTTTTTCGCGTTCGAATAGCTGATTCTACGTCTTCCTGGCGATGTCTGACTTCTTGAGCGGCGTTAACAAAATTACTGAGGCTCGTTTCACCGCAAAACTTCGCGAGAATAATGTGACATGTGGCGATTCATTCCGCGTGTCACATCGTATGTACGCTAAAGCCTGATTCGCATGATGCCAATTTCGCTCGCAGTTTTCAGTCGCGACGCCGCTCGGGCTGCAAAAGCGTGAACCGTAGCTGAGATAGTCGACGGTGATACTGAAAATCGCAAGCGGGTGGTTTCATTTGAAATCGAACACGCTTGTCGGGGTGGGTCTTTCGATTTTTTTTTAAATATATGTAATTGCCCCATTTCTAGAAAGAACAAAACCGCTTTTCAAATTTTTTTTTTAAAAATATTTTGCTTCACAAAAAATTATTGAGTGGAGCAGGGGGAAAATCGGTTTTTTACTCCGTGATTTTTCTACCCAGTTCTGTACGCTGGTATGAATACGGGAAGCGTACAAAACTCACAGTAATTTTTTGTGCTCTTGTATGTTTTTTGGACTATTTTTTAGTTTAAAGGAAAATACTTTTGTAGTTCTGTTTATTGAGGTAAAAAATGCCAAACATCGTCTCTTTGACAATCCGGTGACATCTTCAGAGCCTTCTAACTCATGAGTTATTACATTTCTCATTTATTAAATACTATTCGGGTGTAGCCCTATACATGGGCTATCGACGGGCATAAGTTTTATTTATTTTATTTTCACTAAATTTTTTATATAAAATTTGAAATATCGTCGAAAATTAAATTAACCGATATTTTGAACTCACTTTATCAAAAACGGCCATTTTTTTATTTCGTTCAAATTTTTTATTATTGCTGCCGATCATAAGAACTTTCAATTGCCTTGATGCGATTTCCCCCTTTTTTGTTGTATCTTCTCTAGAAGTGATCGAAATCGCTCCTACGTGACAATGCGGTGACAATTTCAGAGCCTTGTAACTCATGAGTTATTATATTTGTCGCTCACCAGATACTATGCGGGTGTAGCCCTATACATGGAATATCGACGGGCATAAGTTTAGTTTATTTTATTTTCACTGAATTTTTTATATAAAATTTGAAATATCGTCGAAAATGAAATTAATTGATATTTTCAACCCACTTTATCCAAAGAGGCCATTTATTATTTTGTTCAATTTTTTTTTTATTATTGCTGCCGATCATATGAACTTTCAATTGGCTTGATGCGATTTCCCCCTTTTCTTGTTGTATCTTCTCAAGAAGTGATCGAAATCGCTCCCACGTTTTCTGAACGGCCAAACGCAGTTTCCACAGGTCGGCTTCGCTGCAAAGAATATACTGCTTATTTTTGTGTTCAAATGCAGCGAGTAAATTCATTTCGATTGAGAACACTCGTGCTTGGCTACATTGTATTTTATTAATTTTTAATGATGGCAACTGACATTCCTTAGTCTGATATTTAGCGGTGCAGCGGATGTTCCATTATCCGATGTTTAAAGCCACAAAGGGCGGAGAAAACGGAACGAGCTCTTCATGTAGCCAGACCGGGGTTATATACCTGTACAATCTTTACATTAAGCTCGGTGCGACAAAGTGGAGAAACTAAAAATCTACAGGTACGTTAAGTGACCGCTTTCGCTGCCTTCTATGCATGTGGGAATCCTTGCTTCTTGGCATCAGAGATATCGATCCAGTCTTGAACAAAACCCAACACTTTTAATTTTAACTGCACACACTCGTTCAAACAAAAGGGCCACCGTCTCAGGTTCTCGCTTTGGCTCCAGTTTTTGTTCTGTCCCTCTCGACTTACCACGCTGTTGAACTTCTCGGGTGCATCCGACCGCTGCGGTACAAAGTTCAGCTCGCCCCCGCGCTCGATCGTCTCCACAGGCAAGCCGATGCCGTTGTCAAAAAGTTCCAATATTGCGTTGCTCGTGAACTGGACTATTTAAAGCACAACAACATATTGTTTTACAAGTGCATCCTAAATGTATTAGCGTTAATTAATAAAAGTGACTATTTATTGCCAATTGGTGTTTGTGTTCTGTAAAAAATTGTCTTCGCTTCAAGTAAACTCAGTCCGTTTTCCTCACTTTTTCTGCAAACTGATTTTCCTTCTTAAAGAGGGGCATGTGATATTACATATTTTTATATACACGCTGACAATAAAGAACAGGCGATTACATGGTTATTTGATCGCACGCGACAAGACAAATCATAGATTGGCGCCCGTGCCGGATGCTTCCCTGGGTGTAACGAAGATTGGCCTATAGCGCGAAGGGCCGGGCGTGCTGTACGTGCCTTACAAGCTGTGTATAGCACAAACAGATATATGACCCCGGTCTGGCTACATGAAGAGCTCGTTCCGTTTTCTCTGCCCTTTGTGCCCTGGCTTTAAACATCGGATAATGGAACATCCGCTGCACCGCTAAATATCAGACTAAGGACTGTCAATTGCCATCATTAAAAATTAATAAAATACAATGTAGCCAAGCACAACTGTTCTCAGTCAAAATGAATTTAACCGCTGCATTTGAACACACAGATAAGCAGTATAGTCTTTGCAGCGAAGCCGACCTGCGGAAACTGCGTTTGGCCGTTCAGAGAACGTGAGAGCGATTTCGATCACTTCTTAAGAAGATTCAACAAGAAAAGGGGGAAATCGCATCAAGCCAATTGAAAGTTCATATGATCGGCAGCAATAATAAAGAAAATTGAACGAAATAATAAATTGCCTTTTTGGATAAAGTGGGTACTATATATCAATTAATTTCATTTTCGAAGATATTTCCAATTTTATATAAAAAAATTCAGTGAAAATAAAATAAACTAAACTTATGCCCGTCGATATTCCATGTATAGGGCTACACCAGCATAGTATTTGGTGAGCGACAACCTTGTAACTCATGAGTTACATGAGCCTTGTAACTCATGAGTTACATGAGCCTTGTAACTCATGAGTTACAAGGCTCTGCAGTTGTCACCGCATTGTCACGTGGGAGCGATTTCGATCACTTCTAGAGAAGATACAACAAAAAAGGGGGAAATCGCATTAAGCCATTTGAAAATTCATATGATGGGCAGCAATAATAAAAAAATTGAACGAAATAATAAATGGCCTTTTTGGATAAAGTGGGTACTATATATCAATTAATTTCATTTTCGAAGATATTTCCAATTTTATATAAAAAATTCAGTGAAAATAAAATAAACTAAACTTATGCCCGTCGATATTCCATGTATAGGGCTACACCAGCATAGTATTTGGTGAGCGACAACCTTGTAACTCATGAGTTACATGAGCCTTGTAACTCATGAGTTACAAGGCTCTGCAGTTGTCACCGCATTGTCACGTGGGAGCGATTTCGATCACTTCTAGAGAAGATACAACAAAAAAGGGGGAAATCGCATCAAGCCATTTGAAAATTCATATGATCGGCAGCAATAATAAAAAAAAATTGAACGAAATAAAAAATGGCCTTTTTTGATAAAGTGAGTTCAAAATATCGGTTAATTTCATTTTCGACGATATTTCCAATTTTATATAAAAAATTCAGTGAAAATAAAATAAACAAAACTTATGCCCGTCGATAGCCCATGTATAGGGCTACACCCGCATAGTATTTAATAAGTGACAAATATAATAAATCATGAGTTACAAGGCTCTGAAGATGTTACCTGATCGTCAAATAGACGATGTTTGGCATTTTTTACCTCAATAAACAAAACTACAAAAGTATTTTCCTTTAAACTAAAAAATTGTCCAAATAACATAAAAGAGCGCAAAAAATTACTGTGAGTTATGTATGCTTCCCGTATTCATACCAGCGTACAGAACTGGGTAGAAAAATCACAGAGTAAAAAACAGATTTTCACCCTGCTCGACTCAATAATTTTTTGTGAAGCGAAGTTTTTTTTTAAATATTTTGGAAAGCGGTTTTGTTCTTTCCAGAAATGGGGCAATTACATATATATTTTCAAAAAAAAAAATCAAAAGACCCACCCCGACAAGCGTGTTCGATTTCAAATGAAACCACCCAAGCAAATCGGACCACGTGAATTAGGCCTAACAAGTCGGTGATGGTTACTGGTAACAATGATCACCATCTCATTGTATCTACTGTTTACATTGAGCCTGCTTACCAACCTTCAATTTAAGTCTTTTGAGGCCTGCACTTCTTATCGCAAGTACCGGGCCAAGAGTTGGTCTACGGGCCGGCGTCGTCTAAGAGAGCAGACGACACACAGAAACGTTTGAAAGAGCAAAAGACAGTTCGAACGCTCAGGCGGCCGTTTGAACTTGAAGGCGCACTAAACGTAATCCGCAGGTGGTCCGCACAACTTGACGGTTTTCCGGCGTTCATGTTGGAACAAAACAAATAAATCTGATGACCATAAGTATTCGTGAATTCAACCCAAAGTGCTTCCCGCCCAAGCAATCGTTGTCTGCCGGCGTCTGCTTTCCTCTTTTCACGGCACATATCCAGAATCTCGGACGAACCGAGCGCGTGAAAACTGTCCTTCAAACCTTTCTCGACACTTTTGGTACGGCCCCAGTCGCGGCGTTTTGACGAGAAGGCAGGTTTTTGTCTGGTTCCTTTCAAAACAACGCAGGAATACACGTCTGGCATGGGGACTTCTGCACACAGTCCCAGACCGGAAGTGCGACTGACGCGCCACCACCGCGCCGTGACGTAACAGAGATGAGTTCGTGTATAGCTACTGCCGCTCTTCACTGCATAAAAGATCGCGGAGATGGTCACTGTTAGAAACTCGATGTCAGAAGGTACTACTCGTCACATGCTGAGTGGTTCGGAAATTCAAAGCTATGTCTTTTAGACCTAAATAACTGTGCCATTAATAAAAAAATAAAAAAAATCAACATAACAATAAATGCGGGGATGAAAAAGTGGAGAAAAAAAAACTAAGAACCCGCCGGAAGTGTTGTATTATTGCATATTCAGAGGCCCAGAACTTCGAAACAAGTTTCTCCTACCAGCATGTGTACAGTCCAAAAAAACCTCCCAGAAACGTAAAATGAGAAAACAAAAATGGCCTTTTTTATGACGTGCTGAACTTGAACAATATTAGAAATTTTCCCCCATGAGTTAATTTATTCCTCAACGTGAAAAAAAAAGAAAAGAATAAATACATTATTTTGTATTCTGCAGTTGGTAATGATATGTACTGCCTGTGATGTTAATTTAAATGCGATACATCAAACAATTTAGACGAAAAAAAATACCAAGTTTAGGGCATAATTGCCCGTATACATACATGTTTGGACATTTCTTCGAAACTCGTCTTGAACAACAATAATCATATCTTAACACGACACTTACTTAGGCTCTACACGAACTTATCTCTGTTACGTCACGGCGCGGTGGTGGCGCGTCGGGCGCCCTTCCGGTCTGGGTTGTGGGCGGAAGCCGCCATGGGGAGCACGTGCATTCCTGTGTTACTTTGGAAGAAACCGTACAAAACCCTGCCTTCTCGTCCAAACGTCGCGACTGGGGCTGTACTTAAAGAGTCGGGAAAGGTTTGAAGGTCAGTTTTCATGTGTGTTCTGCCTGCTCGGTTCGTCCGAGACCGTGAGCAGGGGCCGTGAAAAAGGCAAAACAGACGCCGTCGGACCACAACTGCATGGGCGGAAAGCACTTTGGATTGAATTCACGCGATACTTGTGGTCGTCAGATTTATTTGTTTTGTTCCAACATGAACGCGGGAAAATCGTCAAGTTTCACGGACCACCCGCGGACTACATTCAGTGCGTCATCACGTTCAAACGGCCGCCTCATCGTTCGAGCTGTCGTCTGCTCTCTTAAAGGGAAGCTACGGAGCTTCTTGGAAAAAATGAGTTAGAAGTGAAATCGAGTGTATTTTTACCCCGTGAACCCGAATACCCAAACCATTTGCTGCGTAAGTATTGTTAAACGCGAGAAAAACGGGAAAGACAGTCGCTGTCCGTGACGTCATCGACGGATCTTTTGGCTGCCCAAGGCTAGGGGGGCGGGGCTTCGGCCCTATTTTGAAATTGCTCTTGTGGCTCTCCGGCGCGTCGCATTGAAATATAATTTTGATATCTGTTATTCTAAAGGCCAAATGAACGCAATTCAAGCGTTTTTTCTCAAATGTAGAAGTGCCCTTAAACGGTTCTGCTTGTCGTCTGCTCGTTGAAACGACAGCGGCCCTGAGACCAAACGTTGACCAGGTGATTGCGATAAGTGCAGACCTCAAAAGATGTCTAAGTTTGAAGGTTGCTTCGGGTAAGTAGGCTCGGTTTAAACAGTAGATATAAGGAAATGTTGATCATCGTTACTAGTGGCCATCACCGACTTGTTATGCCTGATTCACTCGGTCCAATTCTGCTTCTCATTTTCAGTATCGACGTCGACATCTCAGCTACGGTTCAGGCTTTTGCAGCCCGAGCGACGTCATGACTGAAAATAGCGAACAGAACCTCACCATGTGACTCAGGCTTTAGTGTCCATTCTGCGGCGTCCACGCGGAATGAATCGAGGAGTGTTACATTATTCACGTCGAGTTTTGCGGTGGAACGAGCCTCGTTAATTTCGCTGAGGCCGCTCAAGTAGTCAGACATTGCCACAAATACGTAGAATCAACAATTCCAACGCAAAAAAGAGCGCGAGGACTGACACCGACGCCGACAACATCCCATTCCAATGGTTTGTTTATGGGCGACGGCGAGCTTCTTGCCCACACCCCCATTGCGCATGCGCGGAGTCGGTGGCGTCCGCTAGGGGCGCTCCGGTTTGTTTGGGAACATGAGTTGGTCCATACATAGATCATTCTTACAAAGTTTAACATCTCTACCATAAACAGCTTCGGCTATAGCATGCTTCAAATATGGCGCAAACGACAATTGTCAAAAACCCGTCGACTTTTCTCGCTCCTTCGGGAATTTATTTCGTTAAAACTAAGCCTGCCAGACATTGAAATAAACGGCATTGTCTTTCGCAAGGAACTCAGCAACGCATATAAAAACACGAAAAAAAATTACGAACGTATCTCACTGCTTGAGTCCAAATGAAATCGCCCGCCGGTCTTTCGAACTTCGACCTTATACCCTAAAAGTTCGCAGTTTGTCGAAATGTTTAATTCTCAGGAATTGAAAGTTCAAAAATTTTCGATTTCTTTAGATAAAGAAGTTCGAAAGTTCGAAAATTATTGATATTCTTAGCGTTAGAAGTTTGAAAGTTCGAAAAGCTTCGAACTTTTTAGTGCAAGAAAATCGAAAGTTCGAAAATCATCGAATTTTTTAATCTATCAAGTTAAAAAATTTGACGAGCATCGAATTTTGCAGTCTAGTAAGCTCAAAAGTTCGAAAAGGATCGAACGTTTTAGCGTAATAAGTTCGAAGGTTCGAAAAACATTGCATTTCTGAACGGCGAAGTTCGAAATTTCAAAAAGCGTCGAACGTCTTAGTTTAACAAGTTCAAAAATTCGACTTCCGTCAAATTTTTCGATATGGAAAGGTCGAAAATTCGAAATCTTTCGAACTTTTCAAACCGCTTGATTCGATCATAGAACCTTCGGGTCGAAAAAAATTCGCGGCATCCCGGCTACATGGGAAAAGTAATGTAATTTCGATCGAATTACATTATGGGGTCGACAAATCAGCTTGCGACGCTTATATATTCACTCAAGACCGCGAGCTGATTAAATCTAGTATTATTTAATGAAAATATATTAACTTTTCCGTGTGGCACGGGTACTAAACTCACTATTTACAGTAAACAAATTTACTTCTCCCTCTGGGCTCGGCCTGCCTTTGAACAAAATATAACTTACTTTTTATACAAGAATACTATGCGCCTTGCAAGTGGGCGCATTTCGGTCTTCTGCGCATGGGAAAGGAGGTGTGAAGGTGGGAGAGAAGGTTGTACTAAGCTCCGCCTCCTCGAGGGGGGGGGGGGGGGGGGGGGCGTTGCGGACGTAAACCTCTCGGCCTCGGCAATGGCGGACGTGCTGTGAAAGCTGTCGCTGTAGCCGTCAGTCCTTCGCGTGGTTGGTGGTTAAAAAAAAAAGAGAAAGAAAACGTTCCGCTTCTGACCTGTGTGATTTAGAGGTCGGCACCGATCAGGCGCTGTCCAAGGAGCAGTATTACCAGGGGAAATGAAAACGGGCTGCGTCTTCGGATGTGGTGGGCGCGTTCAACACGGTGTGTCGCATTTTAAATTTCTGGGAGGATTGACAGACTGAGGCCTTCGGGGCCCAGTGCGGTTACGCAAACCAGCTCGGAGACGCCAATGCGAGCCCCGCGAGGTGTTTTCTTTTCTCTGTAAGGTGATCGAGTCCCTGGAATGGGTTCGCCCCGAGATAGGGATGGTGGCTCCGTAGAGCAGTGCGGCTCTTGCGCTGTCCGGTGCGCTCGCGTCGGCCATTGAAAATCCAAGTGAAGGAGTGTGATTTCCATGCCGAATCGTACCCACATCCGCAGCAGGTCTCCAAGGTGAACAGTCTCTAGTCGATGGACCAATGTAGGACCCACTAAGAACGGCATGGCCGTTCTTAGTTGGTGGGGCGATTTATTCCGATAACGAACGAGACTCTAGCATATTAAATAGGGGCGTGGTTCTCCGCACCTTGCACCCTTTTTAAAATGAACAAGCGGCTCTTAGCCACACGAAACAGAGCAATAACAGGTCTGTGATGCCATTAGATGTCCGGGGCCGCCATGTGGCTGCACTTTGCGGCCCCGCGAGGGCACTCACAGTGACTCTCTAAAATGTCACCTTTATCGGAGAGTGTCATCTTTACCGCGTACCTACAATTTTTAAACGACGCCTGGACATTCGCAACCTGAGTGAAATCCAGCGTTACTAAAACACTCAGTTGGGAAACTCACCGTCGAAACCTGGGCCGCTGGCGTCCACCGAGACCGAGCTAAATACGACAACAGCGCCACTCTTTATCATTTGTCTGTACTCTGGTCACATTGAGCTTTTAGAAAGCATGTTTTTGTGTAAAAACAAACAGAAAAGACTCTTTTTGAATGAAATTTTTTTTAGATTAGTTCAAAATGAAGGGCGCGTGAAGTTTTTATAATCTTTAGTTTGCAAGGGTTTGCGGAACAATTAATATTGTTTTTATACAACCATTCCTCAGCGGTGCTTTCAGGTAGCGCGTCCCGACCTAGGTGCATTTTAACTTCGATAGTAATTTGCGGCGCGTCCGCTGGGGAGACGGGGGTGGCCCCCCTGTAACCTCTTCCGCTGTACCTGTTTCGGCGCCGAAATGGCCGATTAAAGCCAAAATAGAAGTAACGTGCAGCTCCTCGAGTGGCCGCTGCGGGAGAAATGGCGGCGTTGTGTTCGCCATTAGCTCGGTTCTGGAGGACAGATTATAGGGCCACTTTTTCAGAGCAGTCTCTATGGCAGTTTCCCAACTGAGTGGTTCTAGTAACGTTGGTGAAATCCTTCACCTCAAAAGAAAGGACGTATCCTTCAAGGTATTTCCTTTCGCCTTTTTCAAAGGCCGCGTTCTCGCCGGTGAAAAAGCGGTGTATCTCCGACAGACGCAGGAAAGGTAAAGCAGGCATCGCCTTGACTAGCAGACGTAAAGCAGACGACGTTAACTGCGCCAACCGCGCCAACCCGCCGACGCCGTTAAAGAATGAGGAGTCTCGCCGAACACGAAAGGAGGGGAAAAGTATTTGGGAGGAAACTTGCGGACACTAACCACCCTCCCCCTTTCGGTTCTTAGCGAACAAACCTCGGCGCCCCGGGACACCTCGCCAGTGAGTCCTTTGACTTCTCTCCTTGATGCGCGTCCGCTAGTTGTTAGACGAAAACAACGTACCGCTCGAGTTATTTCGTCTGCCCTCTCTGAAAGGCGAAGTCGAGCTCGCTCGTAAAGACCTGCACTTCCGAAAGTCGCAGGAAAGGTAAGACAGACGCAGACCACGTTGCGAGCAGACGACGTTGCAAAGGAGCAGACGACGCTCAGATAGGGGGTCGCGTCGACCCCCTATTTATTTCAATTAGCCAATCAGGGCTCGGCGTTCTGACGTCACCGCAACCCCCTGCGCAAGAAGGAGACGAACTTGCCCTCCGCATTACCTTAATACAGTTAAGATTCTGATATAAACGCGGTAAAGGCAATAAAATAACATTAGCATAAATAAACATATAAGCACAAACAGCGCACTTTGTATGATCACACAAACTTGTTATTCACCTTCCAGTGAAAACTAAAATATTACCACGCAAATTTACAAATGTCGAGGCAACTGCGCACGGATAACAACGAAAAACAAGATTGAATTATATCACACACACACAAAAAAACGACTGCAACATTTAACTTGCGTCCCACATGACCCATAAAGCCCGTAAATAAGTTGTTTCTTACCTGTCAATCTTATCCATACGTCCCACAATATCTGACACGAAAATATTTGAACACGAACTCCAAGAAGTCTCTCTCTCTATCGAGAGAGCGGTCTATCGATAATCGACCAGTGTCATCGTTGGCTGGTTGCCGCACACGTCACTCAAACCGTAGAAGGACTTGTTTTACGAATCTACATAAATGCCGTAGTACCAACCAACCAAAAAAAAAAAAAAAAAAAACTACCAAAGACTGTGGTGACGACAGAAAAACGACGGGAAGAAGGATTGAAACGCTTATGGCCTGAATGTCCAACGAGACTGAATGTCCAACGAGCCTGAATGTCCAATCGGTCACGTGACAGGCGAGACGGAATATACAACGAGACGAAAGATGCAATCGAGACGGAATGTCCATCGAGTCTGAATGTCCAACGAGACGAAAGATCCAACCGAGAAGACATTTCTTTTTTGAACTGTAGGATTACTGATAGTTACGGCGGTGAAAAATGCGTTCGATGAAATGGGGAACCGGACATTTCGGTGCGGAGATATCGGTACGCGATCATTTCGGTATGTGGTCGCTTCGGCACCGGGCTTTTCAGTACCGGGATTTTTGATGCACGGCTGTTTTGGTGTGCCGCTGAGCTTGCCTCACTGACGTTGCCTCTGTGAAGTCCCCAAAATGAAATAGACCGATCTCACCAGCCAGTTTGACTACGCCACCGCTGCCGCAACGCATCGAGGGAACTTTAGTCTTTTTGCGCGTGCGACAACCTCGCTGGAGCTCTGCGCGTGCAGGCCACGAACAGTCTCGTGCACTGCCGATTGCCTCCTGTGAACTAAAGTTATGGCTGCCTCGCGCATGCGTCGAACGCTTGGTGAGATCGGTCTATTAAAATTATGCTCGTATATTTTGTAGACTTCAAAAAATCCCAAACACAATTAATTTATTGTTCGTTATATATATCTATATATTTATCTACATATAAAAACGTTTTCTATAATTTAAAAAAGACGTTTGAAAGGTCACACATGCTACAAGATCAAAGACCGAACTCGTTGACCATTCACAACCTGTCACGCGTTTGATTTTAGAAGGTCGTACTTCTGGAGCGGAAACAAATGTGGGACCCACGAGAGTTCTTAGAATCGTTAATCGTGCTTATCCCCAGCCACAGTTCTTGCGTATTGTACGAGTTGCTGTATTTTTCTTATTCGTGTCCCTAGTCCCGCAAAGATGATGTCCCTCGCATGGGAGAAAAACGCCTGATTGAATTTTTGGTATTATAATTATTATTAGGTGAAGCCGGTGTAGTATGTGTAATTACTCTTAATTGTAGTTTTTGTTTTCTTCTTTTTTACAGAACGAACGTGAAAGTTTTAGAGACTTCTGATTGGACTTCTCAGTCCCCAGAAACAAAAATTCGATCCTCATATCAAAACCAGTGATAGAATACAACGTTCCTTCCATTAAGCCTTTGTACAGCTAATCTCCTCAATTGGTGAGCTATTGTCCGGTGATTGTGCGGAGAATTCGGCATATTGACGCTTATCACGACGATTAGTTTCGCATGCTTCGGCCACCAAAGCGATTGCTGTCGCAGTGAACCATGTATTAAGCAAACAAGTAGGTAATATTAATAATTATTACAATACCTTTTTAGGGTTGGCTTCCGTCATTTCTGCCTTTCCTGGTCACGTGGCATGCAGCAATCGCACCGATACGCGCCCAGGTAGCATACCAAGGCTGCGATCGGGTTTCAACTGGTTCTAACTCTGTCACAGAGCCGCTGCGACAGTGCGACCGTTATTTATTTATATGCGTACATTACAAGTGCACATATGATTACGGCATCAGGAGGTCAGCCCCTCGCTCGGTCTTCCCAAATTCCATAATGCTAGTGTTGCGAGTCAACATACTCACGAAGAACCCGACTTTTATCATTTTGAATAACCCGGTTACGATTCACTATCGGAGCCTTGCCAATTCTGAGAGCTGCATTTGTCATCCTCTCTTTTTTGAAAGGAGGTCTCACTGTTGACTCCCACTGTCACCGGCAATCTACACGCCCAACCCTATTTAACTCTTTTCGACAGTTCGACAAACGGGGACTTTCGCCCCATTCTTCATTCTGCGAATCAGGACGAATTGTCCTTCTTCCAGTTGTCTAGAGACCAATGGAATTTCGACGAAGTGACCGGATTCGTGGTGCAATACGCTTCCCCTACAAGAATAGAAAGCCACGTGGAACGATCTATTGTTATATTCACACATGATGCAGGCTATTAGACCATCCGGGTGTGAACCTTCTGCTGCACGCCGAGATAGATGCGTTCGCTTCCTTTATCAGCAGTCAAGCTCCGACCTACCAAGACGTCATGAACTACCTCGACATAATGGCGAGCTTTGGAGTGCTTCCAGAAGCCAGTTAAATTACATGGGCTTCTAAAAACCACTATGCATGTCACATGCAAAAAAAAAAAAAAAGTTGCGTACTGTGTGATACTAGTATTATCGCTCTACTCACTGACATACAAACCTATTGGTAGGGAATGGATGCGTATGTAAACTACTGACGACTGCAGTGTACAGTGAGTAGTTGTCTCTTCCAAAGATAAACGAACAAAAATAAAAATTTCTCAAATTCACACAATTGTTCCGCATTTACTCAGTAATTGTCGGGTCACACCAACCACCACCCCCATGCATTTACAGCCGCGTTAGGTGTAGATTTTATTTAAAAAACAAGATATCTATATATATTTTTTTTATTAGTGGGAAATTACGCTTGTGGAAACTCTTGATGCCTCGCACCCACAGCTCCCAAAGCATTTTTTTTTTTTAAATTAAATATTGACTCTGCACATAGTCAGTGGCGCTGGCGGGCGGTCATGTGTTTGGAATGCGGATCTCCGTATGTAGCTCATCTATAGATCGAAACGGGCAGGGATGAGGACTGAACTAGAAATTCCTGGGTTCTGAAGCGCGGCTTTTATAGACGTCCCCCAATTGCGATCCACTATACATTGCATCCCTATTATATATTTCAAATTGGCTGACCTATGTCATCGGAATATTCCAAACATTTGAACTGTTAATATCAAAGGAGCGTTAGGCGACGTACAATCGACACCTTTAAACGATTGGTACACTCTCCGGCAATATGAAAGACCCACTGGGAGCGCGTGGCCGAGGCGGTGGCTGGCGGGGGCGCTGCGAGCGCTCCAGGCAATTCCATTCCGCTTCGAGGGGAGGACGCTCACTCGGGCTCAGATAAAGCGAAACGCGCTTATCAGTTTGTGCCGAGTCCCGAGTGAGCGTCCTCCCCTCGAAGCAGAATGGAACTGCCCGGAGCGCTCGCAGCGCCCCCGCCAGCCACCGCCTCGGCCACGCGCTCCCAGTGGGTCTTTCATATCGCCGGAGACTGTACATAGCTGCGCATCGGCACTCAGTTAACTAACCATCAAGCCTTCCTATAGATGAGATTATAATATTTGTGTCTGCTCTGTTTCTTTGTCGGTCCGTCAACGTCGGCTTTTGTGGCACGACATTTTAGTATGATGTAACTACGGCAATGCCTGCAGGAACGCGGACTAAATATACACACAAGTCTGTACATTCAAGAGGGCAAATTATTCTAGCACGTGACAGGCGAGACAGATTGTCCAACGTGCCTGAATGTCCAACGAGACGAAAGATCCAACCGAGACGGAATGTACAACGAGCCTGAATGTCCATCGAGACGAAAGATCCAACCGAGACGGAATGTCCAACGAGCCTGAATGTCCAACGAGACGGAAGGTCCAACCGAGACGGAATGTCCAACGAGCCTGAATGTCCAACGTACCTGAATATCCATTATTTGATCTTTCGTCTCGTTGGACATTCAGGCTCGTTGGACATTCCGTCTCGTAATCGGATTGAAAGAACCACACGCGAGAGAAGCGGCAGCAGTGTGGGAGGCTTAACGTTGTCACCCATCTATTGCTCGTGGTGCGCTCCCTGCGGCGATGACTGGATTTTTTTTTTTCGGTTCCCTTCCCGTCGGAAAGTCTCAGCATTCCTATTTAGATAGTCAGAAGCTCTCACACAACGTAACTTTACCAGAATCGGAGCCCGTACGAGAGAAGAAAATGTCACACCGGACCGCTTCATTCAAAAAGTGTGGGGAGCTGGTCGACTGCAGGTAGTCCCGCGGTTACGGGGATAATCATACATATAAAATTCGTACTTTCAGCCTTTGTAGCGCGCTTTATATTACGTTTATATTATATATATAATAAATTGTACAAGACTGCACTTTTAAAACATATATTAATGTCGGATAAACGCGCACGAACACCACCGCGCCGCTCGACAAGAAATATTTTTTTCATGTTGATGCCATATATTTTCTCACGTAGTTGCACCATGGCCTACCTTCTCCAACATTGTGACGTAACCACTCGGAGGGCTACGGCCTTCTCTTCTAGGAGGTATTTTGGCTGTGTCCAGGTGCACAAACGAGGGTCCGCGCAAGGGGGGAGTCCCTCCTTTCCGCCTTCTTGAACTGTTTGGTACAATGAGTGATTTGTGAGTTGAAGAGCAAAGCTAAGAAGGAAAAAGTTGAAAAATCGTTTAATGACCGCTTTAAGCACTTGAGCGTACTTTCAAAAAGTGGCGCTGCTCCCATGTTTAGTGCGGCGACGTAACGGTTCCTGCTACGTCATTACCTACGTAGCAAGATCCCCAACGTGGCTAGATTACCTTCCAACTAAGTTTCACAGGCATCCACCAGGTGCACATTGAAATATTGTTTAATAGCTCTAAATTTAGTTTTCTTGTGTCTTTCACCGAAAGACTGGTGTTTTTGAGACTACGCTGCAGCTTGCAACACATTTAAACTAAAAAATGAGCGCTGGAATTTCGTTTCCGTACCCCTTTATTGCTTTCGCATTTACATCTCATAAGAAATGGTTAGGTGTCCTCAGAATATTTTCCCGCGATGGTCGCTTTTGCGATGAAAGTTATCGCGCGAGTGCTGCATGTCGCCGGTGTGAACGCGCCTTGAGAGTTCTTTGGTCAATCAACCACACAATAGTGCACTTAAGACGCACTCCAATTCGTTTAGTCAGCTCTAGGGATTCAAGCGGAGCAGAATAAAAGGCTCGCTTGCTGCACAACTTACTGAGTAAGGGGGGTTCAATTGAGCGGTGTGGGCGTAACCCGAGAGTGATGAAGGCACGGCCGTGGGCGCAGGCGAAATTGGGGCCCGCGCCTACAGAGTGGTGTTATTGCTTCGCGCAACCTGACCTTCCAAGAATTGGTGCTGGACCGCAGGAAGTCCCTGGAAATGCTGATGGAGGCCGGCCTGGCCGAGCCCGAGGAGCAGCAGCCCACGTGTTCTAAGGTGTCCAAGAGGAAGAAAAAAAAGCGGCTGCAGGATGGCGACGAACGTGACGGCGTGGCCGCGGAGCCCGAGCCCAAAACAATTTGCGCCAAGTCACGCTCGCGCGACTCTAAGGCCGACCTCAAGAAGAAAGACGCGGACCAGAAAGCGGACGTGGCAGACAAGAAGGCCGAGTCCTTTGTGGAACAGGCCGGCACCAGTACGGCGGTATGTGTGGCACGCGCGCGCGGGCGAGCTCCGGCCATTTATGGGTTGCACGTGAAGTCATGCAAAGAGCGCTCCGATGACCACCAGTAAAGAGGGAGCTTCCCTCTTCTCAGGATCCTCTTTCGTGCCTCCCGGATTTGCTCAGACGTCACTTTTTTCATCCCAGAAGGTTATAAAAGATTAACCCGTCACTCCAAATCTTACAGAAGCAGCTTCCCCCTCCTCCTCTTATATGGTGGTCAAAAGTATGCGATGTGACGTCAGCGCAACCCATGTATTAGGATCGTCTGTAGTTCGCCGAGCGGACGCTAAAAGGGTACTCCGGCGATTTTTTGAGCTACCCAACTGACTATACTTTCTGAATTCCCGGGCGTTACCCTTTCCGGTATGGTATTTAGTATCGCGAAATTCATAATAGTTATTTTGAAACCGGAAAATGATAATTATACGAAAACCAGCATTCAAATATAGGCGCACTTTTCGATGCCGTGACCTCAGTGGAAGGCAGGCTTGTCAGTCGAGCAAACAGTCAAGAAATAGACTATGCCAAGCATATCGTTCCGTGCTGATTCGCGGGTACTGCTGCAAGCTTTTAGAGCACTCATTTGACAGCATCAAACTGCTTGGAATCAGTTGGGAACAACTTCTACAGTCCAAAGTCTAAACCCGGCCTTCCAATGGCGTCACTTTTTCGTTTGTTGCCTCTAAAGACTTTCCGTTTAAAAAAACACGATGAGGACCAAAAATGTAAATTCGATATCTTCGCAAAAAAAAAAATAAAAAAAAATATATATATATATATTTGACCTATTATTTGGGATACTATTTAGTGATGATTGTTAGTGTGTTTTGCAAATTTTCAGGCAAATCGGGTACCATGAGGAAATCGCCGGAGTACCCCTTTAATGTTCGCCTCTCGCTTTTCCAGTTTTCCCGGGTACAAACTGATGAGGAATATGCAATGAGCAGAACCCCGACGGGTCTTTCCATCTCGTCTTTAGACTCTGTAAGTACTCGTGAACTACAGACGATTCAGCGGGTTGTGGGGAGAGCAGCCCTTGCTTCGGCGCCCCGACCGCTTCCCTCACAGCTATCCTTGGGTCGCAGAGCACGCCAAAGAAAGCGGTCACTGACACCTGGATCAACCCCAAGGAAACGGTCGGCTGGAACCTCGACTCCCTTGTGACGCTCAACGTCCTCGGTAGGGGCAGTTTCGGCATCGTCTACCTTGTGCGCCACCGGATTAATCGGCAGCTGGCAGCTCTCAAGTACATCCGCAAAAAGAACCAGAACTCGGAGAAGGTGCGCTGGCGCTGCGTACCGCTCGCCTACCGATAATGCTTCTTCTCCTTAGGAGCGGAGACGCGTGGAAGTCGAGAAGTCTGTCTGGGAGGCCGTCACAAACCACCCGTTCGTGGTCAACTTCAGGGCCTACTTCGAGACCGCCAAAGGGTAAGACGCCAGTGGAAGTAGCGTAGCTAAAGCTTGGAGCAGGTAGTTCCGAGACTCGGCGGCTGGGAGTATCAGAGCTGGCCTCTGCGAGGCGCACTTCTTTCAAATATTAGCAAGGCGCACTTTCTCCGCTCCCAACCATTAATCGACGCGGCTCCTAAATGACGTTAAGATATTGCGTTTGGGACGTTTAACAGAGCAACAAAGCTGGGGGGGGGGGGGGGGGGGGTGTATTGGTTAATGTCTCGTCATTGTTATGATATAGGAGCTTGTTCCCATTATATACGGCTTAGACAATTTTTATAAGTTATTGTATGTCTATGGAACAAATATTAACAGAAACGCGTCTCTATGAAGGGGGTATAGGGAGACATTTAAATTGTTCTCAGCTTATGGCATCCGCCAGATATTCTCCTCACACCGCAATTCCCCTCCCCCTCCCCCCCCCCCCCCCCCACCCCACCCCCTAAAAAAAAAACAGTATATATATTCTCTAGCCATTAGACGCATTTTCGCCCCGTTAGAAAAGAAAATTCAAATCCACCAGATAATGGGGAAAATCCACAAAACAATGGCATAGCTTCTCAGCGACGATTCTACGTCCCGGTACCTGCGCTTTCCTGTGATTGGGGACTTTTAGCACACCGTTACCGTGTTCCGCGTACCGCACTACCGGAGCCGCCACGCGGTCACGGTATCACCCGGGCGCGCGCTTAAAAGCATGATTCAAAGGCTCAGGTAGTGCGGTACGCGGAACACGGTAACGGTTTGCTAAAAGCCTGTATTATCTGGTTGTTAACAGGGGAATCGGTGGCCGAGGGGGTTAGCGACAAAAATATTCTTGTGAGAAACGCCAGTTTCTTAGATACGAGGGCTCACTGCAGTAGCCGCTCACGTACCTTGTATCTCAAGTAGTACACCAGTGAAACACTCGTATACTAGAAAGGTCTTAAGAATTAATTGATAAAAATAGTATGCCGGTAATAATTGCCTTCTTAGAAAAATCCAGAATTTGGGAATAACCTATTATTGTTATTCCCAAACTTTCATTACACTGCAGAACTTGGTTTAGTTCTCATTTAAATTTTATTGACTTTCAATATGAAATCGCCTAAATAGGCAATTTCCCTTTGAAGCGACTACGGCGGAAACTGGCATTTTTTCTGCTAATTATAGGTAGCATGTTTGACTCCTTCTTTCCCTATGCCTTAAGCTACATCAATTCAATGTTTTGGATTACCTCTCGTTATAATTTTTGTCAAATTTAATGAATTTACTGAGTTCAGGATTATTTTTTCTAATATGTCTAGTAAATGTGTTTGAATACGCCTGATAACATCGGAAGGCCCTTTCAAGTTCTTTTGAAGGATTTAAATTGAATATTCCGCTACGTGTATTAAACATATATATATATATATAGGTTTTTTTTAAGATTAACAGGTTTGTTTAAAAAAAGCCGTGAAAGTTACACTTATGCCGCTTGTGGAGGTGAGCTATACGGCCAGGGGGACATAGTATAGGGGGCTAATCGTAACGATCAGTCGGCTAATTAATTAGGATTCTTCAATTAACTTTTTAATGAATGAAAATAGACATATGGTTCCGATTAGAAACTTGCTCAGCGTCATCGAATACCACTATATCAGTAATTTTCACAAAGACTTCTCAAACCCGTGACAGTACTGGCCATCAATAAACATGCCTGATGAGGCGAATATTATTCCAATACTCATTTTAACTTATTTGTCGTGAAGAAACAATTTTCGTTTTCTTGTACAGCCATGCCATCCCAATAACACCGTCATCTTCTGTTTTGGTTTTGGACGCCGCAAGAGAACGAGCTCTAACGACGCTACTGATGTTATCACTCAACGAGCCAAGGGACGCCGCAAGAGAGCGAGCTCCAACGACGCTACCGACGTTATCGCTTAACGAGGCCTAGTGACACCGCAACACCAGCAACGCCGCGAAACCCAGAGACGCCATGGAACGACTATAGCAGAAGCGGACGGCTCTGAGGTCTCAAGTAACGAGACTGATCTCTTACATCGACGCAGCTATCGCAAGCCACTTCGACGAGCGAAGCGTTAACGTATTATTGGTGAGGCTCAGTGAGTTGCGAACGCAGCTGAGCAACGTGAACGCATCAATCGAACCACTGGTACCTGACGGAGGCGTTGAGGAAAACTACGCCCGCACAATTGAATATGACGACAAGATCGTCACGTACATCGCCACCATTGCACAGGAGGTAGAGGAACTCCGACGAGCGAGGCCCCAAGCCGGTACAACGCGGATTCGCAGCGACGGCGACAGACACGTTGCAACCTCCAAGGTGAAGCTGCCGAAACTGGAGCTTCAACGGTTTGGCGGTGAAGCCACCGATTGGCAACCCTTCTGGGAACAGTACAAGCAAGCCATACATGACAACGACCGCAGATGCAAGAACTTCTCAGCGTTAGAAATTTCTAACGCTGAGAAGTTCTTGCATCTGCGGTCGGCGCTTTCGGGAAAGGCAGCATCAGCGATAGCCGGCATTCAACCAACGGGCGGGAGAAAACTACGATACCGTCGTTTGGCTTCTCAGGGAGCGCTTCGGTCGGACTGACGTTCTCATTCAAGAACACCTCTCCCAACTACTTGATTTGCCAGCAGTACGACACTTAAGCGAGGTGAGCGGATTGCGACGTCTCTATGACCATTTGCAACGTAATATGGCCGCTCTCACCGCGCTCGGGGTTAATACCGACACTTAACGAAGCTATGCTCTGCTCTGCGCTAGTGAGAATGCTGCCAGGAGAGTTAGTCATTGACTGCCATAAGTGTCGACGTCCTACGGACAAGGAAAACGACGGTATCAAAATAGAGAGCCTACAACGCTTCCTGAAGCTCGAAGTGGAGAGCCGTGAAGAGGCTCAATAAGTTCATCAGCGAGAAGCCAAGAGTATGAGCCATACCAAGATAACAGAAGGCGGAAAGGGATCAGCCGCTTCTATTTCCTCAACTAGTCGCTCCAAGCAGACTGAACCGTGCGCATTCTGTGCCACGAAGAACCACGCTACACGAGATTGTCAGACATTAATTTCTCTGGAGGAGAAGAAGCAAAGATTTCGAGAAGCAGGACGATGTTTCCGGTGTTCGATCAAGGGACACACCTCCAAAGAATGTCGCAACAAGAGAATCATGTTTGAAACATGCGGGCGAAGGCACATAACTCAAATGTGTGACCCATCCTGGAAGAAAAGTAAGAACACCGCAGCAGAGTTACACTTTCAACTAGTAGGAAGAGCGATAAAACACCTGCTGTACTACTTCAAACACCTCAGGTCTGGGCAGAAGGGAAACAGCAAAGAGCTCTCACGCGTATCCTTTTTGATGGAGGAAGCCAACGTACCTTTGTGATGGAAGAACTTTTACGCAAGCTGCGACTCGAGGTTGTTGGTGAAGAAGACATTACTATCTACCCTTTCGCAGGAGCAGAAAACATCATTAAGGAAAAACGCAGAAGGGTACGAGTCTGGCTATGGAGCCAGTACAGCCAAAAGAAGCACCGCCTAGAAGCTCTGGAGATACCAGAGGTTTGCTCCGATCATCTTCTACCTGAGAGTGTAGTGCAAGGAGTCCAAGTACAGATAGCCGAGCTGGCAGACGTCACCTTGCCACCAGCCCAGTTAACAAGACACGGCATTGACATTCTTATCGGTGCTGTATACTATTGGACTCTTGTCTCTGGTGAAGTCCAAAAAGTGCAAGGCGCTCTAGTCGCCGTCAGAACAGACTTTGGATGGATACTTCAAGGGCCGATTCCCCACAGTGGTTTGACTGCCTCCTGTTCTACTGCGGCAGTTCTGAAAGCCAATGTGGGTGGAAGCACATGATCATCGCCTACCGAGCTCCGGTCACTTTGGAAGCTGGAAAGCACGGGCATCGCCGAACCTAACCTACCACAAAAGGAAGAGGAGAATGAAGTTGTCAGAGCGTTTACATCATCCATCAAGCTGACTACCGGACGGTACAAGGTGGCCTTACCTTGGAAGCCAATGAGCATTCAGCTGGCAGACAATGAAAGAGTTGCAAGGAAGCGTCTGGTGAGCCTCACAAAGAAGTTGCTTAAGGACGATGTGATGCTGACTGAGTATGATAAGACAATTCGCCAGTATCTCCAGCAAGGATTTGCAGAAAAGATTTCACCGAGTGCAGACAACGCAGAGAATCGAGTGTACTACATGCCTCACCGTGCTGTGTTACGACCTGACAGCCTCTCAACCAAGGTCAGAGTCGTGTTTGATGTGTCATCAAGAGAACCAGGGTGTCTGTCTCTGAATGACGCACTATAGAGCCAGGACCAAACCTGAATCCAGACCTCTTGAAAGTGCTACTGAACTTTCAGATTCATCGTATCGGCCTCAGTGCAGACATTGAGAAGGCATTTCTACAGATATTACTGAGACTGGAAGATCGTGACGCTCTACGATTTTTCTGGTACGAACGAATGCCAACGAAGCAAGAGCCGAACCCTCCTGTTGAAGTTTGGAGGATGACAAGGGTTCCTTCTGGAGCGACCAGTAGCCCGTTCCTTCTCGCAGCCACGCTACGTCACAACTTGTCGATAACAGAGGGCTATCCGGAAACGACGAAATCACTAGCCGAAAGACTCTACGTCGAGGATCTTATCACCGGAGCGAACACCGAGGAAGAGGCGGAACAGTTCTATCGACAAACATTAGATGTCATGATCTAGCCGGAATGACAATGTGGAAGTGGAACACAAATTCTACGGAGCTACAGCAGCTATTCAGCGAAGAAGGAACCGGGTGTGTTCTAGATCAAGTAGAGTGTACCACCCCTAGCGTTTCTCGAGTGTTAGGACTTGTCTGGGACAAAGACAGCGATTGCCTGGCTTTCTCCATTGGGGCCTGTTTTGGAATTCCTAGACCGGAACTGCAACACGAAACGATTCATTCTCCAGGCATCATCTCGCATTTATGACCCATTAGGACTCCTTTCCTCAGTCACCGTGACAGCCAAGCTGATGTTCCAAACCTCTAGGAACTGGGTGTCGACTTGGAGGCGCCACTACCTGAAGAGGTACAAACAATATGGACACAGTGGCACACAGCACTGCACCACTTAACGAAAGTAACAGTACCCCGACGGTGCCTTGAACTTCCTGAGGATGACCGAAACGAAGTCCACATCTTCTCAGATGCCAGTCCCAAGGCTTATGGCGCTGTGGCGTACCTGCGCACTCAGACTGCACCAACGAGGGTGACTTCGTTTTTGTCCAAGACCCGGGTGGCGCCGCTAAAGAAACTTTCTCTCCCAAGACTTGAATTGATGGGAATGGTGATAGGGGCACGGCTAAAGGACTACCTTACTAGGTCGTTGAACCTACAAGTCGCCAGCTGGTACCTCTGGACAAACTCAACAATCGCACTACATTGGGTGCGAGGTTCTGCTCAACAATGGAAGCCCTTTGTGGCCAATCGAGTATTGGAGATCCAACAGCTGACTGATCCAGAGCTTTGGAACCATTGCCCTGCACTAGAAAATCCGGCTGATCTGCTCACAAGAGGGGTGACACCCGAAGCACTCAAGTCGAGCGCGGCATGGTGGAACGGACCACCATGGCTTACGGAGCCACCTGCTGCCTGGCCAACGCATGAAGCGGGTGTTGATATGACCGCGGCAGATGAAGAGAAGAAACAAGTTCGAGTCCATAGCGTAACACTGAAAGAACAGGTTTTGCCTATGCAGCGCCACAGTTCCCTCTCGAAGCTTGTTCGAGCTGCTGCCTGGATATGACGATTTATACATAACTCTGGACATCCCAGCCAAAAACACGAGGGTTGTTTGACGACCGAAGAAGTAGCACAAGCTCAAGCGTGTTTGATCCTGCAGGTTCAACAGGAGGCGTTCAGAGAGAGCTTCAATGCGGTCGACGCTCAGCACGCATGGAAAGCAACTCTCCGTTACAGGACGTAAACGCATACCTGGGCAAGGACGGGGTGCTGAGGGTCGGAGGACGGCTCAGTAACGCTGACATGTGCGACACTGCAAAGCATCCCATCATTCTTCCATAAAATCATCATTTTATCAAGCTTTTGACCAATGCCACGCATCGACGACTTTTCCACGCTGGTCCCCTTGAGACTCTGACAGAACTGCGGGAACAGTTTTGGGTCGTTCGAGGTAGACAGATGGTAAAAAAAGGTGCTAAAGAAATGTGTGATCTGTGAATGTGTCAACAGCCGAGCGGCCACCGAGCCAGTTGCTCCACTCCCTCGAGACAGAGTAACCCAAGCCGCCCCCTTTGAGGTGATTGGTGTGGACTTCGCGGGGCCGCTCAACACAAGGGATGAAGGCAACAACAAGAAGTCTTACATTCTCATTTTCACCTGTGCCGTTACCCGTGTCATTTACCTTGAACTAGTGACAGACATGTCCACCCCCCATTTTCTGATGGCCTTCAGACGATTTGTGTCAAGAAGGGGAGTGTGCCGAGTCTTCTTTTCTGACAATGCAAAAACGTTTCAGCGTGCTTCAAGGGAGCTGAAGATACTGTGGACAACGTTGCGTGGTAAGGAGATACAAGCCTACTTCGCTGATCGGCAGATACAGTGGAAGTTTATAATCGAGAGAGCTGCCTGGTGGTATGGGTTCTGGGAGAGGATGGTCCGGTCGGTAAAGTCCTCGCTCAAGAAAGTTTTAGGTAACAGCTACTGCAACTTTGATGAACTGACGACCATCTTAACTAAAATTGAGGCTGTAATGGAACCCTAGGCCCCTGACATACGTCTACACCGAAGCCACCGAAAGGGAACCACTCGCCCCTTTCCATTTTCTGGTGGGAAAGCGTTTAACTGCACTTCAGACCAGCTCCAGCGCGGAGCCTGTGCTTCCCTTTGAAGGACAATATAGCAGGCGGTGGCGTTACCGTCAAAAGATGGCAGATAATTTTTTGCATAGATGGAGACGGGAATACTTGACCAGTCTGCGATCTGCTCATTTCACGGTGCCGACTTCTTCCAGTGCTCTGAAGAAAAGAACTCTTGTGCTGGTCCACCAACATCTCCATCCGCGACAACTTTGGAAGACGGGAGAAGTCGTAGAAGCATTAACTGGACGAGACGGGCACATACGAGCTGCGATGGTGCGTCTTCTTAATGATACCATTATTAGGAGACCCGTTCAACTTTTATACCCCATGAAATATATTTACTAATGACTTGACGTCATTGTGGAGGAGTGTGAAGAAACTCAATTTTCGTTTTCTTGTACAGCCATCGTACATTACGCAATCCCAATAAACATCGTCATCTTCTGTTTTGGTTTTGTCGAAACATGGCGTATGGCTCGTTCCTCGCGGCGGAGTTCTAAATGTCATAATCAGGACAAATATACTGACCACCGAGTAACCTGCCAAATGAAGCTGTGCGTTTTAATTATTATTCAAACACTAATTTTAACTGTAATGACTTCTCATAACCTGGAAATAATGCTGACCACCGAATAACCTGCCTGATGCGGCATCCGGGAGTAAAAACCTGAACAGATTCAAGCTTTTATAGGAGCCATACATTCAACATATTGAAATATTTCCTGATAATTTATAATAGGCCACTAGAATATCTGACTAGAACTAAGAAGTAGAATTAAACAATATTAGAAAAATCTTGTTTAAAAAAAGTGAAGGCAACTTGTCGAGTTTAGAGCTAAAGTAGCGTATTATATCCTTAGCCCACGGTATTGAGTTTATAATCCATCAAAAGGGCTTAGTTTCGACTTTACAATCACATAACATTATTAAAAAATATTACAATAGGTCGCAAGTCAGAGTTTGCCAAACCCTGCCAGATATCATTAGAGTGACCAGTTGCTTCATAATTGAGTAACAATAATACGAGTATGATGCCACTGAAGGCATGTTTTCTTCTCCCCTATTTTTTTATACTATTGGCCTACGGCTTTTTCATCAAAGCATAGTATATTATTAAGATCAAGGTATTTCAGCTATTTTAAAATACTTTGTTATTGTTAAAAGAAATGCCTACCTGCCCCCCTCTGACGATACTAAGTAAGGTTTGGAAAGGTTTAGCAAGCTGGTGACGTGTGGCTGATTAGAGATTTCTTAATGAACTTGATGTATCGAAAAGCTTAAATGAAGCTCTGTTGATTTAATATTAAAATTTAAAATAATATTTTTTATATGCCCAGTAACTGCTCCTTTGGTGCACACAAGCAATACTAAAAAAAGAAAGACACAAAAACCAAAGCGTAAAAATTACAAATGATAGCCGGCTTCACAAAAGGCTAATAGATTATGTGAAGTATGTCATGATTATTTAATTATTTTATACCATATAATATTTTTATAAATTATATAATTGTATAAAAATAAAAATAATTGATACTAATAAGAACAGTGTTAAGCTGAACATTGTCGGTTAAAGGGATGCTGAACCGAAATCTGGATTCCCCAAAACACGCGGCAAAAGCGTGCAACGGGATGCTACAAACACCAAAACATCAGTCATACAGCGATATCTCGAACGGATGACCGTATTTTTAAAAAAAAAGAGGCGCATTTGGCAGGAATGTTGACGTCATGTTTCTCCAAGAAGAGGGAACCGCCTTGCGTCTTCTCCGCCTCGCGGCCTTGAGGGAGCGAAGCGGAGAGAAGAGGAAACTAGGTACCTTGACGGTCACGCGCCTCGTCGGCCTGGTTCAATTGCGACTTCTTTTTCCAAAAATACGGCCGTCCATTTGAGATATCGCCTTACTAGTAGTGTTGTAGGGATTGTAGCGTCTCGCCTGCATCTCCAGCATTGTTTTATTGAAATCCAAATTTCGGTTCACCATCCCTTTAAAGATAAATACGCGTGACTTTGTTCAAAAACAGTATTTCTAGAATATACGAGACAGAGTGAAAAAGTAACCGCAATTTATTTTTTATTTGCATGGTAATATAGCAATTGTAACGAAGAAAATATTTTAGTTGATGACGTGGCCGCTATTAACGAAACACACCATTTATTTATGGAATATAAACAATAAGTTACTCTTTTACATCACTTAGCACATTACGTAATGTGAGATTAAGTTTTTGGGGATACTACTCCTCACCTCGGGCGACTTCCCGTGCCGTCCTCCTCGACCACACCTCCAGCGGGTGCCCCGACGCAGCCAAACTCGACAAACAAGGATCCACACAAAGGAGGGTGTGGAGGACCACAGCCGTAAGGGGTGCCATGTTTGCGAGTTAGCAGGCGGAAGACTCCACAGCCGAAGGGTGTCGGACGGGCAGGTTGGTCTCCAGAGGGAGGCTGATGTCCAGGGCTTGGTCTCCGGGATCCAAGTCCTCTGCGGCCCTTGGCGGCTGCTTATATCGAATTCAGCTGCATTCTGGGGCCACTTTGGCAACCAATCACAGTAGGTTGTCTTAGAGTCATTCAAAAGGCACGGAGCCCAAAGCAAACATCAGCATGACAAAACAAAGTGCAAACACAAGACAAAACACATTTCAGACGAAGTTCATAAATCAGGACAACGCACGTACGAAGACAGAGAAGTTCTACACGGAGCAAACCACCCGCGAAATAGAGATCAAAAGCAGACATGTATACAACAAAACATCTCCGATGCGGGGTTCTAGGAACTAAGTGAAGCGTTACAGCATTCACGTTCACGTGGAGACAAACGAACTCTCAGAGAAGGTAACCAGATAAAGTGAAACTAGACAAAACACTCGCGCGGGCAAAACTTCGTTAGAATATCATGAAAATTCCTTTATAACTTTTTGTCATAGTCACCTCCTCGCTCCACACATGTGCGCCAACGCTGACCAATGCATAGATGCTGCGAGAAAAAAAAAATTCTTGTGGCTGACTCCGGAGCCAGGAATGCACCGCCGCTTTCAAGTTTCAAGTCATCATCTGTATCAAACTTCTTTCCCCAGAGAGTCCTTTTGCGGAGTTCGAATAGGTAAAAATCGTTCAATGCGAGGTCTGGCGAGTATGGTGGGTGCGGAATACACTCGAACCGCAGTCCTTTGATGTTGTTCTGCTGTCGTACTTGCCGTGTGAGGGCGCGCAATATCGTGCTAGAGCAACACCCACACTCTCAAGAAAAAGGGTGTAAAAGGGTGTATTCTTACACCCTTTGTCTCATATAATACACCCCAAACCTTCAATTCGACGTACAGCGCCCTACAGTCGAACAGACGGCCCGACATTTTACGAGGGGCTTGATAGCCGTGTGGTACAACTTATTAAAATTGCTAATGTACGTTTTACTGAATACAAATAAAATAATCGGGGTTTTCTTGGCCCTACTATAGAAACTCGGTGTTTTATCTATGTGGTCTTTGATACGTACCTTAGCTATTTAAAACGTTATGTCGCATCGTTTTCAAGCCCCTCGTAAAATTTGGGGCTGTCTGTTTGACTATAGGGTTCAGTACGTCGAAATGAAGTTTTTGGGCTGTATTATATGGGACAAAGGGTGTAACGATGCACCTTTTTACACCCTTTTTTTTTAGAGCAATCTGGGACGCTTTGAACTCATTGCAGGCTTCAAGTGGTTCTCAAGACCATGAGCCTTAGCTTGCCCACCGTGGCGCTGTCTAGAACTTCCTCGGCCTTGGTGACGTTGTGTGTCGCCACTCCTTACTTGCTCGCTTTGTCTCTGGCTGGACGTAGTTTACCCAGCATTCATCTCCGGTGACAATGCGTCGAAGAACATCATCTCCCTGGGCTTTTTGTAGCGTCGTAGCCTTGCTACCCACCTGCCGGATATTTGTGGTACTGCAGAATATCATGAATGATATGGTGCGTCGAGCCGTGACTAATATTCAATTCTTCAGCCACCTCATGGATGTTGGCATGTCGGTTCCCGTGAATGAGCCGTTCCACAGCAGAGATTGCGTCCGGCGTCGTTGAAGTGTGAGCCCGGCTGGCGCGAGGTGCGTCCGTTGAACTGGACGCTCCCCTGTGAAACCTTTCGTGGCATCGTACACCTGCCGAAGTGATACACAGGCGTCTCCGTACTGCTTCAGCATCCTGCGATGAATATTCGCACGTTTTTTGCCCTCTGCGGCCAAAAATCGGATAACGGAATGCTGCTCATCCCTGGTGCATGCTGACAAGGGGGCGGCCATTTTGCTAAATTTCGGTTACTTTTTGACTCTGCCTCGTAAATAATTTAAACCAGTTTTTTTAAATTATGTTTTTTTTTTCAGTTAGATATTTTAGTGGCCTATGAGAAATTGCCTACAAATCTTTATATATTGACTGTATGGCTCCTATAAAAGCTTGAATATGTTCCCATCTCCGTTCGTGAGAGCGTCAGCAGGTAGGTTGCCTAAACGTCAGTATTATGTCTTGGTTTTGACAAAATAGTTAATATGAGAATCCGTCGTATAATATAAACGGCACGTATGAACTTAAAACAGCTAGAATGTGTTAACTCTGAAAGGGTGTATTGTTGCGAGTCACTCATTATTTGACATAAAAGACAGACAGATAACAATATTCTAGCTTTAATAAGGCCCATACAGCAATATATTGCAATTTGTTAATATTCCTTAATATATCACTATAACACCTAATTATATGAAGAATTAAAAAAATAAGTTTTTTTTAATAATTTCGAACTTGCCAAGTTTTCGAAATGTTTGGTTTTCTAGTAAATGTAATGCATTTCATAAACACCACATATAATTTATAATCGAAAAAGCTCGAGTTAAGCTTTCTGTTTACGTTGACTGTAATAGACGAAATAGGAGTAGGTCATAGTAAACAGCTTGCCAAACTGCGTCGAATACTCTGAAAGACAGAGTTTTACATTCAAAACAAATATTGTTTAATACAATACATTTCTTAAACTCATTTAGCATACTGACAACTTATTATTAAGTGTCACCAAAAAGTTATATTGCTGTATCTTAAGGTGTAGTTTGCACTATAAAAAAAGGCTCGCCCGTCTACTTCCCCGCACAAAACTCGGAGAGCCAATCACCGCAACTTACAGAGCCAGCTCAGCGAAAGACGATGCCGAAACATGTCTAGACCAAAAAACACAGTCTGAATTGTGACATTAAGCAATGCAGTCGTGACGTTTTGCATTGCTTAATGTCACAACTCAGACTGCGTTTTTTGGTCTAAACATATGTTTCGGCATTGTCATTCGTTGAGCTGCCTCCGTAAGTTGCGGTGATTGGCTCTCCGAGTGTTGTGCGGGAAAGCAGAGGCACGGGCCTTTTTTTTAGAGTGTATCTCCGATAAGCTGGGAAAGTCAGTTTCCGCCCAAAACGCTTTAATTGGTAATCACGTGTGAGAAAAAATGTGTGCAGTTTGCGGTTCGCGCCCGGCTTCTCTCTATGAAATGAGCCAACACATATATTTTTTGAGTAAATATATTAAAAATTCGCCCCCCCCCCCCCCCGCCTTCGTGCCTGGGATAATATCAAACATCAATAACTTAATCACGTTATCAGCACAAAGATATAAAAAAAAATGATGTCGGCCACCGCCGAGGCATTGACGGCTAGCTTTCTTCTAAGCGGAAGGGCTGCGACTGTGAACGGATAGCTTTGACAAATTGTCCCGCCCCACTGGTGCTTGTGTGTAGCCGAGCCGCGGTCAAACGCGAAGAGTCCGCGTATGTAGCCGTCGTGCTAAGTCCATGTTAAAGTGAAATTAAGTAAAGCCTGCTTTCCGCTTTCCAGCGGCGACACCAGCCGCTATCCGAATAAGGTGAAAAAAGATGGTTCCAAACGTGCTTGTTAACATACAAAAATAACGTGTGCAGATATATATATCGTCCAGGAGAGGCTAAAGATGTCCACTATTGGACAGTACATAAAGCATTTAGGAATTAATTTAACATTTTACTCTATTTCGTTATTAGCCAGTGAGCTACATTATTACCCAGTCAGTTATGCTGAAGAGGACAGCGCCTGCATTGACAGACTCAGCCAAGATGGCCCAGAAGTGGCGTGGCGGTGGTGCCGCCGGGTCAGCCGGGCCGGTAAATACATCACATTCACATGTTCCGTCGAGGTTACACCGCCCGCGCCGAACTCCTTTTATACCTAGCCTTAAACGTGAACATTTTGAATAACTAACTGTCCCGCGGTTTCGGCGCGCACTCGCACCTGCAGGTTTAGATTACCATGATAAGCAAAAAACGTCACCCGCAGATGGTTCCGATTAGCTGTTCACGTTCAAAATTCGTCATCCTTGCACACTCAGAAGAGAAATGCCGTTATTCGCATGCTTGCGCGCTCACTGCGCGTGCGGATCACGCTGATGATGATGATGATGATGATGATGATGATGATGATGATGTGGCTGTTCCCTTTAGATGGAGCGGGCTCGACCGCTGGGCGGCCGCACCGCCGCCATCTAGCGGAGAGCAGAGGAGGCACTTCCGTCTGCTATTTCACATGATGGCCCAATTCCTTTTTCATGAGCATACCAACTGTTAGCCGGCCCGTTTCTGCCGGCACTGCAAAAACGAGCCGCCTAAAATTACAGGGCCGCCTACGGAGTCACCTATAGACCTTTTTATCGCTTATCACCCTGGGCGAAAAATGCTATGTCACTGAGCTGTGGACCCATGCGCAGCGTCTAATATCCCGCAAAGCAGATCAACAGCGCATGCTCTCAAGGCGTTCCACAGCCCAGCAGACAAAGATGGCGGCGCGCAGAAGGCGATTTTTTCAAAGGTCCATAGCCGTCCCTACTTCCATTCACACCATCAAAGAGGGGAGGAGACTACTGCAACCGTGACGTTGTACACGGCTATATTGAAGGGGCCGGTTCAGTTCACGGGAATGTTCTAAGAGATCTGAATGCCACGGCTATGGCCGTGACGTTTGCCGGCCCCAGGTTAAGAGTTATAGTTCAAGCCCTCCAAGCTGCTTTTTAAAAACGGGTAAGATGTCAGTAGATTAATTTGTTTTGTTTTGAACATCCCAGTTAGCTTTTATGTGACGTTTAATGGGCTGACTGGCGATTTCGCAGTTTTGACGTTGCTCGTGCGGCAGAAAAGGCGTGGTGGAGGCTGCTGTGCTCAACGCCGCAGCTGCGAAATCGCAAGCAAAATCACACCATGTGAATCAGGCTTTAGGCAGGGACCTCAAATGCGATGGTTTTCACATTTTCGCAGAGTTAGGTGATGCTAATCATGCACACTACTGATACAACACACGGGGAATAGAAGCCCTTACTTGTTAACTTAGAAAGCAGCTTGCACATCGCGTCCAACTACGGAAGATCAGCGCCTTTCTGCGCTTTGACTTCACGTTCATATCCTTCACTGTGCACCGGTAGGTTGCAAAACGCATGGCCTCCGAGATTTTTCATGCGCTCTGCTCCGGCCTGTCCAAACATCCGGCTGCCCAGCAGAAAGAGCGAGCCGAGCCGGTTCTCTAGATCTCCGCATGCGGCACTCACAACCAAACCAGAACCAGAAACGCAAACAGAATCGCCTCAAAGCGCTGTCAAGTGTGAGCCCGCGCCATGAAGCTTGCATTTTTCTTCTTCTCATCATCAGATTAAAGAAAAGTAAGCCGATGTCTGTTGATTCGGGACTTTTATTGGCTGCTCCCGCCTTTGCGCTCTTTCGCTGGATGATGCCTCTGAACACAAGATTTAGTGCGAATCTATATTTTAACTCTCCGTCTTGTTTTTGATTGATTCGCCTTCCTGTTTTTTACTGAAAGGATTAGGCACGCAGTTTGTTTAAAAACGTCATCGTGGGCATTTGTTTTACACCTTTCGCGCATTGAAAAGATGAACTTTCAAATTTCGATCAACATCTTCCTTTCCAAAAATTCATGTGCTGAGGCGAGAGGCGGGGAGCACATTTCGCGCTGCTCCTAAGTTCCGTATACCCACGATAATTGTGATGATAATTATTCGCGGCTATTCCTTTATATTGTTTGGTTTATTTGCGAGCGTCACAAAGGGCTCCACAGTAAGAGTCTTTACCAGCGAATGCAACAGCCTGAGGAGCGCAGTCAGCGAGCGGAAAAAATCTCGGAGTCCATGCTAAAAAGGAGCCCATAGTTCTGCTGTCCACCTTCAGGCGGTTCGGAATATAACTTTACCGGCCATCAGGTGGAAGGGAAAGGCGTGTAGAGTTTCCTCAGAACTGCTAGCGCCGATATGTTTCGGTGGCTCCCGTCGGTGACAGCTCCCGTCGGTGACGTTACGACCAGAATTACGTAACGTCACCGACGGGAGCTACTTATAGCTCCCGTCGGTGACGTTACGACCAGAATTTGCCTCCCCGAGTTGTAATCCTGGCTACTTACCACCAGTGGCGAACTTAAAATTAGTTGGTGAGTGTAAGAAACCACAAGGAAGACTGGAGTAATCGCATTATTAAGGTTGAACTCCATGGGACGAATATGCTGCGAATAACCGACGAATTTTGCCCGGCGGCGTTTGCTCTGCATGCGCGTGGAATCAACACAGTGGCTGCTACGTCGCGCGCAAAGCGAGCGTGTCGTCGGGCAGCGGTCGCCAGTTATTCGTCACATAATTCGTTTTATGGAGTTCAGCCTTGAAACTAACAACGTCAAAGTTAGCCGTCTGACATGCGGTTCCATAACCTCCTCTATACTCACAAAGCCTGGCAGTTTGATGACGGAGCCAGAGTGTCCGGTCGCAAATTTAGAGCGCGAGGATCTGTAAGCACAGAGCAGTTCTCAGCGCACAGCTTCTGCAGCGACGATGACCCGGAACATGGTTTTCGAACCGGACGAGAAAAAAAGCGGCAGCCCGAGGAATGCGATAAGCACGAGCGGACATTCCTCGCTCGGGACAAGTGTGTTTCGGCGTCTCGCCGCAGCGGGGCGCTCGTTACATGCCTCTTGTTCTGCCGCTCTACCTTTTCACTTTCGGCGGCCGCGTCTCGTGGCCATCTACCACGCTTTGTCAGTATGGAGGAGTCTATGGCTGTTCTTATTTCGGTCGATAGAGGCCAAATTAATCCAAATGAAGACGTCACAGTGAACGTTTGGCCCATCGCAAATGCCGACCACAACGAAGCTTTTGGTTGCGCACGTTGCCAATAGTAACTCACAGGTGGAGAAATGCAGGGCGAGGCTTATCATGGTTATGTTTCTTGCATCGTGACTCATTCTTTGCTGTTCTTATCGTCTAATGCTACAATGTCATTGGTTGTAGATTTACACTATCACAATTCAGACTGCGTTTTTTGGTCTAAACATATAATAATAATAGTACCTTTATTTTTTCCAACAAAAACAATGTTGAAAAGGTGACTTGGGAAAAAAGCTGTAAAAACAGCTTGACGAGCCCCAAACCACCTACACCAGCAGTCGCGATGCAGGCACTAAAGATTTATACAAAATTGAAACATGACATGTTTACTACATGTTTGAACAACTTTACAAAGAAAGAACTGACGCTAAACAAGATAAGTAGCATATTGATACAGTTTACACAATAGTGAATACACACACAGAACGTTAAACACCACTGAAATAAACGCGAAAGAAACCATCGATTCAAAAGATTTTAGCGCTTATCACGGACAATTTCGCTCGAAATAAACATTTGAAATAAACATTTCTCGTAAGATGCTCACCGATATATTGCTAAGCTCAATGCCTTGCCTACTAAGCTGGTTAAGGGTAGAGGGCAAAGTATATTTTAAACTTTGGTGGCCGTAGTTGGTTCTAAAAAAGGGTACTTCCCAAGGTTCTTTAATTCGTGTTGGGTACCTATAAATTTTATCTGTTAGCTTCGCTAAGTTTTTAAGGTGACATTGGGATAAATTTGTTTCTATTTTATACCTTGCACATAAACGATATTTATATAAATCAAAAATTTTCATCACACCAATCTTACAAAAAAGATCATCGGTTGGATGTTCTAGTGGCACATTAGAGATACTTCTTAATATCTTTTTTTGTAGCATAAAAATTTTGTGGAGGTTGGTATAGGTAGTAGTGCCCCATATGAGTTGACCATAATTTAAATGTGAATAAAATAATGAATTATATAATATTAACTTTGTTCTAAGTGGTAGGATGTGTTTATGACGGTATAGAATACCGACGATGCTAGATAACTTTGATACTATATGATTAATATGGTCGTCCCATAACAAGTTTTCTTGAAAAATAACGCCCAAAGTTTTAAACGCGGGAACAATTTCTATTTGAGAAGAATTTATAAAAATATACTTGGTAATATTAATATGTTTATTCTTAGGTCGGAATATAACTGCCTTTGTCTTACCGGCGTTTATTTTTAATGCATTATGTCTACTCCATCTATTAAGCTTTTCTAGTGTTTCGTTCGCGTTATCAATGAGCTCCGACACATCATTACCATCAAACAATAGGCTTGCATCATCTGCATAAATAAAAAATTGAGTTGAGTGACTAATATTTACGATATCATTTATATATACATTGAATAAGAATGGCCCGAGAATGCTTCCCTGCGGAACCCCCGATTCAATCGGTTTTATTTCAGATGAGTGCCCGTTTATATGAACATACTGTCTGCGGGCAGATAAATATGAACGTAGGAGTTTTGATACATGACCACGGAATCCATACATATCTAATTTCTTTAGTAGCAAATTATGATCTAGATAGTCGAACGCTTTAGTGAAATCTACAAATAAGCCGAGAGTGAGTTTCTTTTGTTCAAAATTTCTAAGTATATGTTCTTTTTGCGCAAGGAGAGCAAGTTCTGTGGATCGATGCTTTCGAAAACCAAACTGCGACGAGCTAATCAAGTCATGATTATCAGCAAATGTTGTCATTCGAAGTAGTATAACCTTTTCCAAACCCTTAGAGAAAACAGGAAGGATTGAAACAGGTCGATAATTGCCCAGTTCGTTTTTATTTCCTTTTTTATATAACACTGTTACCTTCGCTAGTTGCATTTGACAAGGAAACACACCGTTTATGAAACAGAGATTGAATATGTGTGCTAAGGGAAGAGAAATAAGATCAATTACGTATTTAACTGGTTTGATCTGCAATCCATCGGAGTCGCAACTTTGGCTATTTTTTAGTACATTAAAGACAGATATTACCTCTGAAGCCGTAACAGGCATAAGAAACATAGATTCATTATTTCGAGCATTAATATATTTGCAAGCATCTGACTCTGGACGTTCTTTAACTAGATTTACATAATAGTCATTAAACGCATTTGACAATGCTTGTCCTGACAGCTCTTGATCATTGTGGCTGATCTTTAAAACTTGCTTCGTGGCGCACGAACGACCCAACACAGAGTTTAGTTTTTTCCACATAACGTCGACTCTGTTATTACAAGAAAGAAAAAAGTCACAAAAATAAATTTTCTTAGCATTCTGGAGTTCTTTGTTTAATTGGTTTCGATAACGTTTAAATACTATTAGTTGTTCCATTGATTTTGTTTTTACAAATTTTTGATACAACGCGTTTTTAGTACGAATTTTTGTGCGCAATTGTTTTGTAATCCACGGTTTACGACTTTTCCTATGGGTGCTTAATTTTTTATATGGAAAGCAGCTTTCATATATTTTTTTGAATTTGTTCAAGAACAAATCATATGCTTTATCTGCGTTCGTTTCATGAAGGACATCGTCCCAATCCACACAAGATAGTTTTTGTCTGAATTCGTTCATGCTATCAGGCGTTATATTTTGAAACTGTATAGCTAACTGATCATTATATTTTATGTTTATTGTTTGATTTTTCTTTATACACAAAAATATACCCAAGTGATCGCTTATATCAACTATCACTACGCCAGATTTGATATATGATGTATCGTAGCTTGTAATGAATAGATCTAATAATGTCGATGATTCCGTTGTAATTCTTGTAGCAGTATTTATCATATTTTCACATCCATTTGATTTAATTAACGCATCAAATTGTAATTTACATGTCGTATCAAGTAGCATATTAACATTAAAATCGCCTCCCAAAATTACGTTTCATTTATTTTCATTCGCGAACTCAAAAAAAGACTCTAAGTAAGCAAAAAAGGAAGACAAGTTCCCACTTGGTGGGCGATAACAGACAGCTATAATGCTCTCTCCTATCAGTAAAGACAGCATCTCGTAGTCATTGTGAACGCAGCAATAATCAGATAGCATCTCACAGGAAATGTCAGCCTTTACTATTAGGGCAACGCCCCCGCCACGACATTCTGTGCGGTTTAAAAAGTAACTGTTGTACATTGGTAGATTTAAAACGTTAGTATTGTCCGTGAACCACGTCTCTGAAAGCATAATTATATCAAACGAAAATTCGAACTGATCAAAGAATAACTCAAGCTCATCTGTTTTATTTCGCGCTGATCGAGCGTTCAGATGAAAGCATTTAAGAGAATCGATATACTCGTTTCCTAAAAAAGATTTCACATTCGTAGGAAGAAAATAATCACTGGACATAAAGTTCCGTTTATTCAACACACTATCCGTGCCATCCATTTAAAAAAAAAAAATACTAACATCTTAAAACTGAGTGCGTGTCACATGAGGCATCACACCAGCTTCTCTAAGTCATCCAAAGACCTGATCACGTGCACCTGCTCGCGATCCTTCTTGCGCACAAGGACGTGGCCATTTTTGTACCAGACGTACCGATAGTTCGTTGTTTTGGCCCATTCTTTTGTCTCCCAAAGAAGGGCTCGGTCTTGTTTGGTGAGATTTTCTTGAATGTAAGCATCGTCTTTTGATTTCCTTAGAATCTGCCGTTTACTGAGCCATTCATCTCTGATTGTCTGATGAGCGAAGCGAACAATGATGCCTGGTATTTTATCTGCTCGAGATGATAAGCGATGGATAGCGGCCACTTCGTTGAGATCTAAGTCTGGCACTTCAAGTTTTTTTGCAACCTCATTCACTTTGGCAAGCAAATCCTCGTTGTCAGTCTTAGGGATTCCGTGAATTTCTAGATTTTGTTTTCGGCTTCGCCGTTCCAGTTCGTTCACTTCCTGCCTAAGCCTTTTTATTTCCCCGCCGGAGTCTGTTTGTTCCAGAGTTTCTACTCGTTTCTTCAGAAGTTTTGTCTCTCTTTTCTGCTCAGCAAGGTCCTTGAGCACTTCGTCGTACTTGTCCGACATTACCTGCATCGATCTTTCTATGCCACTCACGGTTTCTTTTAGGCACATTAAACTATCTAGTTTTCCATTGATGGAGGCCAACATGACAGCTAAGTTAAGTTCGCTTTCCTCCTTGGCACCCTGACTTTCACCTCGGGATTTTACAACTTTGCACGTTGGGCACCGCCATATCTTACGTAAGGCACTGCCTTTTGCCCTAAAAGTCGCTTCGGAGATGCCGGAGCAGGGACTGAGGTGATACGCGTATCCGCAATCCAAGCATGTTAACCCTGAATCAATATCTGACACTTCCCTATTACACTTTGGACAAATATCAGCCATGCTTCAGCTATTGAAAGTAGACAGTGTCAGCAGCGGCAGCAGCGGCATGCACCAACAAGGTATGGACGTAGTAAAAAAAATTAACCAACCTGCAACGATAGCAGTCACGATAAGTCTTGCAGTTCGGTGCGCTGCCGCCACTGCTGTGAGCCGCACAAGGGGGAAGCAGTTCTTTTTCACTTCGGCGGTTAGTGACGCAGTCTTGTGACGTGGACCAACCGCAGCCTGTCGACGAGAGCACTTGCAGAGGCGATCGCTGCACTTTTTTGACGTTGATGAACGGCCCGTGCTCCCTGTATGACGAGGCCTGCAACGATAGCAGTCACGATAAGTCTTGCAGTTCGGTGCGCTGCCGCCACTGCTGTGAGCCGCACAAGGGGGAAGCAGTTCTTTTTCACTTCGGCGGTTAGTGACGCAGTCTTGTGACGTGGACCAACCGCAGCCTGTCGACGAGAGCACTTGTAGAGGCGATCGCTGCACTTTTTTGACGTTGATGAACGGCCCGTGCTCCCTGTATGACGAGGCCTGCAACGATAGCAGTCACGATAAGTCTTGCAGTTCGGTGCGCTGCCGCCACTGCTGTGACGCGTTGTTTCGGCATTGTCATTCGCTGGGCTGCATCCGTAAGTTGCGGTGATTGGTTCTCCGAGTGTTAAGGCTAGCCCACATGGCGCGTTTTTCAGTGCGTCTAGACGCGCGTCTCGGCTTGGCGCGCGCGCTAAGCGGGACGCGTGCGCCCAGTCAAACCACACGCAGCGCTACCGCGCAGCGCTTCGCGTCTGCGTTTCCGAAGCGTCTGCCCAACGTAGCCTGACGCGCTTAAGAAACAAAAGCAAACAATAAATAAAAATCGCGCGGTAAATGATGGCTACATGCCGTAATATTTAATTTTAGTAATAGTAAGCACTCATTTTTATTACAGCAATCACAATGAAGCTCGATTTCACTAATTTTCATCCTTTTTAGTGCATACGCCTCATCCACGTTTCGATACGCCATTGGCATCACCATCGCCCGCGCCAAAACATTTACAGCTGGCCGCTGGCCGCTACAGTGGTTACGTTGTTGCGGTTGTTGCCGGTAGTATTAATTTTGTACCTTTGTCTCTCGGTGTCCTTGTATTCTTTACATTTGGCCTGCGAGAGTGCAGGACGCTTTTGTACTTCGCTAGGTCCTCTCTGTTCCGCTGAAGCAGCGTCAGCCACTCCCGCGGAGCAGAGAGGATTCCCTGGACTTGTGTAAAAGGTATGATAAACTGATATCCGCGGAGGGAAGGACGTAACTACCCATGTTCGCCCTGCTGCTAGCGTTGGCGGGGCCTAAAAGCCGTTTTTATTTAAGGCCGCGAGCGTGCAAATTTTGTAAACTCCGCGCGCGCGGGTGTGTGTGTGTGCGTGCGCGCGTGCGCTTTGCCTTGGAATGGCACAGGACTGCTACCCGTTTTTGTGTGGATCTTTCCGTTTTGAGTGTTTTTATTTATTTTCCTTTCCCGTATCCCTTTCCCTACTTGGCGGCGGGCTAGCAGGCCCACCTGCGTAAGGGTCTCGACCTTTTTGCCTACCCTCGCACGCTGCCGAGTGGGTATCGCAATATGTGCAAATAAAAAGTATTATTATTATTATTATTATCGCCTTTGTCGCGAGGTCTGTGGCGAAAACTACAGTCCTACAGTGGAAAAAATTCAAACGCTCCTTGCAACTAGTGAACACGGCGGTTCATTGGTTGTTGCCTTCTGGACGCAGCGCGAGACGCGACGCGTGGACGCAAAATATCTGGCTCCTCCAGATACGCCGGGATGCGCCAAAAAGCGCTGCGTTTCGTCCCGGCGCCGGAAGTGACGTCAAAGCGCAGGCGCAGACGCGACGCAGACGCGGAGAAAAGCGCACCATGTGGGCTAGCCTTTATGCGAAAAAGTAGACGCACGGGCTTTTTTAGAGTGATAGCCGCACTTAATATGATGCACATATGTCCCGGTGGCTTGTACGCACCGCTCTAAAACGAAAGGGTGTAGCCATTACACACACTTGTCACATTCAATATTTATCCTAAAAATTCAATTAGACGTACAACGCACTGATGTCGAACTGACGAACCCTACTTTTACGAAAGGCTTGATAACGGTGCGATCTAACATATTAAACAAGCTAAAGTCCGTATAAAAAAATATACCAGAAAACAACAAAAAACATTGAGGTTAGGGCCAAGAAAACCCCGATTACTTTTGTTGCAGTCAGTCACACGTGCGTTCCCTATTTTAATAGGTTGTACAACTCGGCTATCAAGCCGCTCGTGAAAGTTTGGTACCATCGGTTGGACGTCAGTGCGCTGTACGTCGAAATTAAGTTCTGGAAGAAAATAGATGGTTGAATGTTGTGAAGTTTTGAAGTGTATTATAATATATATGTGACAAGAGGAGTAAGAATATACCCTTTGTATTTTTAGTGTGAAGCTGTTGTAACTTAACATAATGTTGGAAAACGGGGCTGTGTGAAGATAACGTAATTAATGCCAAGGTACACGCGAGCTGGACCAGCCTCCAGAGTTAGTATTCGTATCTTTGGCTCGCATTCCATAGCCAAAAATATAATCCTGTTGAGCTGTGTAGACTGCACACTTGTGGATTCATAAACATAGGAATTGGGGACGTGCGCGACCAAAGATGTCGCTGTCATCGGCCTTCCACGATTGGACAAACGCACACTATGGCGTATTTAATACACTCTAAAAAAGCCCGTGTGTCTACTTTCCCGCACAACACTCGGAGAGCCAATCATCACAACTTACGGAGGCAGCCCAGTGAATGACGATGCCGAAACATATGTTTAGACTAAGAAACGTAGTCCGAGTTGTGCCATTAAGCGATGCAAAAGTCACGCTTGCATTGCTTAATGTCACAACACAGACTGCTCTTAATGTCACAACTCAGACTGCGTTGTGCAGGGAAGTAGACACACAGGGTTTGTTTTACAGTTTAGCCTCTCATCCTTCGCGTAACCCTGTGCACAGGAAAATAAACACGAAGTTTTTTTTTTATTCTTTAATCAATACGGATTTTTTACACACAATGCGTTTATGAGCTGGATATTATGCGAGAAGTGTCACGCTTGAGTGTGATGAAAAAATCGTTTCACAAGGAATCATTAATTGAAACCAGGGAGATTCACTATGGGGCGGGAATCGAGCCCCGGATAATACGATCCGCAGTCCGGAAGTCCTTGCTCCACGCCACTAGAAGGAGTTGAAAGATAGGAATCCGCTGCGCTGCGAGTGGCCGCCGACGGTCACTTCCGGAAGCACACGACTGTCCGCATATAGTCCGCAGGCGACTGTCGCCAGCGAGTCATACTTAGTCCAACCAGGGATGGGCAAAATACATGCAAATATGCATCGAAATACAAATACAAAACACTTCGCCAAAAATATATTTAATTACAAATCTAATTACATTTCCAAAAAAGCATTTAAGTACAAGATACAAATACAACCAAATGTATTTGGTCTCCTCAAAATACTTTTCCAAATACATTTCTCAAAATCTGCGTCAACGACTTCAGGGCACCTGCAACGGGTTTCTGGTATCTCATTTTAATTTTGCATCGCACACAAGGGAGTTAGTGTGCGAGGCTCTAGTATCGTAATAGAAATATGATCACAAAACAAAATGTAATCAGCTTGGACGTAATAGGTGAAAAAAGTACAGAGCTGCAAGCAGCTTTTTTTGTCGATTACATTTTGGTATAGACCAACAAAGAACCGAGACGACCAAGACGCGCAGCACTAGCTAGAGAATTTTTTATTGTTGCAACTTGCACCAGTTACGAAAATTTGGACGACCCGCCCATTTAGAATGTTCCAGGCAAGAATATGGATGGAAATCAGGGTGGAAAGCATCACAAGTTGTCACAGGCACTTATTTAGCCTGTCTGCCTGTGAACGTCGATTTCGTCACTATTCTTGCCCTGCACTAGCACCGTAATTACAAAGTCACTAAATGCTTGTGCTTGTTTGAGAGACACTGCATTCGGGTGCAGAACTCAGTTTTCTTCCTGCTCTGGACAGTGACAATATATTTGAAACATGTATTTTCGCCCACAAATTTGTATTTAATTACAATTGTATTTGAAATACCCACGTTTTAGTATTTAAATACACACGTCAAATACTATACCCAAGTTGTAATTAAATACAAATGCAAAATACACAAAGTATTTGAAATACGTACTTCAAATACTTGTATTTGAAATACTGCCCATCCCTGAGTCCAACTTACTTAGTCCGCAGGCGACCGTCCGCGGCGACTCATACGATACTTAATCCAGCATACATATTTCGCAAGCGAGAGTTGGCAGCAGGTGATGCTTAGTCCAATACATTTAGTCCGCAGGCGACCGTCGGCTGTGACTCATAGCCCAGCACGCTTAGTCCGCAGGCAGCCGTCGGTGAAGAGTCATACTTAGTTCAGCACACTTATCCGTGTGGCGAATGTGATGATGCGGGCTAAGCGCAAGCCTGCCCGAGTTGGGCTGCCCATGTCAAACCTCTGTGGGTCCCACCTTGGTTTTGCGGGGGCCAAGTTTGCGAAGAAGAGGGCTCCACGGCGGCAAAGCGGGGGCATGCCCAGCTTGGGTTGCATATGTAAGACCCCCGTCGGTCCAATCTCGGCTCTGCAGGGGCCACTTTTACGAAGATGGGACTCCAAGGGAGCCAAGCATGGGAATGCTCAACTTGGGCTATGCGTAGCTCCAGAAACGGCACTTTCCGCCGTTTTTGGTCATTGAGCCGGTCTACGGAACTCGGCTGCACCTAGTTTCTCTGTAGTAGATCGTGTTACCAAAAATATTCAATGTTTTTTTAGCCTAAAAATAAACCATGCGCATCACTTACGCATACCGTTTCAATCAGATAACGGAAAGTTCTAAAACTTGTCCTTTTGTCCAGACCGCTAGCGCTACATTTTGGTAGAGGCGTTTTAGTGCACGTGCAACAGGGGAATTGGAATTAACCTTTGATGGTTCATAACTTATGAAAGTTATTGTTTAAACTGGTTTAAACTTTTAACGGAGGATTCGTGTTTTTGCTTTTTTTACTGCGGGAGGGGGGGCTTCTGACAGTAAATTTAACGTCACGGGCGAGTTAATCGCTAAATATAGCGGGCAAATTTGTATTCTAAATTTAGCAGGCTACATGCTTTCGTTGAACCCTCATTTAACCCCAGACTTCCCCACGGACAGATTCACGGTTTACAGGCGTTTGGCGGGAGGATAAACATTTTTCTTTCCGAGAAATGGCAGTCGCAGGGAACATTGGAAAAAAACGAACAACGTTCAACTCTCAGCAAAAACAAGCGGCCGCGTGCGTGCTGGGGCCTGCGAAGCAGACAGCACGGGCGCAGCACAAAAACACGCATATAGTTTAGCTATTTCTGTCATTGCAGTGACTGGACACGAGCCAATGCCGGAATGTTTCGCCGAGGCATTGAATGTCCCTATCACCAGTCGAGCGCTCTGGCGGTGCTCGTGTCCAGTCCATGACCCGTATTCGACTGTTGTTTCGAAGGGGCAATCCACGTGACTGCGTTCAATATTGCAGTACTCGCGATCATATCATTAAGTTATTCAGGGTAGAGACTACAAGAACTAGACCGCTTTCATATTGCACCGCATATCGAAGAAGCTTCTGGGTCAACTGAGTTACGCTAAAGCATGCTTGAGTCACAGTAGTGCCAGTATGCTTGTGTCAAATTGGATAGTAGCACGTAAGTAGTGTATTGTCAATGAGAACAGTTAAATAAAATGCAAAAAATGATGTCTGTCCGAAATAAGATATTCTTTTTCTGAGTGACTTTTCTTTCGTTAGATCTTGCCTTTATATGTACTGATTGGTTCTTACAATGGGCATCAAGGTGTTATACTTCGAATCACCTTTAAGTCCAGATGCAGCCGACGATGCGAAATGATGGGACCAATCAAACAGCGTCAAAAGCGCACCATCATGGTGCTCGTCGTGTTTCCATATGTATTCCATCATCGCTGAATCAATCATAAGCAGAAAAGACCCAGTGATTTGCACTTTTGACGCTGCTTGATTGGTCCCATTAGCTCGTAGCGTCGGCCGCGTGTCGACTTCAGCTGAAACCAAGTATAGTTGGTATTGTTGATATGGTTTCTAGGGTGTTATCACAATATTTGTAGAGGTGTTTTCGCAGGTGAGTTGCCGTTTTTCTTTTTTCAGAATATTATGTACAAGAATTTAGGAAACAAAATCTACAATATTATTAATTCTACTAGTAGGCCCGCAGGGATCGGCTGAATCGGTATTCGAGTAGAAAAATAACAACGGAGGCGTTTTTTTTTGTATTGTATGAACGCAGCAATGTCTGCGTGTGCAGCAGTTTGGGGGAAATGTGGCGCCTTTGCATTTTGACCTTGACTGTCCGCAACCTAAATGCATCTGAAAACTCGGATAAGAACTGGCAGTCGCATTTCATATCATATTATTTCAATACCCGAAAGTTGGATACCGAGCGTTTCCCTGCGGAACGCGAGCAATTGTAACTGTGTTACTCCATTATCAGCTGGTGCTTCGTGATGGAGTACCTCCCAGAAGGCTCCATCCGGGACCTCGTTCGCAAGAAGGGTCCCTTCAGGGAAGAGACGGCTCGGCTGCTGTCCGCCCAGGTCGCCCTGGCCATTCAGCACGTGCATGAGAAAGGTGAGTGGGTCCTGAGTATTCAACGATAAACTTTCCTTATCGCTTACGCGTGTCGATATGGCGACTGCAGGATATTTGCACCGTGACATCAGCTCATCAAACGTGCTTATCGATAGCAAGGGTAATGCGAAGCTCATTGACTTCGGTCTTAGTCAGGTAAGTCTGTCGCCTCCGTTTACCAACGATGGTAGCGCCGCAATATCCACTTCTTATTCTTGTTCTGACAGATTGGCACGGAGGCCTGGTGCCGGTGTGGCTCACTTGCATACATGGCACCGGAGGTTATCAGGCAAGAAGTGTACGGTGAGGGGCTTTTCTCGTGTTTTAAAATTAGCCAAGGACCTCGTTTTCAACTTCGAAAAAATTCAAACTGAACTCTCACATCACGCGGTGGTGGTCGTGCTTCGAGCGCACACCTGGACTGGGGTATAGGCAAAGAAGCCCATTCGAGCCACACGTTAATTGCAGTTGCGTTTTGTTAGAAACCAGTAGAAATCTACCGTTTCGTCGAAATGCCGCTGAGTTCTGTAGACGGGAGCTGCACGCAAAAAGCAGGGAAAGGTGTGAAGCCTCAGTTAAAGTCGAGACCATCTCCTCTTGTGCTGACAGACTGAAAATGGCTGAGGACCAGAGTATGGCAAAAGCTAGGCCATCTTCCACTTCGCTGGAGACGAACACCCTCGGCAGCGATATCCGTTGAAGATGAGGAAAACCCAGCAAAGAATTTGACCGGGCTTTTTATTTTTGATCTCTTTATTCTTAATTCCGGAAACTTTGTGCCTGGTTTGATGCTAGTTCCTTGTTCCCTACCTTGTTTTAATGAAGTACAGAAACTGTAAGCGTTCGTTGATTTATATGGGAAGGTCTTACCAACTGACTGTCGTGAACTCATGTGGATGTAAACGCAGGCAGCTGAACGTGATCAATATTAATGTGTACTGCAGCAAAACGGTTGGCTTTGGTATTTATATATTTATGCATTGATTAAATATACCCTCAAGGCCCGACGGCATGATAGGGGGAAAGATAAAATACAAAAAAATGTTAGTAAAACTCTAACAAATTAACACCATTAATAATAAACCAAAACCTCGGCAATCAAACAGGTATGGATCATTGCAAAAATGGTTAGTGAGAGTGTTTAGGAGCCGCCTATTCGAGATTGTGCCGGCGTATCCGCCAAAGTCATTCATGACGCCGGCGAACCGATTGCTGGAGCATGGCCTTGTCCTGGTTCCTGTTATTGCCGGAATTCTTTAGAAAAAAAAAAAATCCTACAGGCCGTAGTTCCGTTTTGTCGCCGACTTTTACAGCTGGAATAATTAAATACGGCGCAGCTGACCATTTTAAACTTCGAGTGAGCGAACAAACTACAGTGCGAACACGGCCCCATAGCACACAAAAAATAGCACAACACCGACGAATGCCTTCAATATGGACTGCGGCGGGTTCCGGTGAGATTTACGAACCGGCAGTAGCGGTGCATCATGGCCTTGTGCAAGGACCCTATACAAAGACCTACATGAACGTACACTACCCCAATCAGTAAATCATTGCTCTGCGCTTTCGCCTTTTACGTTCGACGTTTCGAAAGCAGGAATTTCCGTGGTAATCACCCTAAGCAATAATGTCATTCCTCAGAAGGTATTTACAACTGCCCAAGGGATGAACACACCAGCAAGAAGTAAAGGTTCATGCTGTAATTATTTGCCGACAGCCCATATAATAATCCACTCAGCTGCGGTTCTTAGCAGCCATGTGTTCGGTTCCCCGCAATGCGCGTTGTACAATGGCGCGAGGGACGTGTTTTTTTATCGAATATTTCTTTTTGTGTTTGCGCTGCTCGTGCGCATCTGCAGTTGTCGTCATGAATTAACCTATGTAAAGGGGGTATTCAATCGATTTTTCACAGGCAGAGAAATCGCTTTTCTGCTAGCTACGGTGTGGCGAATTCAAAACCAATCTTCCCGGCCACAAGTCGACTGTTGACTAAAACTATCCGGCTATAACACAAAGCAAATTTATGTAGCACCACATCGGTCTTTCTTTTTGATTTTGTTTGATGCTAATGTACCAAACTATAAATATACGTACTCTCCGTTATATTTCAAGCGTGTTCAGCCTCCCCCGAGAACGCAATTGCTCTCGTGGAGGAGACGCAGGACGTAGCAGATGACAGTTACATTGACCCGTATGCTTAGAGCTACAGCTCAGACCAGCGTTCCAACATGACTATCCTCAGGTCGATCGATTGCACACTAATCGTTCGAGCGATCTTCTTGAACTCTTTAATGTAAAGCAGAATGCCAACCTGCGGCGGTATACGTCATCCCATCTTTCTGTTACACCACCGGTACTGGAAACACATGCTGACATCGGTGACAATTCCATCCTCGTGAAGAACGCACAGAACTGCCATGGTGATGTAGGTACAGTCGGCACGGAATGAAACGCGAACAGTGGGTGCATGGTTTTCGCCTAGATGCTGCACCACCTGAACCAGATGGGAGCTGCAAGAAGATGGCTCCTCCTTCGATGTGTTAGACTCTTGCTCGGTTCATCCAAACCTTTGGTGTTGCGTCTCTAGGTGACTCAGCGTGAGTCGAAAACCATGTGCTCCATGTTCGCGTTTCATTCCGTGCCGACTGAACATCCTATAATACAAAACCACGGCGATCGTCGGTGTGCGCTCGATGAAAGGAAACAAAACCGAAGGTAAAAGAGAAGACACGGAGGCATACGGGCAGAAAAACCTGCCTTTCTGGAACTAAAGTTTTCCATAACATCGTTGCCGTTGTCAAATCGTTGCGGAGTAGGGTAGCTTGGGTTGGATGAATTGCAACATTTGCGAGTTGCGAAGACGGTCATCTTAGCCCAGTGTACGAGGCACTGCTGGCGCTACTCCGGAGTGTCGCTGTTTCTAACGTCCTTCTTTGCTTGTTTGACAAAATTAGTGCTTAAAAACGTCAATGCTGCTGTGGTCACGCACGCACCGACACACAGCGGCTCCCGAGAAAACATATCTCCGCTCGACTCGAACCGCTCCTGAGAGCTTCGGATTACGATACCCGACTCAGGTGCCGCGCCGTCGGCGGAACTTGGTGTTCTCTTTCTTCAGTTCCGCACCGCGGATACTGCTTTCTTGCCTGGTTGCCGTATGGCCTTGCGATTTCACCACTTCACGCCACCGCGAAGTATCTCTACCCACGAGGGTATGGAGGAATACGGCGCAAGATCACCAGCGAGACTGCACAGGGAGACTTCACAACAGAATGGCAGTAGACTACGATAACTGCTCCTCGTCTTCGGCCATATCTTAACTAAATGAAAGTTAGTGTTCTCACCAACCCTTCCAGACCAGTTTACCTTCGAGTCTGGAACAACCCAAGACGCTACACTACCAAAGTGCTCTGCGTCTTTGAACCTGGACACTGCACCACAGGCAGTCTTCGCAGCTGCTGTCGCTGGATGAGCCAAACGCCGTTTAATAAACAGCGTGAGCGACGTGGCCGAAATACAAAACCGAAAGAAGATGAAGCGGGAGGGTTTAACTTACCTTGCGCTAGCCTGGAGAAGGAGAAAAACGTTTCGTTACTCTCTTCTTGTTCCGTCCGCACGGGGGCGCATCAGTACAACGGAGGAAAACGCGGCGTTGCTACCTTTCTTCTTTTTTGTACCCACTGCCTCCCTCCGATCATAGTGAACAAGAGCGTCGTCTGCTCCTCGTGCAGTGTCTCGCGTTAGAACGCCGGACGCCGGCGTTCGAGCATTGAGTGGAGACAAAAGAAGCTAGCCTTTGTATCTACCCGCTATCCGTCCAATCAGAGCTCGGTTTTCTGACGTCCCCGCGCGCTCTCATCTGTCCCTCAGTTTCTCACAGTAAAGCGCTCTGGAATTTACTGCCTTCACAGTTCTAGGGAAATCCACGAATCCCGATGCTCTTTGCAGTGTTAAAGCCAGTGATGACGCTGCAGTATTCAATTATAACAACTACTAGCACAAGCTTAAAGGGACACTGACACCCCTGACAAGTTTGTTTTCATTTTTTGCCAGGAAATTTAATACGGTGTCAGGACACTACCCAATGAATATTTCGCTGCAGAGTGAATATATTTTTCTAATGAAGTCACAAAACTCAACTGCTCCGAAACCGAAACAAGAGCACGGAGACTCATATGGCTGGCTGTCGTATAGAGGAGGGGGAAATGCGGAGGACTAGAGAGTTGGCGGAAGTCACGTGGCTATCGCTCCCTACCCAGTTTTTTTCCTCCCTTCCGCTTCTCCGGAGCGAACGATAGTTTCGAAGTAGCGGTCCCACGTCCGTGCAATGTTGGTCCACTGTTCGCCGCCATCACGTCGTCCAGCCCGCGGTACGTCGCCATATTGAGAATGATGTACTGTACACGTATGCAGGCACGTAGCCAGGATTTTGATTTGAAGGGGGGGGGGGGGGGGGGCGCCCATGACAAAATGCTGTATGAAGGGGAGGGGGCAGAGGAGGCCGCAGCAAAATTGAAGATTTCGGTGGGGGAAAAGGGCCATGCCCCCCCCCCCCTCCCCCCTGGCTACGTACCTGTATACTTCCTGTGGTTTGCGGAACATTATTCTGAATCAACGTATGTGCAGTTTTCTGGAAGCCACAAAAATTAATTTTATCTTATTTTTACTTTGAATATTTAATGTGGCCCTTGGATGACCCGCGACTTATATTTGGTACGCTAGTTTGAACGGAATGGGACCATGGAAGAGAATGAGAGCGCCTTAAATCAGCCAATTCTCAACTGACGGTTTTCGGGCGGAAAGAAAGCGAATTTCGAGCCGCAACTCGTGTTCTTGGTAGCTCGTAAGTCAAGTTCAAATAAAACACTCGGCGAGCATAAACGCCCTGTCAGTGTCCCCTTAATTTGGACGTAAAATGAAATATGCGATGTGACGCGCATGGTGTTTCACATGCTCATGTCACGTCGTCAACTTCATTATTTAGTTCTAACAATATTTTCGGCCTCGTCATCCATCGAGCACTCTTCGTAAATCGCAGCAATCGGTTCTACGAAATATTTTGACTTTTATTTGTTTATGAACGCTGTTCACCTCAAACAGGGGCTGCGACAAGTGTGGGGCACAAGTTGATATTTATTTATTAATTTATTGCAAGACCCTCGGGGACCAGAGGGCGTTAAAGAGTGTGTGGGTTACACACTCTGTAACGCAAAACAAGGTACAGATTTTGTTCTAACAATATGTAGAAGAAAACGAAGACAAAATACAGGAGTTGTGAGCTCAGCGCTGCTTGTGCTTCTGTGTCTGTAATAGAGTGAGTGTCTGTTTTGTGAGACGTTTATGCGCTGTGAAGGTCGTAAGATGGAAAATCAACTAGCCCAAGCTGCTGTGCTGAACGGCTCTCTGCGCGCGGTGTATGAGCGGGAGCGTGATCACGTGGCAAAAAAGAGACGTATGACTGGTCCAACGAGGGCGTAGTCTCCACCACAGTGTCAACTTAACGGTGAACTGAGTATAGAAAGGTGTCTTGGAGGATGATCCGTCTTCAATGGAGGCGATGAAGGGGGGAAGGCGGTTCCACTTTGAGTTGGTCTTAGGTAAAAGGAATCATAAAACATATTTGTGCTGCAAAGGGATGGCAACTTTATGCTGGTGATCAATGCTGGATGAAATATATGAAGGCTGTGAAAGAAGTTCCCGTTGCAATTATGATTTATAAAATAAAAGGTTTTGAGCCAGAGAACGACGCGACATTTTTCATTAAAATTGAAGTTTAGGAAGATCAAGATTAGATTTCATCAGCGAAACGCTGACGAGACTAAAAAAGTTAGAGACAATAAGCTCGCTAATTGATTCTGAACGGACTCAATGGCGTCGATGAGAGTACTGTCGCGGACACTATTAGCTATAACACGGCAGCCGTGACCATTTCGGACCCCCAACGCCACATAGCAGGGGCACCCTGAAACACCGCGCATATACCCCAACTATACCTGTGCGGCGGAATCGCTCTTCCAGGTTGCAATAGCACTCTTTCCTTGTCGTCTGGTCGGTGCAAAGAAGACGCCACCACAGCATAGCCCTGGTCGATGTTTGCCTCACAGGCTTTTGTGGGTGCCTCTTTTGGTACGGAGATTCCCTGACTCATGGAAACGAGTCAGCCAAACATCTAACGAAGGGGACATACCGAGCTAAGCACAGCAAGCACAGCATTTCTGGCACAAGTAAAAACCAATAACATATAGGCACCTGTCCGATCAATAAAAGCAAACTACCTAGATATGTACACAATCGTCGGCCACGATTATGCTTAGCTCGGTATGTCTCCCTTGTTAGTTGTTTGGCTGACTCGTTTCCGCAAGTCAAAGAATTTCCGTACCGAAAGAGGCAGCCACAAAAGCCTCTGAAGCAAACAACGGCAAGTGCTGTGACGGCGTCTGCTTTGCTCATAGCAGCCGACATGGAGAGAGTAGTGTGATCGCAACCTGAAAGAGTAATTCTAAGGCACACGGTGGGCGGGGTACACCATAGAGCAATTATAATGTACGGTAGAGGTTCAACGGGAGCTAGTGTATATGCGACTTTCGGGATGCAAGTTAAAGCAGAGAGCAACCTGTCTACTTTTGCAGAGCTCCTATGCATGCCTATGAGATATCGCGCGTGCATTTTGTCTCTTCGCCGGAAAAGTAACATGAATCACTTTTGTCATTTCAGTCGTAACGAATAGTATGTATGTACCTTTATTATCATTGTAAGAATGTAATTGCTCTAGTTACGGCTTTTTTTTTTTTTTTTACCTGTGAACGATGTTAAACTTTGCTATATTTAAGGCCCAAACTTCCGTTACATAGCAGGTGTATAAAAACGAGCGACGATTCTAACCAAAATAAAAATCGAAAGGAATGTAGAGTGTGTTCAAGGTTCACTAGCATTCCGGCGGTTCTTATACGTATATTGCAAATATGCCCGTCCTCTCACTATATGAAAATGACCCCGTCGTTCACCTTTACGAGCGGTTAAGAACATTCAAAACGTAAAGTATAAAGTATGTGGGTTATGAAAGATGTTTCTTTTTTTTTTCTTCTTTTTTTATTTCCTATGCCGGGCAGCTTTTATCGGGCACTTGTTTTCTGGCGTCTCCCTATTTTCAAACATTTTGAGCGTGCGGGTTATGTGTTGAACGTAGAACTAGCATCCCCGCACATATTCGATGAGCAGAAAAAATAAAGAAATACTTATGTATTGCAAATCGGACTATATTACGTGGCCTTAAATTTGTTTCGATCGTCTACGTGCACAGGGAGTTACTTATCCAGTGTTACTGCGTAGTTTTTGCCATCTCTCTTGGTTTTACAGATGTCCTTCGCTCGTTTGGCACGTATATCCCTCATGCTGCAAAGCGCCGGCGCCATGTTCGTGCTAACGGTTTCCGACAGTGCACATAAATGCCTGTATGAGGCTGTTTTAGCACCGCTTTTAATGCCATGGATGTGAAAGGCAAACGCCGTTACTGACCAATTATATCGACTGCCTGACTGGGAAATGTTCCAAGCTACCTAGTACGTACAAATTACTTGTGATATTTGCCCTTCTAATCCAGCGCAGGGAGAAAATACAATCACTTTTTCCCATAGAAATGCACTAGCATAAGACAATCTTCGACTGGTTGCTGTCTGCTTCAATTATCAACAGCACACTAGCGTCATTTGAACCTCTAGCGTCCCTTATTATAACTCTATGGGGTACGCGCAGTGTTTACGAGTGCGCCTGCTATGCGGCGCTGGAGGTACGGAACGGCCACGGCTGCCGTGTTATAGCTAATAGTGCCCGCGACAGTACGTTGTATATATAAAATGTGCGATAGAAAGCAAAAATGAAATACCGAAAACAATACCACTTATCAGGCCTGCAATAAACGCACAATTTATAAGATAATAACGAAACGATTTAAACATTGTATAAACACTGTGCCCTATATTGTGTGGGCAAATAGAAGCATTTGTGTCGTCTAAAGTGCGCGATATATGAGTTTTTTTTTCGTGTGTTTTAAAGAGTGGTTGAAACCGTTTTGTGCAGGCACGTCTGCGGATTGGTGGTCCTTCGGAATAGTGGTGTTCGTCATGCTGGTTGGAAAGACGCCCCTGGCCATCTATGCCGCCGAGAAGGGCGTCGACTTGCACCTTGCACGAAGGGACATTAGATACCGACGTAAGTCGTTTTCACTCATCGCACCCACCTTCCACCTTGATGACCGCTCAAAAATTTTTTGTTTGTTTTTTCTTAAATTGCGAGCGGAAAAGCCAATTTTAGCATGCTTGCAGTGAAGGACACGCCACGCTTACGCAATATACCACGTCACCCATAAAGTGGTGGTACATTATATTTTGTGTACGCATTATATATTCGCGCATCTTGAGAAATGTATAGGTAGTCCACGTCAGTAGCTACTGGCATGAAAAACAAGTCACAATAAAACATTCAATAAAGCCCGTGAGGTTAACTTTTACTAACAACCTAACAAGTCATCTATTTTTTTTTAATTAATGGCAGAAATATTAATTTACCGCGCGTTGCTCACAAACCAAAAGTCCCCCCCCCCCCCCCCCCCCCCCCCCCCGCTTTCCCAAGTTTTATGACTGTCTGACCATGTGATCGACAAAAAGGCTTTTCTGGCAAGTCTGACTCGTCCGTCCGTGTTAAGAAACTGCGATCCTGCCGCCCACTCTCTATGCGTCTTCAACGAGCGCCGAGTGACGGCTTCAGTTCCTGTTTCGAGAAGATTCTTGCCAGGCGTCGGTGCTCACCTCAAGACATACGAAATGGTGGCGGTCCTCACTGATGACACTGTGCTGGAATCTCAACCTCCCTGCCTTTTTCTTTGGAGCCCCGGTTATGACGCGAGTGTGAACGATCCCGTCACCCGATAGGTTATCTTCCCAGGTCGCACGGGCTCGTCCAAAGCAAAGGTAAGCGTTAGCTACCCCTTTCGGATATTGATGAGAAAATTGGTACCGCTTTAGTCTTATGGCCGCAGATGGAATTACGACAATACCATTTGCGCCTTGGCCAGAGACATCCAATTAAGGATACGCAGCGATTTAAATTGCTTATTTGCTTGCATTCACGGAGTGGGTTTAAGAAATTATCTCCGTGCCCCAAGAGTCCCTCTAAATTTCTGAAAGCGTCTTGCCTCCCCTGATCGTAGACTTCCTACGTTATCAGCGCGCTGCCACGTTCTCGGGTGTCGTTTCCATTTTGTTGTCGTTCGTTGGAAATGGCACCTTGATGTTCCTCTTCCATCGCCCGTTCCGGTTCGATGGCAGGTCCGTGAACCACCCACCTGTGTCTTGTCTCTGGGGCTGGGGCTTCGGGTTGCCCCAGAACGCATTAGTTGAAGACAGTTGCGTCTGCGACTCCCGCCCTCGTGAACATTGCATGTTGCGTAACTTTAACGTCACCACAAACCGAATTAAAAAAAAAATTAATGCAAAAAAGCATTCAAAGATATTTCAACATAACAGTAAGGTACATGGGTGAAATTAGTGTGCGGGGAAGTCAATGCCATAATGAGCGCAATGAAATGTTACTCCTAAAATATGTATATACGGTTTTGTCAGCAAGTCCGACTTTATATGACGTTGTCAATAGGAGATTTGAAATGCGCCCTATGACTTATGCGTCTAAAGATAGAGATCCAGGGGTGCGTGCTCTTGCAGTACCGTAATAGTGTGAACTGCCTTATTCAACCGATTAATAGGGCAATGCACTCTAAAAAAACCATGCGTCTACTTTCCTTCGCAACACTCGGAGAGCCAATCACCGCAACTTACGGAGGCAGCTCAGCGAATGACGATGCCGAAGCATATGTTTAGACAAAAGAAAAAACGCAGTCTGAGTTGTGACATTAAGCAATGCGAACGTGACGTTTGGCATTGCTTAATGTCACAACTCAGACTTCGTTTTTTTGTCTAAGCATATGTTTCGGCATCGTCATTCGCTGAGCTGCCTCCGTAAGTTGCGGTGATTTGCTCTCCGAGTGGCGTGCTGGAAAGTAGACGCGCGGGATTTTTTAAGAGTGTATGGTGTTCAATATGTTCTAAGCATTCACTCGAAATGCTCAAGCTACAAAGAATTCCTAACATAATCTGCGCATTCGTGGAGGCTTGCAGCTGGCCTTATGCATTACTGCTGCATGTTTGAATGAAGCCGGTAAGACTAACTTATTTGAGAACCCCAGGACGTACGTTGTCAGTGCAATAGTGTGGACCAGGAATGGGCAGTATTTCAAACACAAGTATTTGAAATACATATTTCAAATACTTTGTGTATTTTTAATTTGTATTTAATTACAAATTGGGTAATGTATTTGACGTGTGTATTTAAATACTAAAACGTAGGTATTTAAAATACAATTGTAAGTAAATACAATTTTGTGGGCAAAAATACATCCCTCAAATTTATTGTCACGACTCATTTTGCTCATCCTAAGACGTGTTCAGAGCAGGAAGAAAACTACGTTCTGCACCGAATGCAGTGTCTCTCAAGCAAGCATGAGCGTTTAGTGACTTTGTGATTACGGTGCTAGTGCAGGGCAAGAATAGTGACGAAATCGACGTTCACAGGCAGACTGGCTAAATAAGTGCTTGTGACAACTTGTGATGCTTTCCAGCCTGATTTTCATTCATATTTTTGCCTGGAACATTCTAAATGCGCGGGTCGTCCAGATTTTCGTAACTGGTGCGAGTTGCAACAATAAAAAATTCTCTGGCTAGTGCTGCGCGTCTTGGTCGTCTCAGTTCTTTGTTGGGCTGTATCAACATGTAATTGACAAAAAAAGCTGCTTGAAGCTCTGTACATTTTCACCTATTACGTCCAAGCTGATTACATTTTTTTGTGATTATATTTCTATTACGTTACTAGAGCCTCGCACACTAACTCCCGAGTGTGCGATGCAAAATTAGAATGAGATACCCAGAAACCTGTTGCAGGTGCCCTGAAGTCGCTGACGCAAATTTTGAGGAATGTATGTGGAAAAGTATTTGGAGGAGACCAAATACATTTGGTTGTATTCGTATCTTGTACTTAAATGTTTTTTTTGGAAATGTAATTAGATTTGTAATTAAATACATTTTTGACGAAGTATTTTGTATTTGTATTTAAATACATATTTGCATGTATTTTGCCCATCCCTGGTGTGGACATACTAACTGCCACGCGGAACCCTTGCCTTCTTTAAGGTTCCAGGGAACATAAAATGTCTAAAGAAAAAAAAGGTGCATTTGCGCCTAAGCAGGAGGCTCGTGTGACCTGCTGGTTCTTGGTGGTGCACTTTAATGTAATATTCCAACCTGCCTTACCTATGAGGAACGATACTTAGTTCAGACATCTGCATTGACGCCGTTGCGTTGCGTTGCCCTGTGTTACGACATATTGTAGGACACGTGTTGGCAAAGCGACCATTAGTAGCATCTCGTCGTAGCAGTCGTAAGCGGCCTTAACGCTGTCGGCCGTACTCAAAGGCAAATATGTAGACCAGCATTTACACTCACTAAAAAAACATCAACAAAGGTTTCGAAAAGATGCGTTTTTGTTTTTGTTTTTGTTTTTGTGCCAGAGTTTTTTTGTTTTTTTTAAGAGAAATTAATACAGTTGCTTAAACGTTTCCTTGTGTTTAGTCTTGAAATTTATTGCCTGAAAACAGTATCTAATTTTTCTTAATATCCGAACTAAATAAGTGCCACTTCTCCGAAATAATTCCTATGATAGTCAGAGGTGCAACTGTGGCACACTCTACACATATTTAAGATGTATGTATTCAGTAGAATAAACCAAATCCACGAATTACCTGAGGAACTTTGGAAATATATAGTGGTATATATATATATATATATATATATATATATATATATATATATATATATATATATATATATATATGGCACCTATATCCATCCCAAAAGTTCTGTTCGGCGCGTGAGTTTAAAATGCACCGTTCGTTAATTTTGCTTAAACGAGCCCGCACGCATGTGAATTTTATTGCACGGCACAGAACTTGTGCGTAGAGATTATAAAGTTGCCAATCAGACGTGATGTAACCTTTTACCACACCTACTAGCTGAGGCACTGGGGCGATAGGACGAAACTGACCTGAAACTCAGACTGGTGCTCGTTACTTGAAAAATGAAATGGATTACAGTTACAAATTACCGAGCCTCAATGATGTAACGAATTACCGCTACAAATTACTTTCGCTAAAAAGTAACGGATTACTTTACTGCTTACGTTACAAATTACTTTCACTTTACTTTTTTCCATACACTTATTCAGAAAACAACATAAACAATTTTGATATTTTTCGAAAACTTTCTGCAACACTACTTTTCATTTCTTGTACGCCCTATTATGGTAGTCCTTGTAAAAATAAAATATTTTATTTAAGAGAAAGACTTTAGGTGCACTCCGTTCCCCTGTAAGCTGACAAGGCACCGAAAGCTGCAACCACACCCGCCATCCCGCTAGCTCAAGGCCTCCAGAAATGATCCTTGGAATTGTGCAGAAAAAGCTGGCGGTGCGCATACTCAGTAGCAGTGTCTACTTCCGCTACGAGATTCAGAGCCAAAGGAGCGATCTACGAAAGCTCCCTTTTGACTCGGGCGCTTCGCCTGTTATTCACAAGAAAAAAAAAGAAAAAAAAAAAACTTGGTTCTAACGTTCCAATGTACAGCCAATGCAGAATGCAGGTGTCCCAGCTTACCTTAATGTGTTTCTGTAGATTAGAGTTTGTTGTTCTTGCTGATGACAATGTTTTTTTGTTATTTTTTTTTGGCAAGCAAAGTATTCATTGAAACTCTAGGTTTTCGTTCTCCTTAATGCCCTGAATTTTGAACATCTCATTAAGAGATGGCAATGGAGACGACGGACACTCCATGACCGAAAATTCGACCAGTCAGAGAAAACGTGGCGGTTAAGGGTTATCGATCGTTCATCGGTTCTCACTTTCATACCAATATTCGTGGAGGCCAGGGGAGGGTAGGGCATGGAGAGCGAGAGAAGCGGTGGCCATCGATCCCACAAAACAATAGAGGATCACACCACCTTCACGCGTTCTCTCTCTCTCTCTCAGCACTCCTAAGATGGCCTACCTACCCCCCCCCCCCCCCCCCCCCCCCACCCTGAAACTGTAAAGGGAGGATTGAACTCGACCACCATGTCCAGACAAGTAAACCAAAAGAAGTATCGTCTGTACCCACGAAGACGATGTTCCTAGCCTCCTGCCGGGCGCCTTTCAGCCGTTAATCAAGAGCGTGCTAGAATACAGTAGCGCACATCAGAGAAAAAGAGAATTTGACCTCCTCGCGCGAGGCTACGTCGTCTGTTACGCGAGTTGTGAACAAGCGGGTCGACGGGGTACGGACCCGCGTTTGATGTCTGTGCAGGTGGCGGAAGACGTCGAGGAAGTTGGAAAGCGTGAAACAGTGTAAAAGGCAAAAACATACAAACACGAAGAGATGAAGAAAAACTCGATAAATGGCGGCGGAGAGCCTACTCGGCGTTGTCTTACTTGATCCTTGTCTTTTGTATATTTGTACATGCCTTGCCCGTTTTTCTAGCTGTTCTAGTGACCGGTCATACGAAAAATCGTGTTTTCTTTTCTGCTATTCTCCCCTTCCTGATGTTTTCTATTTTGGTAAACTTGCCCTCTTTATGCTGGTGAATGTTCTGCTCGCATTCTCCAGTTACTGCATTATGCTCATATTTTTTTAAAAGTAACGAGTAATTAAGGTAACCTGTTACCAATATTTTGTAACGAAATTACATTACAAATTACTTAAGAAACAATTTAACGTGACAATTACAAAATTACTTGAAAAAAGTAACAAATTACAAGTAATCCGTTTCTTGTAACGGATTACTTCCCAAGTCTGCTCAAACACTTAATTGCGTCACCACCTCCAAGACAACAGCATTAGCAGATATTCATGGCCGACTGAAAACTAAAAATTAAACACAGTAACCTTAAAAAAAAAATTGCGACTAAGTTGCGAAGGGCAACGTATTTTGGCCGGCGACATTCGCTCGGCATTTGGCGTCAGAACACTGTTTGTTGTGCCGAGCCCAAAGCGAACGTGCCGTCGGGGAAAGTCCGTCGGTTGTTCGCCGCATATTCGTGCCATGGAGTTGAGCCTTAACTTCAGCTAAGTCTATAGATGCAAGTTGGCTTTCATTTGCAAAGTTTGGAATGGGGAAGATTCGTATTTTACGATATTATAACGCAACAAATGTACCACGTCGGAGCAGTACCGTCATGATACATTTTAATGTCAAGACGCTCGAAACTGTTTTTTTTGTTTTTTTTTTGGGGGGGGGGGGAGAGGGTGTTTATTTGGTCATTGTGGTTTGAAACCGAGCTCATGGCGATGGTGAACTCAGCGTGGTGGACCAACTGGCTAGAGCAAGGCCCGTGCTATGCTCCTCCCCTCCACCAAATATAAACATGTTTTGACTCATATCGGAACTTCGATTAAACTCAGAATCTGCGCCATCCCTCGTTAGACGCGGTCACCTAATCATGTGGGTACGGAGAAGAACAACGTGTGCTGCCCTTTTGGGGTAAGAACCCAGGCAGCACAGACACATTGAAAAGACGTCGAAAGAACGTCGATGACGTCAGGATGTACATGTCGAAAGAACGTCGAAAGTCTGAACGTCAGGTCCCTTCGACGTAATATGGAAAGGCTAATGTCTGGAAAAAAGCGTGGATTTTAAGTCGACATAACGTCCCTCTTAAAGGCCTTAGAACGTCGAGTGCACGTCTGAATAGGATGGGAAGTCAAGTGATAACGTTATATCAACATTGACACAATGTCCCATTTAACGACCATAAAACGTCGAGTATACGTCCAAACTGAACGGGATGTCAAATGAGAACGTCATATTGGCAATATCATAACATCCTATTTAACGACATAAAATTCCGAGCGCACGTCTGCGATAATGTTATGTCAACGTTGAAATAACGTCCCATTTAACGACTATAAAACGTCGAGCGTACGTCGAGACTGAATGGTATGTCAAATGAGAACGGTCTCGACCTGGGTCACCGTGGAACAATGGAGTCAACCGGATCTGGCTTCGTTGCTCAAAGGTATGTTCGCGATAGCATGTATATTCGGACGGAATAGACTATTCGTTAAATCCCCCCAAGCGCCCCGGCCCGCACTCCAGTAATCATAGGAAGGGTGTTCCTCCAGCTGCCAAGTGATCGGTAATTTCGACCACTTCCATAGTTACGCAGTTTTCGGTGTAATTCGGAGTCACCCTAAACAAGCGTCCTATAGTGCCCAAGGACCTGTCATATCACTTTTAAGATTTCTCGTCAATGACAGCGGTTTCGATACTGTGCATGCTGTCCAGCCTACAACCTGGCTCGGCTCCAGAAACGTCTTACAATATTATCGTTCTCTTACAGCTTCAAAGACGCTTATATTAAGTTAGAAACGCTAAAAATGCTCTAAACAATCCCGCTGACTCCGAGCTATATCCTGGATTTTGTTCTTGTGAATTCGCGGCTTCTTAAGCAATTCCTGCTAAAACATCAATCACGAGAGTGATAATATTGTAAGAGATTTCTGCAGCTCAGGCCAGGTTGAAAGGTGGATTGCATGCACAGTATCAAAAATGCTGACATTGACGAGAAATTGTAAAAGTGATATGACAGCACCTTGGGCTCTTGTAAGGCGCTTGTTCAGTGTGATCAACGTGTTCACTGATATTATTGGGACGTCTCGCGCCCAATGTTCAAAGGACCTCCCGAAAAAAAAAAAACAACGTAGAACTGACGTCGAATAATGTCGATGACGTCAAGCTGTTGCTCAGGATATTGTTACGACGTCTCGTGCTTGGCGTTCAAAAAACTTCTCATACAAGACATCGAACAGACGTCGATTACTGTTGAAGACGTCGAGGTGAAGCTTATGACGTCGTCACTACGCAGCGTGTTTGACGTTGTCGAAACCACTCATGTGGACGTACCCATGCCGTCGATAAAAAGTTTGTTAAGGACTTCGACGTCGCCCAACGTCTAGGATCTTATCTCGAAGTTATCTCGACGTCTTGTGCTGCCTGGGGAGTGCGCAAGTCTGGTCTTTTATGGTGGTGTTGATTATACACTGCGCTACCGTGCGTGATGTGACGTGCGTTGCTCCTATACGAGCTATTTATTCGATCTCGAGGAAACCAGCAATGTCGCCTAGCGGAATGGAAGAGGTTAGCGCCAACGGTCGAAGATGGCTAGATCTCGAACTATGTCTCCAGGTTCGTTGTTTCTCTACGTTATCAACGACTGCAACGTGAAACATATTATTGGAACATTCACTCTTGGAACTGCTAAAAAAGTGAAAAGACACTTAAGACTGCTAATGTGTATTAATGCGAAAGCATTCGTATACGTAGCGTATTCCTACAAGCTGCGCGCCGCGTTGAGCCCGGCCGGGCGGCCTCTGCAAAGGATGCCCGGGTGAGCTCTGCGGCCGGCCGCTCTGCCAGAGGCCGGCCACCCTCTCCCTCTCACCGGCGGCCGGGCCGCTGCGCCATGCAGAGGGCTTCTCCGTGGCGTGGCGTTCCTTAGAACTATGCCGCACGCCAACCAATGCAAGTTTATCCATCAATTTGCTGCTACAAACTACAGGCTTCGCTCCATGGGACAGGCGAGTTTAGGTGCCCTTTGGCGCGGCTTGAAAAGCTGATCGGTTCGCTCCATAGGACCAGTTAATGCTTTCGCATTAAAAAAATTACGGCGGCGAGAGAGTGGGAGAAGATGATACTCACCTCTGGCCGTGGGCAATCGGTTTCAAGACGATACGCACAACTAAACAAAACTCCATGCGGTCAAACACTGAAATAGAGCATAGCCGAACAATGGGCCGTACTCGCAGCCCACCACTCCTCGTGCACACTCGTCGGGAACGATTCCATGCTTCATAGTCACGCTCACGAAGGGGATTGGCGTCCGCACAAGGGGGGAGTGCTCTCTTATGGGGTGCCAAACAAATGTATCGCGCTTGTATCTTAGAGATGCTTTCCAGCATTTCTTTCCCCGCATCTAGATGCATCTAGATACGTCTGAAAAATGTATGTGCATTTTAGCAGTGAAATACATTCGCGATGTATCGCTTGTATCCCGATGCTCTGCCAGTATTTACATTTGTTGTCGAAAAGTAACTGCCAGATTATACGCTAAACTGTAAATTGGCTTTTGTTGCTAGGAGCCCTAGAATTGTTAATAACAAACCCGGCGCATAACCCCTCTACAAAGGGCGGGATTGTTTTTTTTATTTTTTTTTTTTTTCCGGTATAGCCAAATACGCTCCTCCCAGAAAAACCTGTACTTTTCCGCTTGAGCAGAGCGAACGCTGTAAGGGATATGAGCGGCGACGAGGAAATCTCCAGTCATAAACAGTAAATAACTTTAAGGGAGGCTTGTGTAACTGCACAGAACATGCCCAGGTCCCTTGCAGACTGCGTCTGACATCGTTGTCCTATCTACTTGTCCTAGGTTACTTAGAAGCATTTAAGACGACAGTTTTATATACATCCTCATGGCAAAACACGGGTCAATTTCGGGCAGACGCCATTTCTCAAAAAGGGCAAGCAGTCATTGGTCTCCCGTACTTATGTATCACTAAGAGTAAACATTTTTAGCGGCATTCGATATGGCAGTTGTGAATAGATGAATAGTATGAATGCAAACTTATAAACTGATATTAAAGGGAAGTTGAAGCGTTTTGAGCGCCATCTTTTGGAAGCTATATCAATTACACGAGGGGAGGAAGTTTCCTCCTTTGAGAGAAAAAAGGTGGCAATTTTCCTCCCTTCTTAGGGGAGCGAATTGCCTCCCCGTTTTGTAGGAGGAAATTTCCTCATTTTATAGAGCAATATAACGACACGCGAGTTCCTCCTTTAAGGGAGGAAGTACTACTACCTTTTTTTTAGAGTGTAGTGCTGACTGGAGTTCCTGTATAGGCTTCCTACGGGAGTTAGAGTTGCGCGTTCATCCCCGTAGCGCCGTCTTTCCTGCACGGCATGTTGACACAACAATTTGCTTTGCTTCCTGCCCAGCCCTGCATGCATACCAACCGTCCCTATATTTTCATGTGTTAGCATTAGTACCCACATAGCAGGGAAAAGATGACGGCGTTCGTCTGTGGACAAAGCAGTGGAAAGGGAAGCGCGTCGCGAAGAGAGAAGAATGGTGAGGCGAGGGGGGTGCGACGCCACGGGGAGGAATCCAATGCGCGCGTAGATGCTGGGGTGAGTCTGACCTTGCAGGCGTGCGGAGTGCGTATGCCTTGCTGTGAACCAAATACTAGTTCTGGTCTAAGTACACTCTTAGAAAAAAGGGTATCGATAGTCCTCCCTATGCGGAGGAACGGTCTTGTAACCTATGTTTCTTTAGGAAGGAAAAAACTTTCGTCCCTGAAGAAGGGGAGCAAATAGTTCCGCCGTCGCCTGCATCTCATGGCGGCTCTGAATCGAGCAAATCGAGCTCAATAAGGCTTAACGAGGACGCTAACGGCCGTATTCATAAACGGGCCTCGACTCGACACTCCACCTCGACTCACTGGAGTGGAGGAAAGCAGCTCGCCTCCACTCGAGGGGCCATCGGGCTTCACAGACGCGCCTCGGCGTTTCCTCGGCTGAGGAGCTCCTCGAGAACACTTCCTCCACTCGAGGAAACTCGAGGAGAGGTGAAAGGCGTCTGGTTACGAGGTTGTAGTAAAAAACGAAATTGAAAACAATATTGTGGTGTGAATTATGAACATATTAGTTCATTTGATTTGAAGGGACACATTTTACTAACATTGAATTGGGAGTCTGCAAGATTCCTGCTTCGCAGCGCGCATGTTTTATGCGTTGCGGCCGGTTTTCGGACAAACAGCCACAAGCGTTCTCCAGTCTGGCAACGGTGGCGGCCGCTCTCCACCTTTTGCGTCGTAGAGGCAGCTGTAGCTCGCTATCGTCGTTCGTCTCTGCGTCTCGCCCGTTCTTTGCCGTCTCACCTCGTCTCGCCGCTTATCTGCTTCTCTGTCACCGCCTAGAACGAGCATTTTCACCCTTCCTCTTTCTTCAGAGTCTTACTAGAGTGCCTTGCCCAACAACGATGTCGTTCAACGAAGGTGACAAGAAGGGGCGAGTGGTTCCACGAAGGAGGGGAGCTTCTTCGTCGTTCTACTAACAACTCCCCGAAAGAGGCTAAAATTGACGCGTAGAAGAGTCTGCACCAAGTATAAGCGCCAGCCGCATGTCCGCCCGCGAGTGTTGGGACAACGGTAAACCCAAGTGGAAGAAAACAGACTCCGAGAAGAATCGGGGCATCCACGCAACAGGTGTGTAAGCAATTTTTATATTTTGGCAGAATAACGCAACGGGTTCGCAAAATCACATGACAGGACGTGTGTACTAAATGACCCTGAAAGGGACTTTGCTGTGGCCACCTGCAACTAGTCAAGCACGTTACTGTCGAGGCCGTAGGTGGGCAGTGAGGGTGAATTGGCGCTATCTTTGGTGATTCTTGTGCCGACTTCGACAACTTACTTTGCGTGTTGTGCTATATCCAAGCGAAAATTACGCTGCGAACATTCTGGTTGCGCCACACTACCTTAGCCTCCGGCCCCTTTCTTGAGATTAGAGAGGGAACCTGGACGTATAAAAAAAAAAAAAAAACGCGACGCACAAAACTGACACTAGTGCACGTAGAAGTTAGGCTAAGTAGGAGTTTCCACTATGTCAATTGGACCTAGCACCTCATCTCCTTGTGTGCTAATCTTTTGAAGAAAAAAAAATCTTGTGCAGGCTTAATTGACTACCAGCTCTCATTTCTTAATTTTAACCTCCAAAGAAGTGCCATTATGTGAACATGAGACGTGCTGGAGTCCAGTTGTTGACAGATGCCTTTTTTCAAGAGTCCATGTTAGTGTGCAACCATTGTCATTTATTTGCTAGGTTAATCAGCGCATTGTACTGGCATGATTAAGCTGGCACAAATTTAATATGGGTAGAAGTATACATTATTGATTTGAAAAGTTGTGTCTACAATATGACTGTTGTCGATGATCACATTAAGCTACTCCAGTATTTTCCATGCATATCAAGAAACAGCACAGGTATGACATCACTTATTTCGCATTTATTCCTTGCAGTTAAGTGTCGAACAACAAATTGTACCGCATAAGTTGTAGTATGATTTGTTTTTCTTTTTGCGTTGTGCTCTGTACATCTCAACTCATGGATGCTGTCACAGGATATTCTTTGGCCTTTCATTGCAGGAGGGGGCACTGGTATCGCACCCGCTGAACAATGGGCCCGCCCCTCCATCTTGTGGGGGCACTGGTGTCCCACATGGCAATGAGGCTGCCAAGCCCATGCAACAGTGGCAGCGCCCGCGCTGGTTGGCCGGTGCTCTCAATGCTGCCAGCCGCCATTCCCGAAGCCACAGTGAACGAGCATGACGACTGGCATGATGCCTGGTAAAAGTTTTCGACCGCATTTGCTACATACCCATGGAGGTTGGTTGCTACTTGATCACACAGCTTCCAATGTTTATTTATAAAAAAAGTCTGTCTATGCTCTTCCGTTTATTATTTCGATTTTGGCATACTGTCTCGTAGGAACGCTAAAAACTGTGACAATGAGCCACATTTTCATGAATGTGACTTGTTAGGGGTGCCACGTAGGAACACGGTAAATTCCTTGGGTCTGGATAATGACATGTTTATTGACAAATACACCACACGTGTGCCCGAGGGCCAACAAGGTCCGAGATAACAGCGCTGTTTCTTTTGAGGGTATCACCATTTGGAGTCTGCCCTGCCGCTACTGACAGTATCACGGAAAGGAAAGGGTCAGAACAAGGAAGGAAAACTTTCATGTTTACCAACAGTTGGCATTTAGCATTTCTGTAATGAGGTCGTTGTGACAGTTTCTACCATTCTCCGGTGTCTTCACCGTGCCTGTAACACTCAGCGTCAATGTGTTGTGCTTGCCTAGATTCACCTGCCTCACCGCTGCTGGACTGGGGTGGCATCATGGAGGTTGCGGTTGCTGCGCCACCAACCAAGCCCCCACCTCCTCTACCTCCTCAGCCGCCACGTGTGGTTGTCCGAGTGAAGACAGCTAAAGGCCGCACCAACTGGAGGAGCTGCACCTGCTGCAGCTGGAGCTGCGTCAGTGTCAGGTTGCCTATTAACAGACGCAGGCCCAGGTTTTCCATCAGCAGCAGCGTAACAAGCTGGTTCGAGCTTGAGCTGCTTCAGCTCAACAAACTAATCACACTGCAACAACTGCTTGTTCTTGGGGCCCAGCCACAACAGTAGGCTGATTTATTCGATTTGTTTCATCTTCCTCTTTAGTAATTACCATTCTCTTTTGTGTTTAAGAATGCTTTTTTAAAGTCTGTAACTTGCTTCATTTTATCCCTGACCTGAAGTTGTTACAAGTTTTGACCGTATCTCATTCGTTAAAGCCTAGCATTTTTTTAACTTGTTTCTCGATTCGCTATTTGTAGTGAACATTTTATGCAAAAAGGCAGTTACGTCAGCTTTAAATCTATTCTTTTGAAACTCAAAAAGTAACAGAGTATTTTTTTTCTTACTAATTACATTGTATGTTTAGACAACGGGAAGTTAGTCAGCCCCAGTGAGCAACTTATCTCCACTGTAGACGAGATATTCAGCCAGTGTTGTACCACAGCTATCCTGGGGTCTTTAACTTAAATCTCAGTAGTGATACACAACCGCATGCTGTTACAATGTTCATCCACATCGATGCAGGCAGAGGCAGAGATTGAACTCAAGAATCCTATGTTCAGCTGTGCGAGCTTTCACTCCACGTGCTCCAAACTGTGATCCGTTAATGCAGTCGACCACCGATCCCCTTGATGGATATTAGGAATCTGTTTGAATGTACAGCCAGGTGTTTCCTAAACATTTCCACTATTATTTATGTAATGTCTCTTTTATTAGTGTGTAGTCCATGTGCAGCCTTGCTCATTAAATGCTGTTGTCACAGAGTTTTGCCATGGTTTTCATTGAGTTAAGACGTCTCATTTCCTGTCCAGGGGTTTGTGCCTCGCAATCCTCTATGAACTTGCACCGCCTACCAGAGTAAAGTCGACACCACATTGACGAGGCTTGCCCACTGCCTTTTCATTGTGGAGGTGGCGCCGTGTCCCAGAGCTTTTGGTTGCTTGTCCAAAGATCCCCAGGTGGTCGAAATTAATCCTCAGTTCTCTGCTGGGGCGTGCCAGATGCCTGTCGTTGGTTTGGCACGTAAAACCCCCAAATTTGACTTCACTGCCTTTTCACTGCACACTACTACAGTGCCGACGTAGCAATTGGGCCGAAGTTTGCAGCTGGCCACACAGTGATACAGTAATTGAGCAGCGGTTCCAGCTAAACCCTGGTACGGTACTCACCTCATTCATGCTCGCATTCAGTAATACGTAGTGTGATGCCATCAGTTTGAGTGCATGGGCTCCGCATGCTTGTGTAAGTAACTGTTAGGTAGGACACCCTTGACTGCCTAACATCCAAAGGTGTCCTCACAAGGAATTACTGCGCTATTGTAATATTTATTCTAACCGAAAACTTTTCATGTGGGGTCACAGCTGCAAGCCATCATTTCAGACATTCTCATGTATAAGTTTATTTCGAACAAATGTGCACTGAACAACTCGCTGAAAAGACTCGAGTCTGAGCATGGCAAAATTTTGAGTTATTTTAATATAATTACCTGAAGCTTCTCACTTTCTTTATATCCTGCTACCCCCCTGCTTTGTGTGATGACAAATATAGGATTGTTCTCGAGCAAAATGTTTCCACAACAAAGAGGGCAAGTTGGTCTTGCTTTTTTTGGAACATTGGTAAAACAGCAACCACCAGCACAGTTTCAAACACTGTCGTCCAGCGGGAACCTGAGTAGAACAAAGACATTGCAACAATCTGTGGTGACCAACTAGCTGAGAAACCGGCGAATTTGTTTCGGTTCAAATTAGAAAGTGTGTGGCCATAGTATAAGGTTGATTTGTTTCTGGCGCGATTGCATTTTGAGCTTTAACATGGCCAGTGACTTTATTCTTCGGTGACCTAAGCTAAAAAGGACATGCTCTGCATTCAGTTCCTACTGGAAACACCACACGAGTTGAGCCTGTACCCATGCCCCGTTGAATGTGTCCACAGGGTCTGGAGTCGATGGGAGATGAGATTGCCTTCAGCATCGTCAGTGGGGGTGGGACTGGTAGAGCGGGAAGTGGCTTGTTCTGCAGGTGGGCCAAGTTTTGCAGTGCAAGTTCACCAGTGATCATCACAGCTGAACATTCAGGCTTGTGCTGCTAGCACATGTCGAGGCACGGAAAGTGCCTAGGCCCGCTGCATCGAGTTCCTAGTCCAGAAGTGGGCCTTTTGGTACCTACATAAGACAAAAATGAAGAACAATACAGCACAATTATTGTTTGAATAGAAAATGTGGGACTGGTTTGTGGAGTAGTGTATGTCCGATTAATGCTCAGACTACTGTTTTCGGTAGAAAGTGCTGTGTATGATAACACTCTTCTTCAGATGTACACACAGCTTTTTGTCAAGAGTGGATAATGTCCTTCGCGCACATCTTAAGCTTCAGAAAGTGTCTTTTAGATGGCTGCACGCATCAGTCCGGTTCAAGTGGTATGCTGTACGATATGGACTTTGGTACTAGTTGTATTTTCAGTACACTCTGCTGCTTGCCGAAGGATGTCAATCTGCGAATGGTGTGGTATCGGCGTGTTTCCTACATTATTGTATATTTCTGTGGACTCGTAAGCCGCGGTCTCATTTAAGCAACAAATGCCAAGAACCAACAAACAACCAACCTCAATGAACAACAAATGTTATTGAGCAGTGGGTGTTCACCGTGCAGTTTGGTTTACACGACACAAGCACATGCAGACACAAAAACTGTTTACATATGGGACTGTTGTAGTTAACAATTGCACAGACAACTTACCGAATGCCAGCAAATGAATGCTTTCATGTGTATGTAGAAAGTAAACATTCGCTCATCATTTTCAATTTTAACTTAATTTTATTTTAAGTTTTTATGTCTGAGAATCTGACGATCAAAAACGTTCATCTGGGATGAGACTGTGTTGCAACACACATCGTCTCATCCCACATTCACTGGAAATGTGCTTTGGTCATGATCATTCTTGCAAGGAGGGTGCGCTCGGGCCGCTACTATCATTGTGCTCGGTAACCCGATCGGGAGTTCGTTTTATTTTAACGTATTTCTGTGCTCTCACAAGAGTCGGCAACCATTTAATGACTTTTTTTTTTCTTCATAAGAACGGGAGTACGTTCACGCTCGGTCGTGCAAACTGTCGCCGGATACAGATTTGTTTTAAAGTTTTGATTGATATCGTTACGTCAGAGTTTAGACCTACGATATCGCATCTCAGCGTACAGTTTGATTAATTAAGTTTGGCACTCCTAACGCAAACAACAGAAGTGAACTTACCTGCACGTTGATGGAGAAGTATCCATTTCTGTTTCGAGAACACTTCCACATCGGGACCGCCGGGTCCTCTTATCAATGCACCCAGTCGCCCCCGGAAACTTCATTTCGCAGCAGTCCCGCACGAACGCATTGAAGTTCGCTGCGCCCTGCGGGAGCTTCACCGAGCGTGTGAAAATGGTCCGTGCGAGGAGCCGCGAAACTCGCTCCGCAATCCGGCGCACGGTCGGCTGCTGCATGTTCACATGGTTCCCGTAACAACTTGGAACGTCCTGGCACCATAAAAGCTCAAAACAACGAGGAGCTGCAGCATCGTTGAGGGCGGTAGGCCCTGAGTACCCGCGCTCCTGGCAGAGACAGCAGAGTGCTCGCCGGTCGCCTTCGTGAAGCGGCACCGCACAGGAAATCCGCAGTCACTGAAGTGTTCCAGCGGGTTCAGGCGTTCTCTGAAACTTAGTCTCGTCACACGTCTCGATTTGCTGTCGCCTGCGTCGTCGTAGAGGATCTCTTCTGCGCTTAAAACGAAGTGCACGAACACCGCGAACGACTCGCCGGCCGCCATGACACCCCAAACTCAAGTCGAGGAGCGGCTCGAGGAAGCGCCGGACCTACCTTGAGATTCTCGAGGAAAGAGTCGAGTACTTCCTCGAGTCGAGGAGCGTTTGGAGTGGAGGTCCGTTCATGAAGCGCAAAACCGGCCTCGAGTGGAGTTTCGAGTCGAGTTTGAGTCGAGTTCGAGTCGAGGCCCGTTTATGAATTCGTCTGTAAGTCTCTTGTACGGGGCGAGAGGAGCAGCAAATAAACGCGTAACACGAGCTTTCCGCGAACTGTGTTTATTTCCGAAGCCAGATTCTCCCCGCAGGTACAGAAACTTACGTTTCGAAAGCAGTTACTCAGTCTTCTCGTCATCAGCACTGGGATGTTAAGCGGAGCTCAGTTACTTCGCGCACTTAAGTTTGCTGTTCCTCGAGTCGCAATTCCTTCGTCAACCGCACATCACGGAGGAATGGTAAACGAATCCGCGAAACCAAAAGCCGCTCTCAACGGAACAAACTCGAAGCCGCTGTTTATCGCGTAGCGTGAAAGAAGGTTCAATCGCTTGTCACCAGATGGCAGGATCAAGCAAAGTAATTGCAAGCACTAGGCTAGGTGGCGCTAGGTACCGCCCAATTCATGTTCTACAAAAAAATATTTTCATTTTCTCAGGCCACCACTGCGCTTCGGGAACCTCTACTATACACACACGTAGACACTAGACACATTACGCATACTACAAGCATCAGGCGAACGTACATTGAGCGCATACACATCCATGGCACATACAAACATCAAAACAACAGCACACTAACCCGAACACTACACCCCAGCTCTGCGTTTCCGTCTTTTATATTGGTCGTTTTAAACGTGAGGAATTTCTCGGTGACTGCCTGAGCAATAAAAAATATTCCCGGCATGTTGATTTTTTTCTACCAATGTCATACCTCTGAGACAGAGATGGCAAAATTACTTTTAAAAAGTAATTAAATTACATTACTAATTACTTTTCTAAAAACTGCAAAAAATTAATTAAATTACATTACAAATTATCGCAGACTAAAAATAATGACATTACATTACAATTACTTCCCAAAAGTAATGCAATTAATTTGAAATTACTTTGATATTACTTTTGAATACCTTGAGGCCGTAAATTGTGCTCATTTTATTTACCGTATACACAAACACAGTGTTTGCAAAACAAGCACTCGTTTGCTCACACAGCCAGTGACCAGGAACCGATCCGGCAGAAGCGAGGCGTTGCGCGTGCGCAGTACCGACAGCAGCGCCACCGCAGTGATGTCACGTTTAAGAGCCGAGTTGGTCTATATTTACCAAAACTCACACCTTCCTGTTTACACCGCAATAAGCTTATGTTCCCCAAAGTGAACCATACTGAACAGTGGTTTTGCTGGAGCACACGATGCTCTTTCACAACGTTTTGCCATGCAAAATAATGTTTCTCGTCTTTCTTAAAGCTTGCAAACGAATTTTCTCATTTAGGACAACAGTAATTTCAAAAGTAATGAGTAATTTTCTCAAAATTACTGCCTGAAAGTAATTCATTACATTAATAAATTACTAGCCCGGAGAAGTAATTCATTACATCACTCATTACTCCAAAAAGTAATTTAATTACTGTAATTTCATTAGAGTAATGTCATTACTGCAATCTCTGGTCTGAGAGTATTTTTAATGGCTCAGGGAATGAATTTCTTATTAAAAAGTAAACGCTCGATCATGCCGTAATTTTTTGAAAGCCAATAAATCAAGCCGCTCCAATGCGGTTCGAAGCCATGAGTATGTTTCCCCGCACGGCACGTCGTAGCCTGTATTTCTATTGTAGTGTTTGTTTTTCTTTTTGTGCTGTTCGCGCACGGCTGTAATTGCCGTGTTGAATTAATCTCTGTAGAGCGGATATTCACTCAGCTGGAAGTGATGCTTCACGGGCAGAAAAATCGCTTTTCGATCAACTTGAATGCAGTAAAAGCCGCGACTTGGGACAGGTGTTAATGTACGGAGCTACACCGTGGTGAGCTCGAAAACTTCTAGCGCTCATCCCAGCGCGCCACTTGGAGGGCATTTTTTCCAGGAACCGTAGTATACTTAAACAGCAAAATAAAAGGCAGCTTCTTTTTTCGATTTTACTTACTATTCTTTTTTAATGCTAAAATTCCACACTGCAATTATACCTAGGCTTTCCGTCATAATTTCGTACTGTTCAGTCCTTTGCCCAGAGCGCAATCGCTCTCGGGGAGGAGACAACCGACAGTCACATTGGCCACTGTACGATAGGAGCTTACTGTTCAGACCAGCGTTCCAACATGACTTTCCGCGCGTCGGTCGATTGCACCTAATCCCACAAGTGGTCTTAATCTCTTTAATGTAAAGCGGAATGTCAAACTGCGACACACCGCCCCCTCCGATCACGGCCCGACCAGCGGCATCAATGCCCGACAGTTTACGTCATCTTATCTTGTTGTTACACCACTGATACGCGAACACGCGGTTACATCGGTGATAATTCCAGTCTTCTGTTCACAACGCACAACACTGCCATCACGACGTTGCTGCTATGTTGCTGACACACAGAAATACAGAACCACGTTGAACGCCGGTTGGCACTCGGCATCGGAAAACAGCACCGAACTCACCACGGAAGGCACCCAGGCAGCCGGCAGCACAACCTGCCCGTCTTGGATGCAGTTCCTGCGATTTCCATAACGTCGAAAACGTCGAAAACGTCGACACAGTTACGCGTGGTTCCGCTACTGTTGTTCCGCGTGGGTACTGCAATCCATGCGCAATCCGGATACGGCCATCTTACCCAGTGTACGTAGCGCTGCTAGCACTGCTCCGGAACTTCGCTGTTTCTAGCGGCTTCGTTTGCTTGTTTGATAAAAATTGTGATAAAAACGTCAATGCAGTCGAAATGTTCTGTACCTTTGGACTAGAAGACGGAAATACAGGTGACCTTCGCTGCCGCTGAAGCTCAATCAACTCAACATTTATAAAACAACGTGCGCGACGTGCTCGAAAAACGAAACCGAAAGAAGATGGGTCGGGAGGGCGTAAGCCTTCTCCCGTCTGCCTGGAGAATGAGAAAAACGTTTTGTTCCTCCCTGTTTCTCCTGTCCGCTTGAGGGCACGTCAGTAGAAGGGAGGAAGACGCGCCGTTGCTACCTTTTTCCTCCATTTTTTCTTAGAGTGTAGGCGGGAAAAAAATTAAAGGAAGATCTACTAGTGGATTCTTAGGGAATGCGTTAGCATGACCATTGGGAAACGCCAAACACGTCTCCCTTTGGGAAACGCTGACACCGACCCCGTAACAAAGTCAAAAAGAGGAAGCAAAAAATAGAAGCAAAATAGAAAGCCAAAACAGAAATCTAAAGGCATTAGCGTTAGCGTTTCCCGAAGGGGGGCTATGTTGAGTTTCCCAATGGTCATGCTAACGCATTCCCTAAGGATCCACCCATGAAGTTTCCTTTAAATATCTCAACACCCTCAGCACAGCCGCCGGGTGTCGCCATTTTAAGAATAATAAAAAAAAAAATGAAAGCCGTTTACAACTCGCTGTAACGCCGAATTGGAGCGCAGCTCTTAAGGAGGAGGAGGGAAGGGTACTGAGGGGAGGGTATACCCCTCCTTTCTCCGCCTCCCCTCACGGGGGTCACGTGACCTCAGGGGGGGGGTCACGTGACCTCAGGGGGGGGGTCACGTGACCTCAGGGGGGGGTCACGTGACCTCAGGGGGGGGGGGGGTCACGTGACCTCAGGGGGGGTCACGTGAACTTACGGTTACGCCGACGGCGACGCCGACGCCGACGCCGCTCAAGCTGGAAACGGGCGCTTAAGAGCTGCGCTCTAAAAGGAGGTGGCCGATGCATCGTCACTAACACTTCCGGGCTATGAGTTTTTATTTCACGAAGTCAGCGGTGCAAGGCGTTTGCAATGGTCGTAAAATACATATTTAACGAATGCCATTATTAATGGTCACACAGATGCAACTTTTGAGATTTTTAAATTGTGAAAAATACCTTCGCGTACTACTTTATCGAAAAAGAAGTGAGAACGAACCCGAACTGGGGGGAGGGGGGAGGAAGGGGGGAGAGTAAAGACGCATATTTTGACAGACTCTTTCGCAGGCATAGAACATTTTGTTTTGCAATTAAGTTTATTTAGGGCTACATCGTGTGCTCCTCAAGCGTTTGAGCCAACAAAAAAGTATCAATGTTGGGGGTTAGTGGCTCTTTAAGAAACATCGTGGATAAAACTGATAATAGATAGTTTAGTAGACCATTGCAATACATTCGATTCCCCAATAACGATACGATGCATGCGCAAAGACGACGTCGGGGTATCGGGTATCGTTATCGGAGCCATCAGAACGATCTACTAAAGCTAACTATTATGCGAGGCTAGAACGAAACCACCGACCTCCTCTTACCGCGGATGGTGCTCTACCCCGAGCCTCATTGCTTAAACACGGCCTTATCCGATGAATGCAACGGCCGTACGAGTGCTTTACTCACCGGCAGTCTCGGAGGCCGTGACAAAGGCAGTTCGTGTACGTCCAGAAAACAAATCCACATTGTACAGTAAGGGGCAAAGTCACTGGATTCTTGTAACGCAGCGTCATCTAAAAAAAAAAGCCTGTGCGTCTACTTTCCCGCACAACACGCGGAGAGCCAATCACCGCAACTTACGGAGGAAGCTTCGCGAATGACGCCGTCGAAACAAATGCTTAGACCAAAAAACGCAGTTTGAGTTGTGACATTAAGCAATGCAAGCCTGACGTTTTGCATTGCTTGATGTCACAATTCAGACTGCGTTTTTTGGTCCAAACATACGTTTCGGCTTCATCATTCGCTGAGCTGCCTCCGTACGTTGCTGTGATTGGCATTCCGAGTGTTGTGCGAAAAAGTAGACGCACGGGCTATTTTTAGATTGTGTGTATGCAATCAATTTAGGAGTCATGCTTATTTCCCGAGATAATTTACAAGGATATCGCTTTTCTTGCATATTTTAAAGCAACAAAATTATTTTTTCAATGCCGCCAGCCAAGCACCGACACCACATGTGGATCGGATCGCCAAGAAGGGAGACGTCAAGTAAAAACTGCTCATTCCTTTACCCAAAATGGGTAATGGATCCAGTGATCCAGTTTCCAGGATCCTGGATCCAGTGATACAGCTTCCAGGATTAGAGCGTGCTCACTGACGGTACGAAGTTTACATCGTACCATCAAAACTGTTCTTCATTGCAGACGATAAGTTCTTTATCCACATGTGCTGATGGCGTCCTCTATATCTGTCAAAAGTGTCACAGCCCCATCACTTATAAGCTCTTCGCGACTCCAATGACCTATAGGGGCCGTCACTATCGACAAATATTGTGCACGAAAACAAGTAGTGTCGTGCTATGTGCCAACTGAACGCGCAATGCTTGGGTTTGAGGATGCAGGCAAGTCTTGGCTTCTAAATGGTTTGCCCCGTTTTTTATCTACCACGTTCAAAACCTGCGGCGGTGCGTTTACGTATGGAAGCTTCCAGAGGCTTAGCCTTTTTCAGAGACGTGATAAAAAGAACACCCACTGTTCTTCTACCGCGCTGATGAACGTTGATTAGCACACATTGTCTGGTTCACGCCATTGCATAGGTTGCGTTTAGAGCGACCTAGGAAACACGCTGGAATGACAGTAATGACAGAATCACCGAGAAAACTGTTCACCCAGTGCAAGGAACACCTAATTCATTAGACCATTCTGATGGCGAATTCCACTGGTCGCTTTGGAGCACGCCGGGATTGATTTTTTTTGCAGCGCGCCTATTTCACAGGGTGATCCGGATCGAGAAGGACGTGTTCCACTCATCGTTTTTGATCAGCTCCCACTCCAGAACTCGACCTGTATCTAAGAAAAGTCGCTCCTCCGATCTCGGCTGATTCGACCGGAAGCCAGCCTGGCCAGCCCTCGACGCGCACACGGGACTTCCTTTTTGGACGGTTATCTCGCCTCGAAAGAGTTCGCAGTGGCCGCTCGCGAAGTGGCGATCGCTTTACTGATTCTGCTGCTTTATGACAGTTCGTGGTCAAGTTGCTGGAGTAGCAGCGACGGCGAGGACTGCTTGTATGTTCAGCACTAATTCGACTGGCTTTTCGGACCTCCGCAGGAGAGGCCGGAAATCGAGACGTACTTGGACACTGTTCACGAGTATTCAGATGAGGAGGCAAGTGGTCTACGCTGATTTACATTGCTTATCGACACTCATATTTCACATCTGATCAACTTCGCTCGTGCGTTGATCACGTGTAGTTAGTGCCGCGATTGCGAAAACGTGCGCTTTGAGTTACGCGAGAGCAGGAAGGCGATTCTCGGGAAGATGAATGGTGGGAAGGCATCCGCCGATCTTGGAAGTGTGCTCATGATCCATTGGTGATCTGAAGGCGGAGCGACTCCATTCGGATCGCCTGCTCCATCTCAGATTTGGTCTGCTGATCCCGGCGCTCTCCAAAACGACCAGTGGAATTTGCCATGAGTCACTCTTTAGGCTGCTGCAGTGTCAGTGGTGACGTTTTCGTTGATGTGCATACAGCCAACGTTGGTTGATTCCTTCGCTTTACTTCGGTTGCTATCTCCCCAACTGACGAAAATGTGCAATCACGGGAGCCACAAGGGGCGAACAGGAATCGCGAAAGGACCAGTTCCGACCAGCGGCTCAAAGCTGGACACTCGGGGAGAAAGTCGGCGAGATTTCTGACCGCTGCCAATGGCCGGCTCCAATGGTCAAGCGCGGTGCTGGACAATTACGGCGGTCAGATATTTCGCCGACATTTTCGCAGAGTGTTCAACGTACGGCCCCAGTTCAGCATTTTCCTGCTAGATGTCGTCCTTTTTGCGGGAGTCGTAAATACTGTATACACGGTGGCTGGAGGTAAACAAATATAAACATGACCGAACTTCCGGGTGGAGTACGTTGCGTCCGGTTGGCTATCGTTTTTGCTTGTTTTTGGGAACCCCCAGTGAGTAGCGGCTACTTTAAAAGTTTAACCGCCGGATGCTAACTGCGGTACCTCCTGAATTTACTTATAAGGGATCAACATGCCTTCCTGGTGCCATGGGTGAAACGAAAGATCACTTGTTCCTCATAGAAATGAAAAAGCTACCGAAGGTGTCGTGGGCGCATCTTCACGACTAACTATTCGAGCCACCTTGACATATATCTGAAAACGACTTAAAACCTACAAGTCCTTCAACGCGTTCAACTACTTCGTGAACGGCAGGGCATCGGCGATGGGCACCGAATATGGGCGCCACTCCTAGGCGCCAAAGATACGGGCTGAGCTTCCCCGCAGGGGTCGCCGAGCTGGGTCTTGGTTTTAGCAGATAATCTTCCGAATGTGTCTATTACACTTTCTTCAGCACGACGCCATTATCAGTAATGCACAATTTCTAATGTTTTAACATCTGTGCTTTGATATTCAAGGTTTCTTTCTCAGAGCACCGTGTCTGTTTGCATCTAAACGTGCATCTAAACGTGCCGATAGTTGCACGGTTGGCAACTATCGTTGTACGAAGATGGTCGGCCCAGGAGCCAGAGGTACCCGGTGGTGGTTAAACGTTTTTTTAGTGATCAAAGGGTGATGTCGAGGTCTCTTGATAACTATCATCTAGCCTTGATGGGTAAGGGGCAATGGGTGATTAGGGTAGGGGAATGGGAGGGGTTTAAATGAATTGAGAAAGGCCCGCCGAGCATACGTAGCCCAACAAAGAGTTAACTATCTTTTCCTATTGAGGTTGTCACTGGCCGGTCTTGTCCATTCCCTCTAGTTTGTAGGTCTGGCTTCCGCGGGTAGTTCGTGTATGTCATCTTGTCTTTGCTTGCTGATGCCCAGTTAGTCCCATACTAGGTGCTGGCAGGTAGCAGGTACACTGCAAGTTCCACATAGCGTGTCTGGGCCGGGATCGTTCGGTGAATTGAGCTTATAAATTGGAGCACGCCATACTGGGGTCAGGGCTGTGAATGTCTGGAGCATTCGGATGCATATCTTCTCCGACCTGGTGAACCCTGGTGGGATGGGGCAGTCGTCCATGGGCAGCAGGGATACCAGTCATTTCTTGGCGATCCGCTCCCTCTCTTTCTGTTCCTCTAGGTCCGGTGCCACGGGTTTCTCTTTGACCGAAGAGGATGCGAGTACTTGTGAGGGTACGTAATCTTGTAGTCTACCCCTGGCGGCCTCGCTCGCCTCTTCGTTTCCTGGAATTTCCACGTGTCCCTGAATCAATGACAGTTCGAGCCGTCTTCCTTCAAGACGTAGTGTTTTTTGCTAAATTCTTGATTTTTCGCGTAATATTGTTCTTGTTGCCTATGTGAAGGCATTCTTTAACCGCTTCCTTCGAGTTCGTGAATATACGTATAGGTGTTTGTCGGTGCTTTATACATGAGCTTCAGTTGCTAACTTGATGGCGATCAGTTCTGCTGTTTTTGTGCTAGATGTCATTGGTGCGAGCTTACTCTCTTTTTGGAGGAACTCTGCTAATAAGGCTACGGCCGTTCTCCCGTCTTTGTCACTGGCTGCGTCCGTATATAAGATTTCGACGTCTTCCCGTTTCTAAGACTTCCAAGGTCTTCAAGGAGTTTCTTTTTTTTTTTTTTTTGCCGGAGTTGCGCGACGTTTCCTGTGTCCTTCACCTTGATTCATGGGTGTGGGCTTGAGGGAGACGACTGGTTCGTCCTTTCACGGAGGCGGAAATGGTTGGTTGCTTGGAATGCACCACATCCTTCTGCCGAGTTTCTCTAGTATGAAGCATCCAAGCCATGTCTACTGACTGATCTTCATTTCTTGTGCGACCTTTTCGATGGTGCTGACTTGAGCTGCTTTGTGCAGTTCCTTGATGGGTGGAATTTTCGGCGACCCTGTGAGAACCTCGAGTTTTGCGTCGCTGTGAGCCTAAGATAGTTTATTCCCTAAACTGCTCTGGAGTCGAGCAGCGGTCGGACCAATCTTCATAGCAAGTCCTCCTGACATCCCCGTGATTTGCTGCTAACCCGTTTGAGGAGGTTGAATCCGTCCTTCCACTGGGCCTTAATTTGCTTCTACCAGCTTGTAGCTCTTCCATCTTCGTCGAAAGTTATGCCTAAAACCTTGATGTGGATTGCGGTTGTATGGGAGCACCGTTAAGGAATAGCTGGATGTTGTGCTTGGTTCGGGCTCGTTTGCTAGTTATGGTCATATAGGCAGTCTTGTCGGTAGATATCTGCAGTACCTTTTTCTTTTTTTGTGAATGTGTCGGTGACGTTCAGGGCTTCTTGAAGTATGGCCTGTTGTTTTGAGGCGGTTCCATTGAGAGTCCACCATCATTAGCATATATAGTAAATCTTAGGCCATTGATCTCTTGGAGTTCGAAGGCCAGGTCCATCACTGCCATGTTAAATGAAGTGGGGGATCTGACCGCCTCTTGGGGGACCCAGATGGGGTTAAGTTTGGGGGTTCCTTTGGCGTGACCGATGATTACGTGGAACTGCCTGTCCTTCAGGAATGCCTTGATGAAGTTGAGTACGCGTCCATGTAGTCATCTTCTTTCTGCTTCGCGGATTATTGTGACGTGAGGTATAGTGTCAAAAGCATTTTTTTATGTCGATGACGATCATTGTTTAGGCGATGCATTGGCAGGATTTTCGGTTATTTTGTTGTGTATAAGCGCCAGGCTGTCTTGGGTATAGAGGTTGGGACGAAACCCCGTCTGCATCGGGTGTAGTTTCCGGTATGTTTCGAGGATCCATGTGATTCGAGCTAGGACCATTCTTTCCATAAGCTTGCAGAAGTTCGATACGAGAGAGATTGGGCAAAGATTCCAAAGGTCGGATGGGATTTTTCCTAGTTTTGTGACTGGAAGGAACAGTGGGTGTCTTCCTTTCTGACGGCATAGTGCCCATTTCCCAGATCTTGATGATCCAGTTTAGAAGGTCGGCGGTGTCCTTCTCAGGCAGGTTGCGCAGTGTCGCAGCCGTAACCCAATCTGGCCAAGGTGCCGTGTTGGCCTTTGCTTTGGCGAGAGCTGCATGGAGCTCTCCTATGCTGAATGGGAGATCCTCGTCGGTCGGTACTTCGATCAGGCTAGGCTCGTAGCAGTCAGCTGGTGGTGCCGCTGCTGGCTGCGGAAAGAATGTGTCTCCTGCGAGTTCTGCTACCTCTTCTTCCGTAAGACTTAAAGTGAGCGCTAAGTTACCGCTGGTACCTGTGGATTTAATTTTACCCGCCATGCATTTGTACCTGCGCCATACTTTCTTCAGGCTCGTTTTCTTGTTGAATGAGTTGCAGTGTGATCTCCATCTATGGCGACTTAGCTCAAGTGTGTAGCGTCTGGCTTGGTCTGAGGCTAAATTAAGCTTGATTCAGAGCTGTGTGGAGCACTTATTCTTGCGGTAGAGTTGTAAGGCTTGAAGTTGGCTTGCTCATGGGTTTAAGAGGTGGAAATCCGGGGTTGGGGCGTCGTCTTTTATGTTATAAGTTTACATGGCACGCTCGAGTGTCGTCTGGATCTTTTGGGCTAAGTCGTCGCCGGTGAGGTTGCCGATGACTTTTCAGAAGTTGTCCCCTTTCAGAGCCCCTTGGAGGCTCATGTTAAGTTGGGCGACGTGTCGGGCTGCGAAGGGTTTTGGGATATCCTTGTCGGCGTGTCTTTGTCGTTAAGGAGTACGAGATTGTGAGTCTCACACGGCTGCTTGACGAACCTTCCCCTCCTGTCTGTCGTTTTGTATCCCCACATCGTGTGCCTGGCGTTAAAATCGTCACAGAGTATCGTTCGTGTTTTGTCTATGAAAAGTTGGTCGAACTATTTGCAGTCTTTGTCTTCCACTATAGTTTGTCCGATATAGACATTAAATACATTAAGGGTTTTGCTACCGATCTTGATCTTTATGCCGATCAACTCTTTATTATTATCGCTGATATTTGACCTGTCGATTTTTGCGTGGTGTACGCCTATATGACCCAGAGTTGCAGCTATGCCATAAAAAACGGGGCGTGGTTCCTTTGTGCCTCGTTATGGTGGGCGTTGCGAATTCTTGATCTTGTCGCGTTGTGTCATCTGTCGGCAGCAGATCGAAGTAGGTGAGCACAGTGGCACCGTCGTGGTCTCCGAGATTTTTCGCGCACTCTGCTCCGGACTGTCCAAGCGCTCGGCTGCTCAACAGCAAAAGCGAACTCAGTCAGTTCTCTAGATCTCCGCATGCGGCGCTTATGACCAAACCAGAAACGGATACAAAATGGTCTCAAAGCACGCTGTCACGTGAGCCTGCGGCATAAAGCTTGCATTTTCATTGTTCTCATTATCAGAATCGAGATAGGTAAGTCGATCTCTATTGATTCGTAATTTTTATTCGCTGCTCCTGCCTTTGCGCTGTTTCGCTGGATGGTTCCAATCAGAATGCAAATTTTAGTGCAAATGTATATTTTGACTCGCATTCGTGTTTTTTTTTTTTTTTGTGTGTTTTTTACTCAAAGAAGTAGACGCGCAATTTTTTTTAAAACAACATCGTGGGCATTTATTCTACTCCTTTCGCGCTTTAAAAAGATGAAGTTTCAAATTTTGATCAACTTCTTCCTTGCCAAAGGTCCGTCTCTTGCGGGCAGGGAGCACATTTCGCGCGGCTCCCAAGTTCCGACCATAATGGTGATGATGATAATTCGCGGTTATTTCTTTGTATTATTTGGTTTGGTAGCGAGCGCCACCAAGCGTCCCACCGTAACAGTCTCCACAGGCAACAGCAACGGCCTGAGGAGCGCAGCCAGCGCGCGATAAAATCTCAGAGGCCATGGCACTGCCTGCTTAGCTGCGATCACGGAAGCTCCACGGCGTCGGTGGCGTACTTTGTCTCAAGATAATCGAGACAACTTCACCTGTGACATTTTGTTCGTGCCGGTGCGCATCGGCAACTTAAAAGGGCACTGCAAAGGGCGTGCCTATCGGTGTCCAACACGAGCTTTCAGTGGTGACATTGGTGTAGAGCAGTGATCCCCTAAGTCCAGCCCGCGGGCCGGCCCGCTTCTAGCATGCCCGCTGCTACCGCGTCAAAGATGAGCGCGCATAAAAAATGCCACAGCGACACGTACGAATCACGCAAACCAATATATTAGACGGAACCAGGGTTGGGCATAAATACTCAAAAATGTATTTGGAAATACAAATACTGGGATACATCAAAATAGTAGCTAAAATACTGATACTGAAATAGATCTGTAAAAGTGTATCGCGATACGTATCGGAAATACATTTTAAATAGAGGCCAAACATATTTGGAAATACAAATACAGGAATACATTTTAGGGAGGGCAGAAATACAAATACAGAAATACTGATACTGCGATACATTCTTTAAATTTGTTTGAGAGGCCAAATGAGATGAAGCTAGAACTTGGAAGTGGAAGTTTTTGATCCTGAAATTACTTTCCCGTAGGCTTGGCACTTTGCCTTGAAGGTAGTGAATTCGGACGACGAGGAGTCTTCAATAAACTTAAAAAAAAAAAAAAAATTCTATCAAGGCCTGACTGCGGTCCCTTCCCTGGCATCCTGTCTGTCTGACGAGGGACGCGAAAAGACTTTGACCTCTAAATAAATTCTATGTCATCCTAAATCTCATCACCGCACCCCTGTCCAATAAGGACGCCCCCATCAAAAATTTATCACATAACATCACGGTGGAATGAACTGGTATTCTTTATCTGTAGGTGTGGCCTTAAACATGAAACTTCACCACGCTGCTGTATGAAAGGACAATGCGCACTTTCGTTATAGGTTTCCTCGTGGAAGATCGTGCAGGCAGTGTCATTTGGAATTTTCGAGAACAGTGTACCACCTGAAGCCTCCTGGAACACATGTCTTATATCTGTTACGGTTTAAAAGACGATACCGTGGCATCCTTGTTGTGAAGGTTCTTCCTGCCGACCCTCCGCCTTGCATACTCCAAATAGAGACCTCGTGGATTGCGACCTGAAAGTGCCGGCACAGGTGCGAGCTCTCCGAGAAACAGCGCGCTCGAGAGGAGTCGCAGGTGTACGAGGTCTGGGTCGGCACAGCGAGGCCACGTCTGACCTCCTTCCTGGGTCTCGGATCACCAGACCATCAGGTCACGTTCATGCCGGGTGATGACGTACCCTTGAGCCGTGAAATATTACGGGCGCAGCCACAGACGTATTCGAATATGTGTTAAACTTCACTGTGTGAGTCATCCTACTATTTCAAGTCAACCACCGCCAGGCTCGTGCGGCAACGGACTGTGACTCAGCTTTGCCGGCTGGGAGGTCTGTGTACGCTAAGGCAAGCGAGACGGCTAGCAGTGGGCTTCGGATGCCAGCAAACAATGGCTCAAGAAATCCCTACCTAGGGACCTGCGGCACAAGGTGCTCTGACTCAACTGCTGGCACGCCACCTGGTACGAGTCCCCGGCTACGCAACACTTCTCAGAAGAGAGAAGAGGACGCATTAAAAATAGTTTGGAGAATCGGATGAAACCTTAGTCAGCATGGTAACAATGCCCCAACATCTCCTTCACCCTGGTGCCCTTAGAAGTAAAAAAAAAAATGCGTTCAGATTTGTATTTTTTTTTCGGGGGGGGGGGGGGGGGAGGGGTTATTTCTCAAGAAATGTAACGAAATACATTTCACCCTGATTGTATCGCGATACAAAGGAACATTCAAAATGTATTTCGATACAGGAATACAGATACTGGTGAAAAAATCTATCGCGATACAGAAATACTGAAAATGTATTTCTGAAATACTATCGCGATACATTTGTATCGCGATACTGCCCAACCCTGGACGGAACGAGTGAAATCTGCATATCCTGACATGGATCCCCTCGCCATATTAATAATTGGATATTGTTATCACCTGCACCACCGTTCTTAGTTTCATATTATATATAACTGCCTATGTAAAAATACCTTTGCGTTCTCAGTATATTGTGCTTAGTGTCCTGTGTCGTAAATATTGCATGTTGTTGGCATCAGTTCTACCATTCTCATTAGTCTTTTGCCCTGTGAGTAAGCCGAAATTTCATTGCGATTTTTTTTTAATTTTTACTCAGAATTTTCATTTCTTTTTATTTAAATGCTTTTATAGGATTATTTATTCAATATTCCTCATTTCTATTTACTTGTTTATTTTGCGGCCCTCGAGACCGCGACAGATCCCCAATCTATCTCCTTAGCCAAAAGGCTTGGAGAGCCCTCGTCCAGAGCGTTGGATAAGGATGACATAAAATTGTGGAAGTAGGACTGTCTGAAGAGGTGCACATGGCCCCTACTGATTCTTTGAAGCGCGTGATGCTTTGCTTGGAACTCTCATAAATCGGTGGTGGGTTCATATTTTCATAACTGGATGTTAATTCCAGTAATTCGGAAGATCTCACATGGTTGTTGCACGCTCTTGTTGTTTCGATTATCTATTGGTTCAGACCAAAGATGTCATCAACAATACAAAATATGGTTACAATTCCTGAATTCTTTCACCTATTATGTTCAAAATACATGAAATTTCTTCGTTATTTTATTGTTAATTAATTGCTAGACTTCTACACACTAGTTCTAGCGATCGCGATGCGTTGGCCTCGGCAGAAGTAACTTTTCTAAAGCAAATGCCTAAAACAAATTTCATCTTGCACGCGCGTTCGTCAACGCTTTATTTTGGTTATTTATTTCGAACCTTTTATACGGGGAAGGCGTGCGCGTGTGGCGCGTGGAACGCCAATCCCTACATTCTCCTTAATGCTTGGATAAGTTAGCAATAGGTTTATTGCGCAGAGGGTGCCGTCTAACCGAGCTTTCGGTTGCACGTCAAAAGATCACCTGGGCCGGTTTACTCATCTTGCAGCCGCGGCTGCGGCTGCGGCCAAAAGGGATTTTTATCTCACGTGACGAGCTCAATGGGAACAAGGAAATACCTAGCGTCCCTGCGTCCTAATGGCAGAGACGTCTGTGCCGGTTCGAGTATACAAGTCTAATTTCGCTCGCAGAAACTGACTGCAGAGGCTTTCGAGTGAAGTCCAATTAACCGCTCCATCATACTTTAGCAGCGGAAGGTAAAGTACGGCCAGAAAAGGTAAATATAAGCCAAAATAAAGGAAAAATCACACAAAACGAAAGCGGTGGCTGTGTATTTATATATATGTGTGCCAGCGCCAGCGCGAACGGCGTCTGCGTAGTCCAACGGTTAGAGCGCCGGGACTTCCCGTCAGGGCCTGAAAGTTCCGAATTAAAATCTCGGCGAAAACTTTTTTTTTATTCTGCGCGTTTTTTTGTCTGTGTTTTTTAACTGTGATCATTTCTACAAATCGTCCTTGCTATGTCTGAGTCTTTGTTTCTTGCTCAATCTATTTTAATAGTTTTAAATGCAACGAATGTATTTTTGCGTCCCAAAACGTCTGGCTACCCTACCTGTTGCGTGTTTTGCGCCATTTTCGGTTCTTTCGCACCTGCATTTCTTCCGACCGTTTCTTGACCGATCGCTAAACCGTTCCAGCGACATACTCACCGACCCACTGACGGACTGACTACGACTGATTTTCAGACTTATCAACACTCTCTGTCTGTGTGTGCCAACATAGAGACATGTCATCTAGGTCGAGATGCCTTGCTCGGCGAGAACGCATATATCGGCAGTATGGCAATCTGATGCCAGGCAGGGAACGCGTACTCCTGCAGCTGCCGTGCACTCCGCGGAAAGCTTATGTCATTGACATCATCTTCCCCTGCCTGTCTCTTCGTTCGCCAGGTAACTGTGCTGCTGAATTGCTCTAAAATTTGTTGTTTTCGTTCTCCAATTGCTTTAATTAATTCCATTTGTCGATCCAAAGTCATTTTAGGTGTTTGCGTTTGAGAGATGGTTAGCCATGTCGACGTCTGACTCATTTTTGCATTCGGTAGTGGTCGTCTTCTATTCATACTAAAATTCAACACGTAATGTGTTAATATTACAAAACGATTGCCAAAGCGATATGTAAAGAGTAAAAGTATAACTTTATCACATTCCATGCAAGCAAAACGTATAATCTCTTTTATTTTGGTTTTACGACTTTCTCAAACGTTCGACTTGCTGCCTTGCTTGTAGGATTTCGCTCAATCAATGCATCCATGGCTGCTATTTTTTTTTTGTGTTTATTTCGTAAAATTTTTTTTCTTTTAATTGACACGACTGCAGTGTGTAGTAATACTAAATAGGTGCCTCCTGTTATTGACAAGAGTCGTAGCAAGAGCGTTGCATATTTAAAAACACATAAAATTGTAGTTGCTGGGAAATAATGCTTGTTTCGGCCCCGTTTGTGTGAAAGTCATACCGATGCTGTAATCTTGGTGTCCTTTTAATGAACATTATGAAACGTTCGTATTTGCTCGTTAAATTGGCTTGACCTTGGTTTCCTTTTAATGAACATTATGAAACGATTATAGTAGGGAGTTAACTTGGCTTATCGTAATCTTTTTTCTTCCGGTTTGTAGACCCAACAGGTGGTGCAAACAGTAAAAATCGTGTAAGTCCTAGTGGATGATTAGTAGAAAAGCTCCCACTTAAAATAATAAATACACGTGCAGAATAAAAGAAAAAAGAAACTTTCGCCGAGATTCGAACCCGGAACTTTCACGCTGCGACGACAAGTCCGGGCGCTCTGACCGTTCAACTACGCGGACGACGCTCCCACTTTCGCTGCCACATATATATAAATACACAACCGCCGCTTTCGTTTTGCGTGATTTTTCCTTTATTTTGGCTTATACATATCTTCCCTGGCCGTAACTTTACCTGCCGCTCCTAAAGTATGATGGGGTGGAGATTTGGACTTCAGTTGAAACCCTCTGCAATCAGTTTCTGCGAGCGAAATTAGACTTTTGTACTCGAAGCGGCACGGACTTCTCTGCCATTGGGACGCAGGGACGCAAGTACTTCCTTGTCCCCATGGAGCTCGTCACGTGACATAAAAATCCCTCTTGGCCGCAGCCGCAGCCGCGGCCGCAAGATGAGCAAACCGGCCCAGGTGGTCGAAACTAATCCTCAGTCCTCCACAAGGGCGTGCGAGATGCCCGTCGTTGGTTTGGCACGATAAACCCCCAAATTTGATTTTCCAGATCACGTGGTCCTTGTTCTAGCTGCGAGTTAAGGGTGTGAACGCTGCTCGTATTTCTCGAATTTTCTCTGCAACTGCCTTTGCGTGAAAAAAGGAAATCTAACGCGTGTTTCAGGCTATGAATCTCAACTGCACCAAGTTTCGCTTCGACCCATTGGGAACGTGGTTCCACCGAGCTTCCGCCGTGTTTTGTATGCACACCATTGACTTTGTCGTTCGCAAGTGATACTCCGTGTCATGGCGCCATGGGTAAGAACCATAAGAGAGCAGGACCGAAACATCGCGTCGCTAGTAGTCATCCCGACGGCGCGGATATTCACGTTCGCGTTCGTGACAAATCGTAGTACGGCGATGGCAATCGCCGAATGCTAACCAATTGTTCCGAACAGAGCAGGTGCTTTGATCACTGTTATCCAAGATGCGAAGAAACAAATCCAGATCATATAATTGTTCCTGCCAAAAGATGAAAAGATAAACACTCCAAAATATTTTAAAGTGGTGCTCGCAACAGCTAGGGGAACGTGATTGAACCTAAAGCATATCTATATACCTATATTTTGAACGTCAAAGCTAAATCTTATGAATTATAAATCCACGCACCAAGCCGGCTCAGACTGGAGCGCGTTGGTCACGCGCGAGGATTTCTTCGTTTTCGGCCATGCTAGGCCTCGTGACACAGAAGCAACTTGGGCTTCCGAACTATCTCGTTGCCATGTTTTGGTTAAGCTAAACCAGCTCGCTTGATGCGGACTGACGGGAGCTTCCTGCCATTCTGGAGCGACCTCGGCCGTCGCATCGCACACAAGCTCACATTGACGCCCAAAGATGGTCGGTTCCTGGAGCAGATCGCCAATGCACGGGGACCGTATGGCGTCGTTAGCGGCTTGGCCCAGCATCAGCCGTCCACCTTCGGATTTCTGGTGGCTACATTCACCCTGAGCGGACTCATGACCGCCACGTGGCTATTGTTCCTAGCCCTTCGCTTGACGGGGAGGTGTGGGGGTCAACGGGTCCAGGTGATCACACCTTTATACGCGCAACTCTACAACGGCTATTGTATCGCGATGAGCTCCATCACCGTTACCTTCATCATCGTTAATGTGCTGCTGGCCGGCTTCGCCTTTGGTATCCAGAACTCCGCGCTCGAGGCATCGGTGTTCTACACTGAAGCATTCGACGGCCTAGAAAGATATTTTCGTACTCAGCCACAAAGGTGGAACAGCTCGCGACAAGCGGCCAGAGACGCTGCTTTTCAGACGCGAAGGCTGAGCAAGGATTTTAACGAGGAATTCAAGCAACATTTGCTCCAGAAGTTGAATATTAACCCCTTCGCTTCAAAGGGGCGCACGTGCGGCAAGGTTCTTAGGGCAATGCTCAGTGAGCACAGTGACCTCCTCGACGCCGATTGTTCTACTCTTGAGAAAACGCAGGAACAATTCCTCTCTAATGCGACTGAAAACTTCAAGAAAAATACTTCAGCCGAAAGAAAGGGGCTGATACGAAAACTCCGCGTGAAAGTCGCCGAAGCAATAGGCGGCAACAACAGCAACGTGAAACATCTGGTGAAAGTCAAGGCTAAGCTTCGGAGCTTCAACAAGAGGACGCATTTTGGCCAAATATACGGCGGTCTGGCACCTTTGATTATGATGATGCTTTCGATGAGTATCGGTATTGTTGCTGCACTGTTGGTGATGGCTATTGCTATGGGTATGCTGAATCACGACAGAGGGATGGCCCCCACTCTTCGCAATTCGTACTCCCACAAGGCAGGTATAATCATGCTCTACAGTCCCGCTGTAATGTTCCTCTCGAGCATTGTGGCGGTCCCGTTAGCAGGCCTGCTTCTGCCCGGCTGCGTCGTCGCAGAGTGTTACATCTGTGAGCCGTACCTTGGAAAGCACAGGCATATCCTCAACGACGTCGCTTCCAAGCTACTCTCGGCCAGCCCGGCGTTAATACCGAGTAAACTTTTGCGACGCTGCTCAGGCTCCTCGCCACGCATCGGAAAGAGCATCGTGTTCCAATTTCAAGGGGAAGAGTTACGAGGGAAGCGAAGACATATTTGGAGTGTCCCTTCGAGTACAGCCCCGGGAGACAGTGCCTTGTACCATTTCAACATAAAACTAACACTCAATAACACTTTTGATCAAGACAATTTCTTGCAGCCGGCTCTCACAGACTTCTATGCAAAGTTGGTTCATAAAGCGGAAAATATAATCAGTTTGCTAGATAAGATGTCCAACGAGTTTAGCGCTACTCCCCTGTGCGGGGGTGTCTATAATGCGATGTTAAGCGGTACTAACGTGTTCTGTGACTCTCTGTTGGGTAACTATCATGGTGCCTGGATGACCCTCCTGTTTCTGGCAGTTGTGCTAGTAGCCGCCGGTTCTGTTAGTTTGCGTTTGTCCAAGTTTTACCTGGTTATGGACCAGTATTGTTACGCCGGCTGGGATGAGCGTATTCTTCGAAGAGCGCCCAGGCGTCGGAAAGTGTCGAAGAAGAGGCGGAAAGCGGACGTGGCGCCAGAAGACAAGGAGTCCTCCAGATCTTTGGACGAGCAGACCGATTCAGACAGCAGAAATAATGGCGACGGTCATCTAAAGGATCTGGACATGAGCAGTGTGTCTCTTGGTCAGCACGGAGATGAGGCAGGGCCGTGGCATTCGGAATCCTGGCTCCTGGGATCGGTCAACGGAAGCGGCTTGTCCCTAGATCCACCACCAGTATCTGAGGCAACGCCTGGTATAAAAGACAGCTCGCCTCAAAAGACTAGCCTAGAGGATGTCAAGAACCCGCTTCTTCAAAAACAGGACAACGATGTGTCCCCAGTTTCTGGGACACATTGAGAAACTTGCGTTTATGACACATTAGAAAGAAAAAAAAACACGCGTTAGCCCCTTTGTGGATCGAATCGTCTTGCATTTTTTTAACCATTATCTAATCTTGCTGTGCCTACTAATCACCCTGCTTTGCTCTTTGTTTAATCAGTGGCCTTGATAGCACCCTTGAAAATTCCGAGGACATTGTCCAGATCGGCCCAAACGCTGCTAAGAGAAATCCTCAAGGAGGTATGTATGAGGGGGCCCAGGGTTTGGTAAGGTTCCTTTGTGGCGCGTTAACTTTCCTTTTTTCCTTTATTCAGAATCCTAAGAGGAGACTTGGTTGCAGACCAGAGGGCGGCTTCGACGAGCTCATGAAAAATCCCTTCTACGCCCCTATAGACTGGTCCGAAGTATCGTGTAAGTGATGCTCGACAGGCTCGGGTAATTCAAAAAAGGTACAAGCCGTTCTTCTTTGCCGGGGGGTTGGTGAACCTCTAAAAGTAATTAAATTGAAAAGCTCCTCTAGACGAATATCTCTTGAAATAAATAAGCCCCCCCCCCCCCCCAACAAAAGGAGAGGGTTTCACCGAACGTAGACTATTCTTCTAAAAGAGAAAAGAGCGAGTGAAAACATGTCTTTTAGTTGTTGCGGTCACTCTCCTGCCTAGTGGTATTTAGTGAAAGGGACAGGGGGTTAGACATAGTTCTGGAGGTCCGTCTCCCGTAAGTACGCAAGAGGCGAGTCAATCAGGTGGCGTGGAGTCCCCGTGGGGTTGGTCGGAGATGAATTAATTGACGATAAAATGTTATGGGTCTTAACACCATCAGTATAGAGACGTTAATGATCTAAGACAAATTTTTATCTTGCTGCTATATCAGCCGATTAAAAAAAAAAAGCTAGCCATATAGGTTCCTCCAAATACTCTGGTATCACATTTACATGGTTTCCGCAGAATGCACGTGCTTCGAAATAACATAGTACAATTCATTTACTTGCTTGAATGTATTTACAAATATAGATATACCCATCTAAGGCTCGTAATAACATCTGAGATGACATAAATATAATTCAATTTTAGGGCGGCTTGTTTTGCCTGTGCATATCCGAAACCCACTTTACCAGGGAAATAACCAGATGCCGAGTTTGTAGAACAGTTAAAAAAACGTTATGACATTTCACTAAAAAGAAATTGGATTGGATTGGTTTGATTGTACTTCTTTAAACAGAAACAATAGACGATTGCAAGCAAGGCCACTGGCCGCCGCCATGTCTCTGCTCGTGCAGACAAGCCCGTGCGATTTCAAGCTTGCCATGGCTATGTCCACTCGCAAGCTGTACGTACGGCATCAGAGGAGGTGTCATGCTTGCACTTGTCTATACGTTACTTGTTATTGCTTTACTGTGCTCTTAGAAGATTCGCGGGATGTTGTCTACTTTGACATGCGAATGTGCTCAGATTTAGACTCTAAGCGTTTCCGCATTACAAAATGGCGGTTTAACAAGTGGAGAAGAAAACATATTTATCGTCCCCGACGGCATTGAAAACGGCCTGGCGTGGCTGTTGGTGTGTCCTGCACCACCACAGAACATACCCGAACAGGCTGTGAGACTGCAACATGAGACGATGAAAACAAGGGTAACCGTTCTGGAGGTAATCAACTGCATTCTCCATATCCTGCCGGACGTGAAGGGACCCTGTAATAATATATATTCACTACTTGCCGCAGTTGTGGGAATTGCCAGCGTTCACCTCATTAATTTCGCACGTTCTAAACTGTTGTTCATGACAGACGATGCGTTAATCTACGAACAGCTCGCACTGATGACCAGAGACCACCGTGCCAGAGGCATTGCGCCCTTTTGGGGCGGGCCTAAAAACAATTGTACAGTGACGTGTGCCAAAACCAATAGAGAGCTTACAAACACACCTTTAAAAATTTCGCCCTGTTTTAGTGGATCTGAAAAATACTGGGCAGTAGTATTTCCAGAAGGCACCATCAAGGCGACAAGTATAGAACACGAGTTATCTGCCCTCGTAAGTATGTGTGGCAATAGAAATGCCTTTTTCGTGGTGTTGGCTCTCTTACCATGTCGCAGGGCGTTCGGAGTATTGAGTAGAGGCTCCATCTTTTTGTAAAAGTGTTTTACAACCCTTCTATTTTGCTGTCGCCATCTTGGATGTCGGAACTTTAGGTGCGAAAACATTGTCTTTCTCTAGCCAGGTCATTGGAAGTTCACGTTTAAAGCATAAATGTCTTTAGTACTTAACTTGCACTGCCTTTTTCATTTCATTTTTTTAAAATTGAATTACCTTTTACGGTGTACCCTATACCGGAACCACTTAATTGTTGACAAGAGTACACCAAAAAAAAAAAAAGCCAGTACGTCTACTTTCCCGCACAACACTCAGAGAGCCAATCACCGCAACTTACAGAGGCATTTCACCGAATGACGATGCCGAAACATAAGTTTAGACCAAAAAACGCAGTTGAGTTCTGTCATTAAGCAATGCAAAACGTCACGCGTGCATTGCTTAATGTCACTTGTGTTTAATTATGTTTTTTTCTTAGAGTGCCGACGAGGAATGTCTGTAATGTACACTTCAGTGTTGTGCGTTTCGGGTTTCAAGGATTTGAGTTTTCGCCACATTACACTGACATAGGAGCTTTAAAAAGTGGTACGTTGCAAGGATTTTTGCGCTTTCAGTTAATACCGCATTAATGCTTGACGTTTATAACTGTTTCGCAAATTTGACGGTCTATAGGGGGCGCACTAGATCCCATCAATATGGCCGTCGTCAACTGAATGATCGTCGTAGAACAGCAATACGAGGTTTGGTTTGCAACGCGTTAGTAATTCTAATTTTGTCAAATACGAGCGATATAAGGGTTTTACCTCATGCCTCAACCTCAGGAAGGTGTAAGCATGCACGTTCATTTTAGAGCTGATCACCCGGGAGCTAGGGAGCGTGATTCTCACAATGCGATATCACCATCGCTGAAAGTTGCGAATACAAAACACGCTTGAGTTTTCTTTTCTCCAAGCAGTGGTAGCCGAAAAACAATATTTGGAAAAAAATGAGCTCCGTTTATCCCCGCAACTCGCAGCCGGAAGGAGAGGCCATGTGATTTAATACTAATACTAAGCTCCATGCATTGTTAGGGTTCGGCTGTTCCCAACACTGCAGTGATTTGACACGAGCGACTACCCGATTGCTCGTCGACGCATTGACAGTCACGACCCCAAGTCGAGGAGTCACGCTGTGGTGGTGTCCAATCTCCTATAAGTTGCATTTGGATATCTCCATTATGGGGAAATCCAGGTGGGAACGATTTGATTCCCGTTACTACATCAAAAAATTTTGCGAAGGAGAAACTGATAGAAAAAGTTAGATTTTATCCTTGAAATTATACCGGGGAAAAGAAACTTTTTAGTCAGTGGCGTTCCTTTCGAGCATACTTGGGTCACATTAGTGTCAGTAAGCTTGTGTAAAGTGAGAAATGTTTCAAGCCAATATCGTTGCACGGTCCCTGTAAGGCGTAGCTCTTGATTCTTTTATATTTAATCGCGTGTTTGGGACGAACATTGGCGGCTCGATCGAAAAAATAACATCTCAAAATTTGTACTGACCACGAGTTGGAGGGCTTCCAACTCGCGGCCATTCAAGAGCCTCTCGGGATTTTTTCGATAGTGCCTGAAACCAACAGTGAACGCATGTTTTATAGCAGGGGTCGGCAACCCGCGACCCCAGAGGTAGTTTCAGTTAGAGGTGAATTGTTGAGTATTTTCATTCCTTGAATTTGAATATGACAATCATTAACTCAAACGTACAAAAGAACTGAATAAATATAATAATATAAATATATGCATCTCGCCGCACACAAGGGCGGCGTGGTAAAACAAACACAATGAAGGTTAGTCAAGGTTCTAAAACCAGCGTTGCTGTAGATGAAAGTTGACAAGCTTCCTTGAACGACTGGCGCTTTTTCGCAGCGCGTCCGGTCTTTGGCACCCGGTGGACTATCAGCCTAAAGCCCTTGATAGAAAATTCGCGCTTTTCTTTTCTTACAGGTACCGCCAACCATTGTTTTGCGAACACGCAGTACACGTGCCACCCGCGGATGATCTGTCGCCGTTGGTTTCCTAGCGCCACGTATTTCAGTGCTGAGCTGCCATTTGCTTCGAAGGGCCGCACGAGGCACACGCCTCGTGCATTGGCGCATTTGACGCTACTTGTAAGACGAACGCACCAAGGGTCTTTATATCAGCCCGCCTAGACTCACTGAATGTCCCCGGAGTACCGAAATGTCACCGGAGTACCTCGCTCAAGAGTGATATACATCTTGCTAAATTACCCAAACGTGAAGAACATAGTTGAGTGGACCTGCCGCGACATCTCCCACCAGGTGGCGTCGATTTCTCAGAAATGGCCAAGCACTCTAATGTTTACAAATTCACAATCGAGGGTGCCATCTCCACAGCCCAGAACGAGCGTCTCTTCGCTCTGGACAACGAGCGAGGCACACCCCGTACGCACGAACACTGGAAATGGTATCGGCCAGAATCACAATTCTGTAATGGTCTTTATCACCACCTGAGCGACAAACAGCAGCGATCGAAAACGACCAAATTCAAGCACGTACAGCATGCACGAGAAGGTATCCTTGGCAGGTGGAAATCTTGCCGCGTTCACGATCGAGAAGGAACGGTTCCCCGTGTTACGTGTTTACTCTTACCCCGAGTGGAAAAGGTAAGGAGGTAAACACGACCTTGCTAGGTCAGTCTCGCCCTAGCTCACTCCAGAGAATTCTATAGGTTGAATCTTCGAGACACCCAGTGTAGGAGATAAGGAGCCAAACGTGACCGTGCAGACTCACTTTCCCGACGTCGACGCACTCCTTCGCCAGCGCTCGACTCTGCGTTCAGGCCGGCTCCGACGCTCACGTCGCTCTGTACTTGTCTTTATTTACCCCTATTGGTTGTTTGTATATTTTGGTCACAAGTCGCCCCATTATACGTCCATTTCAGTTCATTATTCATCGCCTCGTCGCGTTTATCCGTGTCAGTATCTCGTGCTTACTTCACGAGCACCGAGAGATTGCAAGCCTGCCCAAGTATTCCTTCGCGTGAATTTCGAACTTGCTTGAGTGTGATCCTCATTGCTTTTTACTGTTGGTCGCTAATATGGAACTAGGGCACGAGAGACGCGAAAAAGTGAATTTTATCGCTTTATCGTTGAAGGGATGGTGCAACGATATTCAGTTGAAATGTTTTTCACTATACACGAGCTTACTGCCAGTACTGGGACCCAAGTATACTCGCACGCTACGCCCTTGACCAAGAAACCTCTCTGTTTCTGTATATTTTCAAGAAGAAAACAGAGCGTTTTCTTTCAGTTTCTTTATAGAACTTGATGACTTAGTTTGGACGTCGCAGTGTTCGCATAGTCCCCCAATGGCAATACTGGAATGCTGTTCATAGATTGGACCCGAGCATTGCGTGAGCACTCGATTTGGGCTCGCGATAATCAACAGCTCAACAAGCATTCGGGTAGTGGCTCGTGTCCAATCGCTGCAATTGCGAAAATAGCCGAAAACTAACGATGTCTGGAACTCAGCGCGTGTCTTGTGCTTTGTCAGCCCCAGCGCGTGGCGATGATAAACATCTGTGTCATGTATAGACCTTTCCAGAAAAGGGCTGCTGGCCGGTTTCATTTTCAGTGTTCGTGCGTATCGCGCGTGATTTGCTCGCTTTCCGAAGCGACGTACACGCGCGTGCTGAGCTGTGGAGATCGCACGCTGAGCTGTGGATTTGTAAACATTGGAAAGGTCTATAACCGGCTCTAGCTCACGTGGCCGCTAGCCCTGGCTGCGAGCTAAAAGAAAAAAAACGCTGCTTGTTTTTATTTAATTTTTTTTTTGCGGCTACCTGTGCATTAGGGAAAAACAACGGCATTTCATAGGTTATAAACGTCAGTAATTTAATCTAAGTGGTAGTACGCAAAGTGCAAAAAACGCTGCACCTCTCCTTTAACATTAATTACTCACACATTTGAGCAAGCAAAAACCGTGTCGGGTCGCGCCGCTGAGAGTCGTAACCATAGCCAACGCCGTGACGTTGTGACGTGACGGCGGTATATTCGGCCACGCCATAGTGTCAGCGACGGTTACTATGATTGTGCCGCTTGGCGGTACAATCCGAAGCGATTTTTTCTCTTTTGGTATCCCCGATTTAAGCCCCTGATATCGTCGCCAGAAAAGCTATTACGTCTTTGAGCGCAACTGTTGATTCAGCCACGAGCCTCGGTTGGTCGTGCTAAGAACGCGTACTGTACTTCAGACACCGTAAATATTAAATGATTCAAGCTGCCATAGTTGTTGGGCATGGATGCGATCCCCCATATTCGTTAGCCCATTGAATAATCATTGCGCCAGCCTCAAAATGATGCGTCTTTTGCCCTAACCGTTAAGTAACAGTATATTGAAGTGTTTTGACGTTGTAGCTAGGAGCACAACCCTAGGGGAGGTTTACCAATGGACCTGCGTGTCCCTTGATACGTCATTATTGAAAATTGTACACGGCACGACGAAGATGAGGAGAAAAACCGTCCGCTCATATAATTAAATTTCACAGCGAAAATTAATGTTCTCATTAATCGCCCGTATATGCTTGTTAACTTGCAACACACTGCCCGATACAGAGGTGACGGAATTCCAACTCAATGCAATTCCATGATCTCTTCAAAGGGGCCATGCAGCGATATTGGGTGGAAATGATTCTCACTTTGCACAAGCGTATACTTCCACTACCATGACACAAATATACCCGCACGCAACGCGACTGACATTGTAGTCACACTGTAATTTCACGGATAAAATCGAAATATCTCTTTCAGTTCCTCCTTCGTAAAGCGACGTGATCGCGGGTATCGCAATGTTGATGTGGCGATTATTCCCCTTGGTGACGATTGTAGCTCGTGCCCAAGCACTGCAAGGAGGGAAATATCGGAACTCTAAACCTGACCTCTTCCAATCATAGCATGAGGCTATGGTCAAGACTGGGGGCATATAATCACCACGAGATCCTGTGCACGCTCCTTGTTTTCTGGCTGCGTGTTGACGGGATATACACAAGTATCCGAATTCACCACATAAAGAGGGCAAAGGCTCCGCAAGGAGCCCAACTATAGCGAGCATACCTGCAGCAAGTATGTCCGTTTCTTTTGCAGAGGGTAAAGTGACCTCACAGAGCCGAGCTTTGATGGGAAGGTTGTCGGGTAGGCAGAGAGGTGGAACGCCACAGCGCTGACTTATGATTGGAGAATGTATAGCGAGCAGACACAAGGACGGAAGTTGGTTCTGTGAAAAAAGGCTGCTGTTGCATGTGTGGTGCCGCACCGTCGAGCTTTAGAGGGAATATGGGCGTCGAGTTTCTCCTGCAGATCTCCTGCTGAAAGAGACAAAGGAATTTTCTAATATCGTTTCCGCCGTGCCGCAATGCTCTCCGGGACCCGGTAGGAGATCCGAACCCCGCAGGCAAGGCTCGCGCATGCGCACTAGTGGCGTCTTCGTTGCGGACAGCGTGGCCGAGGGGGAAGAACGGTCTACGAAAACTCGCTATCTATTAGTGAAGTTCGGTTGAGCGCAGCTCGAAGCCGAAGAACGCCTGGCTGCCACGTGATCGTGTACATTCCGACGACGCCCCATCGCCGATGCATCGAGCGGATCGGAGCGACGGTAGATCTCTCGAGTTTCGTGAGCATCATGATTCTCAGTAGAAATGCGCGCATGTCATAGACAGCGGAAGTTCGCATCGGCACGCTGGCGAATTCCGCCAAAGCGAGGATTTGGGATGCTCGGTAGTGTTCAACGTTTCCCGTTTCACGCAGGCGGGTCGTTGCCGAGCACCACCAGGGAGGAAGGGTCCAACCTGTCGACCTAGGGACGACGCAACGACTGCGTGTGCACGACCGCCCACCGAAACCCCCAGTGAGGACTTCCTTCGCGTGCCGTCGTACCCAGGGATTTCAGGCGCACTGTGAACCGAGAAACACAGCTTTGTGCGACAAGTAATCGTCGAAACAACCTGGTGACATTTCTTTCGTGATACATGTTGTTCCTGTGAATCTAGTTCTAATAAACGTGAAGTCAGAGTCACTGTACGCGGGCGCTTATACCGTCTCGAATTGGAACACCGCACTACCACAGAGATTGGCGATTGTGCCAGCGTATGTTCGAACCTAAATCAACGAGGTGCGCAGAAGAGTTGAGGAATGTCTATTTATCGGCACCATGGCATCTCACGCGACCAAACTGCGTCCGCTAAAAGCGCCTCAAAACACCGCAACCTTGAAACAGCGTGGCTTCAAAACAGCGACCGAAAAGCAATTGCTAAAAAGATGTCGCCAAATTACTTTTATTGTAGGATTAAAATAATGTACAAAATATTTTGCTAACGTGGCCGAAACGTATAATAAATCTAGGAAAATTAGAATTAGGAATTAACTTGGAAAAGTAAGGATGTAGTTTCGAATTAGTCTTTTGATTTAGTTAAATAATTAAGATCACTAAAGAGTTTCGTTTTTATAACCTATTTTATTTACATTCTTAATACTTTGCCTGCCTAAGCCAATGTTTGGAGACTGCAGTACAAGGTGCCGACGCACAAGTTTCGCGAAGCGTACCGTCGCTAAAGGAGGAGTTTTAGGGACGGTCTCTTTTTTTATGCGATTCCTGTAAACGGCAGTGGCTGACGGAATAAAATTACCCATATTGAAGAAAAAAAAACATATCTTTATCGCCAAAATGAAAAAAAAGAAAAGGATATTAAAAGGGGGCTTTTACGAATGTTGTCCACCTGCGCCGATGCTTCCGTCCTGCGCCTGCTTCGGAAGCCACGAGTACGAGCCGCACGTGACCTCAGCAGTGTGAGGCAAGCGCAGAACGGCGCGCTTCGCCATTAGTTCCGGTTTAAAGTCTATGGGCGTCTCGTGAGCCGCTATCTGTTCGCCTACCGGAGACACCGGCGCCTGGGGACTCGTTGTCTGTCCCCTCCGTGGCGAACAGCGACCCCGGAAGAGTCTGTTACGCGGGGGGGGGGGGGGGGGGGGGGGGGGGAGTGGGCGTGGTGCTAGCGGTCGAAATAATGGGGGAAGGGGGAGGAAAAAAAATAAAATTGAAAAAACAACCATCACTAAGATTTTACAGTTTATAGAAGGTTTATTATCAATATTTATATCGCGTGTTCATACATTCATTCAAAATTCTTGTCACGAAGCATTGAGATATGCTGACACAATCTGGTCCAATAGTAGTAGCCGAAACGGCCCTGGTAGTAACCATACGGCGTCCGGTGTCGATGTAAAATGCACTGGAAAATCGGGCGCCTGCATGTAGAAAGCTGACATTTTAAGCAAAGGCGTATTTTAGTTTTGGACGCACTCCTGTGAAATTTCTCGGCGCAGCTTAGTTCCTGTGGAAAGTTATAACCATGCATTTTTGAAAATTTAGAAAAAAGCTTACACCGGTGGACGCGGTCGTCCTTCGCTGGTGAACCTTCAATGGCGATGCCTTTTTTCTTATTTCATCATGTTATCCATTTTTATGGTCGTCTTTGAAATGGGGGTAAAACCGCCTGGGTGAGGGAGCCCGCCTGAACATAGCAAGCTGGCTTGCCAAGACCCAAATGGTGTTTCAAAAACCAGAAAGAAAAATACAGGCGAGAACTCCGAGATACTTTGATGTCTCCGACGAACAACCGTGATAGCAGCGCTTCAACACAGACCACAGTGCCACGGCCACTCGATCCCCCCTGTTGGTGCGGCCTGCCGATGTCTTTCCGAAAACAAAAGAGCGCGCGTGAGAGGAAAACTTCTCCCATTTTCTGTGGGGGCGCTGCACATCGGTGAGCGGTAGAGTGCCTTCATGCACACGCGCGCTTTTGCTTGAGTGGTGACATCTCAGCCATTTTTCCGCCCAATCTTTTTCTTCATGCATTTCGAAGTGCGCGCAATCCGGTGTCACTAAGCTCGAGCGCGTAGCTTTGGCTAATGCATAGACGCCATTTTACCGCCCAAGTCACGCACCGAGTGCGTGAGAGCGTCACGCGCTGGCAGATTCAGGACAACACTGGATGTCTTCACCCTGAGACAGACAAACATGTAGGCACCCTAGTGAGCGGTCTTGTGAGCTGAAAGCTATACTCTGTTTCACCCAGTGTACCGCAGGAAAGGCTGTAAGCGCGAGCTCCTTGCTCTGGGGCAGATCTCGGCGGCTCAAGCTCTCGTGCAGTAAGGGCAGCTGTCAACGCTATGAGCTCGCGCTTCCAGCCTTCGCTGAGGTACAACATAAGGTGAAACGGAGTATAGAGAAGGTGCCCAACGCACTTTTGCTCCGCTACCCAGATAAAATATCTGCCTGTCATTGGCTTCGCCGATACCGAGGCGCTGCCGCGGTTGCAGAAGGCAGCAAAACTCGCTTTCCCCCCCCTCCCCCTATGCACCGCTGTGCTCGGCGAAAATATCGTAGTGTCACTCTGCGCTCGCGTGTGTGGTGTGTGTTGGCATTTTAGAATCTGCCGGAAATGTAAATGCGCGTTCTAGTTCTGAGTGCCAGATGGCGATGAAATGTGCCAACTCCGCTCGTGAAGCTGGAAATCCTGCAGTTGATGAAGTACAATGAAGTCTCTTCCGAACTTAAGTTCGCACCGCTGACTTACATGGCTGGCTACTTGGCCTTCGTTTGCGAACAAAAGGTGACCATTTTTATTTGTAGAAATTGTCGTAATTTCAAAGTAATTAGCTGAAGCATTCAATCTAGCAAAGCAATAAGAATTTCTCAGTGAAACCAAGGAAGGCTAATGTGTAGAATCCGCTAAACTTTGCAGGTTACGTGTCCTGAATGCAAGCGCAACTTGAGGGAAATGCATCACAGGACGGAGCATATCAGTCCATGTTTAGCCTTGACCAAGGAGGACTCAGCTATCCACGACCTGAAGCTCTCTGGCTGTGCAAGCTCGTCTGCACCTTTGTCGAGAGGGCTCTACAGTCGGCAGAGATTCGTGGTTGTGGAAGGATGTGCAAGGTCCTCTCGAGCGCCGTGCATTAACACCTTATGGACTGCCCGGTGATGTGGTGTGTTAACTGCCGAGACCCCTACCACAGCGAAGAGCTCTGCGAGCTCTTTCTCAGAAAACTCCTCAGGCCTTTTTTGGCAAACTGGGCTGGTGACCTAAACAGCCCACTAGAGAATATATCGAGGCTTTCGCGGAAGCCTTCCCGAAAGGTACTCCGCTTGTGAACTATATGACTCCCTTGGTCTGTTTTTTGTGAACGATGAAGTTTATATTGCTGAAGTTATGCACGCGGAATCCGATTTTATATTGTCCTTCACAGATGAATAAATGGCACAGCTCGCGCGTGCTCGAGCGTCGGTTAAAACCGGAAATCATACGGCCCTATTTATATCCAACTGTAACTCCTATATTGCAGTGGTAATAGAAACGGGGCAACAGTTACGGGAACAAGAAAACGACAATTCGCTCATACTTCCAGCAGAATGGAGCTTTAAGGCGAAGCGTGCAGCTGAGAGAGCTTTTCGCAGAAAGAGTTATGTGCTTTTATTCTACACAGATTTGTCACATCATTCATGCAATCTGGCACTCGTTTCAATTGAGACTTGCGGCTTTACGAAAAAAAAAATCTAAATAGCCACACCGGGCCGGGCCGGGCGTACTGCTCCTCTCTCCCTATATTTCGTCTTACCTTAGCATGGACTAACAGCGAAGGCTGTGCTAGCGCGAGCGGCTAGCCTTTACTACCTTGACTGGAGCACTCGCTGCACGAGCACTCATGCAGCCGCGGAGGCTTCCTTCGAAGCAACTATCTCGCGCTTTTAGCACGCGCGGCTAACAAGTACATACTAACGTGAAACGAAGTATAGAGTTCCTCGATATGGCTCCCCCGAAAGGAACTCTATTTCTCACCGATAACAATCGCCACGGCTGGCGCTGCGGGGTAAAGTAGAACTATTGCTCTCACCGGCAGAGTGAGGCATACGGCAGGCCGCTCCCAAGGGGAGTCCTAATCGAGTGGCCGTGACAGTGCGATCTCTCCCTTGACAAACTGTGTCGCCTGCTAAGGCCTATTCTTGCCTTGGGAGTTGGGATACTTTATTTCCTCAGCTTGCTACGTTCGTACGCAGTCCCTCGTTCAAGAAGGGCTTTCGTCTCGCGCAGGCCATCTCTTCGCCTCGCGCCTCGACTCTCCCCACGGAAGCAATGCGGAGCGCAGGTTCGTCTGCTTCTTGCACAGGAGTAGCAATGATGTCCCAACGCAAGCTCTAATTGGCTGATTGAAGAAAAGAAACAACCGCATCTGCACGTGGTGAATGATGTTGATTGGGGCGAAGCTCTGGTGGGTGCTTGTCTGCGTAGACGCTGAGCCGCAGCATGCCGAGCCTTTCGTTCGTTTTCATCCATGTCACGCTGCGGTCAAATGCTCAAATGCGTATGTAACCACGTTCCCTACCACACATTCTCTTTCTGACATGGATGAAAACGAACAAAAGGCTTGACATGCTGTGGCTCACCGTCTACGCAGACAAGCACCACCAGAGCTTCGCCCCAATCAACACCATTCACCACATGGAGATGCGGTTGTTGTTTGTTTTTGCCCCACACGAGCACGGGAGCACGTGCTCACGTGCTCGTGAGCATGTGAGCGCGTGAGCTCACGAGCAGGAGCACGAGCCCCAGACGCCGGACATCGGACGGACTGGGGTGCCTCAATGTCCTTCTGTTAAGGGTGATGCCACCCTTTGTAGTACCCACGGTGGAAGAAATACATTTAGGTGATGACTCCCTGTCTCGCGCGGCGACCACATTATGTTCGGCGCACCGAGCGCGCTTCGCTCGCACGGGGATAGATGGCGCCCCGTATAGAGGGGCTTGTGAAGGCTTGTTTATAGGGCTTGTGAAGGAAATTATGTATTCTTTACTCGGTCCCTGTTTACTGTGTAGTGAAATGATGGATTAATGTTGGTGCACTGGCACTGATTGCCTTTTTCCCCGAGCGGTTCCTGTTTTTTTGTTTTTTTTTTATACGAGAACATTCCGATGATGACTCAACGTGACAAAAATACTCGTATAAATATAAAACTTTCCCGCATAATCTACTGGGCCTTCAATAATTTAGAGCAGTGGTTCTCACCACTGATGTTTCGCGGACCCCTTGTAGACCGGCGGAGATGATGGAGGACCCCGTTTTTGGTGAGAGGAAAGTTATAGGTTAAATATAAGAATCATTTAATAAATGGATATAACTAAGAGCTAGTGTGAAGTAGACATCTCTTATTGACATGTACACGAGGAAACTCACCCCAAAATTAAAACGTCTATTCTCAATCTTTAAAAAAGACAACTTTTATTGGCGGGAGGCAGGTCTTCGCGGACCCTTAGGATGCCTTCGCGGACCTCAAAAGGTCCGCGGACCTCCATTGGAGAACCACTGATTTAGAGTAAACAGCTGGGTCGTGCTCGCATGTTTTGTCAAACATCATGTTTGGTAACAGTTCCGTAAATTGTTTAAACACATTGCGTGGCTTTATATGAGGTAGGGTTATTTTTCCACCCTGCTCCTGCCTTATTGAAAAACATTAATTCTAATAATGTTACATAGTGGGGCCTAAATAATTCTTTACATGCGCATAACGGTGTTAGCATTACAAATGGTATACATACAATGTCAACTTGTACTATGGAACATACAAACCTTGTGAGCAGAAAAAATTAATATTTATGATGACATAGTGACTGAAACGATGACATAGTATGACATAGTGACTGACATGAAGACAGAGTTACTGGAAGTAAAAAAAAGTAGCGGTTATAAGCCATAAATCACTTTTCATCTATACTCGCACAATATGGTGTCCACCTCGTCTTACAGGTAAAAAAAAAATACCTGACAAATGTTTTTGCTTTAAAAAATAAACAAAAGCTGAATTCACTGCATACTACCAAAGAACGCCATCTCCTACATCCTGTGTTTTTCGCCAAGCCCTTAAACTAAGACGAGAGATGCTTTGCTGATTTCTTTATCTCTTGAGCTTGTTTGTTCCTACTCATCGTAATATGCTTACAGTGTTGTCGCATTCGCATGCTAAAGTAGTAGTGGAGCAACTGGGCGATTGTTTCTTCTTTGTGTTCAGCGCATGGAAACGTTATTGTGCATGTGTCAAGTACACTGTCGATTGTGTCCCGTAGAGTCTTGTGGCTTTTATTTTGCACGAGGAACTGTTCCGCTTTCTTCAGTAGCTGGAAAAGGTTCTTGTTGGGCAGTATAGAGCCTCCTCTGTTCTTCACGTTTGTCAGTGCTGCTTCAAGTAGCTTTTTTTTTTTCTTTTTTTTTCGCGCTTAAAAATTCAGTTACATAATATAGCATGCAGTCCACAGCCTTGATTTCATGAGCCTTTCCTGTGCAGACATCTTCGCATTCCCAGTCTTCGACAGAAATTAGACTGTCAAGCTCGGTCTTCACTTGGTACGAGATGAGGAGACTAGGTAGTAACTTGCGATCGGCCCTCGGGATTGCACGACGCCACTGCTCTAGGCGAGCGTCATTCGATGGAGCTTTAAACAAGGACACTCGCTGTGCGCAGTTCCAGTACCCCAAATTGCAGTTGGGAACGAAGCACGTCTTTTTCATCCTTATAGCATAACTTCTTCTTCGGGTTAATGCTCATCTTCGTGTACGATGGTAACACCGGTGACTGACACAGCATCAAAGCAAAACATGAGGCCAGCCATTGACCGCTCACCACCACCACACCGCGAAAAAGCGAGCAAGCTACGCCCCCTACTCCGTGGCCGCCGAGGGGAGACCTCATACCCACGGTGATCACACCTCAGCGCCCTCTGCGGCGGCAGGGAACAACTACACTTGTTTCACCCTGTGTTGTACCCACGGTGGAAGAAATACATTTAGGTGATGACTCCCTGTCTCGCGCGGCGACCCCATTATGTTCGGCGCACCGAGCGCGCTTGACTCGCACGGGGATAGATGGCGCCCCTGTATAGAGGGGCTTAATTGTGAAGGCTTTTATAGAGGGCTTATGAAGGAAATTATGCATTCTTTACTCGGTCCCTGTGTACTTTTTGTGAAATGATGGATTTATGTTGGCGGCATTGGAACTGACTGCCTTTTACCCGTGCAGTTCCTGATGACTCAACGTGACAAAAATACTCGTATAAATATAAAACTTCCCGGTATAATTTACTGGGCCTTCAATAATTTAGAGTAAACACCTGGGTCGTACTCGCATTTTTTGTCAATCAACATCTTTGGTAACAGTTCCGTAACTTGTTTACACACATTGCGGGGCTTTATATGAGGTCGGGTGATTTTTCCCCCTGCTCCTGCCTTATTGAAAAAAATAAATTCTAATAATGTTACATAGCGGGGCCTAAATAATTCTTTACCTGCGCATAAAGGTTTTAGCGTTACAAATAGTTTATAAATAAAAACAACACGGAACATACAAACCTTGTGAGCAGAAAAAAATTCCTATTTATGATGACATAGTGACTGAAACGATGACACAGTATGATGACATACTGATTGACATGAGGACACAGGGACTGAAAGTCAAACAATATTAGCAGTTATAAGACATAAATCACTTTTCATCTATACTCTCACACTATGGTGGCCCACCCCGTCTTACATGTAAAAAAAATACCTGACAAGTATTTTTGCTTTAAAATGTACATAAAAGCTGAATTCACTGCATACTACCAAAGACCGCCACCTCCTACATCCTGTGTTCCCGCCCACGCCCTTAAACTAAGAAGAGCGCTGCTTTGCTGCTTTCTTTATTTATTGAGCTTGTTTGTTGATACTCATCGTAATATGCTTACAGTGTTGTCGCATTCGCGTGCTGAAGTAGGAGTGGAGCCGCTGGGCAGTTGTTTCTTCTTTGTGTTCAGCGCATGGAAACGTCATTGTGCATGTGTCACGAACACTGTCGATTGTGCCCCAGTAGACAGTCTGGTGGCTTTTATTTTGCACGAGGAACTGTTCCGCTTTCTTCAGTAGCTGGAAAAGGCTCTTGTTGGAGTGTGTAAGGCCTCCTCTGTTCTTCACGTTTGTCAGGGCTGCTTCAGTAAAAGTGTTCTTGTCGATGCTGAAAGCTGATCGGCATGCAGGGCAGCGTGTAGCTTTTTTTTTTATTTTCACGCTCAAAAACCCAGTTACATAGATAGCATGCAGTCCACAGCCTTGGTTTCTTGAGCCTTTTCTGTCCAGACATCTTCGCATTCCCAGTCTGCGACAGAAAATAGACTGCCAAGCTTGGTCTTCACTTGGTCAACGAGATGAGGAGACTAGGTAGTAACTTGCGATCGGCCCTCGGGATTGCACGACCCCATTGCTCTAGGCGAGCGCCATTTGATGGAGCTTTAAACGAGGACACTCGCTCTGCGCAGTTCCGGTACCTCGAATTGCAGTTGGGAACGAAGCACGTCTTTCCCATCCTTATAGCATAACTTCTTCTTCGGGTTAAGGCTCATCTTCGTGCACGATGGTGGCACCGGTGATTGACACATCACCAAAGCAAAACATGAGGCCAGCCACTGACCGCATACCGCCACCACACCGCGAAAAAGGCGAGCCAGCTACGCCCCCGACTCCGTGGCCGCCGAAGAGAGACCTCATACCCACGGTGCTCACACCTCAGCGCCCTCCGCGGGGGCACGGAAAAATTACACTTCGTTTCACCCTACGTTGTACCGCAGCGAAAGCTAGAAGCGCGAGCTCATAGCGTTGGCAGCTGCTCTTAAGTCATGAGAGCTTGTGCCGCCGGGATGTGCCCCAGAGCAAGGAGCTCGCACTTGTAGCCTTTCCTGCGGTACATCATAAAATGAAACAGAGTATACTCATTGTTCGAGGCTAGCTCCGAACACGATCTGGCCGCTCGCTCCCCGCGTGAAGAGCGGCCAGAGTCACCACCTAAATGTATTTCTTCCACCGTGGTAGTACCCGATGCCGACAGCACGCGCTCACGGGTAAAATACAAAGAAATCGACGAAAACAAAATGTCGCCATAGCACAGTCAGCGCCAAAAACGCGTGCAGGGACACGCTCTTTCACGCGCTTCTCAACAAAAAAATAAAAGTATGGGACAACATGGCCCGATGTCTCCAACCTGAGCAAAGCGCACATGAAGGCACCCTAGGACGGACATACGGACATGGCTAGCCCCCAAGCAGCTTCGCCCCTAAAAATGATAAGGGATAGACGTCAAGGCATTTAGCATCGAGATCTAATCACTATTCCTTCAATCAAAGCCAATCAAAGCTCGGCGTCGTTCTGACATCACCGCAACTCCTGCGCAAGAAGCAGACGGCTTGCTCTCCGCATTACACGACCCTCGTGCTTGCTCGGACCGCCAAAACAACAACTACAAAAAAGCGCAGCAGCAAGAAAAAAGGCTAGAAGAAATCCTCGAGTTCTTGGGGAAACGTCACTCCTCAAAATAGAAGCAAAACGTAGAAGCCGGGTGGCTAGTTAGACAAAAACAGTGCGCTGCGCGTTACCCCGCATGGCCAACCCACGAGTGCAGTATGGGAAGTGCCCCAGGAAAACGACCGACCAAGCAGGGGAACAGAGGAGATGTCCCTGACTTTGCGATGCAGGCCGCAGGCGCCGACTTTTTTTTTCTCCCCATTTTCTCGGAGATGCCGCGTAGTCCGTGGTTTCCTGACAGTTCGCTTTATTTCGTAATTTTTTTTTTCTGGAATTTAGTGTGCGAAGGTTGTGCTCTGATTTGGTGGGTAACCAGCCATAACAAAAGCAGCCACGTGCTTCCCCTTAACCAAGACCAAGTACATGGCTAAGGGCGAGCCACATATCACCGGGAACACAAGGGGGAGGGGGGAGGAGAGTGCACGCATTGTTCGGCAGGCTTTGAACGAAGCGCACGGGGGCTCAGCATACAGCCCAGCACCCCCTGGATAATGTCAGCGAGTGCTGAAGCCCTCATTGCACCCCCGGTTCCGGGGTACACTCTAAGAAATAGAGGGTGTATAGGGGTACATCCCTTGTCCCATATGTAACATCCCAAAACAACAATTCGACACTGAGTCCACAGACGTTGAACTGACGATACAAACTTACAAGGGCGTCTTGATGGTCGACCGATACAACTTATTAAAATAGCTAATGTACTCATTAAAGGCTACCGTATAACAATCAAGGTGTTTTTTTTTGTTTTGTTTTTTTTTGCCCTGCTGCACAACCTTAGTTATTTTCCTAGTCTGATTCGCACATTAGCTATTTAGTACGTTATATTCAACAGCTATCAAGCGGCTCGTAAAAGTTTGTATCGCCAGCTAGACGTCAGTGAACTGAAAGTCCAAATGCAGTTTTGGGGTGTTAAATCAGGGACAAGGGCTGTACCCATATACACCCCCTAGTTCTAAGAGTGAACCTGGTGGCGAAGACGCTTTGGCGACCATGTGCCTCCTCCCTCGGGGCACATCTGGAAGACATTGGCGGCGGCGGCGGCGGAAATCTTCGCACCCCCCTCCCTGAGAGCGTCGGCGCTCGAGGACCTGCACGTGCTGCCTGAGAGCCGTACGGGGGGCTCCAGCAGGAGAACGCCCACGATGGGAGAAGAGAAGCTCCCGCCTGTCTGGTGCGCGGCGACCGTGGGAACAACGAGGGAAGCTGGAACGTCAGAAAGGTGGGAACCCGACTCTTGCGCGGGAAACGGGCCACGACGGACGTTCGCGGTGTGGCGACCGCCACATCGATTCCGACGACGGCTCAGTGACATGGTCCGTACTTAGACCCTGGATTCAACCCTCGCCGGCGAAGTCCCCAGGATGTGCTGTGGACTAGCACCGCCGGAATGATCGGCATGCAGCGTATACAGTGGCGGCGCAACCCTCCCAGGCTTCCTTGTTGACCTTTCCCGATCCCGAAACCCCCCAGCACAATGTGAGTGGAATAAACCCTTTCTGCCGAGAGCTACGCGCTGCTGTGTCACGTTCATCCGGGGACAGGAAACTGGGGAACCGGACAAGAACGCCACAAGTCGAGTACCAGGATCACGCTTTTTCGCCCCGTAGGGCCCACAACGAATTTTATAATCAAAATTACATGTCATAGCAAGAATATAATGAGGTCGAACGTCCACTCTCCAACTATATTAAAAGCCCAAAAGATAAAACTGTAAAAAAGTTAATGAAGACATTTAAGTTAATGAGCTAAATGTTTAACCCATTTCACATCTTTTTAGAGGCCCTCATCACCCTCAACTTAGCAACAAAAAAAACAAAAAAAAACGACATGTGCACTATAGTTGTGCTATCTACTTTTGCTAGTGTTTTCTATTCAAGAGCAAATCATATCGTGCTCATAATTAGGCGTTCTTAACTGTAACAAGCGAAATCTGCGAAGCAGCTCAGTGGGAATCGAAACCAGTACCGCGCGTTCCGCAGGCCAACGCATTTGCTCTGCGTCACGAGGAGCTTTTTTTTCTTCTTTTCTTTATCGCATAGGATAAGCAACAAGGGAAACACTAAACAAAGCGTACTCACTGTTTAAATTCTCTCTGGGGCACTTTGCAGAGGCCTTTGGTTATATAATAATATAATATAATAATAATATATTTTATTTACCATCTAAATATGGTAAGTAAACGCTTTCAAATAGTCTTATGCCTTTGACCGCTTCAGACAGAGCTTTTAGCTCAGGTGAAGGTATTGAAGGCTCCGGTCCCACCGGCGGTCATCATGAATAAATATAAAACGGTTTCTAATTTAATAAATGAAATATAAAAAAATAAATACTCAAAAGTAACTTTGCTCACATGTTTCCTCTGTACTTGGGGAGTTCAAGGCACGTTAATAAAGTTTTAGGTTAATTAGTTAATAAAACAATTAACGAGTAAACGTTGTCTCGTGCTCACTTTTCTTCGTCAATGATCTTGTTAAAAGGCTGATGATTTTACAACGCGTACTCACTATTATTATAAAGATGTGATCGAGATTCGTTTCGAAACTCTCGTTTTAAAGTATAAAACAAGGTTGAGTTGTATAAATTACTTCCTTTATTTAAACGCAATTTGCAGCAAAATTTTTCAGTAAAGGTCTCGTCCACTTTATCATGAGGCTGCGTACGCGGTAAAAAATAAACCCCAACAGGTCTTAGACTGGCCCAAGTATACTCGCGCGGACCACCACTGATTCAAAAGCTTCTTGGTTGCGTTGAAATAGCGAAAGTAAAAAGCGACTATTTCTTTCAGTCTTGCTTTCGCAAAACTCTGTTCCGCGTGCACACATTTCAAAGGAGGCGCAAAGGTTTTATACTTTGAGATACTAATACTGTTTATACTCTGCTCACCCTAAATAGTCGGTTCACACCAGGGCGTTTGCTTACGAGTTTTTACTTTACGTCGCGAGTTACCGGTACATTCATGTTTCGTGTGTCGTGTGCAAAGCTGCTCCTTGAACCGATCGCTACGCTTCAATTGAAGCACGAACGTCCCGGTGGCTCGCAACGTAAGCTGTTGTAAACGGTCATTACGTAACGTAACGTATAAATACGGCCCTGTATGAACCGACCTTTAAGCTGATACTGCAGCCAAAGCTACAAGCGCCAGCTAGCCCTCGCTCCTGGCTTTGAGCAGCGCATTTCTATCGCGAGCGCTCGTTCCGCGGAAGAACGCTCAAAGCAGCGACCTCGAGCTTTTGTGCTTGTGGCATTGGCCGCAGTCTCAGCTTAAAGGCCGACGTACAATCTCGGTTTTCTGCAGGGAAGGTAATCCTCTAAGCGCTCTCCTCTCCTACACTCTAAAAGAAGTCGGTGCGTCTACTTTCCTGTACAACACTCGGAGAGCAAATCACCGCAACTAAAGGCCCGTTCACACACTTGCAACTCCTTAGAACCGAGCGCCTTAAAGGGATACTACAACGAAATTTCGGCGCTCATTTTTTGGTCTATATGTGTTCAAAAAAGCACCATCAAATCGAACATACCAATATCTTGTTAAAAAAGTCACGAAAAGGAATTTTAAAACGAATTAAACGATTAGCAAAGAGCACCTGGCGGATGTCGCTAACGCCTCGCTTGTAATGCCCGTCTAGGAACCTTGACAGCTAGTGACGGAGGTTGTCTCGCCTCCGGCCACGACGAGAGAAGAGGGGCAGGAGGAACTCCTCTCTTCCCGAGAATGCCTTTTGTGTGTCGCAGAAGTCGCTATTGTCCCCCTACAAGATTATAGCAGATTAACCCGCCACTCAAAATTTGTACAAAAGCAGACGCTTCGGTGCCTGGAACGACTAGGCCATCCTCTCGACGTCAGCCCCGCCGTAGCTTTGCTCGTCTTGAGACGACCTACGTCACGATTGCGTTGGATGTCACGTGGTCTCCGTTGGTCCTTCTCCGAGCGCTTGCCAGAGTGGGCCGTTTATAACGAAAACTACAGCCACCAGGCTTAAACTACAAACGTGCGATTGTCATTTACGGATATTGTGGATCATATTCAACCTATTTATGAACACGACGGGAATATTTCAAATTTCGTTGAAGTATCCCTTTAAAACCTCTCAAAATCTCTTATGGTGGGAAAAACACACCAACACGCTGGCGCCATCTATGTGGCGACCCTGGAACTGCATTTCAATAGAGCGAAGGTTTGGCGGTATTTGCGAGGTCAAATATACGTACTGCTTATGAGAAATGTTCGTTCCTAACATTGACAAAAGTTTTTCGAGCCAGAAAAGAATGAATGATGCGCGAAAGAAATTGAAAACATACGGGACCACCCAGTGTTCCACTGCTGCCCGATAGGTGGTACCAGTGTGTTCTCTCGTCGAAAGAGATTTTAAGAGGTTTGAAGGCACTCGGTTCTAAGAAGTCGCTAGTGTGTGAATGGGCCTTTACGGAGGCAGCTGAGCAAGTGACGATGCCGAAACCTATGTTTAGACCAAAAAACACACTCTGAGTTGCGACATTAAGCAATCCAAGCGTGGCAGTTTGCATTGCTTTAAACTCAGACTGCATTTTTTGGTCTCAACATATGTTTCGGCATCGTCATTCGCTGAGCTGCCTCCGTAAGTTGTGCTGATTGGCTCCCCAAGGGGTTGTGCGTGAAAGTAGACGCAAGGGCTTTTTTTAGAGTGTAAGCTGCGAAGGGAGCCAGATTGGGAAAAGGTAAAAAGTGGAGAGGATATGGAAAAGCAGGACGCGGGCAAAAGTGGACAGCGCGAAGTGTATGTCGGCCCTTAAGGGTGAATGAAGTGAAGAACAAATCCCTGACGTTTATAACCCATGAAACACGCGTTCCTTTTTCACCCCACGCAATAAAAGCCGGAGAAAAAAATGAACAAAAAAAAAGCAGTGTTCATCCCCTCAATAGACCTATCTCACTAAATGTTCGGCGCATGCGTGTCGCCGCCATAACTTTAATTCACAGGAGGTAGACGGCCGTGCATGCGAGGGCTCGTGCTGCCTCGTACTCTACACGCGCAGAGATTCAGCAAGGTTGCCGCACGTGCGGAAAGACTGAAGTTCCCTCGATGCATCGCGGCAGCGGTGGCATAGTCAAACTGGCTGGTGAGATCGGTCTATTCACAGCCAGAAGAAGCTGCCACGTGACTTCTATTCGATTATAGGCCGGCCATTTTGATCATAGTCACGCGCTGGGTGACAAAACACAGGGCACGCGCTGAGTTCCAGACATTGTTATCGTTCGGCTATTGTCGTCATTTCAGTGATGGACACAACCCACTATCTGAATGTCGAGCTACTGATCATTAAGCGCCAAAATCACGAGTGCTCACGCCATTCGCAACTTTCATGACCTAAAGGGGGCGGAATGGCGCCTATTAAAATGGCTGCCATCTGGATGATCGTCGTAGAACAGCACGAGGCTGGGTCTGCGACGCATAAGTAATTATAGTTTCGCTATATACGAGCAGTATTAGGGCCTTACTTTATTTTGTTTCTTTGTCAAGAAGGTGTAGGCAAGCACATTTATTTTGAAGCCAATCATCCGGGAGCTAGGGAGCGCGATTCTCACACCGCGGTGCCACCATCGTTGAATGTTGAGAATGGTTGGGTGCAATCTATGAGTCGCATTCAAATATTGTCACTGAGGAACTATTCCAACGCTACTAGATTAGCTGAGTTATGGAACTGCGCATAGACGCTGCTTGTCCGAACATTCCCACTCCACTCTGCCCACACACCCGGCTCGCCTCCCGTCCGATGCGCCAGTTTTGGGGGGACGGCTGCTATTGTAACTGCAGTGTATTCTATCGCATACATGTTTCGAAGCAGAGCGCCTAGATGGCGTTTCTATGTACTCTATTAAATACACAGTTTTGAAACGCAAATCTAGGTGGCGCTTCAAACGACGGGAGGCGGACTGAAGAAAGTGATGGGGCTACCCACCTCAGCGGGAGATGCACAACTGAAGTAATCTAGGAACATTGTCTACACCGACATTGCGAACTCTAAGCTACGTCATCAAGTTCATCCCCAACTAAATAACAACAAACATCGCAATTTTCACAAGGAATATTGTAGATGACAGTCATAGAACTTCAATAGTAATTTAACATTTCGATGTGTATAGTGTTTATTCCACGGCTCTGCTCCTTTTTTTATCGACTCCTATACACCACATTTACAAAATTATCAATTTCTGCTTTCGTTGACAAAAGATCATAATGTTCCCCAGTACGGTAATTGCCTGGATATTACAGAGCGCAAATAAATTAGAATTTTCATATGTCCCAGAAACTGGCCATGTTTGCGAAAAGAATAATAAAAAAACCGCTCGCTTTTACCCTTAAAATGGCAACGCAAAAAAAAAAAAAAAAAGTCAGTGGTTTAGCGTTTAGTGGGTGTACTTGGGTCCCGATAGCGACAGTAAGCTCGTGTACAGTGAAAACCAAAGTATTCCAACTGGATTCATTTTTGCTGATGCACCGCCTCTTTGGCGGCTCTGTATCAGCAACTGTGCTATATGCTCCTTATGTTGGGCAAACGAGCGTTTGACAGTACTGGGGCTCATCTAAATACAAGAACGCTAAGCACTCAAGGCGCTACACGTACCCTCAGAAGAAGCAGAACTGACATACTTACTGGGAGAATGCATAATACTTTGCACATTTGCAACAAAGCCCCTTTAAGCGCCCAATTCTGCACGAGCGGTTGGCAAACCCCTAGTCCGAGATAAGGCATGCGCATCGCACTTTCCATGCTGTCGCGCTTTCGCGTTGCACTGAGGGAGAGGGCTGCCGCCGACGCACCGAAATACTGGATTCCCCAAGACAGCAGAGGACTGTCTACGCTGTTTCAAAAGGTTTCAACGACGATAGACGGCGGCAGCTACCCCTCCCAAGTCACCAGGGAAAACCCTGAGGATGCGCGCGTCTAGCCGTTCCAACCCAAAATATGGCCATTGGATATTTGTGGAGTAAGATTTATTCCCTAGTACCTGTAAAATATTTGCGGAACCCGTAGACTCTTCTCATTAAAAATGCCCCCCCCCCCCTTCTCTATTCCCCCTCTGCCTATATAGACCAGTGTCTGCTCTGTTCCATGGGCGCCGCCATTTTCGTTTATGCTGACGTCATGACACAGAAGGGGGGCTGCGTTTTTTGAAAGGCTCACTTTCTTTTAGAAACCTCTGCCCATATCGTATACTTCGTTTCAGCTTCGGTCCGAGCGCGGCCGATGTTATGAGCCGAAGGGCCAATCAAACAGCGAAAAAGGCACAACGTCATGGTGTGCTCTCTGCAGTTGATAGGAATAGCCGGTATCCGCCGTCCCACTTTGCGTGCTCCTCTGCCGGCTAGTCCTATCAAGCGCAGGGAGCACGCCATGACGTTGCGCTTTTTGCGCTGTTTGATTGGCCCTTCGGCTCATAACATCGTCCGCGCTCGGACATAAGGTGCAACGAAGTATAGTGCAAGAAGGTAAGAAATGCACAGTCACGAAGCTCCAAGAACCGCACCGACGCCAAGAGCGTTGTAAAAAGCAAAAATATTGTTTTATGCGCAGCCCCCCCTCTTTACAAGAGCCTGCGTTTGAGATTATTATTTCCCATTTTTATCGCAGGGGGCTAGGATATCGGACACTGGTCTATAGGAGGCCTATGCCTCCCTCCCCCACAAACCCACACACATACAGACACACACACCCCACTCCTGAATAAATTTGACTTCTCTTCACGATTGTGAGAAACCCGGCGAGCACATGAGTGCGTCGTGTGTGCAACACATAAAAAAGAATCATTAAAAGCTTCCCGTAGCCAAGCATAACTAAACGTAACGCACGCAGAATTCACGCACGACGCATTTCGTGCTCCCCGGGTAAATTCTCAAGCCAAGTTTCAAATTTGTTAAGACATGACAGAAACTGTTCACGGCAACGGAGAGTAACGGAGAGGCGGTTGTCCAACAACAGGCCGCCATGTTTTGGCCGGCCTGCCAGCCGGTCCAGGAGGAGAGGTCGTCTTTTCCTGGTGGACTCGAAGGCGCAGGGGCTCCTCGGGACGTATCACATGCTCCGTCGCGGATTTAGCTCGATGATCCAAACCGACCGTGGAATTCATCCTATAGTTGACCACGCCGGACGATACGAGCCACCTATAGCAATCCAGTAGTGGAAGGGCGTACCATCTGACCAGATTGCGTCCGTTACTTCAAGAAAGTAATTAATTACAGTTACAATTACTTGGCCTAAGATGTAATAGATTTCTGTTACAAATGACTCCTCGTAAAATGTAATCGATTAACTACTTCGTTACTTTACTCGGTTACTTTTGCGTTACTCCAAAGAAACGCACAAAAAAAAAACCTATATACTTCGTGTTTAAAGGGACAATATTTTTGGCCCCATCAAAATTGAAACAATACAACATATTCAGTACTATATTGCATCATTTTAAGCCAGTGTTTTGCCCGTTACCGAATATATGTAACGAAATAGAGTTACTCGTTACCTTAGAAAAAAGCTAACGCGTTACAGAGCTCCTTTACCATTTTGCAAATGTAACGAAATATCGGTGTCGTTACTTTCCATGACTAACGGACGTTACTTTTACGTTACTTTGTCATTACTTTGTATTTCATTGTTAGTATATGACAGCTGCTAGTGTGTAACTGTTAGTACGTGACTGTATAGCGTCTCAACCACAAACGTCGCCACAAGTTCGTCAAACCGTTCTTGGAAAACGGGAACTTGATCCATACGGTCGATCTTCATCTACTTCAGCAAGGGCGCATAGGGAAAGGGGGTTGTAGTCTCGGTCTTTCGTTTTTTTGAAGGCACCTAGAACTTCGACAGCTTCTGCGAATGGAGGAACTGGGGGAAAATAAGAAACAAATTAGGACTGATGCGAAACACCGCTGTTATTTTCTAGTTATCAGTGGTGGGGTACAACGAAATATTAACTAAATAAATTGCGTCACAAATTAGGACTGAAAAAAAATGTCTAAATAAATCGCAAACTTAAGCAAATATTAAATAGGCCTGTTTATATATAGCTGCAATGATTTATTTACCCTCCTTCTGAAATATACAAGTAAACTCAATTGAGCCGTTCTCGGAGTGTTTTCGCCAGCTGACATTAATGAGCACTGTGAGATATAGCTGGAAAACGATGCGACTAACAAAACGATCTCTAAACAAAGGTGCGTTCTTTTGGCTAACAAAACTTAACCCCGACATGTTTGCGTAAAAAAAAGTAAGTGCAATTGAAGAATAGCTTACCTTAATGTGCTTTTTCATATTAGCGTTCGACATCCCTGGTGTGCTCAGCAGCTCGAGTTTCGGCATACAGACTAGACATGCAAAAGAAAATTGTCTGACTTCGTTTACCTCAGTTCAATCATAGCACTTAGCCCGGGCCATGGTAACGGAGTTTCGGTGGCCGTTGCCACCTTGCACGGAAAGTGAGTGGGAGATGGAAGTAAAGGGGGCATTTCTAACAAGCATTCTAAAACGGATCTGTTGGTTAGAGGCAGACGTTACATGACAGAGACAACCTGTTCAATACACGGACTGCTCACAAACAACGCACCTCATAGCCACGCCGGTTTTAGTCACGGTCCGGTTTAGGCTACACAAGCAACAAAAAGAGGACACCGATCGTTTATCGTAACCAATAATTATAACCAAAGATGATTATGGGTGATTATAAACGAAGCATAGCGCCGAGCATACTTTAGTTGTAATCACATGCGTACTCGTAGTATCTTTACGTGTTTATGTGGCTAAAAAAGGTGGCGAGCGTTTATAAGCTCTTTAACCTAAGTTTCGCTTTCACGGCCAAACACCTTTTTCTTTTTTTTCACGCCGGCAGCAGCAGCAAAGCAAGGGCAAAGCAGACGAAAGCCATCACTATCACTGCTACCAATGTGTCTCTTTAGAAGAATGATACAGTAGCCTTCACACACAACCAGGAACTGCGAGAAGGAAAAGGCGGGCGTTGCGTCCAGCAATAGATAATTCGGCATTTTAATGCCATGGAGCTGGGGCATGCTCTCTTGTGAAAGACTACGCTATTTATGTCTTACGAACTGCGATACAAAGAGGGTGCCGTCCGTGGTGGTGACGGAGTCTTTCGTCTAATCTTTGAGGCGCTATGGAAGAAAGCACGCTCAGAGGATTTGGTGAGAAACGACCTTCTGAACGGGAGTTGTTCTCCAGCGAGAGACCGCACCTTTGTACCACGGCGGCAGGGATTCTAAAAGATGCAAATCTCTTTCTGGTGACAGACGTCGTTCATTGCTGCTATAACCTTGCCATTTGTTGTGGTTCATCGCTTTCAATCTTAGAGCTTATTCTTTCTGTTGTTGACAAAACGAGAATTTATTTGTTTTGGAGAGAAGGATGTGGGGGACCAGCTAGAGTAGCTAGGGAGGCTGAGGCAAAATCCTTTGAGCGGCGGCAGACTGTAGCCATCTGAAGGGATGTCTCTTTCCAGAGAGACGGCTGCTCCTTCAGGTTACGGCGACGGTGATTTTAGCAGCTTCTCTACGAAGACTCCACCAAGGATGCTCAGTGGTTCCCCATTGTTCGCCATTGTTGACAGGTGGTGGTGTGATTTCGTTGGTGGTGCGCGAGTGCGAAATTGCAAAAAAATAAAAAAGTAAAGATAAAAAGCGGCGCGCGTTCCGCAGGCGGCGACAGTCGCAGAAACAAAAACAGGCGCGGTAACAAGAAGGAACTAAAGTTCCTTGTCTGCTAAAGACGCCGGCTTTCGGCGCCGTATGCTCGTTCGTTGGCGGCAGTTGGCGTCGTGACCGGTTGCGCCATCTCTTGTCTCCCGTGAGAAACGGCGCCGTGTTGTTTGAAGACCGGTGGCTTTGCTGCGTTTCTACAGGAGCTCAGCCTTTTTCTTTCTTTAGTTTTTCCTCAGGTAAGTTCGCTCTTTGCAAATTTTACAAGAAAAATGAAAGCCGCTTACAACTCCCTGTAACGCCGAATTAGAGCGCAGCTCTTGAGGAGGAGGAGGGAAGAGCACTGGGGGGGGGGGTTAAACTAACCAGGGGGCGGTCACGTTACCTTGGGGGTCACGTGACCACCAATGCCGATGATGTCATCACTGACGTCACTGATGACGTCATCAGTGACGATGACGATGCGGGTACCGATGACGTCATTAGTGACGTCACTGATGACTTCACCAGTGATGATGACGATGACGATGCGAATGTCGGTGACGTCATCAGCGACGTCGCTGATGACGTCATCAGTGATGATGACGATGACGATGCGGATGCCGGTGACGACATTAGTGACGTCACTGATGACGTCATCAGTGATGATGACGATGACAATGCGGATGTCGGTGACGTCATCAGTGATGATGACGATGGCGATGTGGATGCCGGTGACGTCATCAGTGATGATGACGATGACGATGTGGATGCCGGTGACGTCATCAGTGATGATGACGATGACGATGTGGATGCCGGTGACGTCATCAGTGATGATGACGATGACGATGCGGATGCCGGTGACGTCATCAGTGATGATGACGATGACGATGTGGATGCCGGTGACGTCATCAGTGATGATGACGATGACGATGTGGATGCCGGTGACGTCATCAGTGATGATGACGATGACGATGCGGATGCCGGTGACGTCATCAGTGATGACGATGACGATGTGGATGCCGGTGACGTCATCAGTGATGATGACGATGACGATGTGGATGCCGGTGACGTCATCAGTGATGATGACGATGACGATGTGGATGCCGGTGACGTCATCAGTGACGATGACGTCATCGGGGGGTCACGCGACATCGGCGGGGGTCACGTGACCTCGAGGAGGGGGCCACGTGACCTCAGGGGAGTCACGTGACTTCGGGGGGTCACGTGACCCCCCACGAGGTCACGTGGCCTTGGTGGGGGGCTCGCGCGGTGCATTATGGGACATTTCCCATGATGCACCGCGCGGTTACGCCGACGCCGACGGCGACGGCGACGGCGACGCCGACGGCGACGCCGCTCAAGCCGGAAACGGGCCCCTAAGAGCTGCGCTCTAAAAAGTGTGCGCGTCAGAGGAGGAGGGTAATGATGTCGCTATCTCCCTTTTTCAGGGGCCTTAGCTGCCGCTAGAGTTCCTGTATAGGCTCCCTACGGGAGCCAGAGTTGCGCGTTCATGCATGGCATGTGGATACAGCCCCTCACGTGACTGAATTCGGCGAATAGCAGCGCCGCGCGTTCGAGGCGCGCGGCGCGCTCAAAGGCCGGGGAACGTACGCCGGGGCGCGTGCAACGTCTACTTTGCTGCACGACACTTGATACGGCTCCTCACGTGATCGTATCTCGGCGAATAGCGGCGAAGGCGGCACGCGGCACGTGGAATCAAACCCGCAACTACACTGTAGTGCAACTCTGGCTCCCGTAGGGGAGCCTATAGGAACTGTAGCTGCCGCTTACAACTTACGCCATCTCTCGGCACTCACGTCAGCGCCCCAGCATAACTCAATGGGCAAAAAAAGTTTTACTTTTGTGATCAAAGACTAACATATTTTGTTTTTGCACTCAGATTAATAAATATTGAAATAATAGCCCGCCTATATCAAGAATTTTAATGCGACACGACCATTAGATTTTCTTCCAAAATCAATGTACCGGTTCTTATAGGCCCCCATTCAAGAAGAGACCCTGACATTCACCTCCCAGGAAGAAATTCTTAGCGCCACAGACACTTGAAATACAATTATTTTATTTATCTTAGCTTTAATTAATTCCAGGAGAGCATTTTGAAATTCACTTTCAATGTTGAGTTATCGAGATCTGAAGTTGCGTAATAATCGAAAGCTTGCAATAGCGTGAAAACATGGTTGGGCCAGCAGGGATTTCCCGCCCAAAACAATTTGTGAATATTTACTATTTAACAGATGAAATATGTATTAATGCGAAACAATTAACTGTCCAGTGAAGTGAAGCCGGCAAAAAACGCCACCTAAATTCCCATTCGGTGTGACGCATCATGTGGCTCCATATCAACTGGGTCATCGTTGCTAAGGAGCCAGCCGAACTGCTGGCGGCGCAGCGGTAAAAAGTGGGGGAGGGGGGGCGGGTATGCGCTGGCTCGATGTTAGGCCTAACGTTACGCTTTGAGGTCTAACGTCGTCAATCGGTACTTTGAGATAGTTCTACAGGGTGAAACAAGGAGACGGCAGGCTCTTTAAATCGATCGCAAAATTCGGTTTCTTAACCTATCGCGCTACGACTTTGTGCAGCGTTGCCCACAGATGGTGCATTTTTTTCGTAAAATTTGCAAAGAGCGAACTTACCTGAGGAAAAAGTAAAGAAAAAAAAGAGGCTTAGCTTCTATAGAAACGCAGCGACGCCACCGGTCTTGAAACAACACGGCACCGTTTCGCACGGGACACAAGAGATGGCGCAACGAACGCCGCCAACGAACGAGCATACGGTGCCGAGCGTGTCGAGAGCCGGCGTTTTTAGCAGACGATCTTTTCGACTCAAAAGCGGCGCGCGTTCCGCAAACGGCAACAGTCGCAGAAACAAAAACAGGTGCGGTAACAACAAGCAACTGCAGTTTCTTGTCTGCTAAAAAAGCCGGCTCTCGGCGTCGTCTGCTCGTTCGTTGGCAGCAGTTGGCGTCGCGACCGCTTGCGCCATCTGTTGTCTCCCGTGCGAAACGGCGCCGTGTTGTTTGCAGACCGGTGGCGTCGCTGCGTTTCCATAGGAGCTAAGCCTTTTTCTTTCTTTACTTTTTCCTCAGCTAAGTTTGCTCTTTGCAAATTTTACAACAAAAAAAAAAATGCACCATCTGTGGGCAACGCTGCACAAAGTCGTAGCGTGATAGGTTAAGAAACCGAATTTTGCGGTCGATTTGAAGAGCCTGCCGTCTCCTTGTTTCACCCTGTAGACGTCGTCCTCTAGCGTCGTACTTGAGCTCGTCCTAGACGTCGTCCTTTAGGCGTCGTTTTCGACGTCGTCGTTGAGGTCGTCCGAGATTTCGTTCTTGGCGTCATCCTAGACACTCTCCATGACATCGTCCTCGACGTCGTCCCAGAGGTCGTCCTAGACGCCTTACTTGGCGTCCATCTCTGGGACGTCGTACTCGACGCCGTCCTATACGTCGTCCTAAACTTTAATACTTGTAGAAACATTACTCGAAAACATTTCACCCGCGGGACTATAATGCATTCGCATTCCTACACGTAAGCAGTCTTAAAGGGGTCATGAAATGAATTTTGGGCGGGAGTAAATAATTTTAGATTGGGCCTTCCTTAATCGCGTATCGTTTAGTGGGTCAAAAGAAAGAGGGTAGAAAGTCAAAAACCAGCTTTTGGGCAAAAACATATGAAAATATAGCGGACTATTAATTGTACCTCCTTTCCTTCGAAAGCTCTCCGTCTTTTTACTATGATACATCAGCGGTGCCAAACGCACGTCAGTGGCACCCAAAGCACGTCAGCCGACCTCAACTCATGCACTGGACACGAGAGTGGCTTCACTCGGACGTATGCGCTCGTTAACAATCCATTCGTCAAAGAATATTTTAATTCGCGTTCGTGGCCAATGAGCACCCTGACGGAACTTATCATCGCTTGCGAATGCCAAGTTCTATGGTTGTCGAGTTTCCTAGGTTGGGGTGCCCACAACAGCTGTGAAATGAGCGACCATCCAGTCCAGGCTCCCAGGCAGAAAAAACGTCTTTATCTCGTGCATTCCTTTTGAGCCGTCCGCGCGTGTCTCGTGCCAGCCACGTGGCACGTGGGTCACTCAACAATCACCACATCTCCCTTTTTTTTCAAAGCAGGGTAATTTAAACACATACAAAACAGCTAGCCAAGTTTAAACACATCACAAAGTAATTTAAAATTTATACAAAACACCTGGCCAAGTTTAAACACATCACAGAGTAATTTACAATATGTACAGAGAACCTGGTCAAGTTTAAATAGCACATTAGCTGTCGAACAACAGTTCGAACAACAACAACAACAAAGTATTTGACAAAACCTCTGTAAGAGTTTCAATCCCACATCAATCTTCAAAACCCAGCCTGACAGGCTTGCGCACAATTCGTACTGACCTCGTCACATAAGCCTGAGGTACCCTTGCAGCGCCTGAAGCAGGTCCTGCAACAACGTTACTTCGCGTACTGCCGTCTAGACGTTTGTCCGAACTGTCGGTGTCTTCCTCATCTCCTACGGGAAATGTCGTACGAACCGCCGTTCTGGTGGGAGGAACCAGATAGAAGAAAGTGTAAAGCTTTTCTGTTTCGTCTCAGCTGTCTTCCATAATCTGTTTCCAGCAAGTAAGACCGAAGTTTGGCAGCTCGCGCTACCACTGTGGCTTCCGACGTCCTGTCGTTTACCCACACTTTATCTCCCACTTTCAACGTACGTAGCTCTGTCGCTCGGTGTCGTTTGTTGAAGCCTCTGCGTTGCTTCTCGTGTTTTCGGTGGTCCGTTTGTATTACTGTTTTCAGATCGGGGCGCACCTGACCTTGTAACTTGGGGGGTATTGGCACCCTCGTCCGAAGACGTCGTCCCATCAAGATTTCAGCAAGACTTCTTCCCGTCAATCCTGGGGTGACTCTAAGCCAAAAGAGCTAGATGGGGATCTGCTGATTTTTTAATGAGACGTTTAACAGTTTGCACCATTCTCTCTACCTCGCCATTTGCTTGCGGGTACCTTGGACTAGTCGTAACGCGACGAAACCCGTACTTCGATGCAAATGTTTCGAATTCCGAGCTTGCAAATTGGGGTCCGTTGTCTGAAATGACAATTTCGGGCACACCATGTGGAGCGAAGATACTCTTAAGTCGTTCGATGACAACGTCGGCACGAGTGGAAGGGAGCTCGGCTACTTCCGGAAACCCTGACAAGTAATCAACAACCATTAAGTAATCCGAGTCGTTTATCTTACACAGATCCATGCCCAGCTTTTGCCAGGGGTAGGCGGGGGTGACCGTTGGGATCATTGGTTACGCACTTTGGTTGCCATACTGCGCACAAACTCGACAGTTCTGTACCAACGCACCAAGTTCCTTACTTAGGCCTGGCCACCACACGCATTCTCTAGCCCGAGCTCGACACCTGGCTATGCCCTGGTGACCGTCATGCAAGCGGAGCAAAACCTCTTTCCTTAGTTCCTGAGGAACAATTAACCGCGTGCCCTTCAACAAAAATCCATCACCCTGGGTTATCAAAGCCCTCAACTGCCAGGGCATAGCGAATCAGGAACTGATGGTTTCACCAGGTTCTCTGTACATAATTCACAATATGTACAGAGAACCTGGTGAAGTTTAAATAACACATTAGCTGTCGAACAACAACTCGGACAACAAACGTATATAGTGAAAAGTATTTGACAAAACCTCTGTAAGAGTTTAAATCCCACTTCTGACACCATGTCTAGTTTCTTGGGGTGGGGTGCCCACAACAGCTGTGAAATGAGCGACCATCCAGTCCAGGCTCCCAGGCAGAAAAAACGTCTTTATCTCGTGCATTCCTTTTGAGCCGTCCGCACGTGTCTCGTGCCAGCCACGTCGCACGTGGGTCACTCAACAATCATCACAATGGTGTGCTTAAAAAGCACAGTGGAAGCTTGGGGTCATCACACCGGTGCCCTAGCATGTCACGACCACGTGATTTCTCAGTTCGCTTTTCAGTTGAGGATTACAGCTAAGGAAGAAGTTGGAAAATGGCACCAACCTCTGCAACCAACCTCTGCTGCGCTGTCATCGCGCGACGCAGCAGTGTCTGGTTGCACTATCTCTCCACGGGGCGCGGTACTGCCGGGACCGAGATGCGCTCCGATAACAAACCGAAACTTAAAAACTCGTCGAATTTGTGCTGTTTTTCAGAAAGCCGTAAAATGCTTCGCGTGCCTTCTATCGTTCTGCAATTTGTTGATTTAGTGGTTTTCAATGATGCTGATCAATTTTCTAATTGAAACCATGCCCTTAAACACAATATTAAAAAAAGTTAATTAGGCAAAAATAATTAACAAGTTAATTATCCCGGACTTTAATAATTTTCTTAAATGGGCCCCTGGCCCAGGACCACAACGCCACAAGCCTTTTTTCGTTGCGATGAGTAGTTTTCGCAGGAGCGAATTGGCCTGCGTTTTCTGAAACAGCCTGTATATATATAACATTCATTAACATACAATGTCAGCGGTACTGTAAAATTCTCCTATAAACATACATGTAAAACGTTGATATATTTGTTTCAACATCAAATTATAAATAGACCTAATTAATAATGCAAAAAATGTCAAAAGCACTTTGAAATCAGCTACCCACTCGCCTAACAAATGTTAAGCCACTGGCGCTATAAAATACACTTTTACTCTTTTCTTGAACATGTAGATCTCTTCCTTCTCGGCGCACTATTTCAACAATATTAGGGTGGTTATTTATAAGGTCAGATAATTGGTAATCAAGTTTAATCAAACTACCATCAAAATCATGAGTTATATAGAGTGCCCTTCTGAACACCCGTCTTGAAATAAAAAAAAAAGTCTGCTATTGCTTGTTTTATTGTAGATCAAAATGCAGTGAAAGACTATAATATACACAAACACAAACACGCATATTAAAAGCGCAAGGCCATGGTTCATGGTTTGCGCTTGATTGCTTTGACCGAGAACAAAAAACGCACTATAGGACGTTGAGCTCCATGACATAGTGTTTTCTGGCTCTGCTTGATTAGCCTTATGTCGGCTACGCTCTGACTAACAGCAAAAATGAATTTAGACGTTTATGTCGTGCAAAGGCTCTTTCATTCACGAAATGCTGAGAAGGCATGTCTTATATATGTTTTTTTTAACGTTTGATAACATTATTCACTGATTGATTGACTATGTTTTTAATTCTTAAATAGTTAAAACGATAGCTACTGGCTTGCGAGCCTCTAACAAAATCGCTTTGACAACCATGCACTTCGGATCAAAGCCAGTATCAAAGAACAAATTTTGCCCAGCTAGGCACACTCGACCGGGTCGATAAGCTAGCTGGGCTCCGCTTCTGTGCGAACTGGGCACTGCTAGCACCACCGGCACGTTTGCTGGCATTTATGTCAGCGGGAGCACGCGCTGAGCGCTGAACGTCCACGGGCGAGCAGCAGAAAGGAGGAAATTAAGAGCAGAGGAGGAACATCACTGCCACGAGCTTGTTTTCTGGCCACACGGATGAGTGCCGCCATCTAGAGGTTGAACTAATGGCTTGCTCAAGATGGCCGCCCTGGGATCGCCGTCTTAAAGGGCCTCTGACACGCCAAAAAAAAAAAATTTTTTTTCATGCCAGGCGTCGAAATGTCATGTCAGGACATTACAAAAAAATTGTTTCACTATAGAGGTGTGTAGTTTGTTTTTATAAAAAATAGAAGTAGGAGACCCAATTCAAAGTTCCCGCCAGTGCACTGTGACGTAACAGTGTACCGCAAGGTGTCGGGACGGTCAGAAGGGAGGCATCGACATACGTCACTAAAAGTGGGTTCGCAGGAAGTCACGTGAGTTTCACTCCTCGTGCTCTCCGCGACCGTGCCTACGACTTTTTTTTATTTTCTGCTCTTTGTACGAGCGATTGTAGAAAACGAAGTTCAGTTTTACTAGCTCTTTATCGCTGCACCGTTGGTTAGTTTGCAAAGTTGAGGACGAAGAGTCAGTGGATCGACCTGATGGAGGTCAATGATGAAAGCGTTGCGAGTACAAGTCAGTGTACGAGTGCATGCCGTCAGTCCGATGATACAGAGCTATACTGGGCACAGAAAGAAGCTATCAAGTTTTGAAAAAAAAAATTAGAACGCTCGCTGAAATTAGGATTGCGTGCGTACGACATGTCCGATTGCATTGCTGAAGCTTCGGACACCGAGGTCGTCGAATCATCGTATACTCTCCAGGCTAAAGATGCCTACCGTCTCTCGGAAATGCATGCAGTGTGATCTCTTCTTCAGTTGTTAAATAACGGGACAGACCCCACACAGCACCTTCTAGGCACTTTAGTTGATCACGTCAATTCACTGACTCCTCGTCTTCTACCTTTTAGCACCTTCTAGGCACTTTAGTTGATCACGTCAATTCACTGACTCCTCTTCTTCTACCTTTTAGCACCTTCTAGGCACTTTAGTTGATCACGTCAATTCACTGACTCCTCTTCTTCTACCTTTTAGCACCTTCTAGGCACTTTAGTTGATCACGTCAATTCACTGACTCCTCTTCTACCTTTTAGCACCTTCTCGGCACTTTAGTTGATCACGTCAATTCACTGACTCCTCTTCTTCTACCTTTTAGCACCTTCTAGGCACTTTAGTTGATCACGTCAATTCACTGACTCCTCTTCTACCTTTTAGCACCTTCTAGGCACTTTAGTTGATCACGTCAATTCACTGACTCCTCTTCTTCTACCTTTTAGCACCTTCTAGGCACTTTAGTTGATCACGTCAATTCACTGACTCCTCTTCTTCTACCTTTTAGCACCTTCTAGGCACTTTAGTTGATCACGTCAATTCACTGACTCCTCTTCTTCTACCTTTTAGCACCTTCTAGGCACTTTAGTTGATCACGTCAATTCACTGACTCCTCTTCTTCTACCTTTTAGCACCTTCTAGGCACTTTAGTTGATCACGTCAATTCACTGACTCCTCTTCTTCTTCCTTTTAGCACCTTCTAGGCACTTTAGTTGATCACGTCAATTCACTGACTCCTCTTCTTCTACCTTTTAGCACCTTATAGGCACTTTAGTTGATCACGTCAATTCACTGACTCCTCTTCTTCTACCTTTTAGCACCTTCTAGGCACTTTAGTTGATCACGTCAATTCACTGACTCCTCTTCTTCTACCTTTTAGCACCTTCTAGGCACTTTAGTTGATCACGTCAATTCACTGACTCCTCTTCTTCTACCTTTTAGCACCTTCTAGGCACTTTAGTTGATCACGTCAATTCACTGACTCCTCTTCTTCTTCCTTTTAGCACCTTCTAGGCACTTTAGTTGATCACGTCAATTCACTGACTCCTCTTCTTCTACCTTTTAGCACCTTATAGGCACTTTAGTTGATCACGTCAATTCACTGACTCCTCTTCTTCTACCTTTTAGCACCTTCTAGGCACTTTAGTTGATCACGTCAATTCACTGACTCCTCTTCTTCTACCTTTTAGCACCTTCTAGGCACTTTAGTTGATCACGTCAATTCACTGACTCCTCTTCTTCTACCTTTTAGCACCTTCTAGGCACTTTAGTTGATCACGTCAATTCACTGACTCCTCTTCTTCTACCTTTTAGCACCTTCTAGGCACTTTAGTTGATCACGTCAATTCACTGACTCCTCTTCTTCTACCTTTTAGCACCTTCTAGGCACTTTAGTTGATCACGTCAATTCACTGACTCCTCTTTTTCTACCTTTTAGCACCTTCTAGGCACTTTAGTTGATCACGTCAATTCACTGACTCCTCTTCTTCTACCTTTTAGCACCTTCTAGGCACTTTAGTTGATCACGTCAATTCACTGACTCCTCTTCTTCTACCTTTTAGCACCTTCTAGGCACTTTAGTTGATCACGTCAATTCACTGACTCCTCTTCTTCTACCTTTTAGCACCTTCTAGGCACTTTAGTTGGTCACGTCAATTCACTGACTCCTCTTTTTCTACCTTTTAGCACCTTCTAGGCACTTTAGTTGATCACGTCAATTCACTGACTCCTCTTCTTCTACCTTTTAGCACCTTCTAGGCACTTTAGTTGATCACGTCAATTCACTGACTCCTCTTCTTCTACCTTTTAGCACCTTCTAGGCACTTTAGTTGATCACGTCAATTCACTGACTCCTCTTCTTCTACCTTTTAGCACCTTCTAGGCACTTTAGTTGATCACGTCAATTCACTGACTCCTCTTCTTCTACCTTTTAGCACCTTCTAGGCACTTTAGTTGATCACGTCAATTCACTGACTCCTCTTCTTCTGCCTTTTAGCACCTTCTAGGCACTTTAGTTGATCACGTCAATTCACTGACTCCTCTTCTTCTACCTTTTAGCACCTTCTAGGCACTTTAGTTGATCACGTCAATTCACTGACTCCTCTTCTACCTTTTAGCACCTTCTCGGCACTTTAGTTGATCACGTCAATTCACTGACTCCTCTTCTTCTACCTTTTAGCACCTTCTAGGCACTTTAGTTGATCACGTCAATTCACTGACTCCTCTTCTTCTACCTTTTAGCACCTTCTAGGCACTTTAGTTGATCACGTCAATTCACTGACTCCTCTTCTTCTACCTTTTAGCACCTTCTAGGCACTTTAGTTGATCACGTCAATTCACTGACTCCTCTTCTTCTACCTTTTAGCACCTTCTAGGCACTTTAGTTGATCACGTCAATTCACTGACTCCTCTTCTTCTACCTTTTAGCACCTTCTAGGCACTTTAGTTGATCACGTCAATTCACTGACTCCTCTTCTTCTACCTTTTAGCACCTTCTAGGCACTTTAGTTGATCACGTCAATTCACTGACTCCTCTTCTTCTACCTTTTAGCACCTTCTAGGCACTTTAGTTGATCACGTCAATTCACTGACTCCTCTTCTTCTACCTTTTAGCACCTTCTAGGCACTTTAGTTGATCACGTCAATTCACTGACTCCTCTTCTTCTACCTTTTAGCACCTTCTAGGCACTTTAGTTGATCACGTCAATTCACTGACTCCTCTTCTTCTACCTTTTAGCACTTTCTAGGCACTTTAGTTGATCACGTCAATTCACTGACTCCTCTTCTTCTACCTTTTAGCACCTTCTAGGCACTTTAGTTGATCACGTCAATTCACTGACTCCTCCTCTTCTACCTTTTAGCACCTTCTAGGCACTTTAGTTGATCACGTCAATTCACTGACTCCTCTTCTTCTACCTTTTAGCACCTTCTAGGCACTTTAGTTGATCACGTCAATTCACTGACTCCTCTTCTTCTACCTTTTAGCCCCTTCTAGGCACTTTAGTTGATCACGTCAATTCACTGACTCCTCTTCTTCTACCTTTTAGCACCTTCTAGGCACTTTAGTTGATCACGTCAATTCACTGACTCCTCTTCTTCTACCTTTTAGCACCTTCTAGGCACTTTAGTTGATCACGTCAATTCACTGACTCCTCTTCTTCTACCTTTTAGCACCTTCTAGGCACTTTAGTTGATCACGTCAATTCACTGACTCCTCTTCTTCTACCTTTTAGCACCTTCTAGGCACTTTAGTTGATCACGTCAATTCACTGACTCCTCTTCTTCTACCTTTTAGCACCTTCTAGGCACTTTAGTTGATCACGTCAATTCACTGACTCCTCTTCTTCTACCTTTTAGCACCTTCTAGGCACTTTAGTTGATCACGTCAATTCACTGACTCCTCTTCTTCTACCTTTTAGCACCTTCTAGGCACTTTAGTTGATCACGTCAATTCACTGACTCCTCTTCTTCTACCTTTTAGCACCTTCTAGGCACTTTAGTTGATCACGTCAATTCACTGACTCCTCTTCTTCTACCTTTTAGCACCTTCTAGGCACTTTAGTTGATCACGTCAATTCACTGACTCCTCTTCTTCTACCTTTTGGCACCTTTTAGGCACTTTAGTTTTTTTTCATTTTTTCATTTTCATTTATTATACTCTCAGGGCCCGAAGGCATTACAGAGAGGAGTGGAAATATATACATCAATATAAGGTGAACAATAAAAACAAAACGCAAAAAACAAACAAAACACAAGGTACAGAATCGCTATGGAACATTGTTAAGAACATCAGTTATGGCGATTTTAAAATCAGCAGCATCAGTAAGTGAGACTACGGATGCGGGAAGGCGGTTCCAGTCGACGGAGGTCAGAGGTAGGAAGGAGGCATAAAAGGTGGAAGTGATGCAGTAGGGGATTCCTACTTTTAGTGGATGATCGGTGCGCGGCGATATGTATGATGGTTCTGAAATTAATGAGGCTCGAAGTGCTGGGTTAGAGTGATAAATTTTGTGAAATAAGCAGAGGCGAGCTATTTTTCTACGAAAGGAGAGATCACGTCAATTCACTGACTCCTCTTTTTCTACCTTTTAGCACCTTCTAGGCACTTTAGTTGATCACGTCAATTCACTGACTCCTCTTCTTCTACCTTTTAGCACCTTCTAGGCACTTTAGTTGATCACGTCAATTCACTGACTCCTCTTCTTCTACCTTTACAGCAACATTAAGCAATAAAAAACAAATAAAAGAAACCTTGTCTGTTTGGATATCGCTCGTGGCGGTGCGGAGAATAACAAAAATATTTAAAAAATATTACACGCCCTCGCGGTAAGCACGAGGAGGGATACAACTCACGTGACTTCCGGCGATGCCTCCCTTCTGACCGCCCCGACACCTTGCGGTACACTGTTACGTCACAGTGCACTGGCGGGAACTTTGACTTGGGCCTCGTATTTCTATTTTTATAAAAGAAACTACGCACCTCTATAGTGTAACAATTTTTTTGTAATCTCCTGACATGTCATTTCAACGCATCGCATGAAAAAACAAATTTTTTTTTGGCGTGTCACAGGCCCTTTAAATGTCCTCCTGTAATTTTATTGCTCCATTTATCGCATATTAAGCGAAGTAAAAAGAAATGTAATTTTGAATTTAAAAGAAATATTATGAAGGAAAATGAACGAGACCGATTAATCGAATAAATAATCGATTAAAGGGTAATGATTAATCGGGTTAATATTTTTAAGCGACGCCCAGCCCTACGTACCTGCCGAAAAGGGAATATTTTTTACGCGGCATCATTTCGAAATAATAGCTGGCTGAGAAAGACAGCGTTCCCACGGTCAAAAAGAAGTCGCAAGGACTGCAGGGAAGCTGCAATATTGCTCGAACGTCTCAGGAAAAGGAGCTCACCCTCGACTAAGATTACTGCAGCCCTGTCAAAGAAGCAGAGGTCTCGCGTGAAGCGACATCCATCCAGAACATGACAGTCCATCGCCACTTGCATGTTTTAACACATGGTCCCAGCTAAATTCACACAAAGGCTCGCCATGAAACATCATTTGTCGGTTCACAAGGCAGCACGTTTTCTGCTGACCATGCTTCTTCTGATAATTGCACCATGACAGCAAGGTCCTTCTATTCGTGGAAGGAGACATAAATTGTATTTTGGGGTCATAGATATTGATAACAATTATAATCTATAATAGAATATTTTATTTTACCCGTATCGCGTCTAAACAATAGGAAAGATATCTACGACTTTGCAATATTTCTGTGCCACAAATTTCTGAGAGCTTTAGGTGCTTCCTTTGTATACATCTTTTTTTTTTTGGAAAAGGGGGGGGGGGCGGTGTTCTGGTAGCATTCCGTCAAGAACCATTCTTGTCCGTAAAGGGTACAACAAAATTGACTGTCAGCTTGTTCATGGTCACGTGACCTTGTGGACCCCATTGGTCTGCAACTATCAGTGTGGTCACGTGGTGCACGTGACACCACAAACAATGACCACGTGACCCCCGCGTATTGTCGTCACGTGACCCTGTAGTAACTATACTCCGTGTCACCTTATGTTGTACAGCAGAGAAGGCTAGAAGCGCGAGCTCATAGCGTTGGAGGCTGATCTTAACGCACAAGAGCTTGTGCCGCCGAGATGTGCCCTAGAGCAAGGAGCTCGCGCTTGCAGCCTTTTCAGCGGTACATCATAAAGTAAAACAGAGTATAGTTGTGGGATATTTCTCGTGTGGGGACGTGGTGCACCGAACCAGAGTATATACCAAAAGAGCTTGCGTGAGGAGGCTGCTGAGGAAGCTTTTGGAGGGAAAAGCAGAAGGCAAAAAGTGCGAATTAGGCTATCCTGTCGTCTTGGTGCCGGGAGCTATTTTCGGAAGGTTAAAGGAGCGATGCAACAATTTTTGTACTTTGCGCAAATACCGCTTAAAACGGATCCCTAACGTTAATGACCTATGAAACACGCGTTCGTTTTTCACCCCACGCAACAGAAGGCCAAGAAAAAAATCAAAGAAAAACGAGCAGCGTTCACCCTTTCAACTCGCAGCCAGAACAAGCGGCCACGTGATCTGGAGCCGATTATATGCCGCCAGTGTTGATCATAGCCACGCGCTGGGGTTGCCAAAGCGCAGGACACGCGCTGAGTTCCAGACATTGTTATGGCTCGGCTGTTGTCGTTGCAGCGATTGGACACGGGTCACTACCCGGATGCTTCTCGAGCTAGCAATTATCACGAGCCCAAGTCGAGTGCCCACGCAATGCTCGGGTCCAATCTATGAACCGCATTCAAATATCGTCACTTGGGTGTACTGCGATCCCCGAGTTACGTCATCCAATTTTGCAAAGGAGAGGTTGAATGAAAATGATCGCTTTTGTCCTTGAAATTACAACACAACAAAGGAGTTTCTTGGCCAGTGCCGTTGCGTGTGAGTATCCTTGAGTCCCAGGTGTGCCAGTAAGCTCGTGTCAAGTGAAAAACATTCCAATTGAATATCGTTGCACCGCTCCTTTAAGAAATTCGAAGAAATTGCGTCAGCAGGTGAAATTCACACGTGCCGCGTAATTGGGTATGCCTCAATGGTATCAATACACCGGGAGAGCATTTTTATATTTATAATAATTATTAATGGGAAAGCATTAACCATCCCATGGAGTGGATCTGGCGGTGTTTGTGACCGTGAAAAAACGCGAAGGATATGCCCCTTCTCCCATTGGCTGAGCAAAACGACTCCTAGGCAGCCATTGGCAGCTGCTTCACGAGAGCGCGCGCTCGCTCTCTTGGCAGGTGTTGTGAAGGGGGGGAGGGGGGGGGGGGGGGGGGCTGCGGCCGCTTTACGAGAGCGCGCGCTCGGCAACCTGGGCAGTAGCGAATCGTGGCCGTCCACGCCTGTACACCGCAGACGAACTAAGGGAGCGGAAGAACGACATTGGATGCTGTCGCATTCACAACTCATAAGGAAGCCACAAAAATCGCATGAGAAGATTCCATTTCCGGCTATCGCACAGCTCGGTATGTATAGCATCACATTCCAGGAGAAAATTTTGATGTTTATAATAATTATTTTTCTGTGATTTTTTTCAATCTCGTCCCTCGTACCACAAGTCACCTCTCTTCTCTGTGGCGACAAGTCCGAACGTGTTTTTTTTAGCAGGTGCCCCTGGCTCAGAAAGCCACACGAATCACCTGAGGAGATTCAATTTTCCTCTATGAGGTAGCGGGTTATGTCTAGTATCATGTTTCAGGAGAGAAATTTTATGTTTATAATAATTACTTTTCTGTGGTTTTCTCAATCTCCTCCCTCATACCGCAAGTCGCCCTGGGCTGTTGCCCCTGGCTCAGGAAGCCTCAAGCATTGCCGAAGAGGGTTCAATATTCACCTCCGAACTTTTCTGTCCCTTTTTTATTGAACCTGTCAACAAATTAGAGGGTAATCGTCATCTTGCGGCTTGTCTAATAAACAAAATTATTAAGCCGCTGTGGTACACTTCTTTAACCATTTTGATTAAAAAAAATAAGACGCTAGATATTTAAACAGTGTTTCCCTAGTACGTGGACAAATGTAGCCAGTGAAGTGTACGACTGCTAACCTTAATGCGTTACGGGGTACACAACCGCACGCCGGTATGGGGACCTGATTCAGGGCTAAACGGAAGAGGATTGAGCACAGCATTCCTGGGTTCCACAGCAAACGTCGTTCGCGAGCTTTTCATTTATAACCATAAAAACGACGAAGAGCGGTTGCGTTGGGAAGCAAGAGGACCGGGCGAAAGCGCGCGACTGAACGAGCCTGGAACGATATTGTACAGCTGCCGTGGGGCAAGCAGCCCAACATCGCTTTTCATCAACGTTGGCTTACGACATCGGTAACAGCATAACTCGGGCCCTCCTTTTGGACAAGCAGTGAGCCAAATTCCACAGCCTTCGCATCTTGGCGTGGTTTCCGGACTCAGAACTCCCGCACAAACGTCGCAGACATGCCGCCGCCTCAAAAGCGTAAACGATCGTCGAGTCCACAAGATTCGCGAAGACCCAAAAGCGTTCCCGACTTGCACTCGTACTTCAGGGAACGGCTCCTAGACGTAAATGCTCCATGCACAAATACTTACAGTTCTACGTCTGCGTCGATCATGGAATTTCGGCAAGAGCGCTGCTGGATCGCCAAGAACCTTGGCATATGGAACAGACTCCTGCACCCTGTCGGCATCGAACTTCTAGAAACTGTTTCGGGGAGGCTGATGCTTCGAACGTTCGCCAACTGCAACCCAAGCGCGTCGGAGTATTGTGTCGTCTCCGTTTTCTTGATGAAGCGGTTGTTGAACAATCACCACTGTGTTCAGGAAGTTGAGCTCAGCTACGCGGGCGAACTGTTCGACGACGAGAGGCAACCTCTGAGTCAGATCCACCCCACCTCTGGCATCCGACAAATTACACTCAATGGACATCGAATGAACAAGCCCCAACTTTGTCAGCTTGTTCGCGTCATGCTCCGAGGAGATCCCGCCCAAATGAAGCTTCACCACGTTTCTTTCGGTGCCACCGAAATGACCGCGTTGGTTCAGAGCATCGAACGACCGAACACGCGACTCACAGACCTCGATCTTTCCGACAATAGGCTGAGGGGCCGCGACTGCCTAGCTTTGCTCAAGGCCATCGAGACTTCCAATACCATCAAATGCCTGAAGCTCGATTCTAATATGGTCGGCGTACGAGGGGCGCAGCGCTTCGCCCAGTTGCTGAGAACCAACAAGACTTTGCTGAGTGTTAGCCTCTTCAAGACGAAAATAAACGACAAAGGCGCGGTTGCGATTGGCCAAGCCCTTGAGACGAACAGCACACTCGAGATCCTCATGATAGGTGGGAACTCCATCGGTCCCACAGGTGCTCAAGCCATCGCCTCATCCCTTGAGCTGAACACCTCCTTGACCTACCTCGATCTTCAGCGCAATGACCTGGATAACAGCGGTGCCGTTTTCCTCGCTCGGATGCTCCAATCCAACAAGACGCTTCGGACACTTGACATATGCAGAAGTTTCATCCGCGGCGACGGTGTAGTTGCAATCGCTGATTCACTCACGAACAACAGGACGCTCCTGGAGCTCTCCATTGACGGGAACATGTTCACTGAAGAAGCGGTTGTGGCGTTTGCGCGCCTCGTCGCCTCCAACAAGACGCTGAAGCACTTTCATGCCTCGCCAGGTTTCTTGCTCAGGTCAGCAGCGTCATTCAACGAATTTGTCGAAGCCTTGGCGCTCAACCGATGGCTTGAAGGCATCAAATTGTCTGTGGTGCACCCCTGCTCGATGCAGACACTCTCACAAAGGCTGCGATGCCACGAAACGCTTCGAGACCTTTCTATCCAGACCGACGCACTCGACACGAGTCTTCTGTTCTGCGCCCTGGCCTCCAACCGATCGGTGCGAAAATTCGAAATAGACAGCGTCCTGAGCTTGAGGAGTCACATGGCCTTGGCGAATCTTCTTCGCGTCACAAAAACCATCCGCTGGATAACTCTCTCGGACAAGGTTCGCAACACGTCCCTGATGTGGCTCGTGCGCGGACTGGCGTTCAACTCGAGCATCTGGACGTTCCGCGTTGGTTCTCACAAACTAGGTGTCAGCCTCTGCAGAACGATTGCCACAATGCTTGTGGAGAACAGCACGCTCAGCGCTTTAATCCTGAACGATGCTCCCGTTGCCGAACTTGGCCTTGTAACCCTGGCGGGCGGCGTGTCCTCCAATCAAGTTCTTCAGAAGCTGTCCGTTGCCTATCCCGCGTCTAGCGTCGCTGGATTTAGTGTCAGCCAATGTCTGCGAAGGAACTGCGCCCTCCTCAACCGCGCGCTCCAGTTCGTGCTCAAGATTGCGACGAACAAGAGCTCTGCGGCAGCCTTTCAGGTATATCGGCGGAGCGAGTACTTCACGTACGAAATTTCTCTGCTTCGGACGAGTGAATCAGCGTTGTCCGCTGATTCACTTGTCCGAGAAGCGAACAAGTACATCCAGGAGAACTACTTCGTGATCACCGGTGTGGTCAAGGACGAGCTGGTTTGCCTGAGGCCGCATAGGAGGACAGCGCTCACCGCGCAGCTTGATCAACTGAACGTCTACTGCCTCTACGTGATCACCTCCTTTCTGAAGGTGTCCGACGTTAAAGACTGATGCGCCAGGCTGCGCTGGAGCACGCCTTACGCGCACGGAAGAAATGAAGCGGGATATTCCGTGTTCTCCAGCTATATAGTGTATTTGGTTCGTTTTAATTCTTGAACAATGAAAAAAAAAAATTCTGACGTAAATGTTATACTAAAGTATATTTTTTTTAAATACATCTCTATTTAAAAATGCCACCAGTGTATGTTTGTTGTTTTTGTTTTTTTTTTGGATTTGCTTCTCAGCTCACGTTATCAGCGAATATCCTTCTGTGTATTCTTTGGGTGTCTGCAATGGTAATTGGGCCAAAATCTTTCCACTGTCCAAAGGCACATACTGGCACTATTAGGGGCGAGATGCTCTGGTGGCGCCCTCCTCTGGTTCCCTCTCGTGACGTCATTACCTTGCGAAAAACAAGTGAAATCATTGCGCCCTCAAAGCTACTCTGCCAACATCGTCAAAATTGAAGTCCTTGCTTTTATTTATTCACAAAACATATTCGGTTAGATTTTTTTTATTCATCTGGTCTTTCTATTTATCTTTTACGCACTCTTTCTCCCTTTTTTCACTGCCAGTGCTTCAATGAATCAGTGAGCAGATAACGTCAGTGCCTGCATTAATTTCCCTTTTATGAATCCTCGCTCATACGCGTTCATCGGACCGCACGCACTCCGCGTCTCGCAGCTAGAGGGCGGAGAAAGACAATACAGGGCGTGGAAGCCGTGGAGGGCGTCGAGCCCCGTCGGAAAGTCCTCCGCTCCAGTCAAGACGGACAAATGGGATAAAATTGAGAGGGTGAACAACGAAACGTACGAGGAAAAGCAGGCAACTGTTCGTTTAGAAAGCTCGTCTTCTTTTTATCCCTACTACATTAAACAGATCATGAGAACAAACCAGCGGTTTCATTTATGCACACGTCCATAGTTTTACGGTGAGATGACCAATACCTCCGAGAAGACAAGACCTGCCTCTTCGTGGCTGCCGCTTGGGGCGTGTTGGGGACCCACCAACAATGAATTCAGTCACGCTCAAGGACCCAATGATTACGAAAAATATGTTTGCTGCTTCTTGATGTTAATTCGTTTTTGTTCCTCGGAAGTAAAACTGTCTGTCAAAGAGTAGAACCACTAAATATTCCAAGCTTAAAGTAGCGGCACCGCGTTCTCCGATTTCCTTGTGAACACCGCCATTTTGGTAATTAGGGCAGAGCGAGCGCAGTGGGGGATAGCTAAAGATTCGAGAATGCGACTTCCTGGCCTTTAGGTACGGCGACGGGAGCCCCAGGCGACATAGTTTTGCTCTGTTTCTGTCTCTATTCAGCGTTTCTGAACGACAAAACACCGTTTTCTGCGATCTCAAAGAAAGCTTCAGATGAATGGTAACAATCATTTTAAGCTACAAGATGGGTCAAGTGTCGTGACCCTGAAGTAAAACTTGTGTAGTGAACTCTATCAAGGACTGTCCGTCCAGTGTCTAACGATTTCTTAGGGATTTGTTTCTTTCATTTTGTCTCCGGTCACCTGTGATGACGGCGCAAGACTCGGAATATTGTCACGAATAAAAACACGAACTTCAATAATAACACTTAAAAGGAACGTTTAATGCGGCGAACTTGTGCCGAGAAACATAAAGTAATGAAGTCCGTACATAAAAAGTGTCCCTCCCTTCCCCTTCCCCCTCCCCCCCCCCCCCCCCCCCCCAAAAAAAAAAAAATAAATTTACAGGTTTTTTTTTTTTTGTTGCACAAATAAACTACGCATCGCCGAACGCTCATTCTGCGCCCAAGGGTAGCGCTAGAGGTCCGAATCGGACGTTAAGGTTCAGCGCGAACCGATATTTCATTCAAAAGTTATAAATGATTTTATAAAAGTTTCAACGGGAAAATGGAGCCGATTTTCGTCCATTTTCGGTTTCTGCGGCCATAGAACTCCATGTAATCGAGAGCTCCGTCAATCACCATTTTGCCAGTGAAATTTAAAAAAAAGAACAATCACACAACTTTTGAATAATGTATCGGTTCGTGATAAATCTTTGGCATCTGGTTGGGACCTCTAGCGCTACTTTTGGGTGGAAAATGAGCGTTCGGCGATGCGTAGTTCATGTTTGCGGTTAAAAAAAGATCAAGGTACACCTAACCACTTTTTATGAGTTGTGAATGCGAAAGCATGTACATGATTCTTGCTCTACGCGTGTTGGTGCGCTGGCTGGCGCTGATCTGGGAGTGACTAGAGTTCCTGTATAGACGATTGCAAGCTGGGCGACTGGTCGCCGCCATGTCTTTGCTCGAGCAGGCACGCCCGTGCGATTACGAGCTTGCGAAAGGTACGTTCACCCGCGCGTTGCACGCGCTTGCACGCATGGGGCACCACTTGTGGCGCCATGCTTGCAATTGTCTATAGGCTCCCCACTGGAGCCAGAGTTGCGCGTCTGTTTTCCACGTGCCGCCGCGCCGCTATTCGCCGAGGTCCGATCACGTGAGGATCCGCATCAAATGCTGTGCAGGAAAGTAGACGGTGCACGCGCCCCGACAGTGCGTTCCCCTGCATTTGAGCGCGCCGCGCGCCTCGAACGCGCGGCGCCGCTATTCGCCGAATTTAGTCACGTGAGGAGCAGGATCAACATGCCGTGCAGGAAAGACGGCGCTGCGGGAATGAACGCGCAACTTGGCGCTGTCGACGGCACTGCGCATGCGCAGATGCTTCACTCCTCCCGAATTCGGTTTGTGCGCACGCGCAGTGCCCACACCTGGTGTGGGCAAATGTGGGCGTGTTTGTAAACAGCGTGTCGGTCTATAGGCTCCCTACGGGAGCCAGAGTTGCGCGTTCATCCCCGTAGCGCAGTCTTTCCTGCACGGCATGTTGATCCTGCTCCTCACGTGACTGACTCCGGCGAATATCGGCTCCACGCGTTCGAGGCGCGCGGCGCGCTCAGAAGCAGGGGAACGCACGGCGGGGCGCGTGCAACGTCTACTTTGCTGCACGGCACTTGATCCGGTCCCTCATCACTCTAAAAAAAGCCCGTGCGTCTCTTTTCCCGCACAACATTCGGAGATCCAATCACCGAAACTTACGGAGGCAGCTCAGCGAATGACAATGCCGAAACATATGTTTAGACCAAAAAACGCAGTCGGGGATGTGACATTAAGCAATGCAAGCGTGACGTTGTGCATTGCTTAATGTCGCAATTCAGACTGCGTTTTTTGGTCTAAACATATGTTTCGGGATGAACATTCGCTGAGCTGCCTCCGTAAGTTGTGGTGATTGGCTCTCCGAATGTTGTGCGGGAAAGTACACCCACGCGCTTTTTTTTAGAGTGCACGTAATCACGCAACTCTGGCTCCCGTAGGGAGCCTATACAGTAACTCTAGCGCTGACGGACACGCAGCGCTAGAGTGGCGCTGCGTGTCCGGCGAATGGGAGCCTGGTCCGGGTATCGAACTTGGGACCTCTCCATTACAGGTGGAGCGCTCTACCAACTGAGCTAACCAGGGGTTAGACGTCAGTAGAGCAAACGGGTTTTATCAACCGCCACCAGTCTAAACCAACAAGGGTGAAGCTTGCAATTTAAGGTTATGATTATAATGCAATTAAATGCAAAGGTGCAAGCGAGCTGGACAAGAATGACGAAAATGATCCCTGGAGAGGGGAAACAAGAGGGACAAAGGACAAACACAAATCTCCAAACTCCACTGGCAGACGAGGGCCTTAAATGACATTTACGTAAATTACATTCAGGTCGACCGTGCCAGACGAGAGCTGTAACTGTCATTCAGCTCATATTTATTGCGATTTCCGCAGCAAAGTCGAATCAAGCAAGTGCAGCATCTTTGTGTTACAACGATTGTTAACGCAGCGATTTACCCTTTTTGTTTTTCAGAAAGAAAAACACAAGCAACGCCAAAGGAAACCAAAAGAAGTATCGTCCGTACCCGCGAAGACGATGTTCTTAGCCTCACGCCGGGCGCTTTTCAGCCGTGCCTCAAGAGTGTACTAGAATACAGTAGCGCACATCAAAGACAAAGATAATTCGACCTCCTCGCGCGAGGCTACATCGTCTGTTATGCGAGTTGTGAACCAGCGAATCGGGGGGGGGGGGGGGGGGGGGGTTAATGTCCATACAGGTGCCGGGAGACGTCTAAGAAGTTGGAAACGGTGAAATGGTATAAAAGACAAAAAAACAACAAATAAACACGACGAGCTTTCTACAGCCCGGCAGGTGAAGAAAAAAAACACGATGGAAGGCGACGGAGAGCCTACTCGGCGTTGTCTTACTTGGTCTTTCATATATTTGTACATGCCTTGTCCATTTTTCTAGTGGTTATAGTGACCGGTCATACGAAAAATTGTGTTTTCTTTTCGGCTATTCTCCCCATCCTGATGTTTTCTATTTTGCTGACCTTGCTCACCTTATGCTGCTGGACGTTCTGATCGTATTTCTCCAGTTATTGAATTATGCTCATATTTTTACAAAGTAACGAGTAATTAAAGTAATCCGTTACCAATATTTTGTAGCGAAATTACATTACAAATAAGTTACGAAAAAAGTAACGTGGAAAATTACTTCAAATGTAACAGATTACAAGTATACCTTTACTTGTAACGGATTATTTCCCAAGTCTGGTCCCAGACAACTGTTACTGAGAGCACTGGGAGTGGCCATGCGGAAAGTCACGATGCGGGGTCTGCCATCACGTAGCACCGAGAAACTACATAGAAAGTACAAACTCCAACTTCACCTACAAAATTTATGGCAACTTGAATTGCGACACCAGTAATGTACAGCGTGATTCAAGGAGACGTCAGGATCTTTAAATCGACCGCAAAATTTAGTTTCTTAACCTATCCCCCTACGACTTTGTGCAGCGTTGCCCACAGATGGTGCATTTGTTTTTGTGAAATTTGCAAAGAGCGAACTTACCTGAAGAAAAAGTAAAAAAAGAAAAAGGCTTGGCTCCTATGGAAACGCAGCGAAGCCAAGCCACCGGTCTTAAAACAACACGGCGCCGTTTCGAACGGGAGACAAGAGATGGCGCAAGCGGTCGCGAGGCCAACTGCCGCCAACGAACGAGCATACGACGCCGAGAGCCGGCGTCTTTAGCAGACAAGAAACTGCAGTTCCTTGTTGTTACCGAGCCTGCTTTTGTTTCTAGGACGGTCGCCGCCTGCGGAACGAGCGCCACTTTTGAGTTGAAAAGATCGCCTGCTATAAACGCCGGCTCTCGGCGCCGTACGCTGGTTCGTTGGCAGCGTTCGCTGCGCCATCTTTTGTCTCCCGTGCGAAACGGCGCCGTGTTGTTTGAAGACCGGTGGCGTCGCAGCGTTTCCATAGGAGCTAAGCCTTTTTTTTCCTTTACTTTTTCCTCAGGTATGTTCGCTCTTTGCAAATTTTACAAAAAAAAAAAAAATGCACCATGTGTGGGCAACGCTGCACAAAGTCGTAGCGCGATTGGTTAAGAAACTGAATTTTGCGGTCGATTTGAAGAGCCTGGCGTCTCCTTGAATCACCCTGTAGTATACCTTTTACAATGCAGCACTTTCGGTGTGCAGTACGTGGGCCAGACAGAGACGCCTTTCCGGTTGCTGTTTAATAATTACAAAGCGCATGCCAAATCAATCCCCACACTCCCCTTTTCAAAACATGTTAGCATGCCAAAACTTGCATTCGATTAGATCAAATTTACCTTTTTACAGTCTGGTTTCAAAAGGAACCGAGATCGCGAACAAAAAGAATCGTACGTACCTTATTCACCAGTTTAAAACTATCAAAGCCGGGATCAATGAACATCCCGGCATTATGTCTTCCATTCACGCGGTGAACACGCACGATCCTCCTTTGTTTGCGTGAGCGTACACATTCCACAGGCTGTAGGCCATCCACGCTGCATTTTATTTTACGTGAATGTCGTTCTAATATTTTAAACTGAAAAGGCAGCTGGTAACATGTTTTATCTAACGCAGTAATCTTTTTTTTTAATTTTTTTGTGGCTTTGCGTTTATTTATTTCTATCTTTGCCGAGCATTTGGCGCCTACTGTTTTGTGGCTGCCTCTCCGTTTTCGGTCAGTCAGATTTTCCGGTGTACGGGTCTTTTTCTCCCCAGCCAGATATACACGTTTGCAAGTCCAGCTTCAGGGTGCTGCCATCTTGTTCGCTGGGGTGCGCTTGGACGCGTCCAATTCGATTACGCAGCCTTGCTAATGCGCCATAATTGGATTATGGCCGCGCCTAAGCGCACCACACTGAGCAAGATGGCGGCGCCCCGAGACCGCACTTGCCAACGTGTATACGCTGGGGGCTTATCCTTCGGGCTAGGCCCCAAATGATCGGCTTTTGTAGCGATAACTGTGTCGACTTTATCGTGGATCTCTTGAAGGAGCCAGGTGTTTTGAATTAGCATAATTCCTTGACGTCATGGCCCACGTGATGTAGCCAAGGTGTGTCAATATTGCGTCTCATCATGTAACCAGTCTTGAAAAAGGTCTGTCTCTGGCCGAAACGTCGACGAACTTTGCGAATAATATGTTATAAAACTCCAAACAACCGTGTCAAGTACGTTTTCCTGCTGTGCAGAATTTCAAAACTAAAATATCAGAGCAGCGCGGATGGCGTTTTGACAGATAGGTTGTACGGCGAGGCGGACATTACACTCCGAAAAAAAAAAAATGAAACTACCAGACGACTAATTAACAAAAAATCACTAATCAAAATTTTATTTACGGTTTTTAGAGCAGTAATTTATATGACAGATTTGGAGGCACTGCTTGTTGAAGATCAGCCCAATTTTTAAAAATCCCGAAAAGCGCACGTGGTTTGAGATAATAATTGTCGAAATTTTGACATTCCGTCCAGCGGAAACCGAAACCAAGCGCATGAGGAGCGCCGGAAGCACCGTGGCCATCCTACGTCGGAGGGCAAAGCCCAGCCATCCTGGATGACGCGTCTCGCCATCCAGGATGGCCGGTTCCTCCCCGTGTTACGGTTGCGAGGCTTTTTAAACAGTTTCTTGAAACAGGTTCCGTGGGTAACCGGAGATGCGAGAGAACTGTGACTTCAAATCAAAATTTTGAGATTGACATTCTTGCGTTTGTACGAGCCAGCCCTGAAACCAGCACCCGACAAATTACTCGAGACTCAGGAAGCAGTGTCATCTCTGTTTTGAGGGTGCTAAGGAGGCAAAACTTCCATCCTTTTTATATGTGTCTCCACCAAGATCTTACGGATTTGGACTTTCAAAAGCGGCGAGAATTCTGGCAACTGGGCCCTGATCCAGACAGACGAGGACGACGACTTCCTTCACAAGGTAATTTGGACATACGAGGCGCGAAGTTCTGCTGGGACGGTAACATCAACGTGCAAAACGCCCATTTTTGGTCGGACCATGATCCTCATTGGTTGAGGCAGCACAAGCACCAAGCCCAGTGGTTCGTAAATGTGTGGTGCGGAATTTTAGGCAATAGAGTTATCGGACCCTATTTCTTTGAAGGTAACCTTAATGGCAAAGGCCGCCCTTGTCGCCTCAAGACATACTTCTTGGAAGGAGTCGTGGACCACTTCGCCTGCGATCTGCCCCTCGGAGCCTTCAGCATACTTGGCTTCAGCACGACGGCGCACCCCCTCACTCCTTGGCTCGTGCTAGAATCTGGCTCAATGAGAACTTTCCAGGTCTGTGGATCGGACGCTTCGGGCTCATCTTCTGGCCTCCGAGGTCGCCCGCCTTGACACCTATAGACTTCCTTCTCTGGGGGTACATTAAAGGGCTGGTGTATGTCACAGAGCCGCTTAATGTGGCTGACCTCAAACAGAGGATAGTCTCCGCATGTGCCAGCATCCGCGCAGATGCGATCCACAGAGCTGTGAGCTCAATGAAGAAGCGATTCACGCTGTGCATTGCAGCGGAGGGAGGGCACTTTAATAATTTTATTTAAAATGATTTTTTTTCTGCTGAGTTATGCATTCGGCAAGTGTTGTTTGTATCAGGTATCGGTTTTGGGTGATGAATTCAATTCTGCTCTAGAGAACGTTTCATTCTTGAATATATTTTTCATTACTGCAGAAGCCGACCGGTATCAAAATAAGCGAAGCAAACCACACGAATCAGCCAGATGGCCTAGCTCTTATGATTTCCAGTCGCAGCATTAGAAAAAGGCCTAACAGCTTATAGACAAAATAATTAGGAGAAGTAAAAAAAAAGACACACAATTTTTTTGTATTTGTACAAACTCTAGGAAACATGTCTGACAGAAACACTCGAGGAAAAGTATGGTACTACTGAGTACACCTGCGCATACAGCGGGAGCACATTGATGCTGTTATGGTCCCAGCAATAACAGGCCGCCCTTGTAGCCTCAGAGGTCGCGTATAAGACAATCTTGATCGCCTGCACTGCACTGTGATGTATAGTGGTTGCCACGTTGGCGATAGTGACACGAAATAAGCTACACTTCAGAGTAACGACACTTGGCCATATTGCGGCTTAAAATCATGCTTGCCAGTTATCTGAAGGTTTATTTGAAATCACTGGAAACCCATTTCCGTCCTCCACAAATGTTTAAATGGTTCGCGACAGAGAAAAAAAAAAATATTACATGAGCTCCCTAGCCCCGAATTTAATGCTGAGGAAGTCGCACTTTTGAATCAAGACGATCAGCTGTTGCGTCTGCTCTGCACAAGCACTAAAATGGTGGCGCCCACAACAATGTCGTTGAACAGAGTGCCGATACTCTAAGCGCAGCTCATTTAAGGCCACGGTCTAACTGAATGTGGCAGTTTAGGTACTTTTTTGGCAGGTCATTACTCATCTTCTTTTGAATACTGTTTTGTGGGATTGATGTCATTCGAAGGTTCTCTTTTATTTTGTTATTATGGATGTATTGATTTATACTGTTCGTGCGCATTTGTAGCGTTGCGAATATGATGGCGCGGACCCTCATTTCCTCCACTGGTTCATATTTTATGAACGATCTATTAAAGATAACACGGTTCCAATAGAGCAGTTTTGTTAAGAAGATGTCGGAGGAGACGGTAATTATATACTTTTTGGTATTTGCACTACTTTGTTTTGTTAATCTCTCCAAATATTGCCCTAAAATTGTAATTTTTCAGCACAAATAAGTTTTTAATGACATGCGCTAAAACAATGAAATTAGCTACAGATGTAGTGCTTATTATTGATAATGTGCAGAAAAAACTTTAAGGGTGTGTAAAGTTGTTTTGTTTAGATATTCTATATCAAACGTACCAATTTTTTCTGCTTCGAGTCACGGTGCTTCAAATGCCGCTGAGGAAAGAATTATACTATGATCAAATATTTTATAACATTTAGAACTACAATGGTTGCCCACGAAGTAAACGATGGATTTTTTTTTTTTTTCAAGTCATAACGCTCCAGGAGCCGGTCAAACGTACCTGTTTTTGTCTCATATCTTTTATGGACATCAAACAGATTTATTGGCATCTAATAACATTTATTGTATGAAATAGATATACATTGCGATATAATAGATTTTCACAATGATCTTGCTTTGGTATCTTGATAAGTATAGAGCTTACCTAATTCTAAAAACGATTAAAAACTGTTTGGTTGTTTTGTTGCGCTACCTGCCGGATGGCAGACAAAACTGCTGATTTCTAATGTTCAGAAAACTTTTGAGGGCGGCGTTGGCGTCTGTATCATCATCAATGTTCGTGTCTTTTTACCTTTACATTTAGAAAATATATTGGAAGATTTACTCTAGACGAATGAATGGTTTAATTAAGTACTTAGTCAGGTTAATAAATCTAAGATAAATAATTACATAAGCGTTGTGTGATATAGTGTGTTCATTATTCGATATGATTGAAATCAATAAACAATAAAAACGAAAAGGAAAAGAATACACCCGAGTTCACTTCATGCCTAGAGCCACTGAATGAGCAGCGCTTAGAGTATCGGCACTCCGTTCCCCAACATTGTTGTGGGCTAAAATGGGCGCCGCCATTTTGGGTCTTGTGCAGAGCAAACGCAACTGCCGATCGTCATGATTCAAAAGTGCGACTTCTTCAGCATTAGATCCGGTGTTAGGAAGCTGATGCAATATTGCTTTCCTCTGTCGCGGACTGTTTAAACATTTGTGGAAGACGGAAAAGCGTTTCCTGTGATGTTAGAAAAAAAAAAAAAGCTTTAGATAACTGGCAACCATTATTTTAAGTCACAATATGGCCAAGTGTCGTTACTCCGGAGCGTAGCTTGTTTAATGACACTATTCATGCCCTTGTTCAAGCAGCTTGTAATACCTGAAGGGGCCATGACGTAAGCCCCGTTTTCCACAAGCCACTACCTTTTGACGCGCATGCCTCTTCCTCACTGTTCCCGGTAGTGCCAGTAATTAAGCTACGCTTCAGAGTAGCAACACTTGGCCACATTGTGGCTTAAAATCATGTTTGCCAGTTATCTGAAGCTTTATCTGAAATCACAGGAAACGCTTTTCCGTCCTCCGCAATTGTTTAAACAGTTTGGGACAAAGTAAAGCAATATTACTAGAGCTTCCTAACACCGAGTTTAATGCTGAGGAAGTCGCACTTTTGAATTATGACGATCGGCAGTTGTGTCTGCTCTGCACAAGCACCAAAATGGCGGCGCCCACAACAACGTCGGGGAACGGAGTGCCGATACTCTAAGCGCAGCTCATTTAGTGGCTCTAGTTCCCCGAACCTCCTTTCCCCTGACTGAAACTGAAACTAAATATGAATATTACCCCATTATTATAGCTTATTTAGTTATAACAAACTACATATAATACGAGGAGGAAGCGGCCGGGTAGGAGAAACGCGGGTTTTATGTGCGACCGTTCTAACCGTCTCAGAAGAAAGAACACGCGAGCTTGCGCTGATTTCAACATGACTATCCAAAGAAAAGAGACGGCACGCTGTGTTCTTTGTGATTGTGCCTCTAATTTATATACAGGTATATTTGAAGATCGACGATGGACATCGATTGTCTCGAGGTAATGTAACGTAATAACATTATATAAATAATAATTATTTTTCAGTTCTTGGATTATAATATGGCGGTAGCGTATTCTACATACTGTTGATGAAAAGCAATATGAGGTGACGAGGTAATGATTAAATGATGATGCTCTATAAGGACGACGACATTAGTGGGTGTCGAACTACAACGTACAGTGCCAGACTGATTTCAAGTATCGTGTGCCCAAAGACGTATTTTCTTTGCCCGCAGCAGAATATGGTAGAATCAATGAGGATGCTGGTTTACAACTGTACGTGGAACAGGAAAACTGCACTGTGCAAAAGTGCGGCTTATTCGTTAATATGAACTACATATTTCTAGCAGCATCCCCTGATGGACTGCTTGGAACAAATAGCCTCGTTGAGGGGAAGTGTCCCCGTTCCAAAAGATTCTTGAAGCCTACTGAAACCGCAAAAGAGTATGAGGCGAAAAATAAGAAAAAGAAGCCGGGTGTGAGAGGTCCAAATCAATACCATAGCTTCTACTAACAAATACAAAGGCAGTTATACAATACACAAAAAGAGTTTTGTGATTTCGTGATATTTACACTCAAGGGCGTTGACATACAACATATTCAGAGGGATGACACCTTCTGGTCAACCAACACAGAGCCTTTTCTACTCAAGTTTTGCATGGAAGGCCTGACTTCCGCTGAAATTCCTCACGTAGACGAGTTGTCCGATCGAATAAACTGCCATCACTCCCAATCTGGGAACCTCTCCATCTTTGTTCGTAGGCCATAGTGTCATGAGATTGAAGGGTTGTGGCTCTTCGTCCACCGAACATCGCTTCGACGGGTGTTTTCCCCGTGGAAGATGAAACCGTCGCGTGCTGCCGGAACAAGAACCAGGCGATTCTTCACTGAACTGCTTCTTCCGTAAGCTTCAAGAGGGCTTTCTTCGTTTCGCACACTCTCTGTTCTGCTTGCCTATTAGTTGCAGGGTGGTATGCTGCACTAATCTAATGCCTGATACCGTGTTTTTTTCTTTTCAAAAACTTGTTTATTTTATTTGAAGCAATATTCGCTACGTTATCAGAGAAGCGTATTTTCGGTAGGGCAAAAGTAGCGAAAAAAGAGCGTAGAACATCAATGACGCGTTTGGACGTCGTGGCAGGCATCGTGTAAACTTCCAACCACTTAGAGTGCGCATCGCCCATGACTCCGCAGATGTGGATACGTTTCGCCACCCACCGACTGAAAAGTGGATTGTTTTCAGTTACAGTTCATGATGGCGCTGGACTCCAGGACGACTTCGAGTCTTTCCTTAAAGTGATACTTCAACGAAATTTGAAATATTCCCGTCGTGTTCAAAAATAGGTTGAATATGATCCACAATATCCGTAAATGACAATCGCACGTTTGTATTTTGAGCCTGGTGGCTGTATTTTTCGTTATAAACGGCCCACTCTGGCAAGCGCTCGGAGGAGGCCCAGCGGAGACCACGTGACATCCAACGCAATCGTGACGTAGGCCGTCTCAGGACGAGCAAAGCTACGGCGAGGCTGACGTCGAGAGGATGGCCTAGTCGTTCCAGCCACCGAAGCGGCTGCTTTTGTACGAATTTTGAGTGACGGGTTAATCTTCTGTAATCTTGTAGGGGGACAATAGCGACTTCTGCGGCACACAAAAGGCATTCTCGGGAAGAGGGGAGTTTCTCCTGCCCCTCTTCCCTCGTCGTGGCCGGAGGTGAGACAACCTCCGTCACTAGCTGTCAAGGTTCCTAGACGGGCACTACAAGCGAGGCGTTAGCGACATCCACCAGGTGCTCTTTGCTAATCGTTTAATTCGTTTTAAAATTTCTTTTTGTGACTTTTTTAACAAGATATTGGTATGTTCGATGTGATGCTGCTCCTTTGAACACATACAGACCAAAAAATGAGCGCCGAAATTTCGTTGTAGTATCCCTTTAAAGTTAGCCCAGGTACCAACACTTTTATCGAAAGCGGTAAGTGTTCGAAACGTCGACAACGTCGGACCCGACGTGCTGTGCTTGACACTGGACGCTTACCATTCGCTGAGAAGAAAGTTGCTTGTTCATCTGCCACGAGTCGTCCGATATCAGGTCATCACCGCAACTTTATCTCCCGACAGAAAAGGTCTTCATTGTCCGCATGTCCATAGTTACCAATCGTGTAAACTTATAAATTTCTGAACGCTCATCACTTGCCGTTGCTAAACGCCACTCATTCATAGCGTCTTCATTGCAAATAAATGTCTTCCTATTTATTCTGAAGCTTTTCATCATATTCCTCCTAAGCTGTACTTACAAGATTATGTGTGTCGGTACTTCCGAAAACATTGCAACGGCGTTTGTTTTCTGAGAACTATAATGTAACAACCTTTACAACACCTTCCGGATCCCGTGAAACACAATATGCCGTGACGTTACTTTTCAGTCATCATTATAATGGCGAAGTAAGTACCGTAAATTGCGAAGCAGCTTACTGGACGTCCGCTTCCACTGGTGTCTTGGAAGATGGAGTCTACTGAGCGTGCATTCCTGCAGAAGAATTTTTCATTGACAGAATATTGACACGTCAATCAACAATTTATTCCTTCTTGGTAAGATTTATTGCGAAAGCCCGCGCCAACCGCCGAACCGTATGTCCCTATATCAGAGAAAAATTATTCGCAATTTTCACGACCTATAGGGGGCGCGACGGCGCCAATCAAAATGGCTGTCATCTGGATGATTGTCCTAAAACAGCGGTACAAGGCGGAGTATGCGACGCTTAAGTGATTTTAGTTTTGCTTTATGCGAGCAGTATTGGAGCCTTACTTTATTTTTTCACGTCAGGAAGGTGTAGGCAAGCACCTTTACTGTGAAGCCGATCATCCACGAGCTAGGGAGCGGTATTCTCACACCGCGGTACCACCATCGCTGAAAGTTGCGAATTTGAGACAGCTGGCAGCGCCGCGGCGCGAGCAAGGCCACGATGGGGACGTGATGGTGCTCGAGCCGTTCCACCGTGAACCAATATTTCGGCTACCACACTAGGGTGCCTACATGTCTGTCTGTCTCAGGGTGAAGACATCCATTGTTGCTCCGAATGTGCCAGCGCGTGACCCTCTCGCGCACTCGGTGCGTGGCTTGGGCGCTAAAATGGCGTCTATGCATTAGCCAAAGCTACGCGCTCGAGCTGAGTGACACCGGATTGCGCGCACTTCAAAATGCATAAAAAAAACGTCTGGGCGGAAAAATGGCTGAGATGTCACCACTCAAGCAAAGGCGCGCGTGTGTATGAAGGCACTCTATACCACACGGGTGCGTGTCGCCATCTATTGGTTGAACTAACGCCTTGTTCAAGATGGCTGCAGTGAGACCGCAGCCTTAATAACTCTAGTTGGCGATTCTTTTTTTTTTTATGTGTGTTTTTGTTTGCGAAGTGTTCCGTGCTTTGCAATGGTAGGCCAGTAAGCCCGGAAGCAAGTCTCAGTCTATTCTAAACCCGTGTCTTTGTTGTAGAACAATGCGAGCCATGTTCTCATCCACGTAGCAGCAGTCACAGAACTCGTCAACCTATTTATCAGTACTATTTTTTTTTCCCTTTTATCATCACGCTTTTTTGCGACCGTAACTAAATGCCTCGTAACCGATATCGCACTCCCGGCGAGGCTGCACGTACCCGTCAGATGACTCCTTATCTTATTTGCCCAGCAGCTAAATGCCAGCCGCGTAATATTTGCGAACCAATCAAAATCATGACGTGAATTTCGTCACTGAGTGTTTCCCTCCGACGTAGGATGGCCACGGTGCTTCCGGCGCTCCTCATGCGCTTGGTTTCGGTTTCCTCTGGACTGAATGGCAAAATTTTTGCACTTAATATCTCAAACTACGTGCGCTTTTCAGGATTTTTAAAAATTGGGCTGGTCTTAAACGAGCAGTGCCTCCAAATCTACCATATAAATCACTGCCTAAAGACTCTAATTAAAAAGTTAATTAGTGATTTTGGTTAATTATTCACATGGTAGCTCCATTTTTTCCGGAGAGTAGTGTCCGCCTCGCCGTACAACCTATCCGTGAAAACGTCATCCGCGCTCCTTTGTTGTAAGCAGGGGCTCCGGAAGTATATATGATGCGTGGGGGCGACGTCTGGGGGACTCATGCAACTCGTGTCGCATCGTAGAGTTCACCTCTCTCTCTCTCCCTCTCTCTCCCTCTCTCTCTCTCTCGCGGCCTCATATGTGGTGGAAGGGGAGAAGAGGGGGTGGGGGGGTCGGAACAGCTTTGAGTGTTGGGCGACTGTCCCCACTGCCCCTCCCCTTCCCACCGGTTCCGGAGCCCTTGGTTGTAAGATTGCCTTTTTGTAATATTTATTTATTTATTTATTTACATATACTGCAGGCCCCACATGGGCCCAAGCAGGAGGGATAGCATACATAATAAATATAATAGTAATACATACGGCAAAACACATGAACACAGACGCGTACATATAAGGCTGCGTTACACAATTTACCATACAGCATAAACAACACTTTATAACAGAGTTTTTCAAATGTGCGCATAAACAAAACCAAACAAAAAAAAAATTGCAGTTTTGGACCAGACTGCCCCCTAGAGAAAAAAACAAATTCCAAAAAGCAAAAAACAACAGCAGCAAACGAAAATAGGTTGTAATGTGATGACGGTGCTAGTATTAAAGATACGATAAAAAAGATATCTCAGTTTCGAAGGCTTCGTTTGGCAACTTATTTCAATCTTCAATAGTTCTGGGAAAAAAAGAATTCTTGTAAAGATTAGTTCTAGCAAATATGGCGGTTAAGGTGAGTGAATGACGATGCCTTGTCGAGCGCGTGTCAAGTTGTGAAATATAACTTTGTGGCTGAATACCCAATCTATGAAAATAAAGAGAAAAGAGAAATTTTAACCGAGCTATTTTTCGTCGTTGGGTAAGGGTGGGAAGGTTGGACAGACGTAACATGTCTGTTGGGGAATCAAATCTATTAAACCGTTGGTAGATATATCTCAGTGCTACGTTTTGTATCTTGTCGAGTTGTCCTATATCTTTCTTTGTATAAGGGTCCCATACTATGCTAGCATACTCTATAGTGGGTGGGACGATTGTCGAATAAGCAAGTTTTCTGAGTTCATTTGGTGCCTCGCAGAGTTTTCTTCTTAGTAGTCCAAGCTTTCGGCGAGCGTTTGAACATATGTTATCAATATGTTTTGACCACTTTAAGTTACTAGTTAGTGTTACACCTAAGTATTTGTATTCTGACACTTCATTGATGGGTGTTCCTCCGATTGTGTATTGAAATTTTAAAGGGTGTTTCTTATTTGTCATGCAGAGGTGAACAGTTTTGCCATAATTGATTTCCATTTTCCATCGTTCACACCAACTGGCCAAACGATTAAGTTTATTGTTCAGAACTTCTTGATCTACGGGAGAGGTGATAGCGGAAAAAATAACACAATCGTCGGCGAATAAGCGGACTGAACAGTCCGCGGCCAGGAAGGATACTAGATCATTAATGTATATTAAAAATAACAATGGTCCCAGCACGGAACCTTGTGGCACCCCCGACGTAACCTTCAATATGCGAGAGTAACTTCCGTTAACGTCTACGAATTGGGATCTATTACGAAGATAAGCAGCTACCCACTTAAGTATATTATGAGGGATGGCAAGCTGATGTAGTTTAAATAGTAATTTATCGTGGGGTACTTTATCGAAGGCTTTCGAGTAATCAAGAAATATGATGTCTACCTGGCCGGCATGATCAAGAACTGCTGCAAACTCATGTACCGTGGTTACCAGTTGCGTGGCAGTAGAAAACCCCTGTCTAAACCCATGTTGCTGATCAGAAAGTAGATTATTTCGTTCTATGAATGTTTTAAGATATTTTACCACTATATGCTCCATAAGCTTGCATGATAGACAGGTTAGAGATATCGGACGGAAGTTAGTGACCGACATGTAATCGCCTTTCTTATGGACGGGTACAACGCGTGCTCTCAGCCAGTCATTGGGTAGAGAACTTGTTAAAAATGAGACTTGAAAAATGACTGTTAGGAAGTGAGCAAGTGATTCAGCATACCGTCTAAGAAAGGCACTCGGTATGTTATCAGGCCCCGGCGCCTTTTTTTCATCAATGTTTAATAGCATAGATACCACCCCATGATAGGAAATTTCAAAAGTCACGTCGCTTTCATCATCCGCATTACACAACAAGATTTCACTACACTGCGTAAAAACTCCCTGAAAGTAATTATTGAATGTGTCGGCAATAACTGCGGCGTCTTCAATTATCGTGCCGCCTTCCCTAAGCCGCTCAACTTTCTTATTTCCGTTAGACAGATATTGCCAGAACTTTTGTGGGTTTTCCCGGACAAAGTTTGGAAGCGTATTCGTGAAATAAAATGATCTTGAGTCTTGCAGTTTTTCCTTTAGTGTGTTACTTAGTTGTAAGATAACACCCGAATCTGGGTTTTGTCTTTTCCTTTGTCGCTTAATCCTACGCTTTAACTGAATAATTTCTCGAGTTATCCACGGGTTGTTACCCCGAATACGCTTCCGTTTGTCGGGTATAAAGTTTTGTAAGCAATAGTTGACATGCTCCTTAAACGAGTTCCATAAGATATTCACATCATCACCAGAAAAGTTTTCAAAACGTGAATCAAGAAAGTCTAAAACTGCAACGTCGTCTGCTTGGGTGTAGTTTTTAACGTACACAATATTAGGGGTTGGTGCACATGACACTTTATGAACAGTACAGCAAAAATAGACAACCTTGTGGTCGGAAAAATCCTCATTGACAGAAATGGTTGTAGTTTCAAAGCAAGTGTTATGAAAAACCAAATCTAAGATGGAACTGCACACGTTAGTCACTCTCGTGGCTTGTTTTACCATTTGCGTGAGATTATATGCGAGGATCATGTCAAGAAGAATTTCTGAACTTTGGGTATTAGTCCGACCACAACTCAGAGTTGCCCAATCGACATCTGGGAGATTAAAATCTCCAGCAATTATTAATTTCTGGTTTCTAAAGTGGTTAAGGTGATCATGTAGCTTATAGAGAAATTCAGGTTGTGCAGATGGAGCTCTGTAGACACCAATTATCACAACGTTGGTACCTCATAAATTTAGTTTGCAGCAAAGACTTTCGTGGTTTTCTATTTGCTCAAGAATGACACATGGGATAGTTTTTTAACTAATATGGCTACGCCACCTCCTCTAGAAACGCGGTCCCGTCTGAAACTGTTGTAGGAGGGAGGGAAGATGTCACAATCAGGGATATCAGTGCTAAGCCAAGTTTCACTGATCACCGCGACATGCGGGTCATAGAGCATTAGAACATGTTCGAGACGCTCTTTTTTATTCACAACACTTTGTGCGTTAATACAAATCAAACGAAGCTGGGTTTTGGCTCTGGCTTGTTGAAAATCATCATTGCGTCATTCCCCGCTATTTGGGGGTGTTCTCGCGGCATTCAGCCTCACTCTAGAATCTGTTTCATCATCCCACGTGTACACTTCTCCGTTTACAAAGAGCTTATCATGCACTAGTCTGACCCTGGTGTCATCTTGTCTATCGCCCTGTACAGATGACCAAAGCGTTTTTCTTTTCGACAGAGTGCTCTGGGAATAATCATTGGATACTGATAGGCCGGTGTTTTTTTAGCTTTTTGCAGTTATTTAAAACTTCCTGTTTCTCGTTGTAATTAAACAACCGCAGTATAACGGGCCTCGATTTTGTAACCTACCGAGCCTGTGAATGCGCTCCACAGATGACACGGTTACACCTAGCTTTGTGGAAAATGTTTCGTGAATAACCTTCTGCTCCAGGTCGTTCCGTGTTTCACCTCGTTGTTCAGGAAGTCCAAAAACAATGAGGTTGTTTCGACGAGACCGATCTTCGTAATCTACAAGCTTTCTGTTTTGCTCGTGCAATGCCCTTTGAAGTTCTTGCACTGTGCCCTCCAGAACAGCTAGTTTTCCCCCAGTTTCCCTGGTAGTTTTAACAACTTCATCTAACTGATCGAGTCTGGTGTTTATCTCATTAAATCACTCGTCCTGTAGACGTATGCTATTTTTTATTTCAAGAACTTCTTTAAACAGTTTACTCTGTTCATAACCTTCTGCTCCAGGTCGTTCCGTGTTTCACCTCGTTGTTCAGGAAGTCCAAAAACAATGAGGTTGTTTCGACGAGACCGATCTTCGTAATCTAAAAGCTTTCTGTTTTGCTCGTGCAATGCCCTTTGAAGTTCTTGCACTGTGCCCTCCAGAACAGCTAGTTTTCCCCCAGTTTCCCTGGTAGTTTTAACAACTTCATCTAACTGATCGAGTCTGGTGTTTATCTCATTAAATTGCTCGTCCTGTAGACGTATGCTATTTTTTATTTCAAGAACTTCTTTAAACAGTTTACTCTGTTCATGCAGCACGGTCTGTACCAATTCCTTCAGATCGTCAGGACCAGGGTTGCTCTCAATATCGCCGCCGAGTAACAGACACAACTTCAACCAACACTCATTCAAACACTTCACACATTGGCTGGGGCACGGCAGCACAACTAAGCAGTATGAACTTGGTTTAAAGCATTTAGTGTATGAGTCGTAACTAACCTGCGGTATGAAGAAGAGGTTTTTAGGCATCGTGCTCCATGCGTTGCTGCCGTGCCGCCCTCTGAGCCAAGTTGCCGGGCGTTGTGGTTTTATAACCTCCCATGGTGACGTCACAGTCCCAAGGTGTCGTTGTCTCATTCATGCGCAGTTGTTGATGCTCTTGTCATCCCCGAAAACGGGGGTGACGTGCAGGTTTGTCGTCCCGGTTTCATGAACTGGAAGATGCAGTAGCAGCAGAATCTGCGGTTTGAAGAAGAGGTTTTTAGGCATCGTGCTCCATGCGTTGCTGCCGTGCCGCCCTCTCACCGGTATCCAACAAGTTGACACTGGTCTGAGAATAAGTGTGAGTAAAGCAGATGGTTGGATGTACAGTGTTGTACTTATTTATAAATTCTAGCAGCTTCTCTTCTGTGCGCGGCCAAATAAGAAAAATATCTATAAACCTCTTCAAGATCAATGGTTGTAAAGAACAATCAGAGAGGAATTTGGTCTCCAGTTTTCCCGTAAATATGTTGGCATAACTGGTGCCATCTTAGTACCCATCGCAGTGCCGTTGACCTGCCTAGAATATTCTTTGTTGAATTCGAATGAGTTCAGTTTTAAAACCAGGTGCGTGAGGGTGCTGATTACGTGACTGTCAGAGGTGTCTACTTGTCTGTGTACTTCGTACATTTTAATTAGAAAGGCTATTCCATCATCATGTGGGATATTGGTGTAGAGAGATGAAACATCTAGGGTGACGAGATACGATCCCCGGTACGCGCAAATCAAAAATTTTTCTCAAGAAGTGGGTAGTATCCTTGACATAAGAGTTCATAATTAAGGGTATGTGCGTGATTAAAGTGTCTAAGTATCCAAGGTCCTTTAATGCCGAGATTGCGACACGCGTGTGTTCTGCCGTGGGGTGGCCCGTACGTGGCTCGTAGAACTTTCGATCGGTTAGTTGGTGGTGGCCTTCTCGGATGTAGCCATCTTGTTTTAGTTTGACAATTGCCCCACTTTTACCTGCGGGTTTAATTATATCACTCCTAGCAGCGAGTGATTTTAGGGATTCCTTCTCGGGTTTCGTTAAGTTGTTCCTCTTTACCCCGGGACTGCGGTATCCCCGCAAAATATCCCCCTGTATGGCGGCTATATACAAGTCCAGACAATTGTCGCGCTGAGTGTGAGGCATCCAATCAATTGTAGGTCGCGAATGTGGTTTCTGGGGTTCGGGTGGGTTGTCTAAAAAGTATTCACGTAGCCGTAGACATATGGCAAAGTTTTCCAGGTCTCGAAGGATTTGAAATTCGTCGAAATGACCGGTTGCAGGGCAGACGTTCAGACCCTTTGATAGTAGCCTTTCTTCGACCGCGGGTTTAGAGACGCCCCGCAGGTTTACTGTTTACGATGGCTGTGTCGTCTTATTATTTCTTGGTACCAAGAACGTCGCCCTGAGAGGTAGTTCTCATAGAGGTGGATGGCTGAGTATTGGCACTATCTTGACTTGGCAGAGAAGGAAGAGCTAAACCGAAGTTTGGAACCTTGTCTCGTTTAAAGTTTACGCAGCTTACTAGTCTCAAGATTAGCGCGTTTCCTTCTCTTAAAATCAGTTAATGCGTCAGCTTCTCCTTCCGATAATAGGGTGTTTGAGCGTAAAGTGGCGGAGAATGAGGATGTCAATTTTTTCATTTCATTATCACTATGATTAATTGTGATTTTTACTAGTCTGAGTGAAGCCTCTAGTGGGAAGCTTTGCCATTCCAACTGGTCACTTTTTTTCTAAGTTTGTAATTGCGAGAAACAGGGTGAAAGGCATGCCCTTCGGGGCGATTTTTGCGTTCAGGTATACACTTACAACGTTGATTTATGCAGTTCATGTCTAACTAGCTTATCCGCGAGTTTACGTAATTTAAGAAAAGTGGCACTGTAGTTTAAAGGGAGATGGTTGGACTCACCGAATAAAAGTCACTTCTTGGGCTGGGGGTGCCTGGTGGTGGTGTTCCACAGGTAGTAGGTGGTTGACTGCTGGGCGGGAGTGCTGTGCTCCGCGGACTTGAAGCTCTCGGCGAGTGTTGGGCACTCCTCGATGTCGATGCTGACGTTGCCGGGTGTGGTGGTTGCCAGAGCAGCTGCTGGGCTCTGCTTGACGTTACGACCATCGCTTTTCAGGTGCATCCGCGGGATCGTGCGCGCTTTTTGGATTGGGTTGGTGGCGGCAGGGATCTCTGCAGATCATCCAGGTGGGGTCGGACCTTCCCCTAGCTGAAGTAGCCCCTTTAGATTTTGCGCGAGTAGGCCTCTCCGGAGAAACTTGGGTAAAGGTCATCCACAGCCAGGAACCGCCGATGAGTAGGGAGGTGAAGTAAATGTCCAGGTAGGACACCTTACCTGGCTTCCGACAGTAGCTCTTAACGGTTTCGTTGAACTGCCGTGCTTCGTGGTTGAACCAGTGCGCAAAGGTATCGCTCGGCTGATCCAAGCAACGGTTTGTGTTCCGTGGCAGCGCGAGGGAAACTACCAACCTTTGGAACTCCGGGCGCGCCTGCAGCGTGTTGTTGACGAGGTGTCGGAGTCGTCGCAGAGTTACCTCGCAGCCATATTGTTCGAGGTCGCTGGTCCCAACTTAAAAGATGAGCGTGGTTACCGAACGAGTCCCTCGTTCGGCAGCTCTTTTTCGATGTCGAAGGTTGTTGCCTCATTTTAAACTTTTTTTTTTTATTTTAAAATATGCGTTATTTGTACAGTTCGTTCATTACTTTTTTTTTAATTCATTACATCAAACAGACCGTTTACGCAAATTATCATGGACGATGGAACGTTATAACAAGAGAAATTGTTTTTTCAATATTAGAGAGTGTGGTCTATTAAAAGCTGAATAATAAACTAACAACTCAAAATATTTGTAATATTGAGACATTTAAATATAGTTGAAAAACAGTTCTTTAATTTGACATTAGCTTTATGACTGTAAGATGCTAAGAAAAAAGTTATAAACCCTCAAAAAGGTGCAACCCCACCGTGCATGGAACCGAGTTGTTTTACATAAATGTTGCTCCTTAGTGAATTAATGATATAGTTCGTACACGTCTGTACACATATTTTATTTTTAGTTTATGCACCGATATATAGTGCCGTAATTTTGAATGTTTATACTTTTTCCTGACATTCTTTATTTATTGAAGCCTTCTGTATTCGGAAAATTCACCGTCTTGTTTGAAAAGTCCTTTTCAGGTAAAAGAGACCCTACTGCTGGCCGCCAAAATCTTTCTCGGCCTCTAAACTCTCTACAGCTGAATTCTCTGACAAAAGATTAAAACAGAAGGAACAACACGCATTCGAACGACTGTTTAGAGGAAGATGCTTCACTAGTAGCAGAAAATATAAATCCTGTGGATGGTGACCGTTTGCGTGAGATAAGCTTCAAGTATTTTAGTTTCATGACATTTTGATTCAACTAAATCTTAATTGTAGATCCCGAAAAACGTAGATTTTGGAGAAAGGACTATTACTAGGCTAGACAGCTTCCCTCACGTTTGTGGTACACCCGTGAGCGATATGAAGGTGAACAGCCCTCTTCTTGTTTTTGACGCTCCTGCAAGTTTTGGAACAAGCTCTGTTCCAAAGAGGGCTAGAACGCAAAGTTTAGATCCCCAAGCCACGTACCATTTCAGACGTTAAGAGTTAATATAGCTTTAGGGAGCCCTAAAACAAGCAAGAAACCAGGTAAGGTGTTCACCTTCATATTGCCGGCGGGTGTACATCACAAGAGGGATATCATAAACATGTCTACAGGTGCCACCAGTGGAGTTACTGAAATACTATCCAAATCCAGCAAACGTAAAATGCGAGAAATGTAAACAGATATAAATGAATAACTGGTATATGCCTGTGATCCTTCCTTCTTTACTTTGCCCCTGTACTTGGGTTGTCTCACTTGTGATTCTCCCTCCCCAGACTATATTGAACATATTGCTGGAGCAGCATGCAGCTTTTCGTTTCGACATTTTTGTTTGTAAACAGATACAAAAAAACGAAATACTGTACGTAATTTTTCAATTCATTCAGACCATCAGCAGCATTAATTATGCGAGATGTAAATCTATCCTGATACTCCATGCAAGTGTGGCCACATTTCTTCCCTTTCATATACCAGCTGTGATTCATGCCCATGCTGCCCTGTCAACCATGCCTGACATGATGGTTGAAGTTTCGCCTGGAGATACTGGCCATACCTCAATAAAACCACGTATAACAATTCCCACTTTCTACAAAAAATGCGAAAAAAAAGGTAAATAGAAACGAGCGCGCCGACAGCTAACGTCGTCACAGCCTCCACAAGGCGAGCAGGGAGAGTCAGCTCAGTCGCGGAACTGCTGCACCAATTGCGCCAACGATGGGGGGGGGGGGGGGGGGGGGGGGGGGGGGGGGGGGGGGGGGGGGGGGGGGGGGGGGAGCGGGGGCCAGGCACTGAAAATTAAAAAAAAAAAAAATACAGTTTTTTTTTATGCCTAAGTACTATGCACGAAGATAATGGTTGCGCGAATATTCAAATTTCCAAATAGTCGTTTTAAATATAGACTAATAAATATTCTCTTCAAATTTAACCGCAATATGCGTACTTTTCGACGGGTTACTCCCCTTAAGTGCGCTTGTCCTGAAGCACCGATGCAGTACGGAGAATAAATACCCGCGCAACTGACACCGAAATATCGCAACTCGCCTTCTCTAACACGCCAAAAAAAAAGTTTTTTTTTCATGCTAGGCGTTGAAATGGCATGTCAGGACATTACAAAAAAATTGGTTCACTATAGAGTTGCGTAGTTTTGTTTTATAAAAAATAGAAATAGGAGGCCCAATTCAAAGTTCCTGCCAGTGCACTGTGACGTAACAGTGTACTGCAAGGTGTCGGGGCGGTCAGAAGGGAGGCATCGACCTACGTCACTAAAAGTGGGTTCGCAGGAAGTCACGTGAGTTTCACTCCTCGTGCTCTCCGCGACCGTGCCTAAGACTTTTTTTGTTTTCGGCTCTTTGGACGAGCGATCGTAGAAAACGAAGTTTCAGTTCCACTAGCTCTTTATCGCTGCACCGTCGGTTAGTTTGCGTGCTGTAAAGGTTGAGGACGAAGAGTCAGTGGATCGACGTGATGGAGGTCAATGATGAAAGCGTTGCGAGTACAAGCCAGTGTACGAGTGCATGCCGCCAGTCCGATGATAAAGAGCTGTACTGGGCACAAAACAAGCTATCAAGTTTTGAAAAAAAAATTTAGAACGCTTGCAGAAATTAGGATTGCTAGCGTACGACACGCCCCAATGCATTGCTGAAGGTTCGGACACCGAGGTCGTCGAATCATCGTATACTCTCCAGGCTGAAGATGCCTGCCGTCTCTCGGAAATGCACGCAGTGTGATCTCTTCTTCAGTTGCTGAAATACCGGGACAGTCCCTCACGCAGCATCCTCTAGGCATTGTAGTTGATCACGTCAATTCACTGACTCCTCATCTTCTACCTTTACTGCAACATTAAGCGACGAAAAGCAAATAAAAGAAACCTTGTCTGCTTGAATCGCTCGTGGAGGTGCGTAGAATAACAAAAAATATTTAAAAAATTATTACACGCGCTCGCAACGCACGAGGAGGGATACAACTCACGTTACTTCCGGCGATGCTTCCCTTCTGACCGCCCCGACTCCTTGCGGTACACTGTTACGTCACAGTGCACTGGCGGGAACTGTAAATTGGGCCTCGTATTTCTATTTTTCTATTAAAAAAAAACTACGCACCTCTATATTGAAACAATTTTTTTTTAATGTCCTGATATGCCATTTCCACGCCTAGCAGGAAAAAAATTTTTTTTTTTTTGCGTGTCAGAGGCTTTTTAAGTGGGGTTGTGTGAATATTTAGACAGCGTGCACGTAGTTGGTCAGCCATTTCAAAGATGCGACGAGTCACTCGCTGTAGATGAGCAATCTAGCCAGTGCAGTACAACCGCTAGCCTGGGGTATTTAACGTTCACCACGCAGTAGTGATACACGCCCGCACGCCGGTAGGATGCTCATCCAGATCGAAATGGGCAGGGGCGGGAATTGAGCCCAGCATCCCTGGGTTCTGCAGCGCGAGCTTTCACTCTACGTGCTCCGAGCTGGTGTGCGCTAGACCACTCGGCCACCGATCCCCCTTGAGACTCGCTTCGCCGCAGCGGAGTCATGAACTTATATTTCGCCTCACCTTATCATAAACTAATGTTAGCCGCGCATGCTAAAAGCGCGAGTGATTTGCTTTGTATGAAGCCTCGGCGGCGGCACGATCACTCCTGCAGCGAGTGCTCCAGTCAAGGCAGTCGAGGCTACTCGCTCGCGCTTGCACCGCCTTCGCAGTTAGTCCAGCACACCTTCGAAGGGGACTGGTGCCCGCGCGCGCCTGGTGTATCAAAACAAAAAAGAAAGAGAAAAAGGAAACGTTGTGATTGTTGATATTTACATTGCTATAAAATCTTCCAAATTTAACTGTTCCTATTATGCAAGGGTATATGTTAGGCAGCAAGGTTCTAGCAACCTGTGCTCATTATTCGTGCTTGTTTTTTTTTATTTATTTTATATATCAGAATAAAAAAAAAATATTTGCATATGGCTAGCATATCCATGAATCCCTCAATTAGGTATGACTGGACTGCTTTATAGGTTTAAACTGACGGGAAATCTGTCATTTGCCATCCTAATGTAGGCATTGGACTTTCTGAGGCCACAGTTTATCCATCGAGATTAAATTTTAGAGTTCGTAAGTAGGCCATTAGATGCTTGGGAATAAACTTCACGAGTTCAGCTAAATTTTAGTTTAAGCATGGTGTAACAGTAGTGAAAAGCATAGAGAAAGGCGCAGGAACTAATCAATATTCAATTGAAAATTTTCAGTCAAAAACACTATTCACTTTAAATTTTCTTTGAACCCAAACTTCATTATTTGCACATGCCTAATGAAGAGTTATAGCTTTTTGTGCGAACGGTGATAACATCGATCGCAATGAATAGCTAGCGTTATTCATTGCGAATGACTAGCTAGCGTTATTGGATGCGCTAGCTATGAATAGCGCTGGCTATTCTTAGCTCGCGCTATGAGTAGCCAGTGCTATAGCTAGTGCTAACCGATCACAATCAATAGCTAGCGCTATTCATTCTGATCGGTTATAGTAGCTATGTGCTCCCGTCTCTATGAACAGTAGCAGGTGAAATACGAGCGAGAGCAGCGTGATACAAACCTTACAAAGTAGCCAAAAACATATTTTACGTCAAACACAGTTCAAAGACGCCATTGGTACTCCTAATAAGTTAATGGAAACATCTGAAAAATTAGTCCCGTATAATTTGTCCATAAAAACTATTTGTAGCGGCCAAGTCCCCTGTAGGTATGACACTTTAAATAGTCTCCAAGCACTTCAACAACTGCAGTTTTTTTTACGCAAGCTATAACGTCCAAAGAGATCGCATAACATTTCCTGGCATCAAAGCTCAAAATTCTCTGCTCGAAAAGTGAGAATCTTTGCTTCAAAGCCCGTTTTTTTCTTGGTACAAGAGTTGCTCCAAATCACCACTTGTCAGTTCCACCATTGGTGAGGGAAAAATTCTGTTCTCGGCGTAACGTCACCCCGGTTCGCCGTAAGGGGGCGCCATGCAAATTTCTCGTGGCTAATATTGTCTCTAGTGTTCTACAGAGACATGGCCGCCATCGGAGCAGAAGGTGATTCAGCTTTTGGCAGATTCTTTTCTCTCTACAGCTTTCCGAGGAAGGGATTTCGCTGGAGTGTCATCTATGTACCACCTTTATCATCAATAAATGTCGCCCTAATAATGTTAGATTTGTTTTACTTAGGTTTAAAGAAAGAATTTTGTTGCACAGATCTAAATTAAAAAGAGCGAGAATTGCTTTGCGAGAAGAGTTTCGTAATGCAACGAGATATTCGCGTAAAGAGCTTTTAGATTTCGGCAAATAAGGCGAGTGGCCGGGAAATCGGGGACACCCTCTATTTCACCAACTCACACTGCCTGCGTTTCCCGACATTCATAATTGAGATTTTGAACGCATGCAGCCCGTTCTTATTGGCTTTGTTCAAACTGGTAATTTGATTCAGAATTTGAAAATTTCATCTTCACTAGGCATCGTCGGCATTCGCAGTAAGTCTTTGAAACGTACTCAAGCTTGTTCATCTGTAATCTCGTTGCAGTGCATACCCGACGACAAGAACGTGGAAGTTTCGGCTGAATTGATAGCTTGGCTAGTTCAGCTGCATGTCGTACCGTGCACCGCAAGACCTACATGACGTCGGGTGATATTCAAAACTACACACAATATAGAGAAAACAAAATATACCTTGTAATTCAGGGACACTGAAAACGGTCATAATCCCAAGTTTAAAAGTATTGACTGGTATCGCCCTTCAAATAAGGCGCATATAAGTGATTATATGAAATTACATGTTCTTATACGTTTTTAAAATACATTCATATAGTTTTCTTCTCTTACTAGGGTACCGCAGTTTTTGTAAATATCATTCCTTTCAGACTCAAGTATTGTCATTTACTAATTTTTTTATTGTATTGGAGCGATGATTAGCAGTTTCTATTTTATTTGACTGCAACTAGGCCTTTGCTACCATACACGCCAACAACTACATTTAAAGCTTAGCAAACTTAACTTCGATGGTATTGTTTTAAAACGCATTGAACGTTTTTCGCATAATCGTACCCAATAGCAATAGGTACCCCCTAACAATCCTGACTCTCATTTTTCTTCAGTATCCTCGAGGGTTTTTCAAGGACCAGTCATGGAATTCCACATTTTCATTGCCTACATTAAAGACCTCCCAGATTCTGTCACCTCATCTATGACAATTTTCGCTGGTGAGTTTGTTATATATCCACAAATGTTTACCTTGTCCGATGTTTTTTGTTTTTTTTTTTAAATCTGATCTTAATACATTTTGTTTGGTGCGACACTTGGCTTATAAAATTAAGCGCTAGTAAAATTTGAGTCACAAGGTCGCGAGTCAATCCCATCCATGCACCTACTTCCTTAATTGATCCTATTTGTTTTCCGCTTGCTAGTATAAGTACATTTGTGTCTATTATACTCATAATTTTTCCTGGCTAACACAAACTGAATGTATTGCTAAGAATGCTAGTAGCATGCTTGGTTTTCTTCGTCGTAACTTTGCCCTTGCTTCGATTTTATTAGAACTCCTGTTGTACGGTAAGGTTGTTTATCTAAGATTAAGTTTGCTTCATCCGTAGGGATCTAATTCGCTCATTCTGTTTCTTGAATCTATTCTGAACCTCTCTGCTGGTTTTATTTTGTCCAACTATTCTAGTTTAGCTAAGGCGTCACACACACAAAAAAAGAAGTTTAATATCTTCGACATTTTTTTATGTCATCGAATATATAGGTTATGCATTTTTGAAAATACACCAGTGAGAATCTAAACCAGTCGTTATTTACAGCTCGCACCTATGCCAACCCGTACCGACCACTAATTGAAAGTTGGTGTACCGAATTTTAGGAATGACTTGTATTTCGATTCCTTTGTTTCTAAAACTAGCTTGGACTGGAACCACCTTCCTGCCACCGTCGACTCCATTACCGAACCATTTTCCTTCAAATAAGCGGTGTGAAATATTGTTTCTAGCCGCTCTTTGTACATTTCTTGTAATTTCTTTCGCCCGCTCTTCTTTGTAACATTTGACGGCTTTGAGAAAAAATAATAAATAAATACAGTTCAATAGTTCGATAGCTACAGAACTGTACACAGTACGAAGAAAAGCATATGTTCAGGGTGTTAATTGCGTCAAAAATATTGGCGACTCAAAAAATAGGAAACTTGAGCGGAGTCGCAATTTAACAATAAATAACGCATTAAGAGTTCCGACCACCACAAAAGTGCCCGAACGGTTTCATTCGGCCAGGCTTCAGCCACCTGTGAGACTTCAATGACGCGCAGCAGCGATAAGGAGGTGTTATCGGGAGCATGCAGCCAGGTGAGTTATCGGGTCCAAGATAGGCGCACCCAGCGAATGCTTCGAAGCAGGCTCAACTTCACACAACAAAATCTGTTTCCAGAATCGGCACCGCCTCTGGAGGAGGAAATGTCTGAATGATTCACTTCGCTCCTTCGCTGACATTTTTGGATTGACGGGGAACAAGATCTGCGCCTCCATAAAGAAATCAATTTCGAGGTGAGAGCCCCTTGGCGTACCCACATCTAGATTAAAAACAAAACAAAAAAGAAGATATATTCACTTTATTTGTTTCTGCTCGCAATTCTATCGAAAAGAGAAAAGAAAGAAAAAAAAAAAGCCCATATGATTTGTCCAATAAACGTATAAGAACTTACCGGGTAAGTCAAAGGGATCAAGTGCGGTGTTAAGGTACCGTATAAATCGGTTTCCTAACTGATTGCCTTGGGATTTACTACATAGGTGCTCGAAGATTCATTAATTGAGAGTATGAATTCATTAAACATCCGGGGTCGGAAGAAAGAAAATTAAAACTGGTTTAGTATATGGAAAAATTATCGCTAAGCCTTTTTTACTTCAAAATCAACATAAAATCTTTTTGGTCTGTTCTGGCGTTTATTATGACAAAAGAAAATTGGTGAAATGGAAATAAAATAAAATTGGCTTACTTATTCTTCTTCATTTGGCTCAAATAAGCGCCACAGCGACAAAAGATAGTTTTAGGCGTACATGAAAAGTAGAGTGAAAACATTGTTCTTTTATTTTTCGTGATTTACAGAGGTGAGCCAGTCTTTCCACAATTTTAGCGAAAGCTTCCACCACCTTCGGGCACCTCTGTAGTACATCCTAGCGCGATACGCTGAGAAGCCTATTTATGCGTTCAAACAGCCATCGATCCTTTTGACTCACGCGGTACGTAGGGAATGATATAAGGCGCTCATGAGGCGTATGTAAGTAATGATATGATATTATATGTTTTCATATGTTTATTAGAACCATTCATATAATTTCTTGTTCGCCAGAGAAATACGCTTGATATCTCCGCATCATCAACAGAAAATCGATAGAATTATATAGGCCGCCATCTCGAAACGTATAGAGTTTTTCAACCCGCCGGAACCGTTTTATTTTCTCGAAAATTCTCCAAATCCTGCAATTGTAAATATTGGAGAACTGGGGTTTTATTTTTGTTTTTTAGAATACGTGACCGTCCGTTCCTGCTGACAGCAGACCTTTTTTTCATAAATACGGATTGCACAGGCGCGCGATGCTTGACGAACCTGGTTCGAGATTGAGTGCAACTAAAAACATAGCTGCCGTCTTGTATGTTGTGCACAAGCCTCGTTTACCTAGTCCTTTTTTAGGGAAGGTAATTTTTATTTGTTTCGTTGGGCCAATTTGTTTTAAAGCAAGCCGTGATTATCCTCCTCAAAAGTTAACACAACTTGACACACGCAAGTATATTAACGAAAATAAAACAAGAATTCTAAAATTAAAGCGCTTACAATAGACAAGGACAAAAAAAAGAAGGCGAACAGGACGAGCGCTTACTCTCAACCGAAAATTTATTTAAATACAGCTAAAGCAAACAACCTCGGATAAAAAAAGACACAGAACCACCCAGTGACGTCACCCATCACCACGTGTCAATAGAATCACTCTATTTTTTATGCGGAAAAATTGACCGCCGGCTGCCGGGAGCGCAGTGCCCTTTCATTATAAGATGCGCTTCTAGCACTTCTTTCGCTACTTTTTCACGGGTCCTCCCCACGATCGTGGTATTTTGAAAGCTGAGCTGGCACAAACAATCACTTCAACTACAGTTCCCTAGAAGTTGGGTAGTGGGCTCACCGCCCTATGTCCCCCGTGTATTGCGCTGAAGCGGCCGATGTCGAAAACGCCGGAGGCGCAGCAGTAGATTCCTCCCGAAACTTTTCCCGCCCATGCACTGCCCGTAATTGGTCCACCCGCTGCTCTTGATTTATAAGAGCCACCTAGCCGACCTGGTCTGGCCAATGCGCGCTGGAAAGTTTTAGGAGGATCCGCTTACAGCGCCACCGCCGCGTCGACATGAAACACATCAGGCCGAGCCGTCCCGTGAGCCCACTACAACTCTCTAGGCCACTGTACTGCAACGAAGAGACAGGTGTCCTCCTATTGTTGAACGCAAAGACAGGTCATGCTCACGCGCAGACTTGTACGTAATCCGTTACAAGTAACGAAATTACTTGTAATCCCTTACATTTATCAGTAATTTAGTAACGGAATAATTACATATTTTCTAAAGTAAGTTTAAAGTAATTCCATCACATTTTTTACGTAACGGATTCCTTGTAATCCGTTACATCTTTTTTTTTTTTTGACGACACGCCCCCCCCCCCCCTCCCCCCCTTCTAAAGAAAGGGCTGCTTTCATTTTGGTAAAGTCGAGGCGCAGTGACAAGCGCAAAGGGAGGCTTGGCACTCTTCTGTTACGCAAAGCTTTTTTTGCAACACCAAGCCCCTGAATCTATTTTTTTAGACCCTAACAACGATGTCAAAAAATCCAAACAAACATTTATACAAAAAAAGAAAAAAAAGGGGTCTTTTTGTATTTTCTTCGCGATCGAAGACGGGGAAAGGAGGACACCAAGTGATTGTTTGCCTGTTCGGGCAGCTCGAGGCAGTTAAGTGCACAGAAGGAATTAACAATGTCCTTCTCCGTTATAGCGACTACGACCATTTTAATAATGTCACAACACCGAGACAACGCTCCGTCTACCCTACAATACACTAAATGAGATGTGATTATATGTGAAGGTGTTATTGCCACGAGCCTCCTCGTTCGTTGCTGCACACTTATCATCTTCTCTTAAAAAATAGGATGTATTCTTTTCTGCTTCTTTCACATTCTTTTACCCTGTTTTAAAAGCTTATTTACTTTTTTGTAGTCCGACTTCTAGGGTTGGCCCACTTTATTTGTGAATTCCAACCAGGTTATCTGCCTCTCAGTCACCCTTTTTGTGAGTCAGCTTTTGGCGAGCACTTGGAAAGTGGTAACAGTCTTCCTTTCTTCTCTTCCTGTTTTTCCCCAACAGGACGCATCTTATGTCAAGCAGATATTTTTACAAATAAAACATATTGGTGGCTGACTTAGACTTGATATTCTGGATTTGAGGAGAAAGTGAAACTCGTGAGTGGGGCCATAGCTTGCCTTACTTAAGTCGGTGACAGGTCAAGAACGAAGTGAAAGCTCCTCCCACCCCTTTCCACTTCAGCCGAGCGAACGCTGGAGAGGAGGTCGCCTCCTCTCCGCCGTTTGTTTCACTAAAGTGGAAAGGGGTGGGAGGAGCTTACACTTCGTCGTCTATCTGGAGAACAGTGGAGTAAACTGCAGTCGGTTCGTGCTCCGTGCGTTTTTAAACGGCACCAAGAAAGGTACACACGGCAAGCGTGCGTTTGCATTTCCTTGTTTTAACCGACGTTCTAATTAATTGTTGTTATGAGTCTCGTTTTTTTATTACTTATATTTATATATTGAAAACGCTTTCTTATTTGCCGACGTCTCAACCGAGGCTCGACCTGTTCAAAACCAAAGGAAGAAGAATATCGAGCCAAACCTTCTTTATTATTTAATTATCACCTTACTGTTACAACTATCCTTTGCTATTGTGTGGCAATATATGTCGGTATGGTAATATAGACATAAATCAATTCTTATTCTAGTTTTGGCTAGATGTATGATGACTCCCACAGCTTCGCGATTTAGACAATGAATAATTTTAGTAGATCGCTCTGATGACTCCGATAACGATACCCGATACCCCGCCGCCGCCTTTGCGCATGCATCGCATCGTTATCGGAGGTATCGGAACGATCTACTAAAACTTTCGAATATCAGACAACGGCTGCAACGACGAAGCTTTGCTTCGTCGTCGTCGAGGTAAATAGTAATTCCATTCCTTCGCTGAAAAAGCTCAATAAAGCATTCGTGAGGAACAATATGGCACTCCCATCCAGTGCCTCAGTTCAGAGGGTGTTCAGCGGAGTAGTCGCCATCTTCATTAAGCAATGACGCAAAATGTCTTACGAGACTTTCGATAGCCAGCTGTTGCTCAACATACTCAAGGTCATTAAATGAAACAGGTTGCAACAATAAGAACTATAATAACCCTCTTCCCTTTGTTTCTTACTTGAGGACAATAATGTTGAAAGTAACGCCACGAAAGTAACGGATTACTTTTTGGGGTAACGGTCAGTTACTTTCATCGGAGGGTAATTATAATTGTAATCATTTACAATTTAGCCTCGAGTAACTGTAAGTGTAATTCCTCACTATTTTTCAGTAACGTGTACACGTCAGCTCACGCGTCCTCTCATTTCCGGATTCTCTCTTTCCTTGGCTCCGCGGGACCAATTATGCCCGCGGATCCAAGAAAAAAGGAACGACGCGCGCTTCTGCACCGTGAATCATGCCAAAAGATTTGAAGGATGTATCGTGGGTTTGGTGTACGGAATTCCGCTGACATCCGGTAGGGTGTATACATCCGCCAGACAGGACGGTGGGAAAATGAAAGGATGCGTGAGCATGACCCGTCTTTGCGTTCAACAACAGGAGGACACCTGCCTCTTCATTGGAGAGATTGTATGTACCAGCCCAACTTTCACAATACCATAATCGTGGGGTGGGCCTGCGAAAACGTTGCCAGAGAAGTGCCAGAAGCACATATGCTATAAAGAAAAAAGGCACCGAATGCTGGCGGCAGCCAGCCGTCAATTTTTTGCACAAACAAATAATGATTTTATTGACACGTGGTGATTGGTGGCGTCACTGGGTGATTCCGTGCATTTTTATCGGTGGTTGTTTGCTTTAGCTGTTTTTAAATAAATGTTCAGTTGAGAGTAAGCACTAGCGCCTTAATTTTTTTCCTTGTCTATTGGTAGCGCTTTTAATTTTATAAGACATGAACCAACTTGCGCGCTTCGCCACTTTAGATAAAGGAAGAAATACACGTTTGATCGCGTGGAAAGAACGGACTTTGAATCAACAACAACTATGGCGTCGACGCTTCGTGAGCCTCTGTTTCAATTCAATGCCTTGTCATTTATTTTATGACATCAGGTGGTTTTCGCCTGTACGGCGTCGGCTATCACCTTCTATCGCAACAGTGTTTTTTTTTGTGAGGCGAGTGGCATGGACTCGTGCAGCATGCAACGGTTTGTTTAAAAGTATACCGAGGTTGTGGGAGAGGTTCGCACGGTTTGGGGTGTGACGACTCAGTGGTCCGCTTTAAACGCGAACCAGATTTGGTCATCCGGATGATATATGACTAGAAATCCCGGAAATGCTACGAAGGTGCCCAAATACCGCGGTCAAATGAATGGCACAAGTCTTCTGAACGCGTTGTGTTCGCAAGGCGAGCAAATGGCGGACCTGCTTTGGTGCAACTTAACCATAGGGTAATTAATATACATAAGGTAAAGAGCGGACGCTCCAATAGGCCCCAGGGGCCCAGACAGACCAGTGACAGCTAGCGTTCCTAGCGGGCAGCATGAAGCAAAATCTGGTTCCGGTCCCGGTCAAGTTCGTTTCGGTTTCTGTTTGGGCATTTCTGCTCCGGTTCTCCGGTACCCTTCTCCTTCTCTTTTTCTCCCTCTCTTTCCTCCTCGCCTCCCTCCACGCTAGGCTCTCGGGAGCTCCTCGGATCCCAAAATCCCAAACCCGCTGTCTTTTTTTTTTTACGTTGACGCAGTTTAACTTAATAGCGAGCCCTAAAAGCACACGCGGTTCTCCGTACATTTTCAGGGTGCCCTAAAGTTTGTGGGTCGCTCAATAAGTTAATTCCGGCCGATTAGGCTGCGCTCCATTCGCTCCCCAAGAAATCACACAACGGGAAGTTTGGAAGTAAACGCAATAGACCCCTTGCTCTCGGGCAGGGGGCGCGAGCGCGTCCGCAAGACGCGACCTTGTTATGCTGGCAGCACCACCCAGTCGGCGCTGTAACGTTCGATTTTGCGTGTGCCACGTTCGAATGCAAGCATCTGTCAGCATCTGTAAACACGCGATAACAAAACGTATAAAAAAACTAAAATAAAAAAAAAGAATTATGCAGCTCGCGGCCTCAGCGTCCCATTAGACATTTCTTTCATCTTTATTATTTTATTGCTTTCTTTCATGGCTTCCGTGACCCCGTATGTTTCACTTTACTTGATAGCGAAGCCGAAGCTACTTGCTAAAGCATGTTCCCCTGAACGATGCTCGCACTGCACGAGTGCGCGTGCTTGGCAGGGACATTGAAAGCTCGGAGCTCACTCTTGTAGCCTCTGCTACGCTGGCACTTAGAATCGAACGGAGTAGAAAAAACTGTAGTGGGGAAGCGTATTCACGCATGTTCGAAACGCGAGCCAAATATTCTATTTTGCTCGCCTGGAGCGCTGCTCAAAACTTGAGAGCTACGGGCCTATTTGCTTTAATCTTTTCTCCGGTTGCCGGGTGCCGCTCTTGTTCTCGTCTCGTGCCCGGGAGACGGTCTGGCTGTCCTCGCTGGCCACTGGCCGCCGGTCCTGAAGCAGCGGAGTGACGGGGAAATACGACGGCCGTCACTTGACGGCCCGCTCCAGCTCACGGTTCCTGGCGTTCTTCTCGCGCCTCACGTTCTTGTCCTTTTCTCGCGCTTGTCCCAGGCTGGCCCCCGCTCGCGCCTCCCTCAGCCGTCCTCTTTTTCTCAGGACGCCCCCACAAGTTTCATGGATGTCCTGGATGTCCCGTGGACGTTCATAGGATATATATGCTGCTTTGGAACTTTATTAAATATTTCAATTTGATACCGCGCCTCGCAAATTTTTTTCCCGAAATTTTTTGCATGCGTTTGTCGTCTTCAACTGCATCTTTGTCGACTTTAACTTCAACCAGGCGCCATTCATCACGTGGCTTTTGTGGCGTATTAGATTAGAACTATTTAGTCGTTTGAAGTACTTTAAATAATTATAAAGCATAACGATCTAAGAAATAAATAGTCCTCACAGAAAGGGTTCTAACTAATGTTAACCAAATTACAGAGAAGCGCCACGTAGCGGAGGGCATTAAACGCACTATCTGGGCCGCGATTCGGCTTCTGTGTCCTCTCTTTATGTTTATTATATTACTCTTGGACTTAACCTCGAACCCGATTGTCCCGATAGGCGGCAGCACCTATTTGGAAAAAGGTTCACTGAGGAGAAAGATAAATGTGACTATCACAATTTTTTTCTTTTCTCTTTTTTAGAATCAAAGAGGTGTGAAACTTCGAGTACGTAAATCTTTTATTCGAATGCAGAACCCAGGAATCCTGGGTTCAATCCCTACCCCTGCCCGTTTCGAACTGGACGAGCATCGTACCGGCGTGCGGTCGTGTACCACCACTGCGTGGTGCACGTTAAAGACCCCAGGCTAGCGGTGGTACTGCACTGGTTAAATTGCTCATCTACAGTGAGTAACTATGTCGCCATGTTCTGGAAGACTGAACTCCTGCTGTATAAACCGCTAACAACTAATTTGTTTTGTTTTTTGTTTATTCGAAGAAGTATGGATAAAAAAGAACCTTCGGGATTTTGTGTGTGCAAATTAGTGTCGCATCACGTAAAACATTCCTATTCGCTCGCGCTGTTATTTGGAGTTCGCATTGCCAGTAGCGACACCAGAAGTTTATTTCAGGTAAGGGAAGCAAAGCCACTGGAGGGTGTGTTCCGATAAGATCGAACGCGCGAGTCCGGTTGGCATTTTTGTTTTTCTTTATATTTTTATATGTTGCTCCATATTATCTGGAGGAAACGAATTCACACATGTTTTCTAAAAAAATATATATATATAAATAAAAAAAAAAAAAAAAAAAAAAAAACAGAAATCATGAGTGCCCCAAGACGGCAACGCCGTTTTCGGGCTTTGTCGGTTGTGAAGTTTGAGTGCATGTAATAGACCCTTTCCGGAATTCAGTGCCATCTGGTGACTCAAAATGCGGTCAATCTTTTACTATACTAATGGCGGCAATGAACCTGTGGTCTGCAGTATTTAATGGGGCACCATCACTTAAAGGTCAACGGTAAACGAGAATGTGCACTTCACTACAATTATTTTTAATCTCTTTTAGTGTCAATGGCGAAACAAATGCAGCCAGTCGGAACGAAGCGCCAACCCACATAGACGCCTTGATAGAGTTCTATACATCAAGGGGCTTTGAGGCCGAGTGAGTGTTACTAACAGATTGACTGGGACCGAGTTAGAAATGAACGCTTACGCAGCTCTTACGTCCAATTACTGCTTCACGCCGCGCTAACATCGAGAATGTATAGGCCTCGAATCATCTGCTTAGGAGCATCTTCAACTTCTTATTTCATCAGTAAACAGAAGGCCGCCCTTAGTATAGCACATATGCCGTTTTCAGATGATGATGATAGTGATCAAAGTGGCCAGACTGAATTCCGGAAAGGGTCTATAGGGCAAAGTAAAAATACAAGGAAACTGAATATTTTTCAACAAGCAGTGAGATATAGTTTCTACATTCTTAAATGTTTACAGAATTCTAAGAAATATATATCGCACGTACAAAATTCGCAAATTTAGCTGCTTTAACATTTCGACCCATTTATCTGACTCGTTATCTCGTTACGTGTTAAGGATGTTATGCTGAAACGTTTTTCATATGCCCTTGATAAAAGTGCCTCTTATAAAAATAAATTGCTGCTCTAGTTTATAATTCAAATTATCTACAGCGCTTGAAAGATATCGGAAATTGAAAAGTTTAGCAGCTTCAACGTGCAATTAAAAATAAAGAAAAAAAACATTTTCGATATTTATAAAGTTTGGAGGAATCACTCTTTTTTACACTCTCGTAATAATCCAGTAAAAAAAATGTTACATCATTTTGTCTCCGTCAAAAGTACAGCGCTTTAAAATGTACGTCACCAAGTGGACATTTTTGCCCAAGGCTACAGACGCAGTGGCCGCCTCCATTTTTTTTTTTTTTTTTGCTTAGAATTTTTTTTAGTGTCCTGTTTTTTACTGGTGCACAAGTCCGAATTATACATCTAGACCGCTCTAAATACATCTGCGAACAGCACGTAGCTCAGGACAGCAGTTCGAAGCATCAAAGATGCGAACCGTAACGAGCAAGGCCTTCGTGCTTAATTGTTGCCTAGGCCACTGCACGGTCGCGTGAACGGAAACACAACCCACCGCACGAGACACTAGGATCGATAGAAAGGAAACAACATATATAACCAAGAAGCTCCCAACCCCAAACAAACACAAAAGAAAAACAAAAAAAAAACTGTCGCTTTCAGCCGTTGTTCGCCTAAGTAAACTGACGGTGGGGGAAGAGCCGGGCTGGTAGGGTTTTTATTTACTTTTACATAAATAAATATTGGCGCTCAAAGGGAAACTGCCCTGACCAACAAACTACCGGACCCATGTGAGTCCACGAAGGGACTCAATAACATAAGTTGAAGTTAATCGCCGCCGAGATCAGTGGCGTAGAATATGAATGCGGCGAAGTTGACAAGACAAGATGAAAAAAAAAAAAGAGGGGGGTGGGTGAGGGTAGAGGTTTGCGTACCCTAAGTGTGTAGCAACACATTTGAGGAAGAGATAACAAAAAGGACGGACACACAAAATTTACAAGTAGCTGCAACATGGATTGCTCCGTGAGTTTGCATATGTGTGAAATTAAAGGAATCCGTCCGTGATGAGCAGCGTCGTCCATCCTTCGAGAAATTTCCTCGTCGCCAATTTCACAATGCGTTTATTTATTCCGTAACAGAACGGCGCTGCGAGGTGCACACTGCTGCGTCGTAGGTATAGAGAGTCTCGGGGCCCTGGGGGGCTATGTTGCGCTTTTTGCACTCCTAGGAGACTAGGGAGAGGGAAGTGGCGTCAACAACGCGGCAAATGCAGATTGGATGTTGATTTTGTTTTCTTCTGTCAACATCCAATCTGCATTTGCTCTAGTCGTTGACGTCACTTCCCTCTTCCAAGTCTCCTGGGAGTGCAAAAAGCGCAACATTGCACCCCAGGGAACAGCCGTCTCCGTGAACTAAACTTGATGCGTACGAGCGGGGCCATGGAGCCTCGGCGGTTGGACTTCGTGCGACAGTTCTTATACGCGTAGTTGCGGTATATACCTGAGCGCGTCGCCGCATACTGGCAATATATCATTACCGCTGCTTGAACATGTTGAGTGCCAATGTATTTTTTTTTATTTTATTTTATGACAATAACAGACGACACACGCACCAAGAGACAGCTGGGACGACGGGACAACTCAAGGTGTCAGCGAAGCGATTTATTATAACAGTTGCCTAAAAAGGTAGTAAAAGTGCTGATCCTCAATCCCACCGAGCTACTATGTTCAGTTCTTACGCTTGGTGCGCGAACCGAGGTGTTGTATATCGTATCGTCCTGGGGATTTGTGTTTAAGTTCTCGTGACGGGTGTAGCCCGAAACAACCCATTCCCGTTTAAACCTGTCCCGTTTCGACCCATTCCTGAATCGCCCGTCCCATTTAAATCTGTCCCGTTCGAACCCTTACCCGAAACGCCATTTTTATTTGAACCAGTAGCCGGAACACCCTCTACGTTTCAGCCCGTCCCGTTTCAACCCATTGGTATAAGAACCCGCCCAACTCAAACTCTTCGCGAAAGGTCTCCATCGTTCTAACCCATGTTTGTGCGCCTTTTTTTGGTTAAGAATATGTTCTGAAATGATGTTACTGCAATTAATGCAAAGGTGCAGGCAAGCTATTTAGTTTTGTTGCGAAATATTTTTGCACGTCAACGTATTCTAAAAATATACAACACTTTCAGACAAGCTTCAACGAAATACATTTATACTTAAACCACTTAAAATTGTTCTTTTAAGATAGTCCCCAAAATGTGTAATTACGAAACGGACTATATATACACTGCGCGACAATGTTACCCCGAACACGACGTTGGTCGACTTTTCGAATTTTACTTCGAAACGTGATTAGAAGGTACCAAATTGTACCGCTTAGGTTTGTGGGCCAGATGAGCACTTTCCAAGGCACTCATAATATTCATGGCAGTCTTTCGACTCTTTGAGACAAATAGTAAAAACCGACAATAGCTTTTTCGCGCTAACAGTGCCGCGGTCTGTACAATAGGGAAGCCTTAAAATGACGTAGGCAAGCACTTTGGTTAAGCTAAAATTAGCGTTGCCGTAAGCTTTATATCGCGATGCAATTTCTAGGGTACCCAAAGCGCTTGAATACGTTATTCTAGAACTTCCTTATAGTGAACGACATATTTTGAAGAAAGATAAATCAGACAGGTAGACAGGCATATGATTTCGATTTGATTTCCTTGCGATTTCAAACACTGAACCCACGCGTACGCAGGGAAAAACCATAAACCACAAAATGCTATCGCCTTGTTGAGGAAGTCGAAAGGGAAAGTGCGCCGTCAGAAAGGCGACACTACAATTTTGATAGTTCGCAGCTGGCCTCTATCCCGCACAGCATCACCATCCGCAAGCTGCACCAGAGATAACCTTGTCAAGGCCTCATCCCGTTTGATCACATCAATGAAGCTGTAAATGTTCGAGTGAGCCCTCCCTGACGCAGCGTTTATCTTACGTTGCCATGTCTCCAAGGTTGTTTCGGGAGAGGGAGAAGTGAGGTCTGCAAGGGAGGAGACATTGGACACTTGAACCGACTCAACTGTTAATGAAAAATACGAACGAACCTACCCAACTGATAACGAACGATGGTCGAAGCAGGAAGGTCGTTTTGGGATAGGGCGAAAAGGGAAAGGATGAAACGAGAAGGCCGTTTTGAGGCGGGTCGAAACGGGAAGGTACAAACGGGATGGTCGGCATGGGAATTAGTCGAAACAGGAACCACCTCTCGTGACCATGCAGTGGCCTATGCAACAATTAAAGAGCAACTCCACTCCGTTTTTACGATTTTTGGGTTATGATCTGCTTAGTTGAAGTCGGCGAATTTAAATCACGATTTATAATTTGTTTTTCGGCAGCGTGTCTAGTTTTTTAGGTATCGCGTATCCAAGTTTCGTTCCGGCGGCACGGCGAAACCAAAACTACCGGCTCTATCGGCCAGAGCAGCTTGACAACACTGATAATCAGCTGCGTGTTGACGGCATGACGTTGATCTCGTCCCGCGCTCCTGAGCTGACGCGCCGACACGGCCGGCTCAGTCGCACGTGGAGTTCAAAAACAGAAGGTAAGTTGCACTTTTTTTTTACCGCTGCATTTTGTAAATATGCACCAAATGTAGTAAGCGCTAGCGTGAATTTATAAATTTGCCGGCCGAAAAGCGAATCCGGCTGCTACAAATACGACGCGGTCAGTGCCGGTGCCCCGTGACTGTACTTGTTTCTTGCTCGCGGACAAAGAGAGAAATAAATAATGGGCGACAGATGGACAGATGGTATCCACCAGCGGTCTAAATTGTTAAAGCTAAGGCACATTTATGTGTACGCTAGTTAGAGCTGCTGCGAACTGCTGCGACCGGCCGTTCGTGCTGGGGCAGCCGGCGGACGGTACGGGCACCGCATCGTTCTTCGAAAACGCGTGTTTAATGGAAAAACCCGCAGCAGTCAGCAGGAGCAGATCCCCTGAGTAGCTGTCTGCCATAAAGTGCTGGGAGCAGAGTCCACTGTCTACCGAAGTCTATCCGGCGACCAGCACCGACCCACACCTTGTGCCTCTTCCGGTCTCTTGGGAACTGGTGGAACCGCAGCTCCGGAGGGGGGGGGGGGGGGGGGGGGGGGGGGGGGGTGTTGCGTACTAGATTGTTGGTGCAACCCACAGCACTACAAGTCGTAATCGGCATTGCCCAACGCGGGTCCGGCGAGACTCTCCGCATCCACGACACGCTCGTAAGCGAGCGATTTGTGCTACGTTCACCCTTCGATCTCTTCCGCGAAGTCGCTGAAGCTATGCTAGAGTGAAGTGCACTGCCAGGACGTAAATAAAAATAGAAGAACACAGGGTAATGCGGTAAGCACCTCTTGCCGTCAGCAGAATCGCAGAATGCCACGGGAAACGAAGCGTCCGCGGCGTCCGCACGAGAGCATAGGACGAAACATACGTCATTTCCCAGTCTTGCTTCACCAGCTCACCGGTGCCAGCGTTCCACACCCGCACTCGGGCCGCTTACCGAGGTGGTAGAACATTTTTAATATTGGCTTTAAGGCCACGGTCCCACGGAATGTGGCAGTTTAGATACTTTTTGGCAGGTCATTACTCATCTCCCTTTAAATACTGTTCTGTGGGATTGATGTCATTCGAAAGGCAATGCAATCCTCTTTCACTTGATACTATGTATGTGTTGGTTTTTACTGTTCATGCGCGTTTGTAGCGTTGCGAATATGATGGCGCGGACCCTCACTTGCTCCGCTAGTTCATGTTTTATGAACGATTCATTAAAGATAGAACGGTTCCAATATAGCAGATTTGTTAAGATGATGTCGGAGCAGAATGTAACGATACACTTTTTTGGTATTTGCACTACTTTGTTTTTTTCATCCCTCCAAATATTGCCCTAAAATTGACATTTTTCAGCACAAATATGGTTTTAACGACAAGCGCTAGTGCAATGAAATTAGCTACAGATGTAGTGCTTATAATTGGTAATATGCAGAAAAAAATTTAATGTTGTGTAAAATTTTTTCGTATAGATATTTTATATCAAACGTAGCACTTTTTTGTGCTTCGAGTCATGGCACTTCAAATGCCGCTGAGGAAATAATTAAACTATGATAAAATCTTTTATAACATTTAGAGCTACAATGGTTGCCCAAGAGGTGGACGATGGCTTTTTTTCATTTTCAAAGTCATAACGCTCCAGGAGCCCTTCAAACTTACCTGTTTTTGACGCATATCTTTTTTGGACATCAAACAGATTTATTGGCCTCTAATAACATTTATTGTTTGGAATAGATATACATTGCGATGTATTAAATTTCCACAATGATCTTGCTTTGGTTTCTTAATAGGTGCAGAGCTCAGCTAATTTTAAAAACAATTAAAACTGTTTGGGTGTTTTGTTGCGCTACCTGGCGGATGGCAGACACACTGGTGATTTCTAGTGTTCAAAAAAATTCTGAGGGCGGCGTTGGCGTCTGTATCATCATCAATCTCCGTATCTTTTTACCTTCACATTAAAAAAATATATTGGAAGATTTACTATCGAAAAATGAATGGTTTAAGTACTTGGTCAGGTTAATAAATCTAAGACAAATAATTACACACGCGAAGCGTGATATAATGTGTTCATTATTCGATATGATTGAAATCAATAAACAATAAAGACGAAGAGGAAAATAATACACCCGAGTTCACTTCATGCCTAGAGTCACTAAATGAGCTTTAAAGTATCGGCACTCCGTTCCCCAAAATTGTTTTGGGCGCCGCCATTTTAGGTCTTGTTCAGAGCAAACGCAACTGCCGATCGTCATGATCCAAAAGTACGACCTCCTCAGCATTAGATGCGGTGCTAGGAAGCTGATGGAATATTGCAATGCCCTGTCACGGGTTGTTTAAACATTTGTGGGGGACGGAAAAGCGTTTCCTGTGATTTTAGATAAAGCTTCAGGTAACTGGAAACCATGATTTTAAGCCACAATATGGCCAAGTGTCGTTACTCTGAACCGTAGCTAATTTACTGGCACAAGCGGGAACAACGAGGAAGAGGCAGGCGTCAAAAGGTAGTGGCTCGTGGAGTCCCCGGGGCTTACGGCCAGGTATTACAAGCCTCTTGAACAAGAGCATGTATAGTGTTATTAAATAAGCTACGCGTCAGAGTAGCGACACTTGGCCATATTGTGGCTTAAAATCATGGTTGCCAGTTATTTGAAGATTTATCTCAAATCACAAGAAACGCTTTTCCGTCCTCCACTTTTAACAGTGTGCGACAAAGCAAAGCAACATTATATGAGCTTCCTAACACCGAATCTAATGCTGAGGATGTCGCACTTTTGAATCATGACGAACGGCAATTGCGCCTGCTCTGAACATGCACCAGAATGGCGGCTTTCACAACACTGTCGGGGAAGAGAGTGCCGATACTCTAAGCACAGCTAATTTTTTTGCTCTAGTTTCCGCGAAACTCCTTTTCCCTGACTGAAACTGAAAGTAAATATGAATAACACACCATTATTATAGCTTATTTAGTTATAACCAACTGCACATAATGAGAGGAGGAAGCGGCCGGGTAGGAGAAACGCGGGTTTTATGCGCGACTGTTCTAACCGTCTCAAAAGAGAGAACGCGCGAGCTTGCGCTGGTTTAAAAAAAGGAATCCAAAGAAAAGAGGCGGCACGCTGCGCTCTTTGTTGTTATGCGTCTAATTCCAAATTGTTCTGCGTATGTTTATACAGCCGGAAGTTAGTCCGCCTTAGTGGGCGTCTGACTCTCAGCTGTAGATGAGCAATTTAGCCAGTGCGGTACAACCGCAAACCTGGGGTCTTTAACGTGCACCACGCAGTAGTGATACACGACCGCACGCCGGTACGATGCTTTTCCAGACCGAAACGGGCCGGGGCGGGGTGGCTTCTGCAGCGCGAGCTTTCGCTCCAAGTGCTCCGAGCTGGTGTGCGCTAGACCATGCACTCGGCCACCGACCCCCCCCCCCCCCCCCTTATGCGTCTCATTTATATACAGGTATAAGTATTTGAAGATCGACGATGGACGTCGATCGTCTCGAGGTAATGTAACGTAATAACATTATATAAATAATAAACTTGTTGAAGGGCTAAACGACTCAATTTTTCAATTCTTGGATTGTAATATGGCGGTAGCCTATTGTACTTACTGTTGATGAAGAGCAATATGAGGTGACGAGGTAATAATTAAATGATGAGGCTCTATAAGGACGACGACATTAGTGGGTGTCGAACCACAACGTACAGTGCCAGACTTGCTTCAGGTATCATGTACCAAAGACTTCCTTCACCCGCAACCGAATATGGTAGAATCAATGAGGATGCTGCTTTCTGTACGTGGAACAGGAAAACTTCACCGTGCAGAAGTGCGGCTTATTCGTTAATAGGAGGGACGGATTTTTAGCAGCATTCCCTGATTGACTACTTGGAACAAATGGCCTCATTGACGTAAAGTGTCCCCGTTCCAAAAGATTCTTGAAGCATACTTAAACCGCAAAGGAGTATGAGGCGAAAAATAAGAAAAAGGAGCCTGGTGTGAAAGGTCCAAATCAGCACCATAGCTTCCATGCTATCAAATACAAGGGCAGTTACACAATACACAAAGAGAGTTTTGTGATTTAGTTATATTTACACTCAAGGGCATTGATATCCAACGTATTCAGAGAGATGACACCTCCTGGTCAACCAACATAAAGCCTTTTCTACTCAAGTTTTACATGGAAGGCCCGACTTCCGCTGAAATTCCTTACGTGGACGAGTTGTCCGACCGAATAAACTGCAATTACTCCCGATCTGGGAATCTCTCGATCTTCGTTTGTAAGCCATAGTATCATGAGATCGAGGGGTGTGGCTCTTCGTCCGCCGAATATTGCTTCGGCGGGTGTTTTTACAGTGTAAGATGAGACCGTCGGGCGTGCTGCTGGAACAACAACCTGGCGATTCTTCACTGAACTGCTTCTTCCGTAAGCTTCAAAGGGGCTTTTTTTTTTTTTTTCGCACACCATCTGTTTTGCATGCCCGTTAGTTGCAGGATGGTATGGTGCACTAATGTGATGCCTGATGCCGGTTTTTTTTTCTTCACAAACTTGTTTATTTTGTTTGAAGCAATATTTGGCGCGTTATCAGAGAAAAGTATTTTCGGTAGGGCAAAAGTAGGTAAAAGAGACCGTAGAACGTCAATGACATGTTTGGACGTCGTGGCAGGCATCGTGTAAACTTCCAGCCACTTAGGGTACGCATCGCCCATGACTCCGCAGATGTGAATACGTTTCGCCACCCACCGACTGAATAGTGGATCGTTTTCAGTTACTGTTCATGATGGCGTTGGACTCAAGGAAGACTTCGAGTCTTTCCACAAAGTTAGCCCAGGTGCCAGGACTTTTGTCGAAAGCGGTAAGTGTTCGAAACGTCGACAACGTCGGTAGCCACGTGTTGTGCTTGACACTGGACGCTTACCATTCGCTGAGAAGAAACGTGCTTGTTTGTCTGCCATGAGTCGTTCGAAATCAGGTCATCACCGCAACACCATCTCCCGACAAAACTGGTCTTCATTGTCCGCATGTCCATAGTTAGCAATCACGTCAACTTATAAATTCCCGAACGCTCATAACTTGCCGTCGCTAAACGCCGTTCATTCATAGCGTCATCATTGCAAATAAACGTCTTCCTATTTCTTCTGATGGTTTTCATCATATTCCTCCTAAGCTGTACTTACAACATTATGTGTGTCGGTAGTTCCGAAAATATTGCATTGGCGTTTGTTTTCTGGGAACTATAATGTAACAACCTTTACAACATCTTCCGGACCCCGTGAAACACAATATTTCGTGATGTTATTTCAGGCGTCATTATAATGACGAGGTAAGTATCGTAAATCGCGAAGCAGTTTACTTGACGTCCACTTCCACTGGTGTCTTGGAAGATTGAGTCTACTGAGCGTGCATTCCTGCAGAATAAATTTTCATTGATAGAATATTAACACGTCAATCAACATTTGATTCCTTCCTGGTAAGATTTATTGCGAAAGCCCGTGACAACCGCCGAACCGCATCTCCCTATAGACGCTTTACACACGCGCCAAATTACAGCCGCCATTGCTGACCTTCTCTTGTCTTACCGAGATGCCGAGCAACTGAAACGGTAGTTGACGGTTCTCTACAAAGGCCGATGCTTCAGAAAAGGACACAGTTGAATCTAATATGGCAATAACCTGGCCTGCTATGGTAATGATGAAGTGAAATAAAACGAAATAAGAGAAAACAAAAACTGAAGGTCAGTTATGGCGGCGTCCATGCACAGCTGCTGCAAAGCGTCTAATTTATACCCAGCCTGACATTCTCGCATACATCCGTTTGCTGGGCCACGGTACTTGAGCTAGCTGAGCACAGCTGGCAGCGGCGCGAGCAAGGCCACGAGGGGAACGTGATGGTGCTCGAGCCATCTCACTGTGAACCAATGTTTCGGCCACCCCACGGGTGCGTGTCGCCATCTATTGGTTGAACTAACGCCTTGTTCAAGATGGCTGCCGTGGGACCGCAGCCTTAATCGGAAATGCGGCGTCGGTTTGACGTGATATTTTGGGTATGACCGTATTTTGACTCCCTAAAGCGATTCCAGTAATTTATTTTGGTTTCGTTGTCGACAAGAGTTGCCCTCCAAGCACGAAGGGCGTGCTCGTCACGGTTCGCATCTTTGATGCTTCGAACGGCTGTCCTGACCTACGTGCAGTTCATACGTGTATTTAGAGAGGCCCAGATGTATAATTCGGACTTGTGCACCTGTAAAAAACAGAGGCCAGATACACGAAACGATCTTACGCCAAAAATATGCGTAAGACAAAACGTAAGAACAAATTCGTGTTCACGAAACGAAATTATCATAAGTTTTGTGCAGGTTACGACGGAATCCTACGACAGCTCCGAAGCTGTCTTATACCCTAGTTACACGGGCGCTTTGAACTGTCATTGAGTTCAATCACAGTTATCGGCCCCAACTGTGATTGAACTGAACTGAACTGAGATGGTGCTACACGGCTCTCTAGAACCCAGTTGCAGCAAAAACGAAACTAGTTATTGTGCCTCATGATCAGTCTAATTGTTAAAGTAATCTACTCGGAGAAACATATTTTATTTACTATAAGTATATCGTACATCATGTTCAATACGTTGTTGCTTTTTAGCGGCGTTTACATCAGTACCAAAGCAAATTCAGGGCTAAGTTGCGCATATTTTAGGCTAGGTGGAGCTAGCTTCCACCCGCTACGATGGGTGCACCCTGGGTGCACCCATTACTATCTGTTCATTCACACAGCTGGCCCCGCCGCCATCTTTGCTCGTTCGGTGGCTTGCCGGCTAGCCGGGATCGTTTTAGCAGCACCTCGGACGCCTAAATCTATTCGTTCCCGGATATTTTGCTGCTACCATTCTTTTTAGACGCCTCCCCCTGCATTCCGAAACAGTAAGTGCCTCGGAAACGATGGTCAGCGGCAGCGGTCCCGCGGACAAGCGCCATTTTACCTCAGTTGGGGAAGTCCGTTCAGTTGAACTGAGGTAGGGGAGCTCAGTTGAACTCAACTGTCATTAGCGGCTCGATGACAGTTGGCGCCGCCGTGTGACTCCGGCCGATCGCGATTGAGTCAACGACAGTTGACTCAATGGTAGTTGAAAGCGCCCGTGTAACTAGGGTATTATACCCTAGTTACACGGGCGCTTTCAACTGCCATTGAGTCAACGACAGTTGACTCAATCGCGATCGGCCGGAGTTACACGGCGGCGCCAACTGTCATCGAGCCGCTAATGACAGTTGAGTTCAACTGAGCTCCCCTACCTCAGTTCAACTGAACGGACTTCCCCAACTGAGGTAAAATGGCGCTTGTTCGCGGGACCGCTGCCGCCGACCATCGTTTGCGAGGCACTTACTGTTTTGGAATGCGGGGGTAGGCGTCTAGAAAGAATCGTAGCAGCAAAATATCCGGGAAGGAATAGGTTTAGGCGCCCGAGCTGCCGCTAAAACGATCCCGGCTAGCGTGCAAGCCACCAAACGACCGAAGATGGCGGTGGGACCGGCTGTATGAATGGACAAATAGTAACAGTTGCACCGATCGTAGCGGGCGGTAGTTTGCGCCACCTATCCTAAAATATGCGTAATCTAGCCCTGAATCTGCTTTGGTACTGGTGTAAACGCCGCTAAAAAGCAACAAGATATAGAACATATTGTCCGATATACTTATTATAAATAAAACGTGTGTCTCCGAGTAAATTAGTTTACCAATTAAACTGATCACGTGGCACAAGAGCTAGTTTCGTTTTAGCTTCAACTGGGTTCTAGAGAGCCGTGTAGCACCATCTCAGTTCAGTTCAGTTCGATCACAGTTGGCGCCGATAACTGTGATTGAACTGAACGACAGTTCAAAGCGCCCGTGTAACTAGGGTATTACGCACCTTTTATGAACAAATCCGCATGGCCGACAGCGTTGCTCAGTCACTTGTGCGCGACGACCAACGGACGTTTATTTTTCTATACGTGCTCTTCTCGCGCGTCCCGACTTCAAGCAGCAAGAAAAAAGTAAAAAGTACTTGAAACAGATCACGACGAACAAGAATGCTGGATCTACAAACACCCGGGAAAAGCTCCAACGGCCACGATTCCACCGACCCCGACCAAGCGAGCTCGGCAGTATAGGCCTAGCAGGCACTCCGACGGTCCTTGGCCAAGACCGTATGCCCACGACCGGATGGTGTGCAGAATGGAATATGCCCGTGCGACCCTTGTGGACCCTTCCCGTATTATAGTTTGATCGCTGACCTCAATCTAGATTAAGAGGTCAATCTCCTCCCCTTGTTTTCCGAAGCAGTGGTGACGAACGCTGTTCGTCGAAAGGGGACTCTCATCGATTCTATGTCCTTGTTTTATGTTATATAGAGCTCGATTAAACGCCGTATGGATTACCTTCTCAGCACGGTATGTACACTTTGTTATTTGTATGCCGTTTGTACTCTGACATGACTGTACGTCACTGTCGAGCTATAACAGTTCGTGGGAGCTACGCAATGCCGGTCCAACCTTTCTTTGACGAGTGTCACGTCGCTATCGAGTTGCGATCACAAAAGATCGGTCCCGAAGCGCTTATTAGCGGTCCAACAGCGCGAATCCAACACCTCGATCAAAAACGCGCATCCGCTCCGAGTGTGAACAAGTTCAAACGTATCTTTTTTTTAAAGGAGCGGTGCAACGATATTCAATTGGAATGTTTTTCACTTGACACGAGCTTACTGGCACACCTGGGACTCAAGGATACTCACACGCAACGGCACTGGCCAAGAAACTCCTTTGTTGCGGTGTAATTTCAAGGACAAAAGCGATCATTTTCATTCAACCTCTCCTTTGCAAAATTGGATGACGTAACTCGGGGATCGCAGTACACCCAAGTGACGATATTTGAATGCGGTTCATAGATTGGACCCGAGCATTGCGTGGGCACTCGACTTGGGTTCGTGATAATTGCTAGCTCGAGAAGCATCCGGGTAGTGACCCGTGTCCAATCGCTGCAATGACGACAACAGCCGAGCCATAACAATGTCTGGAACTCAGCGCGTGTCCTGCACTTTGGCAACCCCAGCGCGTGGCTATGATCAACACTGGCGGCATATAATAGGCTCCAGATCACGTGGCCGCTTGTTCTGGCTGCGAGTTGAGGGAGTGAACGCTGTTCGTTTTTCTTTGATTTTTTTCTGGGACTTCTGTTGCGTGGGGTGAAAAACGAACGCGTGTTTCATAGGTCATTAACGTTAGGGATCCGTTTTAAGCGGTATTTGCGCAAAGTACAAAAATTGTTGCATCGCTCCTTTAACGTCGGCTCGCTCCTGCATCTCCGAGGCCGGGAAAAACGCCGCGGCAATTTGTTTCCCCTAACGTCGCTTTGCAAACGACTGATACGGGCTGTCTTTTACCAACGATGACTGTTGTGTTGCCTTCGGTAGCGATCGAGTTCGATAGCAGTGAATGGAGGCGGTTACGCATCCCGGCCTCGGCATGCGGGCGCGTTTAAATCGTGTTAGCGTCGACAAATCACTGCTCGAACACTAACCCCAGACTACTACTACTACTAATGCTAAGCGTTGTGAATGAAGAGGGGGGGGGGGGGGGGGGGGGGGAGGAGTGGGCCAATTGTGGATGCGCACCGGGCGCGTTTGTCACTGGGTCTTGGGGGGAGGGGGGTGTGGGGAGAAAAGTTAGGGGGTAGAGGGGGAGATAGAGCTATGGTGAATTACGCTCGCATATGGCAAGCGCTCCAAAAGCGCTCCATTTGGAGCGCGCATATTCCGCTCGTAGATCTGGCTGGAGTTGGTCATCTTCCTCTCGTAGATTTCTGGCAGCGCCCGCTCCACGGAGCGCATCAAACCCGGCAGAACTTGCACTGCGGGATTTCATAGATATCTCCGGAAGTTGACAGAGCGGCCCACTGGGCAGCCCGACGAGCGTGTTTCGTCACGATTAGTAATTCTGACTTCCAGGGGGAACAGGTGAGGCCTCCACGCCAGGCGTAGTGCTCGATGGTAGTAACGGCTTCTTGTAGCTGGGTCTCTATGTGTCCGAGGGAGCCTCTCGTTACCCAGAAAGTAATGTCGTCTGCATAAATTGCATGTCTGATATCCGAGATCTGATCCAGAAGGGGAGGAAGACTTCGCATGGCAAGGTTAAACAGGAGTGGAGAAAGTACAGAGCCTTCCGGTGTGCCACGATTTGCCACTGGCGAGGTAGGAGAGGGAAGATGAACAAGGACGAGGCTGGCAGATCGGTAACGGAGGAAATTGCGGACGTAATTGTTCACTTTCACTCCGCAGCCAGTGGCTGCTAACTGTTCAAGGACCAGGTCGTGGGAGAGGTTATCAAAAGCCCCTTTAAGGTCTGCGGCAAGAACGGCGCGATATTGGGCAGTGCTCGGCGAGTCTAAAACATAATGTTGGAGACGGAGCAGTACGTCCTGGGTAGAAATGCCACTACGGTAGCCACAAAACAATGACAGGAAGAGCGGATGTGTCCGCAAGAAATTTCTGGAGGCGAAGCTGTACAACCTTCTCAAGCAGTTTACCCAGACACGAGGTAAGGGAAATCGGGCGCAAGTTCTCCAAGGAGAGGGGTTTGCCAGGCTTGGGAATCAGAACCACTGTTACTTCCTTCCACTCCTTGGGAAGGGCACCCGACTGCCACACCTCGTTCAAGTAAGTAGTAAGCTGCGTGGTGTTCGAATCAGATAGGTTGTAGAGAAGAGAGTAGCGGATCTGGTCAGGACCAGGGGATGTGTTGCGACGTATGTCGGTGAGTGCAGCGCGAATCTCAATGGCTGCGATCGGCGCGTTAAGATAGGAGAGTGTGTTGGGGGGACCCATGTAGTCCGCGTAACGTGGAGCGTCAGGAGGGGGAAGGTAACGTTGTCGTAGCTGAGTGAGGCATTGGGCGTCTATTAGGTTAGTGGCGCGGAGAAGTTTATGAATGCCCTTGGCCCAGTCCGATTTAGCTTGACCAGGCTGTATAAGATGACGGAGTAGGGACCACGTTCGTGCGGTACCGAGAGTGCCATTGAGATTGTCACATAGCGCGTACCAGTTTTCACCAGTAAGGTTGGCAGCATAGTCTGCAGCATCGACAGTAAGTTGGGCAATACGTAGTTTTAGCTTCTTGTTATGGCGTTGACGTCGCCACCGTTTGGTTAGGCTACGATGTGCTTCCCACAGATGGAGTAGGTGGGAGTCTATATCTGGTGCATATGGAGTGGTATTAAGGGTGCGCGTGTGTCGGTTTAGCCGGGATTGCAGTGTCTGCACCCAATCGGTAAGTGTGTCGGAGGAGGTATAAGAGGAGGCCGATGCGCGAAAGGCAGGCCAGTCTGTGATACGGATGTGGCGTGCTTCCCCTGTGAAGTCTTTAGTGTGGATACGGGTTTCAAGAATTGAATGGTCACTGCCGAGCTGTTTCTCAAGGTTCTGCCAGGTGCAAGGTTTAGTGCCACGATACATGATAAGGTCTGGGCACGTGTCTCATGCAACGCTGGTGCCAAGACGTGTGGGTGTCGATGGATCAGTAAGTAAAGTGAGATTCTGTTGTTGAATTAGCGTGTGGAGCTTTCGGCCTTTAGGTGTGTCGCGAGGGTAACCCCAAGTTGGATGTGGAGCGTTAAAATCGTCTTCAATGAATATGGCACAACCCTTCCAGCGTGCGGCTTCAAACTACCTGTCGAACCATGCATGGCGATCTTGAGGGAGGCTGTAGATATTGAGTAGATGGAGGGATTGGGTGTTAAGCGTGCGTGTATTTGCAGGAAGGAGTTCAAGTAATACATGGTGGAACGGCTTGGCTGTCGAAGGTTAAGTCGACAGCGGTATGAACGCACTTGACTAGGGTTGCCACAAGGTAGTCTTAATCAGGGTGATTATGCGCCACATATGTGACATATCCAGGAAGATTAGGAAGGGTACGAGGCTCTTGTAAAAAGGTGATGTCGGATGGGGGAGTGTGCGATTGGATATACTAGATGAGACTGCAGCGTTGTTTTTTTTTCTCGGAAATTTCGGCAATTTCACTGCTTTACCGTAAGGTCTGAAGAAGACCATGGTGTAGTGGATGCAGGGGGACTACAGCTCGCCATTTGCAAGGATCGAATGAGGGGAAGGGCCAGTTGAAGAAGTGTAAGGATGCTACGGGCTCATTCTGCATCAACAGATTCCAACAACCTGCAGGCGAAGTTTGCTGCTGCTTGAAGGTTCAGGACCCACCCCTTGCTTGGAGCTGTGTCTGTTGAAACGGACAGAGTCCTCCGTTTTGTTGTTTTGGGTTGTCATAGATCGGTGGGCGCGCTCCCTGTAGTTTTCGGATACTCGAGTGGATTTACTCCGTTTGAACTGGGCCCTTCTTTGGTCAGGGATGCCTTTGGTTTGTCCTTTTTGGAAAGCTTGATTAGTGTAGCATAGGTCGGTCTCTCAGGCCGCTGGTTTTCAGTTTTGCTAGTCAAGGTGTCTTGCGTTGTTGAAGAAGACTTCACTTTGTCTGGGCAACTCGGGCCAGTCGGATGCTTGAACTGCAGCTTTGGCACTATAATAATCGACTGTATGTTCCTTGGCATACTCCTGCGTCTTTTTTTTCTTGCTGCCATTTAGAACAGGATGTTGATGTAGCCGAGTGAGCGGCTCCGCAGTTTACGCACCTCTCTTGAGCAGTGCAGGAGTCTCGGTCCTCGTGCGTGTTACCGCAGCGCTTGCACACAGGACTGTGCTTGCAGGAGGCCTCACGGTGTCCATATCGGCAGCACTTGCTGCATTGGACAGGTTTCTCTTGGAATGGAGTAACTGGATACCGAACAAGACCAAGGTAGACGAAGCTTGACAGCGAAGATCCGCAGAAAGATATCTTAATTGCCGAACTTTTACCTAGCCGTCGAAAACGTGCAACTCTATTTTCAGGAGACCTTAAGTTGTTGGTGATCTCGTCAGTCAGCGTAGTGTCCACATCTTTGATTACACCAGTGGCGCAGTGTCTGGGGAGAGGCTCGCATGCTCTGACTTTGATTCCGCAGAGCTCTGTGCAGCGTAGCATTCCTCGCGTTGTCTGTCCGTTCCTCAAGTCCACAGCAACGAGATTGAGGCTGCTGTTGTACCTGATCTCCAGGATGCATTCCAGGAACGTCTTCGCCAGAGTATTAGAGAGTCTCAGGCTGCTCAGTGACGTAATACCTTGGTCCTGTTCGACTGGCGTAAATATAACAGTAAGTCCTTTAGGTACAACTGCAATACTGCGGACTGTCTCAGAGCTTGGGCTGGAATTAGTGCTATTCTTTTTTTGTTTTTTCCTGGCGACATCAGTTCAATCTAGGTCGTCAAAATCGGACAGTTCTATGTCACTGGATGGCACAATGACTCGCCGCGAAGAGGTTGTAGCGCATTGCTGACCTAAATTGATCTCCTCAGCGCTATTCATGGGTGTGTCCTTGTCTTCTGATTCAGCGATTGAGCTGCCGCAGACGGACGAAGGCAGACTGTATACTGACCAGTGGAGGCGGGACGACTGGAATGGGGCGAAGGTGGCGTTGGCCCAGTAGACATGGCCATGGCCGATTCACGGGCACCAGGGCAAGCCCCAATGCGGCAGACCATACCGTGGACAGGAATAGGCAACGTACGAATGAAGTTCGAATGTTTCATGCCGTCTTAAAATATTAAAATGTTGATCCAGAAGAGCGAAACTCAAAAACGCCACCGACTTCGAATCACTTCTTCTTCGTTCTCAAGCTGGCAAGATCGCTCAAGGTCAAAGCGGACGCGCCTTGGAAATAAAACACAAAGAAAAGCTCAGCAGCGAAGATGCATCGTTACGGAAGCCGTGGAGCCGGCGGGGTTCGCCGCGCTTGCGTAGTGGGGGAGCGTTATGACACCGCTGGAGCGCCGTGTGGAAAAGGAGGACATGGAGCACTTCTTGTAGGAATGCTTTGGAATTCCTACTCGTTAGCAGTCTTAAATGTCTTTAGCTTACGCTCTAGGTTTTTTGTTTTCATATTTTCAACACCGCGGCACCCGGCGGATGTGCTAGCCACCGTGCTGAGGGTTTTGAGAGGGGTGCGCGCGAAGGGGAAGACAAGGACGGCTCGGACGAGTTGTTGTTTTTGGTGCTGGATAACCTCTTAGATAATTTATTACGCAGAACCTTTGCGACATCGTCCCTCACGTCGCTCACCAAAGGCTGCTGCATCTTAAAAATCGCTTTGGACCGATTAACACTGCTTAAAAGAGGCACTGAAAAGTGTCGCGTCGTCTGCATGCGAAGAACGGTCTCGCGAAATACTCTCGCAGTTGGCCATGTGGCACGTGCGCGTGCCCATGAATGATGATAGGGACAGACAGAAAGTTGAACGAAACTTCCTGTTTGAAGTCATCCAAAAAGTCAAGGAGTGCACCATTTCGCTAAGTACGTCAAAGATTCGGGCTGGCGTTTCAAATCCAGCGTTTTGAAAATATATATTTTTCTGCAAATACGCAGTTCTTAAGCTTGATATTTTTTGGATGATCCCAGGGAATTATTTTCAGTCACTTGCAATAATAATATAAAAATCGTTATTGGGGTTGTCGGTGGCTATTTAAAAATTAAAAATTAAAAATAGAGTAAAGACACGGACAAGAGCGAGAAGGTTGCGCTGGGGTCGCCACAGTATAAAACACAGGCTGAGCTCCATGCATTGTTAGTGTTCGGCTATTCTCATCACCGTAGTGGTTGGACACGAGCCACTACTCGAATGTCCGCCGAGGCATTGATTGTTACGGGCCGAAGTCAAGAGCTCAAATAGTTCTCGTGTTCACTCCATGAGCCGCGCTCGACTGTCGTCAGGCGGGTGGTTTCGATTCCGCAATTACGTCATCCAGCTTTGCGAAGGCTAATACAGAAAAAAAATAGTCCTTTTTTAACCTCGCGATTTTACCGCGACAAAGAAGCTTCTGATTCAGTGGCTGTCTGTGCGAGCATACTTGGGCCAGACAAAGTACGACTTTGCAAATTCATGAACATTCCAACCCGATATCGTTTCATGACCCCTTTAAAGGACGTGAAATTCGCTGCGGTGGAATAGCAAAAATGTTTAGGTGAAAAAAAAAAGGATGAGAGGCACGAGCTTGTGAAATTGAGGCGTGATTCGGTTGAAGTCATAACCGCTGTAGAAGCACGACGAGCAGCATGCCCGCGCTCTCTGCCGCTAGACAACGTTCTACGATGATAACTTGGCTGTGCCGTGGGTGAATATTGCAGTGAGAAGCTTGACGTCCTGAGTGTATGGTTTTTCACGAGTCAAGCTCTGTAAGAAAGTATGTTGGCAAAAGGAATATCTTCAACGGTGGGCGAGAACACGATATTCATACATGTTCCTTGGAAATTTACGAAGGTTTCCAAACCGTTTCTGAAGTGATTGTCAAGCAAAAATACTAATCCGAATGCACATGCTAGTAATCCTTTTTTTTAAATTTAGTAACGCAAGAAAGAAGACAAATAGATATTATATAGAAAATAGTCGAACAAATCAAAAACATGATAAGGGCAGGAAAAATGCTAGGAAATCATAATTGATAACCAATTTCTCTAAAGCATAAACTATTTCATTCGGATTAAGTGTGTGCTTAAATCCTCTGTGAATTGAAAAAGTGATTGCATCAGAATTAATTGGGGGGCTAGTTGGTTGAACATCTAGACGGTGGATTTGAAAGCGCAAAAGACTGAGAAGAGAAGGAGGGGACAGGACAGAGCGCTTCTGTCCTGTCCCCTCCTTCTCTTCTCAGTCTTTTGCGCTTTCAAATCCACCGTCTAGATGAAAAAGTGATAATGGGAAAGCGTTATCATTCCATCATTTCCAAAAGTTTAGTAAAGAAGAAACCTCATTACCTTTTTTCTTTGTAAGTTGTATTAACCGTAGGCTAATACAACTTATATTTGAGGAACACAACTTATAATTGAGGAATCTGAAACGTTGAAACACGTTTTGTATTCCTCAATGCACAAAGTGGAAAAGGCAATTCCTCCACTCGGTAAAGCTTCCCTTTGGATATTCTTTGTATAAGCCGTAGCATCTTCTCTGACTGATCGGAACTGCTCTTGCGACTAGGTCAGTCGTACGTTTTACGGTACCGCGGTACGAACTTTGCGTCACATGATTTCATTTAATTTTATTTAATTTTATTTCAACTTTAATAATAACTTATCATGGAAACCTCACATCAGTCACGTCTCTGCAAAACCTAACCGAAGTTCTTGAGGCCGCGTCGCAAGCTAAATTCATCGCATAGAGAGAGAGATAAATTCTTTATTATGGAGATGTTGGTATTCTTTAAATGACACCGGCTACTCCATAACGAGAAAGAGAGAGAAAATATATATGAATAAAAGGAAGAACATAAAAGGAAAAGAATAAAGATAAAACACATAAAGTAAAACCGTAAAAAAAACATACAAACAAATCTAATTACAATTGCGAATAAGACGACCGTTTGGGAGTCGTGCACCGATTTGCTAAATTACATACATAGTCATTCCCGTTGAAATTGATGCACGTTCGCACTTAATAATCATACATGATTCTAGTGTCCTTTAGAAAGTCATGAATGATATTCATTGCTCTGTCTTGTTTTTTACGCGTCGGCCAGGGCCCCAACAACTTAGTCAGAGACAGGGGTCTATCATCTAATATTTGAAGGCGAATCTCCATCCGGCGCCTTTCATGTTGAAAGCGTTCACAGTCAAGGAGGATATGTTGTACATCCTGATATGGTTCTCCACAGTCACATCTTGGCGAATCTCGGCGTTTAATTCGAAATAAAAAGCTGTTAGTAAAGGCCACTTCAAGTCTGAGTCGATGGATTAATACGTCGTATTTTCTTTTCATCCCGGTGTGCAATACTTTCATGCAATACTTTCAGCATCATCATTCATTGAAGCATTCGGTACACCATCAAACTGGGTTATTCTAACGGACTCAAAAGCATCCCTAGAGTTATTACAAGGCATGCACCTTCGTACTTCCCAGGCGACCATTATATATCGGGTGCAACTCACGTTAGCACAAGCTCGACTCCACGGACATAACGTCAGGCTACAATGGATACCGAGCCACTGCCAAATCGCCGGAAATGAAGCTGATCACCTGGCAGCTCAAGCTCACGATCGTGACGCAATGGAAGCGACATCCTTTACCCCTGGAGATGCAAAATTCATCCTTCGTCACTTACGCCATCTACGTTGACGGCAGTGCTGGCTAAAGGACACTTCAGCAGAGACTCTCCTACCATATATCGACCCGGACTTTGAGCTTCCGCCATCGCATATATTACTCTCACCCGTTCTCAGCTTGAATACGCCTCACTCGTATGGAACCCCCATCAGTCCTACCTAGAAAAAACACTGGAAACTGTTTAAAACCGGGCCATTCGCTTGATCCCTCGTAATTATACTACCAGTGTCATTGCACTAAAAGCTGAACTAAACTTTCCCTTCTTGAAACATGAAAGAAACATATCACGTATCGCACACCTACACAAAATGTATTACTACTTTCCTTAAAAAAAGATGAATACTGCCCGTCGGTTTTCGGAATCTGCCCTCGCACAGATCACCCACTCGAAATTCATATAGTTACTCCTGTGACTAATCAATTCTAGTTTTCTCCATTACTATTGGCTACACTCTAAAAAAAGCCCAGGCGTCTACTTTCCCGCAGAACATTCGGAGAGCCAATCGCCGCAACTTACGGAGGCAGCTTAGCGAATGACGACGCCGAAACATATGTTTAGACCAAAAAACGCAGTCTGAGTTGTGACATTAAGCATGCAAGCGTGACGTTTAGCATTGCTTAATGTCACAACTCAGACTGCGTTTTTTTGGTCTAAACATTGTTTCGGCACCGTCATTCGTTGAGCTGCGTACGTAAGTAGTGGTGATTGGTTCTCCGAGTGTTGTGTGGGAAAGTAGACGGACGGGCTTTTCTTAGAGTGTATCTCTGACTAGAGTATTTACCTGAGCGCATTGTTTGCATCCCAGAAGTTGACACTTTTCGATCTGCCATGGCCGCTCTCCGCGTCATTCAACATCACATTTGTATTGTTAGAAAAGTCACCTAGTGTTCATTTTAATTGCCGCATTTATAGTTCAGTTTTGCCCCCTCTTCCCCCCCCCCCCCCCCCCGCTCCTTCTGTAAAGCCTCCCGTAGGCATTTAAGAGCCAAATAGATGAAATGTAATTAAAATAATAAACGTGGTTTGCTTTTAAGCGTGCTATTTAATAAAATCTGGGCGGATATGAAATTCTCGAATATTGCCATGACAGTTTTTAAACTGCGGAGAACCGTTTTCTGGGGTGTAAATAATTTACTATGGTTAATCGATGTTCTTGCTCTCCATGCATACCATAATTTCATAACATATTTTCGAGTTAAACCAAAAGTATTCAGAACGTATGCTTCTAACCAAAAACAAATGCATTATGAAATGAGGTAAGAAAAATGATTAAATTGCTGGCGGTATATTATAATTGTTGCAGAGATGTCAAGGGGAGGCGAATGCTCCTAGGTGATAACTGAATTCTAAAAAGCGGCTAAGTATTGCAAGGGGAAGAAACGATCATAAAAATAATTAAATGCCTGGTTAAGACAAGCGGATTATAACAATAAGCTTTGGTAAGGAGCTTAATACATTCAATGGTCCCATTTTCAAACATCTGCAAAAAAAAAAATAATGTAAAATTTTCCTCATAAACAAAAACTAAAAAATAAACTATTTTTAATATGTACTAGTTTTATAATATAATAAGCCTTTCAAGATACCAATCGTAAACAATGCAAATAACTTTTCAATGAACCTTTGCGAAGCTCGTGACCTGAGACTTTGTTACTAAATTCTACACGACAGAAGCAAATCAAAGTCGGGACCTCAATAAATAATTGAAAAGGTGCATAAAAGCCAGACTTGAGCATCGTTACTTGAAAAATGTAATGAATTACAAATACAGATTGCCGAACCTCAATTGTAATGGATTACCGTTACAAAATGCTTTAGCCAAAAAGTAACGGAGTACTTTACTCCTTCCGTTACAAATTACTTTCACATTACTTTTTCCGTACACTTATCCAGGAAACAATAGAAACAATTTTGATATGTTTCAAAAATGTTCCGCAAGACTACTTTTTCATACGCCAGTATTATGGTAGTCCTTGTAAAAATAAAATATTGTATCTAAGAGAAAGAGTGCTGGTGCACTTCGTTCACGTGTAAGTTGAAAAGCCACCAAAAGCTACAACCACACCCGCCATTCCACTAGCGTACGGCCTCCGGAAATTATCCCTGGAGTTGTGCAGACAAGGCTAGCGGTCCGAATGCTCAGTAGCAGCGTCTACATTCGCTACGAGATTCGGAGCTAAAGAAGCGATCTATGAAAGCTCCCTTTTGACTCGGGTGTTTCACCTGTTATTCACAAGAAAAGAAAAACTTGGTTCTAACGTTACAATGTATAGCCAATGCAGAATGCAGGTGTCCCAGCTTACCTTGATGTGCTTCCGTAGATTAGAGTTTGTTGTTCTTGCTGATGACGATGTGTGTTTTTATGGCAAGCAAAGTATGCACTGAAACTCTAGGATTCCGTTCTCCTTAATGCCCTGAATTTTGAACATCTCATTAAAGGGGGGCCCTGCAAGGACTTTTTACTGGTTTTTAATTTGCACCGAACCTGAGCGCACTGAACGTAGTAACTTAGTGAAACTTTTCTTTTCTCGGAATTCGCTTTATTCTAAAAGTGTTAGGCAAATTAAAATTACAAAACAAGCAAAAAATAACCTCCCTCATGACGTCCTTGGTTGCTTGAGTGTCCGTGAACCAGAGGAGGGGTAGTGGGCTCATCGCGAGCGCTCACGGCTGCTGCACTCCGCGTTGACGGCGCGGCAGGGCGCCACTAAAGCATGTTCTGGATAGGCTGTAGGCAGCGGGCAGCCAGAGCGGCTCTCATTCCATTTGCTGCGGGATTAAACACTAATTGGGCATGACACTTTATTGGCCACAAAACGACAGCAAACACGGGGTAAAGATCAGTTCAAAATGGGAGCCACTTCGCACTGCCATACCGCGAAACGGCCAAACCGCAAGACAAAGCATCTCGCCGAAGGCCTTCGGAACGCTCGGAGCCGGTCGGATCCTTCTGTCCATAAGACCGCAGCGCCGCCGCGTACATCCGGGACCTTTCCGTGTCGGCGCCTGATCTCACTACTCCTTTCTAGTATGCGCCGCCTTTTCCACCGCTTGGTGGCGGGTATGTCGACGGGTCATTTCTTGTTTCCGGACTTTATAAATTGCATTTGCTTCTTTTCTCATCTAAAATAGTGAACAAAAACTACTTTTATAAGTAACTGAAACGGTTCGCGCCACTCATATTTTGTATTTCGACTAAAAAGAAGCTTTCAGCGTCTCTGACCAGTAGTAAGCCCAGGACCAAAGACGTCACATTTTGCGCGCTTTCGGTACCACGGGTCGCCCTCGTCGGTAGAGGAGGTTTCCGCGTCGTCCGGGTTAAAATATGATGCACTGATATTTAGTTGCTCTCTCCATGCCCGCTGGCTTGCCCGAACTTCAAGAGACGTGGAAACCGCAAAAAAAATAGACGCTTAAATATGATAGCAGGGCCCCTTTAAGAGATGGCCATGGAGACGACGGACACTCCATGATAAAAACTCGACCAGTCAGAGAAAAGTGGCTGTTACGGGATATCGATCGTTCATCGGATCTCACTTTCATACCAATATTCATGGAGTCCAGAGGAGGGAAGGGCATAGAGAGCGAGAGAAGCGGTGGCCATCGGTCTCGCCAAACAATAGAGGAGCAAACGACTTTTACGCGTTCTCCCTCTGTCAGCACTCCTTAGATAGCCTAACCCCCTCCCCCCCCCCCCCCCCCCCTTTATGTTGAAACTTGACTGTAAAGTGAGAAGTGGGCTCGACCACCATGCCCAGACAAGTAAACCAAAAGAAGTATCGTCCATACCCTCGAAGACGATGCTCTTAGCCTCGCGTTGGGCGCTTTTCAGCCGTGCCTCAAGAGCGTGCTAGAATACAGTAGCGCACATCAAGGACAAAGAGAATACGGCCTCCTCGCGCGAGGATACATCGTCTGTTACGCGAGCTGTGAACCCGCGAATCGTGGGGGTATGGACCCGCGTTTGATGTCTGTGCAGGTGACGGGAGACGTCGAAGAAGTTGGAAAGGGTGAAACGGTGTAAAAGACAAAAAAGCTCGAGGTACACCTTAGCATTTCTTATGAGTTGTGAATGCGAAAGCATGCAAGCCGCTCGTCCGCTTCGTTTGTCGTTTGCTACGTAGTAGCGCGCGCGCGCTTAGGGATCTCGGAGGGCGTGGCGCAGCGGCCGATGCCCCGTCGACGTGCGCCAGCCGATGGAACCGAAGACGAAATTGCGGAAACTAGGAGCCGTTTTCGCGCTTCAAACTGATGACATCAGCTCGCTCCATGAGACAGTTAATGCTTTCGGATTGAAAACAAATAAACACGAAGAGCTTTGTCCTGCCCGGGAGAAGAAGAAAAACACGATGGAAGGCAACAAAGAGCTTACTCGGCGTTGTCTTACTTGATCTTTGTCTTTCTTATATTTGTATAAGTCTTGTTCGTTTTTCTGGTGGTTCTAGTGACCGATCATATAAAAAATTGTATTTTCTCTTCGGCTATTCTCCCCTTCCGGATGTTCTCTGTATTTTTTTTTTAACCTGCTCTCTTTATGCTGCCGAATGTCCTGCTCGTATTGCTCCAGTTACTGTATTATGCTCATATTTTTACAAATTAACCAGTAATTAAAGTATTTCTTTACCAATATTTTCTCGGCTTGTACAAACTAGAGCGCGGTCTCTTGCACCCAGAACGTTGGCTAAGTCAAGACCGCTATTGCTCCGATGGCACGGGGCCAGCGTATGGGGTACCATCAATGTTAAAGCGGTCGTACTGGTCACGAATGTGCTTATATTTGCTGGAAATGAAATTATCTCGATACAAGTTAAACATTCAATTACATGTGTTATAAGTCATATAGGTCTTTGACATCTGAATCACTCCCGTAGTTAGCCCTTCAGAAAAAGATCATGATGGAAATAACGGAAAATATATCAGGATTCCACAACAAAAGTACTTCTCTGACTTTCTTTTTTTACGATTGTCAAGTCAATGAGATGTGACACACACGTTTATTACCAGAGAGTGTCTCTTCCGTGCGCACAAAGTAATAATCTAAGCAGAAAATAATAAAGACAGGGTCTCAAACGGAACTGCCTTGTTCAGGTACACTCTAATAAAAAGCCCGTGGTTCTACTTTCCCGCACAACACTCGGAGAGCCCATCACCGTAACTTACGGAGGCAGCTCAGCGAATGACGATGCCGAAATATATGTTTAGAATAAAAAACGTATAGTTGTGACATTAAGCAATGCAAAACGTCACGCTTGCATTGCTTGATGTCACAACTCAGACGGCATTTGTTGGTCTAAACATATGTTCCGTCATTGTCATTCGCTGAGCTGCCTTCGGAAGTTGCGGTGATTGGCTCTCCAAGTGTTTTGCGGGAAAGTAGAACCACGAGCTTTTTTTAGAGCGATTATTACTTCAGAACTTGCACATGCGTGTAGGACAACATAATATCAAAGGACCTTCATAATTCCGGAATTTATTGGCGACGTGCGTGACCAAGAGCGGTCGTGGGGGTCGGCCTTCCACAACTGGTCAAGACGTCTTGAGTAGGGTGAATTCTACTCTCATTAATGAAATTAAGAAAATGTCAGACTACCAACTTTGACGGTGCTGGTCTAGGATCCGCTGACTACGAGCTTCCGCCGTGCTTTTTACACACCACCGAAATTGTCGCTGGCGCTGTATAATTATAGTCGTGACGTCACAGATAGGAACCACACGAGTGAGCCCCCGAAACATCTTGCCTCCAATCGATAGACTGACCAGTTAACACTTAAAAAAATTAAATCCCGAAGCATAAGAATTTTCAAATTTTTATTCACAGCCATTTGATTGTGTCATTAGTAAACAAACATTGTGGATGGAAATCAAGAAGTACACAGAATCTAAAGTCAGGGTCCTACCCCACGAGTCCCTTTTCACATATAGACACTCGTAACCGTCTGTTTGCTTTAAAAAAAACGCACTTACGTGCGTCTGTTGAGGGCGATTCCCACACGTGCGTTGAGTCCGGCCGAGTGCGAGGGTTGCTATGCATGGGAACAGCTACGTCGACTCCAACAAAACGGTGTAAAAACCGGTTTTGTTGGAGCCGACGCAGCTGTTCCCATAGCAACCCTCGCACTCGGCCGAACTCAACGCAAGTGTGCGAATCGCACTTTACTCCAAGCGAGTCCGACACACCGCCCCCATCTGAGAGGCTGTCTCTACGGGACATTTCATGAGACTCGTGACGGCGCGCTTGTCACTAATATTATATTACCCACTGGTATTATAGTCTGTCGACTACGTGTACTGGTACCGTATTTACTCGAGTAACAGCCGCACTGTTTATGAAGAAAACCTGAGGGCTCGCTTTTCCGCGGAGCACGCGGATGGCCAATCACCGCGATCGACAGCATGATTCCAGCGGTTTACAGGACAGAGATACACTCTCAACAAAAGGGGGGTCCATATCACAAGAGCGAATGATATTTTAGCGAACGGCGACATTTGAGCGAATGGTCGTTTTAGCGAATAACGGGGGCGCGCGTTAACCCATCCGTCGCGCTGCGCTTTACGCCGCTTCGCGGCGACAGTCTACGGCAACTCATTACAAAAATATGAACTCACTTGGCCCACTCGAAAACGCCGCTTCGCGGCGTCCGACTATTCGCTAAAGTGTCGTTCGAGGAAACGTGGGCGTTCGCTAAAACGTTATTCGATCAAGTGAGTGCCTCCCCGGCTGGCAAGCGACAGTGGAGCAATACGAGTAAGGCCTAGCGAGCTGGACTGCTTTTTGCTAAAATACAATTCTCAAGTGCGTACGCCCGTTCGCTGCCTTCCGTGCGCACAAAGCACTCCGAAACGCGCCTCGAAGCACCGGCACCGCACCTAATAAGAGTAGGGGCGACGATGTTAGGGGGGGGGGGGGGGGGGGCGCATTTGAGGGTGTTTGTCTGCGATTGCTTTCGCGAGGCCGGCTGCGATTGCTTTCGCGAGGCCGGCTGCATTTACTTCGCGGCCAGAAAACATTCAAAGTAGGAAACAAAATAGCGACAAATGGAATGATGTCTTTATTGAACAGAGCATCTGCTTGCTGTGCTTGCCGCAAGTGATCCGTCGTTTTCGGTTGACAGCGGCGAGGCGAAGCATCACCGATTTAAGCGGCGTCGGTTCCGATCGTTCAACGCTCCTGCTCACCTGTTAGCATTCGTTATCCACTTTCAAGTCCCTGGTAATCCTCACCGCGTCTGTGCACGCACTTGGCGCTATTCACCGCACGAAACACCCATTCAACTGGCTGTGGGACTGACCCCATTTGGACGAGAGTCCGAGAAACGAACCAGACCGAACCCTTTTGGCTGCTACGTGGAGCCATGGAACGCTTCCATGTTTTTCACTCGAACAAGTAGACACATAAACGCGCGACTCCTTGAATTGGGCGGTGACACGCGCCACCTAACGGACAGCGCTCACACTAAAGCAAAAAAGAAACCAGCAATTCTTGCTCTGAGCGCCTCGCCAGACCATGCCGTATGTACATATCCCACGCCACACTTCACTCATACGCGACATACAGACATCACAGCATTTTATAAATCAACGCATTCAGAAACAGCACAAGATACAGTATCACATATTGACACTCTACATTCCTATACACGCGTCTAGTCGACACCACCAGCTTATATTCTGCTGTATTTTATGTGACCGATTAGGATGGTGACCACTGTCAGATTTTGCATAAATAAGAAAAGACTGTGCAAGATTTAGCCGTATATATTCTTTTCCTCTACTGCCCTTAGGAAAGCGCTCGTATCTCTAATGTAGGGCCATAGGTTATAAATAAATTTGAATAGTTGCTACACGTCACATTTTGAACAGTTTCGTTTTCTCGCTTGCCCACACTTCAAGTATACAGAAGCCCGTTTAATTAATTGTATTAATTATCGAAACCAATTTCTGCGATCAAAACTTTCTGAACACACTGATGCATTTCCTTTTCTCTTTTTACATATCCAGACTGACTTTAGCGGCGGTTGGGTACACGTTGAGTACACTGAGCACGCGCAGGTGATTTTAGCGAAGCCCGTCCGCCGGTCCTCCCCGAAGCGTTATTTCAGTTGTCTTCTTTTCGCTAAATATCCGTTCTATGCGCTCGCGCTCGCGCCAAGAGGACAGTGCAGAATTGCTGCTTTCGGGCCCGTGCCTTCACCTGCAACGAACGCGAAATGCGTATGCTAAATTATCTAAATCCTGGTTGAGACAGTAGTGTTTGACTGCGTGCGTCTGACTGCGTTGCGGCAGCAAGAAATCAGGACATCCCTGCTGCTTATATCGCGTGCCAAGATGATTCCTTGAATTGGATTTCACGCTTGATACGAAGCACAGACGTGCCGGAGAGTGGCTTTCGGTTCTCGACGCAACGCTGTCAAACGCTAGTGTCTGAACCGGCCTTGTTTAAAGCATTTTTTTATCGAGTATGCTCGATGAAATGTGCCAAATGAACCAGAGAAGGCGAATCATGTACCTCGAGACAGAGAAATAGTGAAATACACGGACATGATCCCAGATATCTGTGTACGTTCGTCCTGTCCGGCCTCAGTCGTGGTGTTCAATGCTTCATACTTCACTGCACTTGAAAGCAAAAAAATTGGGTACGACAGGCGCGCAAGTTCGGCGGAACTGAGGAGGCCAGTTGCAACTGATCTGCACGCAGAACTGACCGATCACACCTTTATTAAGAGCACGCTCTTTACTCAACCGCACAATAAAAGACGACGAGAGTATCTCGTCCGGCGAACATTCAAGTCAACTCACGCCTGTGCGTAGCTTCCTGTGCTTTTCTAGAGATTTGGTTAAATTCCTCGAGCACGACGCCAGCTGCCAGCTGTTTACTGCTGTACATGGTAAAACCCGCGACGGAACCAAAAAGGACAACCGCGATACTTTTTATCTGCCTCGTGTTTTAGCAGGTGCCTACCAAGGTTGCCTGTACTTGTTTGTTTTCTGCCAGTTTAGGCGAACTGAGCCACACGCTTGTTTCGACCGGTTCAAATTTGAATAAATGACAACCAACGCACAAAGAAAACAAGTTTCAAGTACTTTTTGAGATTTTTGAAGTGACTTTTACTATTGACCGGCTGCATGTACTTGAATGTTCAATTCAAGAGTTTATAAAACGTGACTACCCCATGCTTGTCACCTGCCAACAGGGTGCTAACTCCTAATGGCTCGAGCCCAGTGGGTAGTTAAGTAAGCCTGTGGGGTAGTTACAGCCACTGATCTCAATGACAATTGCTGGATCGCGCTTGCCGCTCCCGCAAGTGAAGCCACCGGACTTCACTCGCTTGGGATACGATTTGCCGTTTTTGCTAGCCTTTGCTGCGGTTTTCCAGCGTGCTGTAGACACGTTTTCTACTCGCTCGTCGTCATTCGCCGAGGAAGTTTTTTGAGACTCTGTGTATTGTTGAGACTTGCCGTTGTGAACACGTGGAAAATTTTACGAAAGTGCAGTGTCGCAGGAAAAAGTCCCAACGCGTCGAAAGGAAGGGCTGGCGGCGTGTTCAAAGCTTCATTGGCAAGCCGAAGTGCCGTGTCTCTGTGCCTTCGCGCGATTGGATACCGACCAAGAACCGACGCCGTGTGAATGTGTTTAGCGAGTGCAATGTGCGTGAAGCCGTATCAAAAGGTACAACTCGTCGAAAACGTGTCGCTGGTGTCGCGGCGTGGTCAAAGCTTCCTTGGCACGCCGAGTGATGCATCTTTGTGCCTTCGCACGCCTGGATACCGGTCAAGAATTGACGCCGCGCCAAGGTTCTGAACGTGTGTCGCGCGTAGATGCCTTTAGATCATTTATATATATTGGCCACGGAGTCCTGGATCGTCCAGCTGTTCCGGTGAGTTGCTATCAATAAAAGGGGGAGATCTGTACGTGTTCTTATGTACTATATTAACCATGGCTATGTCCCAAATCTACTCTAATAGATTCCGTGGGAGCACAAATAGGGCAACGTTGTGGAGCCAGGGGGGTTTTCGAAAGCCAAAGTACAAGACTGCGAGAATGAAAATCTTTGAACCGCGGCCGATATGGTCGTGTGCAATCTGTTGACCAATTACAATTAGGCGAGCCGCGCTCAAACGTCAAGTGCAATTAAGTAGGTTGATAATAAGCCAGCACTGATCAGTGATGAGGAGCTGTTGTGCACGCTATTGTGTAAATCGTCTAAGGACGAAAAAAAGACGTACCTTCCCCCCATCTTCCGTCGCTAGTGGACGCTGGATTAAGCTCGTTCCTAAACCGCGAGGGGAAAAGACGCTGATCCAGAGGCACGAACAGCTTCACGCACATTGCACTCGCTAAGCACATACACACGGCGTCGGTTCTTGGTCGGTATCCAAGCGTGCGAAGGCACAGAGACACGGCACTTCGGCGTGCAAAGGAAGCTTTGGACACGCCGCCAGCCCTTCCTTTCGACGCGTTGTGACTTTTTCCTGCGACACTGCACTTTCGTAAAATTTTCCACGTGTTCACAACGGCAAGTCTCAACAATACACAGAGTCTCAAAAAACTTCCTCGGCGAATGACGACGAGCGAGTAGAAAACGTGTCTACAGCACGCTGGAAAACCGCAGCAAAGGCTAGCAAAAACGGCAAATCGTATCCCAAGCGAGTGAAGTCCGGTGGCTTCACTTGCGCTGCAGCGAACAAGCGGGGAAGCGCGATCCAGCAATTGTTATAGAGATCAGTGGTTACAGCCGTCAAAACGCACGATGACGAGGGGGGTGCTCACTTTTTCTTAGAGTGTAACGCCTTCGCGCGAAGATACAATCTGTGAAGATTGCATTTGTATGGAGACTCGTGGGGCAGCGGGAACACCCGCCGTTTCTCCCTCCTGGTCCTTAGCACTTCCCCAAAGCCGCTGGGCGAATACTCCGCGGCGCCCCCGAAGGCCCGGCCAAGCAGTTCTCGGGCCCTTCGGTCAGCATCCACGTTGCCCGCTTCGTGAGCGGGGCACCACACAATTTAGGGAGGATGCCGTGCTGTTGCGGCAGTTGCAGGTGGAGTGCGTGTTTACTCCTGTGGTGGGGCGCTATGTGGCGCCTGAGGTGTACTCAAGTGATAAGTGCGTGCTGTGTGGGGCGCGGGCAACTGCGGAGCACGTGTTGTGGGACTGTGAAACTCGGCCGGCGGAGGCGGCCACGTCGAGTGGGCTTCCGCTGGACATCAAAACCGGGGTGATGGCTAGTAGCCTGGACCTCCAGGTAGCGGTCGTCCAGCAGGCCCGGCGTCTACTGCGCAGGCAGGTCCGACCTCGGGCCCCCTGCGCTGGGGCGTCGGATGGTGTGGGCCGCACCGGCTAGGCTTGACCTAGCTCTGCAGGCAAAGAAAGACGTTTATTCCTCCTCCTCCTCCTGGAGACTCGTGTTCTTGATCTAGTCATTCGCTATGTTATTAATGCGCAACGCGATGATTGGCTGTATATGTGCTTTGCGGGAAAGTAGACGCACGGGCCTTGTTCATAAATAGTGCGGCTATTACTCGAGTAAATACGGTATTATATTACCTACGGGTGTGAGCCCGTAGTTTATATAATTGTAAAGTCAGGTCACCTTCTATGGTGACCTGACTCTACACAGATGAATAAAAAATACAAGGCCAAACGCTTGTCTTGATCATTCTGATAAACCTGGATAACTCAGAATATGTCATCATATATTATGAACAGTGCAGGTAGTAAAAAGACTGCGCCGAAACTGCGCAGTGTTTCCTGCCTGCGAGCTACCTGAAGGGGTGATAATTGAAAAGGGTCCTCAATAGATCCTTCTCAACGTCAGCGCCCCTGGCTCCGGCAGCGCGGACTTTCTAGAGCCCCTTGATACAACTATACATCAAAGGGCTATAATATGTACGAGGTGACCTTGCTTTAGCATTAGCAGCTTCGAGAAATACATATGAGCTCTACGACAGCAATAACCCATTAGCTCTGTTTTTGTGGTGACATTTTTTTCTTCTGGGAAACAGATCATTCTGTAACCTTCATCTGCAAGCGAAAAACCTTTTTTTTTCTTTTTTTTTTTTATTGATGCGAGGACGGATTTTTAGTATGTCGTTTGCTCTTGGATTCTCACGAATCGGCGGGAAATTTATGGTATTGCATTTGTACCACTCACGCGTAATACGCAACAATGAATTCCGAAACTTTGGGCATATGGTCACAGATTAGCGATCTAAGGTTACATGATGATTAGATAATCTTGAAACAGTATATGCAGTGATGTGATTGCTGGGCCAATAGACCCTTTCCGAAATTCAGTCTGGCCACTTTGATCACTATCATCATATGAAAAATGGCATATGTGCCGTACTAATGGCGGCGTTCTGTTTACTGATGAAGGAAGAAGTTGAACATGCTCCTTAGCAGGTAATTCGAGGCTTATACATTCGTGACGTTAGCACGATACGAAGCAGGAATTGAAAGCAAGATCTCCGTAAGCGTTCATTTCCAGCTCGGGCTCAGTGAATCTGTTGATAGCATGAAAGTGCTCCAAAGCCCCTTGATTTGTACAACTTTATCGAGCTGTGTACTTGGGTTGACGCTTCGTTCTGACTGGTTGCATCTTTGTTTCTAGCGTCACTGAAATAGATCGAGAAGGGAATGTACAGTGAAGCACGTACTGTCGTTTGTCGTTGACTTGCCAAAGTGACGGCGCCCGATAAAATATGGCAGACTACATGTTCATTCCCGCCATTAGTATGACAAAAGTTAAACTGCCATTATAGCCGCCAGACGGCACGAAATTTTGGGAAAGGTCTGTTGCGCCAAACTGCGCCAAGTGGTTAACCCTGCTACATCCTGCTACATTTTACCAAAACATGGGTAATCTGCGCCAAGCCTGCGCCAAAGGACCAGTTTCGGTCGCCTTTCAAAACCGAAACTAAACTGAGTACCATAGTTGAGCATGCGTGAGCTAGGTGACGCAAGCAGCCGCCTGACACAAAGTACCCTGCATCAATCGTCCATACGGTCTTGCATGGTTTTTCCCGCCGTCTCACGTTTCGCGCTTTCGTCGTCTGATGGGTCACGTCTCGCGTGATTTTTAAATTTTTTCAACGATAGACACTATAGCGATAGCCGTCATGCTGTAAAACAAAACCACGTTGTGCGGCGGGACTTACTTTGTCAGCTGAAACAGTTGCTCCTGAAAGCAGCGGCCGTGGCAAAACTATATTTGGTCCTGGCTGCCAGTCACCGTGGTCGCGCGACGTCGGGTGTTGCCCTCCCCACGTCGCTGCAGGTATGGCGCTTTCTAAACTGAAACGTTAGTACTGCCGCATGTTCATCAACATTCCTGTTGTTTAAATCATACTGTACTACAAAAATCCCTCTAACTCAAAGACTGCTGTGTCGAAGTACTGATCGCCTAGGTTTCTTTCGCTGTGGTTTGTTTTGAGAGGGACCCCGGTACCTGAAAAATCTGCCGCGAAAGAAAGTTGGTGAAGGGAAGTGAGCTAAAACAAAGAGGGCAATGTCTGCACGCTGAACCCTCACAGCAGTGGCATCACAAAGGGGGAAGGGGGGGGGGGGGGGGCGGGGGCGGACCGCCCTGCGTGCAGCGCTCAGGTGGGTGTCGCGGCGGGCTATGCGACAGGGTGGGGGGGGGGGGGGGGGGGGGGTGGGGGGGGGGTTGTCGCGGCAGTCTACCGCCCCGGGTGCCACTGACCATCGTGACGCCACTGCCTCACAGCGCACTTGTTTGTCTCGAGTTCACTCGTTGCCCAAAGCGCTCCAAGAACTTATTGACCCTGGTTTGCGATATCTTGCATCGATGCGCTCATGTTCTTTTTTTCTGTGTGTTTAGCTTGTACCTCGCGTGCCGGCCTGGCAAACACTGCTAAACTGTTTATGTCGTATGCTGGACAGTTACATTTTGCATACAATTTTGGAAACCAGTAGGCGGCGGAGCGGAATGCCATGGTTTCGGTTTTGATCGAACAGCCGTTGTCTCCGCTCGCGCGACGAGGCACGTGCAACTGTAAGCCTGCCGAAGTTGTGCTCACGTGCTTGCGAACATGATAGCACGACAGAGGCACCAGCCGGGACGCTTGCAATTAAATGTTTTACGTTTGCTTGCTTTTGGCAAAAATCTGGCACGTCGGGAACCAGTAAAACGGTGGCAAGTGGTGTTTCGGAATTGCTCGGCAATGCCTACACCACTGTACACCTGTGGGATGTCTCAGCAGTAAAAACTAGTGAAGGGCCAAACTTTTGCCGAATCGAAAATTCGGCGCCAAATCTTGTGATTCAGCAAAGCCAAACTTTTGCCGAACTTTTCCAAAGATTCGGAAAAAAATCCATTGTTACCCAAGAAGGTTATAAGTACTAGGAGGGGGCACGTTGCAATATTGGTGAAGCCTAGAGCCACTAAATGAGCTGCGCTTAGAGTACCGGCACTCCGTTCCCCTTCATTGTTGTGGGCGCCGCCATATTGGGGCTTGTGCAGAGCAGACGCAACTGCAGATCGTCATGATTCAAAAGTGCGACTTCCTCAGCATTCGATTCGGTGTTAGGAAGCTCATGTAATATTGCTTTTCTCTGTCGGGGACTGTTTAAACATTTGTGGAGGACGGAAAAGCGTTTCCTGTGATTTCAGATAAAGCTTCAGATAAGTGGCAACCATGATTTTAAGCCACAATATGGCCAAGTGTCGTTACTCTGAAGCGTAGCTTATTTAGTGGCACTAGTGAAGCCTAGTCTTAAAAAGATTAAACGATGTTGTGGCCAACGTGACCGTAAATCTCTCTGGCAATTGGCGCGCGTGACATGTCACGTGTGAGATGGGTGGTTGATTGTAGGATTCCTTGCGGGCTTGCGCGCGCTCCGTCCGGAAGGTTCTATCAGATCGAACTATAGACGAAGGCTAGCTACGGTCACGTGATGTGGTCACGTTGGCCTGATAATTGAGGAGTGTAAGGAGGAAAACGAGAAAGAGGCGAGGCGTCAAGGGAGCATGGCTTGTGGAGGATACGCGGCTGACGTCATGCACTCTCCTACCCTTCTATCCAGGGGGGGAGGTGCCGCCGCTTCCACTGCACCCTCCTCAGAATTTACAGCGCTCCGTGGGGGCCGCCATATTAATACTTGATACCAGCGTTGCTGCATCTGTAGGTCATATTTAAGTTAGAGCTGACGGAGAAAATCTGGCCACGGCGCAACGCTGATGTACGCTGGAAGCTAGAGCCGGTTTGCTTTCGTTGTTTTTGTTTGGTCGGAGAAAAATCTAGCATCAACGCACGTTCAACATGGCGCCGGTATGGTTTTGGTTTGACGCAGTTTGCGAGCACATGTAGCGAAGACGTGATCGGAGAAGTGCCTCTGTGATGTTCCCGGAAGAGGGAAAGTATCATTCGTAATCGTCGTGTGTATTTTGAAAGCGAAGGGAGTCACAGGGTCCACAAGTGCGCAACCACAAACCAAGGTTCACGAGAGCGCTGCGTTGACTTCGGCGATCTCGTTCTGTTTGGTGCGACACGGCGATGCGACAAAGACTTGAAACGTTCGTGGTGTGTGGTGCGGTGCCCTTGGAGGTAGAAACCCACACTAACACGGAGCGCAAATTGGTTGTTGTGGGGTGGAGATTCAACGGGTTCAGTCCCGTCGTCGTCAGCTGATCCGGTCCAGCTGCATGGTCCGGGAGGACGCAGCGAGCGTTTTTAAAAGTAATTCACCCTTCGTTCCGTTTCAAAATGTGGAAGATTCTCGACGCATACCGTGAGTAAAAAGCTGCGGGCGTTTTCAACAAACTTACGTCGTTTTAATTGAACCATTGTCCTAAATCTGCCCTTTTTGTGCTTCGTGCTGTTGGACTGCGTTTGCACAGTGACACACACCGCCCGAGTAGATGATTCGGTCTTGCAAACGACCGGTAATACAGCATTTCAGGGAAACTTAAGTCACCACCGATATTTTCCTGTAAATCTCGTGTGAGGTTGTTGCTCTCATCATGCAATGTGAATAAATTAGGGCAACGTTTCCTACCTGCCCACAGATGCATCAACTGAGACCATTTTTTACGTAGTGAACAAAGTGCTTTTTCTTTATTTTGGGGAGAGGTGTTGGTGAATTCATTATGGTGCAATCACTTGAGAGTTGAGAAATTGGGGAGGGCGAGCAAGCTTTCCCAACTTTGTCTTTTTTCTCTCTGGCACTGCCCATATGTTTGATTTTCAGTACTAGCAGGTAGAAACTGCTCTAAAGCAGGTAAAAGACTGGGAGGTCAGGACGGTGCGGACTACGTGTTTCGCGCTTTTCGCCAGGTGATTGGGTAAGTCCTTTTGCGAGGTACGCGGAATATGCAAACGAGTTTGTTATGCCCGTCGTTTGCGTCTCTCCAGCAAAACGAATAAGGTGATCTACAAAGGCGCAATCACAAGCCAATATTTTACCATAACGGTGCGTTTACTTCGATGGTCCGTGTAGTTGTATTTTACCCTGCTCTCTTCAACACCTTGTCACGACGAAGAGCTAGAACGGTCATGGTTTGTGCTGGCCTACCGGTTAACAGAAACCCGCATCGCACGCGTCGGCACTGAGTGCACTTGGGCTGTTGTAGTGGCTCTAGGCTGTTGATGCTCCAGCTTTTCATCCGCGGCTTGCCGCCAGCTGATCCGGCTGCTCGACGGTAAAGAAGCGGCTAAAGTGACCTCTGAAGTAAATGTAAATTCTTCTTCATCCAGTTATCCGGTGTCAAAGTGTGGAAGGTGTCCAACGTGTACTGAGGGCGGGAACTACGAGCGTTTTGCCTTGCTTTTGTAACCGAAACCAGAGCAGCGAGATAACTGCCTTGCATACTACAAAATGATGGAAGCGATAGGTCGTGAAAAACCCGTTTTTAGGGTCTCAAACCAAGTAAACAAGACAAATATAATTAAACTTCGTTGTCTGTATGCAGGAGGACTTATGTAACACAACAATGCATTCTCTTTCCAAAACGAAAGAGAAAGTAAAACTCAGTTCGCCGTATATGGCAGCAACTTCTTCACTGCAAAACCTATGCTGGCAACGTAAGCGGTTTTAATACGGCCACCCCCGCTTTGCGCCGCGTTCCCTTCCCCCCCCCCTTCTTCTATCCTCCTTCTTGTTACCAGACTTAACTTTGATATTTATATTTTTCTGGCGAAAAAAAAGTTTGATGCTCTTTTTTTTCTTAACTTAAATGCAACATGTACTGCATATAGACACAATTATTAATAAATAGGGTGATATTCTACAAGATTATTGTTTCGGTGTCGTTCTTGTGGGTTTACTGGCAATTTTAGTGATTTCTTGCAGAAGTGGCGAGACAACGAGCTTGGTTAGTAGCGAGAGCAGTCACGAATCACGACACGAGAGCTTCGGTCTTGAGGTCTCATCAGTGCAAGCCTACAAGCGTGTGTACTTACCACTGATCTCTACGACAATTGCTGGATCGCGCATCCCGCTTGTTCGCTGCAGCGCGAGTTTGGCCACCGGACGGCCATCTTGCATGCCGTTTTTTTGTTGTCTCTTTTTTTCGTTTTGCTAGCGTTGCAGAGGCCGGCGGCAGCGTGTTAGAGACACGTTTTCTACTCGTTCGTCATCATTCGCCGAGGACGTTCTTTACGATCCTGTGTGAGGCGTGATACCCCGTACGAAAATGTCAGATATGGCCCTGATATATGTTATGTATGGCCGTATATGATAATATAAGAAGTCAAATATGGCCATATTTCGCGATATATGGGAGCAAATACGTCCATATTCCGCCATATAAGTGGGCAAATACTGCCAGATGTGGCCATATGAGTGCGTAAATACGGCCATATGTCGCCATATACGCGTGCAAATATAGTCACTGATAATGATATAGGGGCCCGTTTCGGTGGTGCAATCAATAAATCATATGTACTCGCCCAGACACTAGTTGTAGACACATGAATATCATGAAATTGGTTAACTATTGTTAACATCCTTAAAGTGAAGTTATTCCAGGTATTTGGACCAATTTATCAATCACGCATCTTGAAGATTGAAAGACGAATGAAATTTGGTTGTACGTTTGACGTGTGACAATATGACGAAGTGCATAAGATGAGAAAGCGAGTTAATCAAATAATGGATTTTAGATCGCAGCTCTTAAGCGCCCGTTTCCGAGTTAAGCGGTGTCGGCGTCGCCATTGGTGTAACCGCCCCGCTAAATTTAGCGAGAAATTGAATTGGTACGTATGTCACGTGACGTCAATTTTCCCGCTAAATCTAGCAGTGAAACTAATTTTGTTAATGTTTCCCTGCTAAATTGAGCGGGGAAACACGAACTGTTAGCTCACTGAAGATGCAAGACGCTACTTCGTCGTCCCAAATCCTTTTCCCTTCGAGCGGCTGCGAAGCCGTTGCGCCCGTAGTATCCTACGCAGCATCTTTCCAAAACCGTTTGCGCAGCATCGCAACCTTCCGTTGGCGAGCGCTGCGATTCATCGTGCGTTGGAAGTCGGAAGATGTGCTGTGCGTGGTGTCTTTTATGTGTAACTCTTTTGTAAAAAAATTTTAAATTTAAAAACGCGAGCCTAACATTGTACACATAATTTTAAATTTAGTGGTAAGAAATATATACATATTTATTTATCTATTTATTTGTGAACATCGTGCGCAAAAAAATAGTTGAGCTTATTTTTCGAGCGCAGCTCTTAGGCGCCCGTTTCCGGCTTGAGCGGCATCGCCGTGGGCGTCGGGGTAACCGCGGGTAACCCTCGTAACCCTCGTGAGGGTTACGACGGTTACTCTCACGAGGGTTACCCTCACGAGGATCACGAGGGTTACCCTCGTAACCCTTGTGAGAGTAACCCTCGTAACCCTCATGAGGGTTACGAGGGTTAGTTACCCTCAAAAGGGTTACCCTCGCGATGGTCACGAGGGTTATGAGAGTTACCCTCACGAGGGTATGAGAGTTACCCTCACGAGGGTCACGAGGGTTACCCTCACGAGGGTCACGAGGGTTACACTCACGAGGGTCACGAGGGTCACCCTCATGAGGGTCATGAGGGTTACCCCCTGAGGTCACGTGACTCGCTCATGTCACGTGACCCCCTCAGGTCAAGTGACCCCCCTAATGTCACGTGACCCCCCGGTCACCTATCCGTCAGTACCCGTCCATCCTATCCAGGCACGTAGGAGGGGGGGGGCCCGCCCCCCCCCCCCGAAATCTTCCATTTTGCTGGGACCTCCTCTCCCCCCCTCCCCCTCATACAGCCAGGGCTTAAAGTCTGGGGGGTCTCAGGGGGTCTCGGGCCCCCCACTAATTCTAACGGATGGTCTGAGACCCCCCTCCACAGCCCCAGCATGAGTGAAATCAAAAGCATATCTTGCAATAAAATAGTACTATATAACAGAAAGTATAAAACAGAGAGAGGACGAAACACAGACGAGTACCTCTCTCTGTTTTATGCTTTCTGTTATCTTGTACATCTCACCAACACGCTCGTTAGGAATACAATAAAATATCTTTTCAGAAATCGGACATTTGGGGATTAGCAATTTGAGGGTCGCAGGTACAGCGTGGGTAGAGTCAGCAGTGGGGTTTATTTTATGTGCATCTAGTACATCTCGTCAGGACCCCCCCCAGAAGGTAGGGGGGGCCCCTACCTTCTTATAGGGACCCCCCTCAACTTACGGCAGACAAAATGCTGTAAGCACTGCATACAGCATTTTGTCATGAGCGCCCCCCCCCCCCCCCGGAAACAAAATCCTGGCTACGTGCCTGATCCTATCCCTCAGTGCCCGTCCATCCTCCTCCTCAAAAGCTGTGCTCTAATCCGGCGTTACAGGGAGTTGTAAACGGCTTTGATTTTTTTTTCATTTAAAATTATAATGTGGGTTATACAGAGTAAAACATAGTATCTTCAAACTCGCTCGTTTTGGGTCACTTTCGAGCTGGACAGCTTCTTTGGAAGTTCAAAAGCTGGACTTCATGAAGCTGTATGTTCACTCGGTATTGACAGCAGGGTAGACGCTATGCATGTTTTAGGCCAATCGTGTCGTCGGTTAGGGTCACGTGACTACAGTCTAGAAGCTGGTGATAAAGCAGAACACTGCACCTGCCTGGAGCCCGAGGCCACACATAGCATTCGTACAAGTGACAAATCCGCTCGTTGTGGTCGTTGATGCCCCATAAGATAAGCCTTTTGTTTGTGCACTCCCGTTTCGTCCTTTCCTTCTCTCCTTTTCTCTCCCTAAGCTGAAAGCGTGGTAGAAGGTGAGTGGTCACGTGGTTTGACGGATGACGCAAGGTACATATACCTTGGATGACGCATTAACCGTTGGCTATCTCGGAATGCGTTTTGCCGGATCTAGTTTGGCGCGTGTTCGCCCTGTGTGGCTGCTGCGGATTTCTGCTTCTGCAAGCGATTTCTTCAAAGAAGCCCAAGAATTGTTTATGATGCCTTTAGTGTTCGGTTCTACTAATGACAGCTTGTGCTACATAGTGCTGAATCTTCATGGACACCTTCCTTCTCGTTTTTGTGTTTGAGTGGTGGTTCCGCCGTCGCCGTGTCGACATGTATCTTGGATTACACTTTTCAAGTCCCGTCTCGTCAACGTAAGTGCGCTGCAACCTACTTCGCGATAATTGATCGTTTTTCTAAAGGTACTCTTCCAGATTACCTCTAGAATTAGGCCGTTTCTAATCCTGCACTCTAAGAAAAAATGGAGGAAAAAGATAGCCACGGCGCGTCTTCCTCTCTTCTACTGACGCGCCCCCAAGCGGACACGAGAAACAGGGAGGAACGAAACGTTTTTCTCCTTTTCCAGGTAGATGGGAGGAAGCTTTCCCCCTTCCAACTCATCTTCTTTCGGTTTCGTTTTTCGGGCACGTCGCGCACGTTGTTTTATAAATGTTGTTGAGTTGATTGAGCTTCAGCGGCAGAGAAGGCCGCCTTTAATTCTGTCTTCTAGTCCAAACGTGCAGAACATTTCGGTTGCATTAACGTTTTTATCACTAATTTTATCAAACGAGCAAACGAAGACACAAAAACAGCGAAATTCCGGAGCAGTGCCAACAGCGCCACGTACACTGGGTAAGATGGCCGTCTCAGGATTGCGGGACCCACGCTATGGTCGGAACGACGCGGAACTGCGTCGACGTTTTCGACGTTTTGGAAATCAGAGGAACTGCTTCCAAGACAGGCAGGTTGTGCTGCCGGCTGCCTGGGTGCCTTCCGTGCTGAGTTCGATTCTGTTTTCCGATGCCGAGTGCCAACCGGCGTTCAACGTGGTTCTGTATTTCTGCGTGTCAGCAACATAGCAGCAACATCGTGGTGGCAGTGTTGTGGGTTAAGAACAGAAGACTGGAATTATCGCCGATGTGACCGTGTGTTCGTGTATCAGTGGTGTAACAACAAGATGAGATGACGTAAACTGTCGGGCATTGATGCCGCTGGTCGGGCCGTAACCGGAGGGGGCGGGGTGTCGCAGGTTGATACACCGCTTTACATTAAAAAGTTTAAGACCACTTGACTGATTAGGCACGTGCAATCGATCGACTTGTGGATAGTCATGTTGGAACGCTGGTCTGAACAGTAAGCTCCTATCGTACAGTGGCCGATGTGACTGTCAGTTGTCTCCTCGCCGGGAGCGATTGCGCTCTGGGAAAAGGACTGAACAGTACAAAATTATGACGGAAAGTACGCAAATTTACAGTGTGGAATTTTAGCATCAAAAAATAGTAGGTAAAATCGAAAAAAAAAAGCTATCTTTCATTTTGCTGTTTAAATATATTACGAATTCCTGAAGAAACTGCCCTTCAAGTGGCGGGCTGGGATGAGCGCTAGAAGTTTTCGAGCTCGCCCCGGCGTTGCTCCGTCCGCAAGTCGCGGCTTTGACTGCATTCAGGTTGATCGTAAAGCGCTTTCTCTGCCCGTGAAGCATCACTTCCAGCTGAGTGAATATCCGCTCTACAAAGATTAATTGAAGACAGCAATTGCAGCACAAATAGAAAAACAATCGCTACAATAGAAATACAGGCTACGGCGTGCAATACGGGGAAACAAACTCATGGCTTCGAACCGCATCGGAGCGGCTTGATTTATTGGCTTTCAAATAATTACGGCATGATTGAGCGTTTACTTTTTAATAAGAGATTTTCCCCGTAATCCATTCTAAATACTCTCAGAGGTGTGACATTGCTGAAAAAATATTAACATGCTGGGAATATTTTTTTATTGCTTAGGGAGTCACCGAGAAATTCCGTACGTTCAAAACGACCAGTATAAAAGACGGAAACGCAGAGCTCGGGTGTAGTGTTCAGATTAGTGTGCCGTTGTATTGATGTTTGTATGTGTCATGTATCTGTATGCAGTCAATGTATATTCACCTGATGCTTGTAGTATGTGTAATGTGTCTACATGTGTGTATAGCAGAGGTTGCAGAGGTTCCCGAAGATCCCGATGCGTCATGGCGGCCCGATGAAATAAAATATATTTTCTAGAACATGAATTTGACGGTACCTACCGCCACCTAGCCTAGCTACTTACAATTACTCTGCTTGACCCCGCCATCTGGAGGCTAACGATTTAACCTTCTTTCACGCTACGCGATGTACAGCGGCTTCGAGTTTGTTCTTTTGAGAGCGGGTTTTGGTTTCGCGGATTCGTTTGCCATTCCTCCGTGATGTGCGGTTGATGAAGGAATTGTGACTTGAGGAACGGCAAAGGTAAGAGGTAAAGGGCGCAAAGTAACTGGGTATCGGCTGTCAGTGCCGACGACGAGAAGATTGAGTAACTGCTTTCAAACGGAAGTTACTGTACCTGTGGAAAATCTGGCTTCGGAAATAAACACAGCTCGCGGAAAGCTTGTGTTACGCTTTTATCTGCTGCTCCTCTCGTCCCGTACAAGAGACGTAGCGTCCTCGTTAAGCCTCACCAGCCTCACTGAGCTCAATTTGCTCGATTTAGGGCCGCCATAATGAGATGCAGGCGACGGAGGAACTATTTGCTTCCCTGCTTCGGGGACGAAAGTTTCTCCCTTTCTAAAGGAACATAGGTTACAAGATTGTTCCTCCATTTAGGGAGGACTATCAATACCCTTTTTGTAAGAGTGTGGAAGCCGGTAGAATAATTTCTCCGAAATTCTAAAATCATGTCCCAATTGCAGGTAGAATACTGATTTTTTTATTCTCCCTGCGTTTCGTGATAACACGTTCCACGGCCACGTTCTCGTGGATACACGTTTCATGGACACGCGTTTCGTCGACATTAACGTTTCATCGATATTCGTTAAGCGAATGTCGATAATCCTACTTTCCCTAGGAATTAAGTTGAGCGAAATCAGAAATGGCGTAAAGCGCAGCTCATGTAAAAATTATTAAAAGTTGGTACATGCTCAATGGCCTATTGGTATTTTTCTTATACAGATGAGAAGTCACTTTTGGTAGTCATTTGTAGAAAATAACAATATACCGCCCTACTGAAAAAAAAATGAATCTATATAAGAACTGATATGAAATATCCACAAACTGATATGCGACATATGAAACTAATATGAAATATTCAAAAACGGATATGCGATATAAGGACTGATATGAAATATCCAGAAACTGATATGCGACATATGAAACTGATATGAAATATCCAAAAACTAATATGCGACATATAAGACCTGATATGCAACATATGCCAACTGGTATGAATGTGTCCAATAAACATATCAGAAATGAATTCATATAATTTTTTTTCTTCAGTATACGACGTGCCGCGCGGGAAGGCAAACACGTGGCTTGGAACCGCAGTGGAGCGGCTTGATTTACTGGCTTTCAAATAATTACAGGATGAGCGTTTACTTTTTATTAAGAGATTCGTCCCCTGAGCCGTTCTGAATACTCTCAGAGGTATGACATTACTGAAAAAAATCCAACACGCTGAAAATATTATTTATTCCGTAGGTGGTCACCGAAAAACTCCGTACTTAGAAAACGCCCTGTATAAAAGGCGGAAACGCAGAGCTCCGAAGTAGTTATTGGGTGTGCTGTTGTATTCATGATTGTTGTGCCGTGTATGTGTATATATGCACTCAATGTATTTGTTCAACTGATGCTAGTGGTATGCGTAATGTATCTACATAGTGGCGTGAGTAAATAAATATATTTGTGTAGCACATGAATTGGGCGTTACCTAGCGCCACCTAGCCTAGTGTAACTGATATAAGGCATATGAAACTGATATGAAATATTAAGTCCTGATATGAAAAAGGTGTCCAATAAACATATCAGAAAAAAAATTCATATCATTTTTTCGGTGCTTTTTTATCTTGCAGATTTGTTTTAAAATAAGCCGTGAAAGCTACACTTATGCGGTTTGTGTGAGTGAGTTGGTAACTTAACTTAAAATTAACTTTTAATCAGTAAAAATAGACATATGGTTTCAATTAAAACTTACTGAACGTAGTCCAAAACCCCTAAATCAGTAATTTTTAGAAAAACTTTGAGCGCGTGAGAAGCGCAGTAGTGCGCTGAAGTTACCACTCGTGGAGCAGGTACAAGGCTTGTACCTGCTCCAGGAGTGGTAACTTTAGTGCACTACTACGCTTCTCACGTGCTGAAAATCTTTCTGAAAATGACTAATTTAGGGGTTTTGGACGACGCTCAGCAAGTTTCTAATTGTAATCATATGCCTATTTTCACTAATTGAAAAGTTAGGTAGTGAATTTCAAATAATTAGCCGACTGGTCGCAAAGAGTACCCACCCATATAATGTCCCCGTGGGCGTATAACTCACTCGCACAAACCGCATAAGTGTAGCTTTGATGGCTTTTTTTAAAAACAAAATCTGCAAGAATAATAAAGAACACCCTGTATATAAAGGCTGCCTTATTTGATTGGAACATATCTGGCCTTATATGGGAGGCAGATATACCCCTATTTGACAGACGCAGATATGGATATATAAAAATTGGGCAGATATGGCTAGATAAGCCTTATATAAACTGATGTGCTTGATATGGGCAGATATACCGAATTTGTATATAACCATATTTGTTTTTTCTTTTTATATACACCAACTCAACTCTGTGACGTCACGGCGCGGTGGTGGCGTGTCAGTCGCACTTCCGGTCTGGGGCTGTGGGCAGAAGTCCCCATACCAGACGTGTAATCCTGCGTTGTTTTGAAAGGAACCAGACAAAAACCTGCCTTCTCGTCAAAACGCCGGGACTGGGGCCGTACCAAAAGAGACGAGAAACGTTTGAAGGTCAGTTTTCACGTGCTCGGTTCGTCCGAGAATATGGATATGTGCCGTGAAAAGGGAAAAGCAGACGCCGTCGGAAAACGATTGCTTCGGCGGGAAGCACTTTGGGTTGAATTCACGGATACTTGTGGTTATCAGATTTATTTGTTTTGTTCCAACATGAACGCAAGAAAACCATCACGTTGTGCGGACCACCTGCGGACTACGTTCAATGCGTCTTCAGGTTCAAACGGCCGCCTGAACGTTCGAACTGTCGTCTGCTCTTTCAAACGTTTCTGCTTGTCGTCTGCTCTCTTAGACGACGCCGGCCCGTAGACCGAATGTTGGCCCGGTACTTGCTATACACCTTTTCCGCGTAGTTGTCGCCATCTTGCGTGTTGCAGCGACAGCCGCGCCGTCTGCCGTCTGGCGTCAAGTTGTTGTGCGCCCATTTTGGTATGCGGAAAGCAGCGCTGTTCCTAGCTCCCGCGTTGTCCCCATTGACCCCGCGCATCGTATCTTCATTGTTTTCCCTTTAGTGAGTTCTTAATTTGTTTGTTATTAAAAGTGTGAATTACTCTTGTGTTCTGGCGTGCTTATTCCCCTTCATGGCGCCCGTTGTTGCACCAACAGCGCCGAGAGGTTCGTCGCCAGCGTCGCCGGTAATCGAAATCGGAGGCATGTTCACTTTTCCTGAGGACGTTTACCAGTCTTTACTCTTCGCGTGTTGTTGTTTGTGAAGAATGACTGCCTTCTGCGAATGACTAACGGAGGGTTTCTATGCGCGAGCGAGGGCGACCCTGGGCATAGAAGTATCATCGTTTAATCGTAGAAATACTCACAATGGGAGTTGGCGACGCGGGCCGAACGGTTTATTGTTATGGTGCACCGTCGAGGTAAGATCGCTAGTTACCGGGACATCTCTACTTCGTATGACGCCCAGATGCTTCGGAACAATTCAGGAGATCGGGGTGAAAGGGGGGGGGGGGGGGGGGGGGGGGGAGGACGACGACGATTTTTTGCCCTCTTTTCGCATTGTTTCCATTAACGTACTTTAACGGGCGTCGCTACCGAGCAACACACAAAATTATAGTGCACATCCTCGTAGGAATGAACGGAATGAAAAGGAAAACATGAGTAGACAATAACAATTATTACACCCAGGGGCTTACAATTGCACCACAAGCTGCACAATTCGTTTTGCATTTGACTTATCGACGCCTATTACTGCACTTGTATATGTCCGTTTCTATACTGCCTATTTGCTTTTTTTATGTGCTGATATTGCATAGCTTCCCCGCTGATATCAGCGGGGAAGCGATGCAAAGTGTATACGTTACACCCGCATTCGCTTTGCGACTTCTTGTGTTCGCTGCACAATTTGTCGCGCGCTATCTTCCGTTTTCGGAAATTGCTGCTGCAGCCAACGACTGCGCAGTGGTAGCCCGATGACCAAATATGCGCGGACATGATACATCGACGTATTAACCCACCTTATTACAACTCACTTCGCTGTCAAGGGCTTCAAAACCCATTTAACGCGCACCACTTCAGCATCTTGCCAGCCGGCTAGGCCTGCTCCCGCATACCGGACGTGTTAGAACCGGAAGAACTATTCCCGCTGTGCGCCGTGTCGCCGAGTCGAGGCTACGCACGTTACGCGCTGGGTCGAGGTTAGACGGAAAAGGTGTATAAGAAGTAAGTGCAGGCCTCAAAAGATTCAAGTTTGAAGGTTTGTAAGCAGGCTCGATGTAAACAGTAGATACAAGGAAATGTTGATCATTGTTACCATCACTGACTTGCTATGCCTAATTGACTTGTTCCGATTCTGCTTGCGATTTTCAGTATCGACGTCGACATCTCAGCTACGGTTCACGCTTTTGCAGTCCGAGCGACGTCGCTACTGAAAATTGCGAGCGAAATCTCATCATGCGAATCAGGCTTTAGCGTACATTCTGCGGCGTCCACGCGGAATGAATCGCCGCATGTCACATTATTCCGCGGTGTAACGAGCCTCGGTAATTTCGCTGTCGCCACTCAAGTAGTCAGACATCGTTAGGAGGACGTAGAATCAATAATTCCAACGCGAAAAAGAGCAGGGAGACTCACACTGACGTCGACAACATCCCATTTCAATGGTTTGTTTATGGGCGACGGCGAGCTTGTTGCCCACACCCCCATCGCGCATGCGCGGCGCCGGTGGCGTCCGCTAGGGGCGCTCCGGTTTGTTTGTAAACATGAGTTGGTGTATAACTCCAGATATGCCATTTTCGTAAGGGACTTCCCGTTGAGAACACGTGGAAACTTTTTCCGAAAGCGCAGTGCAGCAGGATAAAGGCACAACTTGTCGAAAGCGAGTTTCGCCGGTCTCGCGGCGTGTTCAAAGCTTCCTTGGCTCGCCGAAATGCTGTGTCTCTGTCCGTTCACACGTTTGGATACCAATCAAGAATCGACGACGTGTGGGTATGTTTTGCGAGTGCAATGTGCGTGGAGCCGTGTGTGCCTCTAGATCAGCGTCTTACTTTACTCTGACAACTGTATACTTGCGGCACGCGCGGTCCAGAAACGAGCTTGATCCAGTGTCCAGTAGCGACGGAAGAGGGGGAAAGGTAAATCTTTTTTTCGTCATTAGACGATATACAGAATACCGCGCACAACAGCTCCTCATCACTGATCAGTGTTGGATCATTATCAACCTAGTTAATTGCACTTGACGTTTGAGCGCGGCTCGCCTAATTGTGATTGGTGAACAGATTGCACACAATTATATGGGCCGCGCTTCAAAAATTTTCATTCTCGCCGTCTTGTACTTTTGCCTTCGAAAACCCTCCTTGCTCCATCGCGTTGCTCTATTCGTGCTCCCATGTGATTCATTAGAGTAGATTTGGAAAATAGGCATGGCTATTTATACATGAGAGCACGTACAGATTCCCCCGCCCCCCTTTATTGATTGCAACTCCCCGAAATATATATCACCTAAAGACATCTACCTGCGACACATCTTCAGAACTTTGATGCGGCGTCGATTCTTGGTCAGTATCCAAGCGTGCGAAGGCACAAAGGTGCAGCACTCAACGTCCCAAGGAAGCTTTTATCACGCCGCGAGACCGGCGATACTTGCTTTCGACGAGTTCTACCTTTATATACGGCTTGACGCACATTGCACTCTCAAAACACATCCACACGGCGTCGATTCTTGATCGGTATCCAAGCGTGCGAAGGCACAGAGACACAGTACTTCGGCGTGCCAAGGAAGCTTTGGACACGCCACGAGACCGGCGAAACTTGCTTTCGACGAGTTGTGCCTTTTTCCTGCGGCACTGCGCTTTCGTAAAAATTTCCAGGTGTTCGCAACGGCAAGTATCACGCCTCACACAGAATCTTAAAGAACGTCTTCGGCGAATGACGACGAACGAGTAGTAAACGTGTCTTTAGCACGCTACCGCCAGCGTCTGCAAAGCTAGCAAAACGAAAAAAGAAAAAAAAAAAAAAAAAAACGGCATGCAAGATGGTTGTCCGGTGGCCGTACTCGCGGATCGGGGATGCTCAATCCAGCAATTCACATTGAGATTAGTGGTGCTTACATGGTTGAAATAAATGCAATAACACTGCGTTCTCACTTTCTCTGTGAGTCACCGTTTCGTGCGCTAAAACAAATCCAACGGTTGCTGGGCCCTCACCAGACGAGATAATATTATTATTGTAAATATGCATGTTTTTCGATTTTAGTCACTTGGTATCAGCTTTGCGTGAAAGTCTGTGTCCCATAATCGCAACGTCTCGTTTTTAACCTTCAAAATGCCGGTTTCTGATGTTAAGACACACACGGACGTTTAGGAAGACGGGAAGATGTTTGGAATGTCGGGTGTGCAACGTCGAGCATGATAGTTCCGTGTTTAGTTTTTGCAGATACATGAAAACTACGAAATAACGATAGTTAAAAAGCAATATTATTTTGTTTTGACACAAACTACTTGTGAGCTGAAAACAGGATTGTTCTAATTGCGAGGAGTGCTTTAAAGCAATTGACGGTCAATGTTTCACCTACCTCGTTGCATCACTGGGAAAGTCAAATGAAAATCACGCTATCGAGAATTTACCGCATCATCATTACTTGCGCAGTGTACTGCGTAAATTATTGGTTGATCATCTGTTCTTGAGGCATAAAATATTGAAGAAAACCGCACTCGCAAAGGCTCAGAAACGCACATTTACCGTGCTGCTGCGGGGGGATCGATGGCCGAGTGGTCTAACGCACACCGGCTCGGAGCACGTGGAGCGAAAGCTCGCGCTGCAAACCCAGGATCCTGGGTTCAATTCCCACCCCTTCCCATTTCGATCTGAATGAGCATCCTACCCGCGTGCGGTCGTGTATCACTACTGCGTGGTGCACGTTAAAGACCCCAGGTTAGCGGTTGTACCGCACTGGCTAAATGCTCATCTACAGCTGAGACACCAGACGCCCACTGAGGCAGACTAACTTCCCGCTGTATAAACATATACACAACAATTTGCTGCCTGCTTCAAACCTCGCCTTAACCGCTGGTACGATGGTAACCGCACGACCGTATGTCGTCCACTTGCAGTCCATGGCCCCGTCGCGCTCTCACGCGTGTGCAGACATTTGCCGAATCTTTGCCGAACTTTCCTTCAAAAGTTCGGCATGTGCCGAACTTCGCTGAATCTGAAGTTAGGCAGACTCGGTCTATCCCTAGTAAAAACACAAGCAGCGAATTTCATCACAATACGTCACATCGCATCAGTCCAGGACTTAAAACAAATATTTTTATTTTTTAATAACATCTGCTTCAAAAGCCACTTTTGCTGCTCCGAAACAATGTTCTGGCTGCTCCAAGAACCACTTTTTGCTGCTCCAAAACACTGCTTTGGCTGCTCTGAAACGTACTCCAAAATGTCTTAGGCCAATCACATCACCCAAACGTGTTCTTTTCTCAATCTTCTACTACGCGAATGATGAATGTCTTTTTAGTTATCACGAGTTTGCTCCTAGTCCCATCGTCGAATTGTCCACCAAAAACCAGTAACTCTGGTTCGTGATTTCCAGTCGGACGACTTTCGGTACTCCGTCTCATAATTGTTTTGTGGGATGTTCATCGGCGAGCGAAAACACTTTCTTTTTTTCTTTTTCTTTTTTTATTGAAGTGAGGGCGCATTTTTTATCACGTCGTTTGGTGATTGTATCGGGACGCAGCTCGACCGATTGGAGGTGCAAAACAATTTTCTAAAACACTCTTGTAGGACAAAACAACCTATAAGGGGAGAGAGTGCTGCAGCGAAGCGCCTTGGGATGCTATGTCCGGTGACCTTCTCTTCGGACCGACAAATGTGGGTGAGCTTTCCTTCGGTGAACGAGCCATTCTCCGGTGAGATTTTCCTCCGCTATTCTACGCCTAATCATTACATAAAGTCCCATCCCACGCTGCTTCGCGATTCTTTACCAAATTAAGACAAGAAACCTGAGCGGGTTTATACGTTACGAAGAAAAGTGCAGCCAACATTTTATATCTTCCAAAGCACATTCTCACAGTGACGCTTAACTACTTTTTCACTACGGTGCGTGGGACATGCGTCAAGAAGCAACTGTGAGAAACTACGTATCAGCTGACTTTGGCTTGTAACATAGTCAAACGTAGTAACGCTCCTCTGTGTTTAACATTTCGCATCGAACAAGCATAACAACTGCAATGACTTTCACAGTTACTCAGCTGTACTTAGACAGTCGACGCCCGGGAACGGCCTTCGCGCTTCCAGAGTCCCACAAGCCAGCAGAATGACAATGAAGCAAACTCATATACGGTCCGCAAGTTGGTCTGCTCCTTGCACACCTCGTGCGTGTGTTTACACCCCCAAACGCGCCCATGTGCTTTTCTTTCCCCTCAACATCATCAATGACGGCGCGCGCTTAACTGCCTCGTCATCGTTCGTTTCTTGCGCGTTCTCTATGTTGCCCTTTCATCGGCGTGTTGCTCCTAGCATTCCGATGCGCCAAGGACGAATTTGAGAACATTTGCTCACGGTATATTCTGTTGTAGGTAAAAAAAGAAACTGACAAGTGCTTTTGTTACATTTGCTGCATTTCTTACCTAGAACCATACATGGGTAAATTACTTTCGAAATGTAATTTAATTACAATTAGAATTACTTCGCTCCAAAAGTAGTTTAACTACAATTCCAATTACTACTACGTGAAAGCAATTCATTGCAATTACAAATTACTTTAAAAAAGTAATGCAATTACTTTACAATTACTTATTTCTGAGAGTTACTTACCTTAGGCCATATAACTTTAAACGAGTTATATAGCCGCTCTATAAATCTCACGTATTTTACTTTTCGTTTATGAAATTTGTTTAATTAACTATGGAACTTAACTGTTTGAAGTAATGAACTCCTGCGTTCTTATATTCTCTATAAATAAAATAAATTATTTTATATACTCCAAGACGCCCGCCCGATCGCTAAGCAAAGTTGGGCTGACACACTTTTTGTTAGCCAGGCAAATAAAAATACGACAATTACAGTCATATCTGAATATTTTATTAGTGTTATATCAAACTGCAATCGTCATGCACTATTACCACCACACATAACTACAAACGTTTTATGTTATTGCAAATTATGTACATTGAGATGAAATAATAATGGCTCAGAAATTGATAAGAACCAAATTGGGGCTCCCGAATCAGTGGTGACCAATTCACAGGTGCGTGTTCAGTCTCATTAGTGCTTATGCAAATGGTATCCAAGTCAAACCAACAACAAAAAAAAAAAAACTTGAAAATAATGCAAAAAAACAAATATGCGACAGTACTGGTATAATAAAACTCACGTAAAAATGGCTGATAAGAGAAACTTGTAAACGACGTCAATCATTTAAAGATTACGACAACTTACGAAAACATTTCAGCCACGATGATTCGCTCCCTCTGTCTGTGGACACGTAATATGCCAGATGTGGGTAACCGTAGCACGCGAACTGTGGTCGCTTCCATAAAACTAGTGTCACAATAGCAGCAAATCTCTTGATAGGGATTTTGGGTTAATCCAGTGCACGGTAACACCCAAAAAGCTCCTTAAATAGGTAATAAATTTAGGATTGTCATGTAGCTAATCATTAGGATAGCAATGATTGTATCGATGTTATGCGTCTAAAAAAAAAGACCGATTTGAATTTAGCACGTCAAGAACCAACGCGATAAGTTTATGATATACTGTAAACGACTTCATTTTCGCGAATTTCGCAAATCGTCTACAATTCGCGAAAAATACGTCCCACGGACTATTCGTAATATAAAACACGTTGGAATCGATATTGCGATCCCACTGCGTTGCGAAAATTAGAACCCGCGCATTATTCCAAACTCCGGCCTCTTGGGCGCCTCAATGTCATGAATTACTTGAGCGTGTTTCAGCTGCAAGATATCGACGAGCCATTATTATTTTTTTATAACTGTAAGTATTATTGAAAGTGACATAAAAGTTGCCTACCTTCAAATGTTTCCGCAAATTGAAGATCGCCTTTCTGTTTGTTGAATATGTTTTAAGAGATGGTACGCAGAGTTTGCACCTCACGATTATATTTTTTTATTGCTGCTAGACTATTCAATGAATTTTTCGTAAGAAGGCCACTGCAGCCTTTCCTTTTCCATTGTAGATAAGATTGTTGCAGGTTCTTAATGTAAAGCGACACAGCGCGCCTTGGGACGGTTACACAGGCCAGTACAAGAGGAGAACGCGTGGAGGGTCACGATAGAGGCGTAAAAGCAAAGTGCAAGCCACGCACTTGCGTGAGAAGCCCTCTATAAAAAAAGGGCTTCGAAGAAAAACAAATGTAACAAACAAACTCCCTACAGTCTAAAGGCGCGGTTTGAAAGGTTTCGGAATCTCGTCCAATCAGGTTGAGAAACTAAATAATTAAAATTTATGCAAAAAGGTAGACGACGATTGGGAGAGGGAAGAGCAGTGTAGCAACAACGGTTGGAAGTAAGAAGGGGTAAATCGTGTTAACGGAGACCTGCTTCTTCGCCTCGATGTTAGAGTAGCACAACTTACTGTTAGTGGTACCAACAGACGAGATAGAGGAGAGGTGCTTGAAAAACTCGTTAAGAAAAGAGAATAATTCCATGGACAATAAAAATCCCCACCCTTGGCTGAAATACGTAAGCGATTATGCTAGCGGCGAAGACGCGTAAGGAGAACCTGGAACCTCCCCGCCTCTACCGGATGATGTGATCGGAGCCAACCAGCTCGACTTCGACTCTCGATGCCCCCGGATGGGAATGAGAAATAAGAAAGACCCCTCGAAACACGAGCAACAGGAAGCGAACGAGACGAAGAGACAGATTCAACTACGACAGGAACGAAAACGGACGCGAATGGAGCGCTCATTTATCAAATTATTTCTGACATTTTTTATTAAATCGTTTTACAGTTTACAAAACACTTCATTCCGTTATATCCCAGCCTCTTTTTCCCATTCCTCCTTCCCCTCCTTTTGAGCAGGTTGGGATACACTCTCTCCCCTGTCGCTTTGGCTGTACTGTCGTCTCCGTGATCGGGGGGGAAAGCGCCGGCGCCACAAACTCTTGCAAAAGTAATTGTAATTGTGCCTGAAATTTTGCAATTACTGATGCTAGAAAGTAATTAAATTACAATTACACTTCTTTTTAGTTAAAAGTAATGAATTACAATTACAAATTACAAGGAAAAGTGATTAAATTACAGTAATTCAATTACTGTAATTGAATTAGTACCCAAGTATGCCTAGAACGCGATGACTGGCCCTGTGTGTGCGCTGCGGGAAAGTAGCCCCGAGGGCTTCGTTCTCAAATTGTGCGTCTATTACTCCCTGCTCACTGACAACCTAAGAGAGCCAGGGCGTGGCTTGTGAAACAGTTTGCGGAGTTTAACGATAGCTGCTCAGAGATACTGGACTTGACATTTGGGGTTCCGCGGGAAAGTATTCTTGGACCTTTGCTATTTTTAGTTTTCCACCCATCTGTGAATATACCTTTATTCGTAGGTGACAGCGTGCTATTTAAAGAAATATCTTCGCCTGACGACCAATGAGTAAGGAACTTGTGGTCACGTACGCACCGACACAGAGTAGCTTCAGAGATAACATTTCTCCGCTCGACTCGAACACCTCCGGAAAGCTTCGTGTTACGTTACCCGGCTCATGTGCCGCCGCGTCGTCGGCGGAAATTGCCGCATGCTTACATCCGTTCCGCACAATGTCCATTCCATAACGTTCGATAATAGAGAGTTTTCGTAGACCGCGTTCTCCCCTCCGCTAAGCCCTCCGCAAAGAAGAAGCCGCTACCGCGCCTGTGCGCCGATAGCCTTGGCTGTAGAAACCCGGATCTCGGAGCGGGTTGCGGAGAGCGTTGCGGGGGAAACGACCTACAAAAACTCCCTAATATCCTAGCAATCTCACTACCGCACAGCGGAAACTGCTGTCCAACGACCGGAAACTCCCGGCCCCGCTCCCAGATTGTTAACGCGCAGGTGATACACCCTCTAGCAACGGCGCTTACGCCGGATTGGCTGGCTCGTGGAGAGAGACGCTGCCGCCGTCAACATAAGCAGCGGTTACAACGAATTCCCGGAGCGGTTGCGTAACTTAATAGAGAGTTTTAGGGAACCGTTTTTGCACATCCGATACGGTACGATGGGCCTTCCGGTACGAACTGCGCATGCGCCTGTCTTTGCGATTTTACCGTAATGCGCTGGTAGAACCGTAAGGCACGACCGGCACGGCCAATGGCCGACATGGACAGTCTCGCTTGGTTAGCAAACCGGCTCTTTCGCTGGCGGAGGCAGCGTGCCATGGCTCCAAACATGAAGAAAATAACTCGTGGCAGTGCCTGGCAGGAGCGCCATGTGTGACAGCAAGTCAATAAAGTTTGAGTCAGCAAATAAGAAGAAGAATAAAGACCAAAACACAGTTCGACTTCTTTAGTTGAAATAAATTGGTGTTTAGTGTAACCAAAAGTCACTGCTTGGTAGCTCAGTGGATTGGAGCGCCGATGGAGGATTCGAATCTCGCTGGCCCAAACATCTTTTTTTTTTTTTTTTTAACATTTTATAAATTGCTTTTTTTTTTTTTTTTTTACAAACATTGGATGTGCATTTTGAGCACTTATCACCCGTTTTTTACAGCTGCTGTTATGACTGAGGATTTTCTGTAGTGGCAACAGAGTGAGCAACAGCCTTCCGCATCGTGGCTCTGGATACCTTTTAGTTTATAAAAATGCTGCATGAATTAAAAATTTCTGTACAAATGCTAATCACATATATCCTATAAAACGAGCCCTTTGAATATTGGGTGATAGTTTTAATAGGTGCACAGCAGTAAAGTTACAGGTTTTGCTTTATATTTTCTTCGTGGTCGTACCGTACACGGCGCAACGATCAGTACGCGGGCGTACGACCGTGATCGTCTGCTCTCTGTACCGTAAGAGAGCAACATGAGCGCCGCATCTATCTCCGTCCCTCCGCCCCCTCCTCGCGAGCGGTTTACAGCAGAATACATCTTTCTACTTCGGGAGGTGCTAGGCGCTACTCCTTTTTCACTCCAGCCCTTTGGAATGACGCAGCGTTGAAAAAGAACTTCTCGTTGCGAGGAGCGAAGGAACGGATTGACCTCCTCGTAAATAAAAATAGAGATTTGAGACGTACTGAAAGATACGTCATTCTAAAAATATACACACTGTATGGAAAGAAAAACAGAAATCATTACATTCCTTCCTTATTTAACGAACTCCCAGAGTTTCTTATGAATATAGAATCCACTAGGGGTACTAAAAAGGAAACTAAGGAATTGGTGTCAAGCATCTGAGCTGTAGATATCGTAGCCTAACCGTTGGAGATATTTCGTACTTTTATTTCATGGTTGCGTGAGTAGACTTGGCTATAAACACCCATATTTCATGCTCTAAAGTGTTCCTTTTTGTATTTATTTGTGCTGCTAATTTTGTGTTCCTTTCATTTTTTTTTTTTGGTGCTGCGGAGTGTTTTCTTTTTTTTTTTAGCAACATGTATTGTAGTTGGTCGCCTGGCCCCAGATACAAGCAGAATGCTGCTTTTGTGGGCCAGCTCTTTATTTTGTGTGACTTGATCTTAAAATAAAAATTGAATTAAATTGAAAATTGAATTGAAAATTGAATTGAATTAGCTTTGTACAAGAAAAATGACCCCATCAACTTGAGAAAGTGCGTATATTTTGGTTATTTTTGTATTTTCTTCGATATTTAATATTTCTAGTTTTATTTGTCCATAGCTTTCTTAATACTCGATCCTGCATTGGGCCTCGAGGGAAAGAGACAAGATCGCTAGCAGACGACTTCGAATGTTGATGATAAGCGCGCGCGAGCGTGTTCTTGTGCCAAATCGAGTTTGCTTTCGGCAACGTTTCAGCATATCAGGACGTGGTTGGTGTAAACATCATATTTGGTTGATGTAAAACACCGAAGCTTGGCCGCTGAGAACGCATGATTTATTAGAAAACAAGTTACCATGTACGGTCGAGGCATTATTTTATTCCCCAAGTATATAAATCTGGTAAACTGAAATAAAAAAAAAATACGCTGGCAGATAATTCGTGGTATCCGCACATCATTCCTGGTATCACAACTTTTTTGTTTACTCAAAAGCTACGCCAAGTTGAACGTCCTATGCCTTGCCGCCAACAAGCGCCTTCTCTTAGTGTATCGGTGCTTGGTGGCACCCGAATGAAATGCGACTGACTCCGTGTCACGGCAAACCAAAAAGAATGTTTATTCCCTCGTGCCCCTGCACAAGTCACGGGCCCCACGCACGCGCGTGCGTGCCTCGCCTATAGAAAGCGGGAAGTTCAAGAGAGACTCACGCCACACTTAGTGCGCAGACAGTCGTACAAAATCACTTTTTCTAAATTGTTTTCGCTGAATAGAGCCAACTCCAAGTCATGGTCAAAAAGATCGAGCGCCATTGTTGTCGGAAAGCTCGTCTGCTTCTTTAGCAGACGAGCATTTTAGAACTTCGCTGTGCTAGGGGCGACACGCCGTGGTGCGCCAGGTTTTGTATTACGGAAGCGCATTCATTCCAGTAAAAAAACGAGAAGAACTATAAATAGGTATACTATATTTTAGGTTCTCTATATATTTAGGGTGCGATCTTTATTTACTTGAGTTTCTGCGATTTGTACAAACACACGCAAATTTGTCTTTTCTCGATGAGGCGGGTGCAGGTTTCCGTTGCCAGGGGGCGCGACCTGTACCGATCGTCTGCTATCGCCTGCAAATACGGTTCCCCCAAAGCCGTTTCAGGGCACACGATCGGTCCACACGCCCGACCCAAGGTATCGATCGTTTTTGTTTATCGATCGTATTTTGTTCCGGTTCCCTAAAACTCTCTAATGTTGAGATGTGTCATACGCAAGCGGTCCCGGGTTCGATCCACAGTGTGGGCTTACTTTTTCATTAAGTTAGCAATTTTAACATTTTGTTTCGTCGAGGCATTTGGCGATATTTAAATTATTTTTTACGATGAACACTGAAAAAAAAAAAGAATGTTGTCGACGAATCTTTGTTGAACTAAATGGGTATGGGACACTATTTCCGGAGGTGCAGGGGGACAGCGGGGCTTGGGTTGCCGGCTGGACGCCGCGAAGCGGCATGTACGGGGAGGGTAAGTGTGTTAATAATGTTAAAATTAGCAGCCGCATATTGTCGCCGCGAAGCGCCGTGAACGCAGGCCGGGTGGCGGGGGGAGGTGGGGGGTGGGGGGGGGGGGGGGGGGGGGGGGGGGCTTGACGCGCTTCCGAGTGATAGACGCGCCGTCCGAATGCGAAGTTTAAGTTCCCGCGCGTTACCGAGCAGGCGATCGTGAGCGTCGTTGCTAGGGCCTGCGCGCTACAAATACGCGCCCCGCACATCTCCCTCGTCTCCCAGAGGCTACTTCTACCACCGCGCCCGCCGACTCCCAGACAACGGCTGAACCGAACAGCATCACCGACACGGTGCCTGTTCCCCATGGCCCACGACAAGGCAGTGGTGGTACCGCTCAACGCAAACTCGAAGCTTGCTAAGCGCTTCGCAACGACGGTCTAAGCCACGCGCCACTGTCCCCGCCACTCCAGCCGCCATCTTGTCCGCGGGACGCTTCAACCATTTCTACCCTAAATTTCGGCGCTATGGCACACGACTCCATAGCGCGCCTACCGCCTCCGTTACAGTCACCGCCAGTGAGCCCCATCTTCTTTCTTTCATCGCACAAGACAAAGAAAGAAATCTACCCGCATCCCACTTGCTGCTTCGCCCTCAACGCTGCACCCCCCCCCCCCCCCCCCCCCCCGTGTGCAAATCACCGCGTGCAACTCTACGCAACTCAGTGCGTGCATCCCAACGCAGCAACACCACGCAGCTCGCCACGTCCCACTCAACCAAGCAAATCATCGTACAACCCAACCCGGCAACACGACGCAACTCACCGCGAGCCGCTCGGTGCACTTAGCTCATCGTGGACATCTCAACACGAGTACGTTCACACGGCCTTCTCACCGCAAGCGCCTCACCACCTGCCACTTACCGCCACGTCCCACCGCCTACTGCTCTACGCGAGTACTACCACGCGGCCGACTCAACGCGGGGCCTCGGCATGGCCACGCTACTGCGGGCAACTCTCTGCGGCCTTTCTGACTTCCTGGCTCACACGGGAAAATCCCGCAAGCGTCCCACATAGACTGCAACACATGATGCAGCGGTTACACCCCCAACTTTCCACGACTGCTCACACAAGGTTCTGTAGCACCGAGCACCGCCACTCACGGTTGGCGCTCGCGGAAAGAACTAAGGGATCGCCGCTCATCATCGAGATCTTTTTCTTTCGCATCCATTCTTCTCGTCGTTCTCCCCCAACAATCGTCGCCCGAACGCCCAGCAAATGGAGATCTAGACACGCTTTAGCCACCCCGTGCCACAGCGCCTGGGCATCGCATCTCCTCCCACACCTGCCACACGCCTCACTCGCTCGCCCGCGGCGAGACGATAGCCTAAGCTCGGATAACGGAAGTCTCTAAACGTTCGCCTACTCTCTGGGGAGGGAGTACTGTGTTCACGTACGCACCGCCACACAGCGGCTTCCGAGAAAACATTTCTCCGTTCGTCTCGAACGGCCCCGGAAAGCTTCGTGTTACCGTTACCCGTCTCAGATGCCGCCGCGCCGTCGGCGGAAATTGCCGCATGCTTACATCAGTTCCGCGCAATGTCCATTGCATAACGTTGGATGATATTCTAGCAATTTCACCATCGCACAGCGGACACTACTCTCTCAGCGATAAGCCGTATGCCACCCGCTCCTACGTAGCCAACGACCCGCTCAACGCACGAGGCGTCATTCACGGCATTGCCGTTGAAGATTCAGACGACGTGATCAACGCGAACCTCAGTATTTATGGAACAAAACACTTAGGTGCTCGCCGCATTAGACGCACCAACTCCATATTCATCACTGTCGAAGGCAACCAGCTCCGGCGCTATGCCTTTTTTAACTGCGGTGCCTTTCGCGTCTACCCCCAATACCTCCGAAGCAAGCAATGCACCCATTGCCACGTAATTGGACATCGAGCGGACCTCTGCCTAAGCAAAACCAAGTACACGCGCTGCCCCAACTGTAGCAAATGTTTCCCGCGAGATCAAGATCCCGTCTCCACTCCTCACGAGTGTGTACCATTCTACTACAACTGCGAAGGCGAACATCCACCATCGTCTCTTACCTGTCCAGTTAGGGCAGAAGCTCACGAAGCCGCCCGGGCGTGGACTAAAGTCCACAATCGTCACAGGGCACGCGTGGTAGGCCCGAACCAAAACGCGACAAGGAATGGCCCCCACGACTAACCACTAGGCCCCTAGGGCAACGGCCTAAAAGCCGAAACGGACTTCCGCCAACCAAGCCACCTTTCAGCCCACAGGACGCAGATGGGAGAGGCCACACGCAGCAAAGGTGAGCAACCCCTCTTCCATCCCACACCCTCCTCAGCCCCGAGAACCCACCATTAACCCCGCCTATTCTCAGGCTCTACAAGTCCCCTCCCCTAGATTCCACCACAGGGATCATCGTCCTCTTGCAAGCACTCGCTCTCATCCTCACAATGGTTGCGCAGCTTACGGAAGGCGTAACCGCCCTCGAAGAATGTATCAACCCCCGCGAGCGCTCTATCCTAAACCCTGCCACCTTCATGGAGGACTAGTAAAAGGCCACCATGGCTAGGCAATCACAGACCGCCTCGACACCACCCCCGGACTCCCTCGTTATATGGTTATAGAACTGCCGAGGCCTCAAAAGCAAACGAAACTCTTTCCTACAGTACATGTCCTACACCGGGGTCCAACCGGATTTTATAGCCCTGCAAAAAGCAAACGGGGATTTCCCCCTCAAAGATTATGATCGGTACACGTAACCGAGCATTACCCAAAAACGCAGAGAACACCAGACCCCTCTTCCTCTTCCTCCGCCAACCATGACCATCACTTACGCTAGCAAGAACCTCCCCACCATCCAGACCGACTCTACTCGCCTCAACTTCCCCACACAGGAACATATCATCACACACTACACGTTCAAGGAACAGCGCGTAAAGATTTTAAACTCCTACTGAATGCCACTGGGACCCGTTCCTGTCTGCCTCCCCTCAACATAGTCAACAAACAGACGAAGATCCCCTCCACCTCTCTCCTCCTGGGTGACTTCAATTGTCCGCACTTTAACTGGTATTACGACAGGACGTCCCCGCTTGAGTGGAAACTAGTCACTTTCGCAAACGTCAACCAACTCACTCTACTAAAGACCCTGTCACACTGAGTCAACACGACGGCAACAGCAACACAACACGTTGTTTAACAGTCGGGCAACTTGTCGCTCGCTCCCCGTGTTGTCCGACAAACCTGCCACATTGCGGCAACAGCAGCACAACATGGACGAGAACGAAAATGTTGCCTCGGTATGACAGCTTTCGGCAACAAAAACGGCAGCGATTTGTGTTGGATAAAGTGTGTTGACCTGACCGCTGGGTATGCGAATTTCGGTCCGGCAACACGACAACACAAATAGCTTCGATGGCAGAGCTAGTTTCCTATCAATAACGTCGTACTAACGCACAGGCTTGAAAAAACGTGATTTAACAATAACTAAGGCTATCGTGCAGCTAAAATAATTTGATGAATGTTTTTACTGCGGAATTACGGAAAGCGATTGTCGAAATAATCACAGCTACAGTCGTGAATGTTCAGACTGGTGTTGAAATTAGAACCGACAAGAGACCAGCTCACATTACTTCTAGTGAAAAAAAAAAAAAATGGCATGCCTACTCACCCGTTGATGAGGATCGATAATAAAAATTAAAAGATAAAAAAATTGAAGCATTAAAACGACCACTCGGATCATGAATGTTGATGCCTGGAACTTGGAAACAGCCGCTATCCACCGACCAGACACCCCGATTTGTTTCAAAATTACCCAGCACGTCTTGGGGAATGAAGCGATCACCAAGCAGCACAGAGTTGGCCAAGCATTGGCCAATGGCTGGCAATGGTCCTTTGGCCAGTGGCCAGAGATAGGCCGATGACTGGCCTTTCTCTGGCCATTGGCCACTAGCCATTGGCCATCAGCCATTGGCCAAGCATTGGCCAATAAATGGCCACTCTTTGGCCACTGGCCGTTGCTTGGCCAAAATCCGTGCTGCTTGGGGCATGCACATACCAGGCGGTGGGCTAATAGGCAGCGTTCCACCGATTGTACTGAAGGCCGATCGTGTCGGGGGGTATCGCAGTTCACTGTCAGTTCAAATCAACACCGCGCTACAAAAGACTGTTTGGGGTAGTGCCGGTGCTAACTTAATTTTACAGAAGAAATGTAAACTGCATGAAAGAAAGAAAAGGACAGAAACACTTCATACGGTGGCGTAAATCGCCAACATATATCAGCGATATCACTCTCCTCTGTTATGGCGCGTTCACACTGGATGCGGATCCGCAAACGCGAAATGGATCCGCGCGTTCTCAACCGCAAAGCGGCTATGATAGAGCGGTTGGAGCGCCTTTTTGCCAACCGCTTCAGGACCGATTTCTCCCAACCGCTTTCACGAACCGCAAAGCGGCAACCAATCACAGCGCGACGCTGATGTGACGTCAGTGACTTTCGAAACAAGATGGCACCTGTCGCTGGTGAGGCGTCCAAGCCGATGTAGTCCTAGCTAGCCGCTAGGACTACAGCGCCTTGGACGCCTTGGACATAGCGTTACAGCGGACAAATCAACGAAGAAACGTGATGTTAACGTCCGTCACTTGAATCCGCCGCAAAAAAAAAAAAAAAATTGACTTGTAATCTGAACGGGCTTCGCACCGGTGATTTGGTTCGGGTAAGTTCCGGGTGCCACAGCCCAAAGCTCGCTGCCTTGTTAGTCTCTGCACTTAGAACGTCGGAACCCGCCCCTGATCGGCCGAAATGTCAGCTTTTCTACCCACTAAGATAGTCGCGTGAACTATTGAACGCTTTCGACACCGTGCATGACCACCACGAAGGCCGATAGAGACGTCGGGAGCCTGATTGCGTAGCCAACGCACTACCGCGGAGCGGGCAGGGTACCTCCACTAGCTCGACCTGTAACTTTACTACTAACTAAATAAATAAAGAGAACCTACTCAAGGAATAAAGTGTACTTACCAGACAATGCAGTGGTAATCCATACTGTGTTTATTTGAGCTGAACGTCAAACAAACAATAGCGTACTCGATCGACGTGCGAGTGACGAGAGGAGAGTCCGTCGCCAACGAATTCGCGACCGGCTAGCACCGAATACATTCCCCCGCACCACGGTCCACCCCACCGCTCACAACTTCGAAAATGATAAGAGCGAACGAAGGAGGGGGAAAACTGGCCCTCTATCAAGAAAACAAGGTCAGCTATTCATGCGGGAAGGGTCCACTTCGAAGAAAATGACGGGGGCATCCTGTTCTGAGTCAGCAAGGCGCGCCTAGCTGGGCTTTGCTTGTGGGCAAAGTCGAGGGACTCACAGGTGAGTTTGGCGGGTCCATGCTTCCTTTTTCGCCGCCTGAACTCGTGATGCGTGCGAACAACCCGGAGAAAAATTTCAGGGTGGCAGAATAGCAAAATTTTGGCTTTGGATCGTTGATTAAAATGAATTTTGGATTGTAAAACACAGTTGCCAAAGGCAAGTCTCAAAAGATCACAAGTCATCGCTGAGAAACCGCCAACCGCCTCTTGGTGTGTCTGAGCGGGGTCGCTCGCGAACCGCATCCGCAACCGCTTCGCGAACGCGGATCCGCTTCCAGTGTGAATGTGCCATTAGGGCTATCCGCTTTGTCAGCGAATGAAGGACATCTTGATAAAATAGAGGGTGGGAAATATTGCCCGTGTCACGTTTTCTAAACACTATCATTGTTTTATGTCGTCCCGTGTTAATTTCCGGCCCTTCGAACGCACTAGCACTTTGTACAGTTACATTTCCTGCGACGCCGCGCCGCACACGAACGAAGGTAAACAATCAAGATGGAGGAGTGTTCCCGGTGTTGTTCCCGCCGCCAGCGCGGTGTGACAGGGCGTTCGGACAACAAATCGGCCAACACGTTTGCCGGGTGGCAGCAACATGTTGCCCGGCTGATGTTGTTGCCGCGATGTGACAGGGTCGCCGGCAACACGATTTCCTCGTGTTGACAGGGCTCTAGATAACACGTCGAGCAACACACGGCAGGGCACAGCGCAAAAGTCAGATACCAACCTGGACCTCACGTGGATACTCAGCACCCTAAATTCGTGTTGGGAAAACACGGAGGAAACCCTGGTAAGCGATCACAACATTCTCCAAATCGCTCTGACCCCCAGAAATGGAAACAGCCGCAAGGGAACCCCCCACCTCTCCACCGAGGTCATCAACTGGCCCAAAGCACGACAAGCGATTGAAATGCTTAATACGGCCACACTAGACACCATCAAATGGTGTTAATTCATAATGAAAGCCGTCCAATCACACACCAGCGACTTCCGCAGAACGGACCAGCCCTATGGGGACATATACCTCCTCAAACTCTGGAGGTTCTGCCGCCGGTCAGCTACATCGTCGAAACGATAAAAAACAAACACGCGTCTCAAGAAGATCTTCCGTCTCACAAACGATGCCCAAAAACACGCGGACCACTTGGCCACGGAAAGCTGGTGACAGACATGCGATGACATGAATGGACGACTTCAAACGCCTAGGACGTGGCAAATAATGCGCACCCTCCTGGGCCAGACGCGGCCCAAGCACACACTCCAAAAAGCTCCAAATGGCCCTTGACCTGACCACCTCTGAATACACCGAACAGATAAGAGACGCCTTCTACCCCCCCCCCCCCCCCCCTCGCAGCAGCACATTCAACACCTCCAATACCCAGACGTGCCAGGAGAGGAACCAGACAAATGCATTAAATTTGACTTCACCTTGGCGGAACTCAGCTCATCTTTGAGTCAACTAACGCAATACAGCCCCGGGCCCCGATGAAATCTCGTACGGAATGCTCCGCAACCTCCCCGAGAACAATATCACCGAACTCCTCGAACACATCAGCGAGAGAAAGGGAACCATCCCCCCGAATGGAAGAAGCCAATGTCATCGTCATTCCCGAACCCGGCAAGCCACCCACGATAATTACCAATCTACGTCCTATATCTATGACTTCTCGCCTTGGCAAGCTTATGGAAAAAATGGCCATGCATCGCCTCAACTGGCACCTTGAACACCACAACCACCTTGTTCCCACAATGGTGGGCTTCCGTTCTCTCGTGAGCAGCCAGGACGTGGCGCTCAGGATACAAGAAGACGTCTACGCCTTTCCAAGCACGGCCCAACTAGGCACGGTTGGAGTTGACATCAAAAAGGCCTTTGACAACGTGAATCACGCTACAATATTCACCAACTTGGTGGAAACCTTTTCACCTATATAAATAACCTTCTTACAGACTGCACCATTCGTATCCGTGGCCGAAATGGAAAACTCTCCGACCTATATCTACTGTCGAGAGGCACTCCCCAGGGTTCCATACCCTCCCCGACCCTTTTCAGTCTCGCTATGCAGAACCTCCCTGGAAAACTGGTGGCCATCCCCAGTCTCCAGCGTTCCATCTACGCGGATGACGTCACTCTCTGGTGCACGACTGGGTCCCCAAGAGAACTAGAATCCATTCTGCAAATTAGCCTCGATGTCATCAACGTCTAGCTACGTGACAAGTATCGAACTCACCTGCTCCCCAGAAATTCTGAGTTCACCGTCGTCGTCATAGACAACACCTAACGAGCCAGTATGTACAGGAACGCCATCAAGCTCCGTCTAGGTTAGGACCCTGTGTCTCGCCGTCCCCACATTAAGATTCTCGGTTTCATCCTCCAGGAGGACGGTCGCAGCACAGTATGGGTTCCCACCATCCTCGAACAAATCGAACAAGTTCAGCACATGATAAGACGGATCACGAGGCAACTAAAGGGTCTACGAGAACATGAGCTGCGAAAAGTAGTCGAAGCCATGGCATACTCTCGTCCCATGTACGCGTGCACCTACCAACGATTAACCGCTACCCAATTCAACAAGATAGAAGCAGCCCTACGCAAACGCACCCGCACGGCACTCGGAGTTCCCATTTACGCGCCAAATTTCAAACTCGAGGACACCTCACTTTTCAATACCCTCGCAGAGCGGACAGAAGTTCACCACAGTGCCCAGCTTCACAGACTGACCATTTTCAAATAGGGAAGGGCTCTTCTTGAACACTTTCGTCACCCCACGGATCCCCTCCCCCAAATTCCTCCAGGGCCCCTTTCCATACAGGACAGTTAACCCAGAATCCCTGAATACCTAAACACATGAATCCCGAGGCGGACCAACAACGCCGACAGGACAGGGCCACACACATAGCAATACCCTTGCACGGCATGTATTACACTGACGCAAATGTCCCACCCCGCTACGTCGTCACGGCTGTTGTGGGCCCCCTCTCCACGTCGACGCGTCTCCACTCAGACGTCCCTTCACCAACTGCAGCGAAGGTTCAGGCCATCACAGAGGCCACCACTCTCCACAAGCACTCCACCCCTGATATAATTGTGCCTACCGATAGGCCCCATGTGGAAAGTAGGAAAAAATGTCCCCAAGGGTTCTTTATCGCTGCATTTTCCCCAATTTTCATGGCCTTCGGGCGGTCCCGTTATTATCCGGTCAGAAATGACCTGACCCACCTAGAGGTAGAAAGGGAGACTGGAAGTCACACGAAGCAACCGAAGTAATCTTTTGTGGGGTATTTTAAAAACAAATAATTGTGTTTGCAAAAAAAAAATTATTAAAACAAATGTTGTTGTTTTTATTGTGAAATAAATATTTATAACACTTCTAGCCAAAACCAATTATTGTGTTTGGGGAAATTTGAGAGGTACTTGTGTATTAATTCCAAATAGGTAAATAGCGCGACACAGCACAAACAAATGATCACTAGTTTTTTTGTTTTTTTTTAATTTAGAAAAAAACGTTGTCATTAAAGTTCATAGGTACTGAAAGTGCTCAGTTGGGGATATAATGCAGATGGTACAATTTTGTTCCCACTAATACTCTTTCTAAGTAAAATGTGAAAATGCGCCGATGTCGTGTTCGCGCTAACAGTGTCGCAATGTGTACATTGGATAATCGTATATTTCCTTATTTGTTGGGGCCGTTTTTTTTCCTACTTGTCACAGGGTGCCTTTTTTTCGAAGGACATATATGACCGGACCGCCCGAAGGCCATGAGGATCAGGGAAACCCAGAGATAGAGAATCCTTTGGGGACATTTTTTCCTACTTCCCACCTGGGGCCTTTTTTTTTCAGGGGACATTTTGTCCGGGGCCTTTTTTTCCGGAGACATCTCTTACAGGGAAAATTTTTCTACACCCCTCTCAGCTGCCGTGTTGCCTCGCGATTGCACCAGTTCACGCCACCGCGAGGCGACCCTCTGAACGAGGATACAAAAGAATGCGGCGCGAGACAACAGAGCGAGACGACTTGGGACCAGCGGCCGGGACAGACACCAACATCGCGTGTTCGTCGTTATTCTAAATTTGGCCAAGTAACAATCAGTTAACTAAATAAAAAGTTCGTGTTCTTATGAACCGTTCCACACCAGTTTAACTTCGGAGTCGAGATGGAACAACACAAGACGCTACACATTTTAAGCCTCGGTGAAATTCTAGGTTTTTGCTCTATGCGGGACATAAGGTTAAATCTTGAAAAAAGCAAACACAAAGAAACCCTGCTGATCTCCAGATTAACAAGAAAAAGCCATTCAATTTTGCATAGAAGCGAAATGACATTCTTATTTCTCAGGTCAATGAATCCAAGTACCTCGAAGTAACCATAAATAAGAACTGAGGTTGGACAACCCAAATCACTAATACTTCCCTTTTTTTTAGACCACCTGAGACTGGGTGGAAGAGACAAGACGATGTCTCAAACACAGCTAACCACTTTATTCAGTGCTCCCTCCTTTTATACATCCTGAACCCAAAACCGTCTCCAGAAAGACCACACTTCAAACAATGGCACCAATGTGACACACGTTGACCTCGCAGCCATGCTTGTCTTCGCAAGAACAAAAAACAAAAAACAAAAGCGAACGAACCACCCGGAACCAACAAAAGGTACACACATCAAAACATCGGCCGAAGGGAACATGCCTTGACCTCGCAGCTACTCTTATCTTTACACAAAACGAACAAGCGAACCACACGGAACCAACTGCAGTTCGAACTCACCGACCTGCTATACTTTTTTTTTTCCTTTTTTTTTCCTTCCCATTACGCACGCATACAAACGAAACAATATCATGAAAAAGGCGATACCTCTCGCGAAAGAACACACGACCTGTTCAATTCATACTCGCAGAAAAGCTTTCGCACTATAACTAATAGGCATAGACGCCTGGCTTACGCAATTGCCGGTCGACCTCATTTTTACTGTCTCTTTTACAACCCTTTTGACGTCATTGACCTCTTTGCCGACTCCCGTTGTACTGGACCACTCGGCTGTGCAGTTTCTGCACTCTTGTACATGTGTCGCAATTTCGGAATTAGGCGCTTTTACCTTTACGTTTCTTTTCTGTTCGGTCAGACGTTCATTCAAGGATCTTGAGGTCTGCCCTACATAAATAAAAAAGCAAGTCATCAGTATCTCGTAAATGACACCAGTTTCACAAAGCACAGATTTTTCTCTGTGGCCCTTTTGGCACCCTTTTCCCCCTCTTTGGAACGGGGTGAGGTTGCCCAACTCAAAGTCCGAGCTGAAGACCACATTAACGCGAATTTTTTTTGCACACGCTTTTACATTGTGTGACAGGGTATGAAAATAAGGCATCACTGCGATCCTATTTCTCGATTTGTCCTCTGCCTTTTCCTTTTCACGGTTCATTAAGGTCACTTGCCTCCCGATGAAATCTGCCTCGTAGCCTGCGTTAATCAACCGTTGCCACTGCCCTATGACTGCCTTAGCCATGAAATGAACACAAGACCTGTTCAGCGTATTGGTGAGCAACGATCTAGCGACACTCGCCTTTACCGTCTTAGAGTGACAACTCTTTTTTGGGAGTGCTGGCTTCGGGGCATCTTTCCCGTACTCCCAGCATAGGGCTTCACCCACATGAAGTTTTAGGAACAAAAACTGTAACACATGATGTACCCCACACGTCCCTTTTAAACCCATGTAGAGAAGCAGAATCCGGAAGACTGAAGAAGTTTTAAGTAGAGGGCCGAAGTTTTCTTTAAATGTAAAACCTTTGAGGTTGAACGTGTTCTCGTCGATACAGACAGTCGCGAAAGTTTTCACTCGGGATGAGAAAGCATCTTTCGTTGATCAAGCAATCGGCCGAATAAAAAATGTCATGGGCAGGGATTACCCAACGGAAAGAAGGAACTTTAGAGAAGTAAAACTGGTAAAAAACGAGTTGGAATGTGAATCGCTAGAGGTGTGGCAGACGGACCAAACTGGGAAGTTTGCAATTTTACCCAAGTTGGTTTTCCGGACGAAGGCAAAGGAGGCGTTGGATTCCCTGTTTGTGGAATGGACCGGGAATATTGGAAAGATGAGAAAAGAAATTTGTGGTGTTCTTAGAGAAGAGGAGTTTGAAGGGACGGCGGCAAAGAGGATATTGAGCTCAAAGCACTCAACATTGAGCCTGAATTTATTTTTTTAAAAGATCATAAACCTGAGCTTCTTTTTCGCACAGTGAAAAATGAGAACGGTACTTGGCAGAAGGTGGTGTCCGAATTCCTTCAACAAGGGTTAGAGTATGTTAAGCTTGAAGATTCGCTCTCACTGAAAAACTCAAACGATTTAATTGACATCCTGGAGGTCTATTATGGCAGGAAGTGCTCAATATTTTCTATGGACATAAAATACCTTTATTATTCGTTGGAGAAGAGCAGACTGATGAAGCGAGTGAAAGAAGCCCTGGAGCGTAATCTCGTAAAATTCCAGTCAGGTTCGGGCATTTCGGTAGGTTGTTTCCTGACGGTGTTGGATTTGTATCTTCGTTCAACGGTGGTTGAATACGATGGACAAAAATTTGTGCAGAAAGATGGAGTGTGCATAGGTTCATCGGTGGCACCAGCTTTGGCGGAGATTTACCTGAACTTTCTTGATTCTGCCGTGGTAGAAGGACTAGAAAAAATTAAAAAATGCCGTCGGGCAGCTTTATAGTCAGGAGATATATGTCGACGAAGTTTCCGCTCAGCTGCGCAAGCAGCTAAAACTACTAAAAGACGAACCTCATACGCGCCAGCATCCTCACTCTGGTCCTTCGCCTTTTTCTGTGCAGTGCCAAGTGTGGATCCGCGACCTTTTATTGCTGCGAGACAACGCGGAGAAGAGAGGACACGAGTGCGTGGTTAGTCCGGGGCCTATTTGCCACGTGGGGTTCGCCCGAGGACTGACGCCTCCATCGAGGCATGGAGAGACTGGCGTCCGTGTTGCCCCCGTGGGTCGACTGGAAAACCGCGACACGATGCGTGCCCTACACAGCGTCCTTCGCGTTTGTCTTCACTGTCGGGGGCTTAGGGTTGTCCTTCAGCGAGCTGCCGTACCGTCGAGCAGTGCTTCAAGCAGTGTGTGCAAGCATGCTCGTCCTAGGCGTGCTGTGCTTCCTAATCACAGCGGTCCTCTGCGTGGCCTGGCGGGTTCACTTCAGGGGCCGGGCGTCCGTGCTCGTGATCCGGGTGCCCACCATCAGCGCGGACTTGCTAGCTTCGAACGAAGCACCTCCGCCACCCTACGACGACGTAGTGCCGCCGCCGCCTTCTTACGAAGAAGTCGTCAAGGTCCTGTCGCTAGAAAAGGGGGCTGTGGATACGCCCTCCTTAACTAGCGGCGCCGAGAGTGCTCAACGGTTCTAGGAAATAATTTACGGGAAACAGAATCGCTTGGCATGTACTGCACCGTGAACTGTGAACCAGTGTATGGATCGATGTTGTATTTTTAGTGGTTTAGTGTCCCAATGTAAACTTGAATAGTGAGGAGAAAAGCGAAAGCTCGATGATTGTCCGTTTCCCTACATTTGAGGCTGGTATACAAGGTCATTTTTCAATGGTTTTGAAGATAATTTAATCGGAGAGTTTTTGATTCCGCAAGGTTTACAGTTGACGACTCAAGCACGAGCGCAATGCTCTGCATTATGCATACGGAGCAACGACCCCTGCGTCTCTAATTTTTTTTTTTTTTTTTTTGTTTCGCCGGTGTGTGGATAACAGAATCTCGGTATACAATAAACGTCCCCGTAAACCAACCTCTCACCATCGAATTTAGATCGGCTTACCAGGAATGGAGGGGTCAAGCAGAAATTCTTCAATTCACGGACCAAAATGGCAACCATTCGGGGAGCTTGGCCCTACTTTCCCAGGATCCCAGGACCCAGACTGCACCCCTGCGTTCTTCAGTGCAATCGAGTTTTTGCACCGCGCGCTCCGAGCTGTGGTGTGATCCCAAGCGTGATGCACGCTTATGAAATCGAGCAGATCCACCTGCCACAGGAAGCAACGCTAAGGCCAAATGTGGCGTTAAGAGCGAATTATATGTTGTTTTCTAAAAATACATATGTTCACATGTCACTTTTTTTGTTTTGTTTTTTGCTTTTTTTAAGTAATATGTTGGACGTGTTTTAAATCTTACCCAAGTAACCTATCTCCTACGTCGGCGGGTAATACCACGTGACATCACGAGTAAATGACCCGCGACACGATTTTGGAACGGCCGGTATTACTACCTGGATACTACGCGGATTGGCTTCGTCTTGGGCTGCGACAAAAATAAAACATAGCAGCGATGGCGGAAAACTGCAGATGATCTCTTTTAATACAGGTACCACTTGCAAGTGGTACAACCAGCAAGTGGCTCCACTTGCTAGTGGTACCACTTGCAAAACTTCCCACTTGGGTCTGTATTTCATTCTAACTCTATCGCACACAGTGGTGTTGCGTTCGGGAGGGTGACGACCTCAGGCGTGGAACCAAGAGTCAGGGCTGTGGCTCGCTGCTAGCATGGCCCCGAGGAAACAGGCCTGGAGTGGGAGTACTAAAGAAGAACTTTTATATACAGTGAATATACAAGCAGCATGGTCGACTGGTTAATCGGCAATCAGCAGTCGGCAGTCGGCAGTCTGCAGTCGGCGATTTAGGGCTCCCCAATCCCAAGTTATATAGCCCTCCCAGAGCGAGAAGGCCGTCTGAGAGAGAGGAACCTTCCCCGGTGTTCTCGTGTTCACGAGGTGTCCGAAGTGCGGGGGTGGCTGAGGCGATTTCCGGGCGTTCTTTCAGCGAGGGGCAGGTGATGTAATCCCTCGACGTTCTTGCCGCGCTCCGGTGGCTGATGTAAGGAGTCGACGTTCTTGCTGAAACCCAACACCAACAGACCCACACACACACAGGCGGCATCCTACAGCATCCTACACATACGCCGGTGTTTCTCCTTGCGAGGATCCGCGATTCGAGATGGTCTCGTGGCCTTTGGAAGACGTTCTTTTTTTTAGTTTAAAGCCCCCAGCGAAAGCCGTCATAACAGCAGTGGTGAGGCGGCTATTCTTGTGCGAAAAGATAAAACCCTTACTATTTTCCCCGAGTGGGAAACCGATAGGAGTGGCCGTGTCTGTACTGTAGAACTGCTTGTTCTCCGTGAGCTTTTGAAAGTCGTTTGCGCTCACGTCCCAATTCCCCAGCTGACCGCAAATCATTTTTATCAATCTCCGACAATACCTAGACACACCGGCCAAAACAATATTGGCGGGAGATTTTAACTGTATCTTGCAAGCCGAAGACTGTTCTGATGCTAAAGTCCGACTTTAGCGTTGGCGAGCTAAGGAAACTACTGCGAGATTTTGACCTTCAAGACGTGACAGAGAGGGCGGAAAGACCAAACCCTGACTACACCCATTGGCAGGGTAATTGTCATTCACATCTCAATCGAGTGTATGCGTCAAGTGAATGCGCGGCGACGGCGGAAGCGCACAACTTCACTCTTGTCGCTTTCTCAGATCACGTGGTGGTTTCGGTTTGCGTGGGGAGCATCAAGCTGAAAACGAAAAAAAGCTTCGGTCTGGGATACATAGAACAGGAACGAGAGCTTGCTAGAGAATGAGCCACTAACCTGAAAAATTAAACAAGTGCTCCACGCATCCCATGAATCTGGCGTGGTAGACGCGGTCAGCTGGGAACTTTTAAAAGAATATATTAAACTGATCCCCTTCAGGTACAGTCAGGAGAAAGCCGCACAAGCGAGAGTAAAGAAGCGTGCCCTAGTAGAAACGCTGACAATTCTAATTCGTGAAGAAGACCAAGCACCTGGCGGTTCGCTAACAATATCCACGAATGCAAAGCAGGCCGTCTAGCACATCTGGAGAAAAAGTAACGAGGTGCGATGGTGCGGTGTAGGTTACACGCTCTACATAGTGAGGAAACTCCTGTTAAAATTTTCAAAACTAAAGAGCGTCATCACATCCGGCGAAAGAAGGTTACATCCTTAGAGGCCGATGGTAAGGTGTTTTCATATCATATTAAAAAAAAAACTGGTAGGTGTGTTCACAAAACTAATGAGTAAAGGAAAAATTATAGACGAGACACTTCAAACTAGGTTTTTCGAGGTCATGCCTAAAGTTCCTCCTGAGATTTCGGAATGCAAAAATGTAGAAATTACAAACCAAGAAATAGAACCTGCAATTAAAGACGTCAAAGTCAAAAAGTCGCCGAGAGTAGACGGCTTGGAATCAGTTTTCTAGAAAACATTCTGAAGCCTCTTAATCCGGATGCTTCGTGAAGTATACGCGGATATTTGGACAAGGAATTTGATTCCCCCATCGATGCGACAAGCTCTGACGGTTCTTATACCGAAAAAGAACGCGGCCTCCGGCGTCACATCGGCAGACAACCTCCCACCTATCAGTCTATTGATGAGTGATTATAAAATCCCTGTCAAAATCATCACCAAACGCCTAGATTCGGAGTTATGCCTTCTTATATGGGAACATCAGCCTTATGGTTTTAAAGGAAGATCAATCACTACAAACGCACATATCACGAAAACAATTTGTGAGACGGCAGAGGCACAACAGCATCCTATAGCTGTCAGGCTGACCTTAGTAAGGCGTTTGACAGACTGTCGCACCCTTTGCTTTTCTCCCTGCTTGAGCGTTGCGGCCTTGGTGAACGTTTAATAAACTACATAAAAATTTGCTATAATGATATACCTACTCGACTACTAGTCAACGGGAACAAAACTACTCCGATAAAGGTCAAATCATTCGTCAGGCAAGGATGCCCGATGTCACCATCATTGTTTGCGTTATGTTTAAAACCTTTTTGTAAAACGATTCTCGCTGATGTCGATATTTGTGGAATCAATCAAGGTGCGGGCCCAACGAAAATATTGTCTTATGCTGACGACATTGCGCTTGTTCGTTGGTTGAAGCGTGAGCTACAGTTGCTTGTTCAACACTGTAATGACTACTCTAAGGCGTCAGGGGCAGTAATGAATAAGACCAAATCGACTGGCTCTTGCCTAGGTCCATAAGCAACGACTCCTGAAAATTACATAGGAATGAAATGGTCCTGCTTATTCTCCAATTATCCGGGGGTTAAATTTGAGGCATCGCAGCTCAGTAATGGCTGCGATGGCATTAATTTAAATACTGTCCAAGAGAAAATTAGCCAATTGTATGGAAGACACCTCTCGCCTTTTAATAAGTCTTTTGTCTGTAACTCGTTTTTTTTTTCTAGCGTATGGTGCTCAGCAGAAATTGTACCCTCTCCCCAAACAAATATCCACAAGTTCCACCGACTTTGTGCACATTCATTTAACAATCCTTGTCTGAAAGAACACGCAGGTGCATTCTGTTTTTGAACTTTTTCAAAGGCGGGCTAGGGCTTGTGAACCTGAAGATTAAAATCCAAGTTCAGCGTTTCCTCTCTTTTTTCCGTGACCAAATCAACCCGGTCATGGCAAAATCTTAAGATGTTTAGGTGAGCACTACACCCTTAGAAAAACGGGTACCTATAGTCCTCCCGAAAGGAAGGAACGCTCCTCTAACCTATGTTCTTTTAGAAAGGGAGAAACCTGCGTCCTGAAAGCAGCGTAGCAAAGTTCCTCCGTCACCTGCATCTCATTATAGCGGTCTCGAATCGAGCAAATCGAGCTTAATAAGACTTAATGAGGACGCTACGTCTATTGTACGGGGCAAGAGGAGCAGCATATAAAAGCGTAACACGAGCTTTCCGAGAACTGTATTTATTTCTGAAGCCAGATTCCCCTCCCCCCCTCCCCCTCCCCCTCGGCCCGCAGGTAAAGTAACTTGCATTTCGAAAGCAGTTACTCAGCCTCCTCGTCGTCATCACTGCGATTTTAAACGGAGACAACTGATACCCAGTTAGTTGCGCACTTTACGTCTTACCTTTGCTATTCCTCGAGCCACAATTCTTTCGTCAACCAAAGATTAAGGAGTAGTGGTAAACCATTCGCGAAACCAAAAGTCGCTCTCAAAAGAGCAAATGCGAAGCAGCTGTTGCACAGTAACCAGAAATTATCGCAAAGCGTGAAAGATGGCCAAATCGCTTGCCACCAGATGGCAGGGTCAAGCAGAGTAATTCATAGAGTTATTATAACGTACGCTAGAGGTTCAAGTAGTGCTAGTGTGATGACGCAAATTCAAGCAGACAGCAACCAGTCGAAAAATGGCTTCCGATAATGCATTTCTATGTGAAAAAGTGAGTGCATTTTCTCCCTGCACTCGATCATAAGAGCAAATATTCCGAATAATTCGGACGCATTGGGTAGCTTGGAACATTTCTCAGTCAGGCCGACGAAATAATTGGTCAGTTATGGCGTTTTTCTTTCAAATTCATCGCATTAAAAATGGTGCTGAAACGGCTTCGTACGTGTATTTATGTGCACTGTCGGACACTGGTAGCGCGAACACGACGACGGCGCTTTTCAGCATGAAAGGATTAAGTGCCAAACGAACGAAGGACATCTGAAAACGAAGATAGACGGCAAAAACTACGCAGTAACACTGGATCAGTAACTACCCGTGCAGGTACGAACAAAATTAATTGAAAGCCACGTACTAGATACCGATTTTAATTAAGTAAGTACCGGTTTTTTCTTTCTGCTCTGTGCGAAGATGCTTGTTCAACGTTCGAAATATCACCCGCAGGCTCGAAATCTTTGAGAACAAATGTTCTCAAAGATTTATCGGGCGCTTAAGTGCCCGATAAAAGCTGCCCGGCAGAAAGAAAAAAACAATACGAAGAGACACCTTTCATAGCCCCACGTACTTTATTCGTTACGTTTAATGTTTTCATCCGCTCATGTACGACAGGGTCATTTTCATATAGTGACAGGACTGGCATATTATCGATATATAAGCGTCACCGGAATGCTGGCGAGCCTATAACACACTCTATGTTCCTTTCGAATGTAATTTTGCTTTGAACCGTCGCTTGTTCTTACACACCTGTTGCGAAACACACGTTTGGGACTGAAATGTAGCGAAGTTAAACATTGTTCACCGATGGAGAAAAATGTGCTAACTAAATCCATTACACTTTTACAGTGTTAATCAAGGTGCATACTATTCGGCACGACCCAAATAACCAAAGTATTTTATGTTATTTTTCGGCGAAGAGACAAAATGCACGCGCGTTTTCTCATAGGAATGCACAGGAGCACCGCAAAAGTAGACTCGTTGCTGCCTGCTTCAATTTACGTCACGGAAGTCGCATAGACACTAGCGCCAGTTGAACCTCTAGCGTACATTATAATAACTTTATGGAGTAATTAAAAGCCGTATATTGGGAGAGTTTGGCCGATGGGCGGAGCACAGGCTGCCGCCAGCGCCGAATACTGCCCCCGCGGTTATAGCGTTAACTAAAAGGGAGACACAGCGTCGACCAATCAGCAGACCCCGCGGGGGGGGGGGGGGGGGGGGGGGGGCGTTTACGTGGTCCGTTGGGCGCCGGGCTGGGGTTCTGCTGGTTGTGCCTAGGGTGCCTCAATGTCCTTCTGTTTAGGGAGATGCCACCCTTTGTAGTACCAGATGCCGACAGCACGCGCTCGCGGGGTAAATACAAAGAAATCGACGAAAACAAAATGGCGCCATAGCACAGTCAGCGCCACAAGCGCGTGCAGGGACACGCTCTTTCACGCGCTTCTGAACAAAAAATAAAAATAAACGTGTGTGACAAAATGGCGAGATGCCACCACCCTAAAGGGGTATCCACACGAAGGAGAAATCCGCCCCTTTCCTCCGCGGAGCGCGCATCACGTGAGACATACTTCATCTCTTGTTGACGCCTCGCGGCCTCGCGCCGCCGTTCTCCTCCGTGGCGGAGGCGCGGAGGCGATCGTACTTTTAGCATGAGAGCTCCGCAGGTGCACGCGGCGGAGCCGGGGACGGAGTTTAATGGGTTGTTGACGTCACGACATCCGTCCGCGGAAGTCTCCTTCGTGTGGATACCCCTTAAAGGGGTATTCACACGAGGGAGAAATCCCGGGGATTTCTCCCCAGCACGCGCGCATCACGAGATAAAAACGCGAGGCTTTTGCACATCGCAAAGCCTGACGTTTTCGTCGTGGGATGCGCGTGCCGGGGAGAAATCCCCGGGATTTCTCCCCGACACGCGCGCATCACGAGATGAAAACGCGAGGCTTTTGCACATCGCAAAGCCTGACGCTTTCGTCGTGGGATGCGCGTGCCAAGGAGAAATCCCGGGGATTTCTCCCTCGTGTGAATACCCCTTTAAAGGGGTATCCACACGAAGGAGAACTCCGCGGACGGATGTCGTGACGTCAACAACCAGGGAAACTCCGTCCCCGGCTCCGCCGCGTGCGCCTGCGGAGCTTTCGTGCTTACAGCACGAAGCCTCCGCGCCTCCCTCACGGAGGAGAACGGGAGAACGGCGCCGCGAGGCGTCAAAAAGGGATGACGTATGTGTCACGTGATGCGCGCTCCGCGGAGGAAAGGAGCGGATTTCTCCTTCGTGTGGATACCCCATAAGCAGAGCGCACATGAAGGCACCCTAGTTGTGCCTATCTATGTCTCCGCGGATCGCGCAGCACGTGAAACATGACGTCATCCCTTTTTGACGCCTCGCTGCGCCGTCCGCCTCCGTGGCGGAGGCGCGGAGGCTTCGTGTTGTGAGGACGAAAGCTCCGCGGATGGGCGGCGGAGTAGTTCGCATGCATTTAGCATTTAACAAGGGCCACTGCGTTTTTTTTTTTTTTTGGGTTTTCGGAATTGCTTGCGCCATTACTTTTGTAGTAGCGCTGTGGTAGAATAGCAAAACTAAATGATGACGCCACGTTTTTTTTTCTTTTTTTTTAGTTTTTCTGCAAAGTGTAGTCATAGACTTGCAAAAAATACGACAATGCGAAAAAAAAAAAAAAAATTCCCCACGCGCATGCTCGCGTTTTTTTTTTTTTTTTTTTGGCGTTTTCTTTTTCCGCTCTTCACCTCCTCCTCTTTTTATTTTTGACGTAATCCATTATGAAATTTTAAGCTTTGTAAGACACATTTCTAAAATATTTAGCAATGTCATTCGTACATGTTTTGGAACGCCATTGCGAACGCACTACTGTGCTTCTTTTTGAAATACCAAAAATCGGAGTCCGGAGTGATATCGCCTCCTGGCTTTTTATCCACACTCTGAACACATGGCGGCGTTCGACGCATGTAGCACTGGGAATGATCGTTGAGTCGGAAAATCAGACGAAGACCTTTTGTTTTAGGCGCCAGACGACCTCTCAGACTTCGAGCAGGAAATCGTCAAACAGTCAAAACAACTGAGTTTGGTGTCTGTGTACAGTAGTTTCGGTCGTGACTCCGCCGGGGCAGTCATTCACGCAGAACCGGCGCGACGTGGGCCCCTCACTTTGCTTACAAAAGTCCACTGCGCTTTCTCTTCGACCTCACACCGTTTCAAAGAATTTGAGATCGCTGAAAGGGTCAGCTAAAAGAACTTGAAGCTCGAAAGTGAAGCGTCGTCTGCTCACAGCGATAAGCGGAACGCACGGAGCGGTGAACCGCGGGCCGCGGGCGAAATTGACGCGGAGACGTGAGAAAAACTCGAGTTGCAGGACGACTCAATCTTTGACGTCACTGCACTGGGGCGGATCGCGCAAAAACTTTAAATTTGGCTTTTATAATTTTTTTTTACTTCCCAAATATTAAGTTTTTAAGTTTTGAATTTTGAGGGTAATGTCCAGGTATCGTTTTCAATCATATCGGATAATATTAAAAAAAAAAATTACAGGAGGACACTTAAGACTGCTTACGGTGTAGGAATGTGAAAGCATTTGTGCACGTAGCGTATTGCTATGCTGCGCGCCGCGCTATCCTCTACGGACGCCGTCCGGCGGGCTCTGGGTAGTGGCGGCTGTGCGCTGCTGCGGCGGCGCACGGGAGAAGCGCCAGGAGTGTGGGGTGGCGTTCCTTGGAACTATCCGGCACGCGGGCCGCGCGCCAGATAGTCCCGGCGCGGAGGGAATTTCTCTGCCGTTTTTCGCAGTTGCGGACAACGCCGGCCCCGATTCATGGGACAGTTAATGCTATCGCATTAACTAAACGAAATATGATTTTGACCTGTCAAGCATTTGAAGCGTTTCCAGTCCTGCGCCGGCTCCGTGCAGGACAGATCATGTTCGCCACCTCAAGAAAAGTTACACACTGGGCACTTGACTGGCTTTGGCCTCAAGTGTCCACCCCTGATGTTCTAGACTAAAAAGTGGCACAGAGAAATCAAACATGCTTACTTTTGCCAGCATCACTCAACACAAGCACATTGGACGCATCTGCAGCCTCGCAAAGATCTAATTCAATTCAATTCATTTTTATTGTTCCAACGCAGTGTTGGGGGTCCCCAGACGAAAAGCTGTCACAGACAGCTTGAGAAGGTCTGGGGGCCGTACAAACAGCAGCGTTTCAGTCACATAAATGCACAGATCACATTGACACATAAATTTACATAGCAAAAGTTCGACACTATTGTCACTTAATTAATAAAGAAACAATCAATATCAGTACAAACATATGTCTATATGTAAATCAATATAAAAAAAATTACGGGAGGACACTTAAGACTGCTTACGTGTAGCAATGCGAAAGCATATTCGTTGGCCTGCTTCTTCGGTTGTGGCATATTTGCGTGGGCGGCCATGTTTACCAGCGGAAGCCGCCGTAGATGTAGACACTGCTGCCGATATCGAGGCCGTAGATGTGGAGGCGGTGGCCTCACAGTCTATTGCACGAAGCACGCAACGAGCACAGATGAAGTCCGAAGTGTACCTTTTGCAAACGGCGCTCCGACAATGACATCATGCTTCCCACTTCAGCGTGAGCGGCGCGTGCTTTGTGACGTAAATTTTATGGCCATCTTTCGGGCACAACGAAGCCGCTTTTTCGCGTAATGAGACAAGTAACGCGATCGCCTTAATAAAATAGCTTATATATTAGCTGGGATGGAAACCCGAGAAGACACTTCTTTCAGCCTCGTGGGATATCAGTTCAGCAAGTCGACCTAAAATTACTAATTCACTAGTCTTTAACGCCACACATTAAAAAGCAAAGGCGTGGAAACAAAAAAGAGGATACACAACGTCTGTGCCCAAAAATGTATTTTAAAAAGATTCCGTATTAACGTTACTCCTACTTTTAACTTGCACATGCACCTGAATCAATGCTTCTAAGGTGCAAAATAGCGAGGGGTATAAACGTTTACAAAAATTTTAATTAGCTTCTCTAGAGATTGTCATACTTGAACCACTTTTCTCAGTTTAGATTTGTATTATTATTTCAAAGCCCTACCAACTTCAAAGTGATGTCCCTGTTGTCTCATTTCATTGTTGACAAATATGCCGCCTGAAAAAATAGTTAATAAAAATAATGAACTACCAGAGCGTCACTACCAAAGTCAAGCACCTTAAAGGAATGGTGAACCGAAAGTTGGAGTAAAAATCACAAAGCAATGCAGGAGATGTAGGGGGGACGCTACAATCCCTACAACACTACTCGTAAGGCGATATCTCGAATGGATGGCCGTATTTTTGGAAAGAGAGGTCGAGATTGAACGAGGCCGACGAGGCGCGTGACGTCAAGATATCTCGTTTACTCTTCTCTTCCCTTCGCCCCGTCAAGGCGGCGAGGCGGAGAATTCGCGAGGCCGTTCCCTCTCCTTCACGGAGAAACAAGACGTAAGCATATCTGTCAAATGCGCCTCCTTTCTTCGAAAAATACGCTCATCCGTTCGAGATATCGCTGTATGAGTGATGTTTTGGTGTTTTGTAGCATCCCGTTGCAGGCTTTTGCCGTCGTGTTTTGTGGAATTCAGATTTCGGTTCAGCATCCTTTAAAGGCTACATATATGCTTCACTTTTTGTGCTCTTGGATCTAAAAACAAATCTGATTTCTTCTTTGAAAGTTAAATGAGAAGCTAAAAACCAACTGTGCCCAGAGGCAGATTGCCACGCGCGTCACCGACCAAGGGTTCCCAATGGCCGAATCGTTATCGTCCTTGGCTCCCACGCGAAGGGCAAGAGGTTCGATCCCTGGAAGCGGACGCGCCATTTTGTTACTTCTGTAAATGTCGCGTTCAGGTGAATTCCCGAACATCGTTGTTTATTTCGAGGTCCGAATGTTCTACGCGCTGAACCTTCTAAGCCGATTGTTCCAGAAGCCCGCGCGTGTACATGAGGAGCTCCGCGTGGCCAGACGTAGTCAGCCTCGCTCTTGCGCTCGATCGTGCTACTCCGCCGACCTTCGACTCCTGCGACGCAACCTCTTTGTATTTTTGTTTCCGGCACAAGTTCGTCAAAATAAACATTTAGTTTCTGTTTATTCGTTGCCTCATCATCTGACATTCGTGACAATAAACAGCATAGATTAGACTAGAATTTAACGCAGTCTGTTTGCAAACAAACCCATCAAGTCCACTTCCTCACACAGCCCACTGAAGGCCAATCGTTATTGATGGAAGGATAGCTGAAAATTATGCCTATACTCAAAACGATGACCTGTGCTAGTATTCTAAGCACGACGGTTTTATGATATCACGCTCCCGTTGATGCGACCACACTTTGTAAGACTGTCGCTTTCCAACTCAGCCATAAAGTTGCTGTGGTATCCTTCCTATATGAAGGCTGGGCGTCAGTACGACAGGTTCATCTTTTGACGTGGGTTTCTTTCATTTTCACTCCTGTCAGTCGAATCAAAATGCAGTGGGCTCTTTCCCTACAAAAGAAAAGCTCAGTTCTGAAATGAAAAGCATAACCCCAAGAACGATTTACCAAACCTACTTTTAAAAACAACAATACACGGGCAGAAAATAAGGCAGTGGAATTTGAGAATGTGAAGGTTTTTCGAGAGACAGTCGGACACTGACAAACCGCTGTCAAGTTTTATTCCATGAAACCCAAAAACAGCGACTGACCAGCAGGTGGCGGCCCTGAGACGCCAGCCTAGGTTGCAGAACGGGAGCGGAGCCGTCGTCTCTGACTATAAATAAAACGCAAGAAAAACGCAGAAACGTCATATATCTGTATATATATCTCTCTCAGTGGCAATTGACCTTCACTGCATTGCCTTTCGACGGCATCACGATATTGATTTCACCAATGACTGTTTAACACACGCGCAGAGCAAAGATTTCCTACAGTCTGTTGTAACATATAGTATCATAAGAAGAAACGATATGCCTCCAGCACTCGTCATGCGTTGGCCGCACCCACACCAAATTCTTATTCAAGGTAGAAAGCTTGCGCTGGAGGCAGAGTTTCTGATGGAAATTTTGTGTTCCAACAGACATTAGATATGTTTTATTGATAAATAGTTGCGACATTCTCTTGAGGCTCAAAATTAGGTATAGCATGATGGTATTGTTTGGGGGTACTATATGGTTTCACGAATTTGCCAGCTGCAACTTCCAGCAGAATGCTGCACGGCGAACTAAACAAATATTTCTCGTTGGTCACAATCCCTGATCACGAAATCAATGTCCACCGACCCGAGCCAACCGATTTATCGCAAATCTAGAAGCATGTCCGATACACATCTACATAACCTTTTGCAACTTTGTTTCGGAATTTTATAAATTGATGAAGATTAAACAGCAATTCGGCTCAATTCCACACATTTCGGAATAATGGGCGACTTAAAAATTGAAAATCAGATATGAAAAGCCCTATATCACCTGTGTAACAGAAAAGCAAAATGTTTTTTGCTACCTTGATCGGAAAACGAAACATTTGCTCCGTTGAGCAACAATGCTCCTGCATAGCAAGATGCATTGCTAACCATGTTGGCGAGTCATGTGATTCTTCATGCAGCTGGCAAAGTTTGGTGTAAAATGTAAGCTTTGCCAGAAAAAGTAAAAACAATACAAATTTCCCAATTTTCCAAAAGCAGCAGCTCAGTGTTCGTTGCATCAAAACCGCCATAATGACTCTGGCTTTGATTGCACCACGGGTTGCAAGTTAGAGTTAGCGAATTTCTGAACTCTAAAGACGCCACGTTTAAAAACTGTTAGGTGGAACTAGACAGAACTGCAGTGTTTTACTATTAACAACAACGAAGCGGATAAATTCTTTAAGTGAAGTAACTCTCGACCTTCATAACTTTGAAGTTAATTTTACAAAATGTGAGCTTTCGAAATGTTTAGACAATGAGTTCAATACAAGGAGCACTGTTTACGGAACTTCCGCAATGGGTGGCATTAATCTAGAAAACAAGTAATAGCCTACAACTGAAAAAAAAAATTTTTTTTTGGTAGGTATAAAAACAGCATTATTGAAACCTTCTCACCCATTCCAAGGCCAGAAAGCAATGACTTACTTGGGTTGAAGGAGACTCGAAAACTGTATGCTTGATGTGTTCAACGACTGATTCTCCTTGAATGCCAGCCTTCTGGGCTGGGGTTCAAGGAGAACCTTAGTGGCGGACATCTTGTGGTCTGCCACAGACGCCCCAGAGACGGCGGCAGATGCTCCGGTGGCCGCTTCCTCGCGCTTGCCGCGGCGATCGAGCTCTGGCCAGAAAGGAAGGGAGCACACAAGAAGTCCTAAAAATTAGGGTACGATACTTGGAACGCATCTCCCATTGGTACGTTTACTGCGTTAAAAATGTAGCCACTCGATTTCCGCTTGATGACGTCATAGAAGTGCCATGCTGTCGCCGGCTGCGACCCTAGTGGTGTCACAGCAGCGGTGGGGGATGTGGTAGACCCCTGTTCTGCTGTAAATCACTCTCCAGCTTTACAGTTCACGGAAGCGTAGACACCCAGCAGTAGGGACGCCACGAAGACAGCGACACTCCCATTCTTTCGTGTTTTTTTTAGAACTTGACTGCCCAACCGCCAGGATCACGACATCCGACAGCGTGACATCCAGCTTTTGTGACGTACGTCTTTTGTTGACACTCGTAGACCTCTTTCGATACAGGGGAGGAATAGGCAGTGCTGCCAACCTTAGGGATTTTCCCTTAGATCTAGGGATTAAAGAGAAATTTTTTCCAATTTTTTGTGGGTTTTTTAGAGGGCTTTGGAAACAAATTCGTTTCCCTTTGCCTCTTTGTGCCACCCGAGCGCCGCAAAAAGACGGCTTCTTTGTATATTTTCGGGGCCAGAGGTAATCTCCAGTGGTAACAACAGCAATTTTTGGGGAGCTTATTTGCGGTGATAAGCTCGCTATAGGCGCGCTTCTATTTTCACCATTATGGGTATAGTGCACGTGCTATGCATCCGGTTTGGTTTTAAATTTTATAGTGCATAGAAGCTTGGTATTGCACGTGCTTGCACTAGCAGAAGAAGTTGAAGTATATTCACTCTGGGTTGTTAAAAATTTCAACAGGCGGCGACGCCCAAACTGCTCGCCGCGAATAGTTGACCAGCAAACGATAGCTACGCACTCGCGGCCAGAGACAGGCATTTTATTTTCCGAATGTTTTTAATTGGATAGCATTGTTTAGCTACTACTAAAGATTTTCAGCTATTATATTCTGGCCTCCTAATGTGCAGAGGTATGCGCAGTAGACCATGTCAACTCATTGTGCTTGCACCCCATTGCGCCGCGCGTATGCGGACCGGCAGTGCGCACTCCTTCACATTTGTACCCTCTTCGAAGGACCTGACGACCTTGACGTTGTTCTCGACGTCTTCCTAGAGGTCGTCCTAGAAGTCCGTTTTGAGGTAGTCCTTGAGAGCACCTTAGAGGTTGTCCTAGACGTCGTTTTTGACGTCGTCATCGACGCCGTGCTTGAGGTCTTAATATAGGTCGTCCTAGACGACGTCAACGACGGCGTCTAGGACACCCTTTACTTCTAGCACTGCGACCTCGTCCTAGACGACGTTAAGAACGGCGTCTATGACGACGTTAAGGACGACGATAAGAACGACGTCTAGGACGACCCCCAGGGTGAACTCAAGGACAAGTATTTAGCGCCGTCCCAGAGGACGACGCGAAAATTAGAGGGGAGTTTACCCGCTAAATTTAGCGTAAAAATTGACGTCACGACCTATACACCAATTCAGTCTCCCCGCTAAATTTGGAGGTGTGCAATGATATATGCTATCGCATACATAGATAATCACCCCTGTGGTTTCTACAAATTCGCCTCGACCATGAATTTGCTACCCTGTAATAAAAATTAAAAAAAAAAGCTTTATTCGTGCACGAGTTCTGACTTCTCTCGGCTCGAGCGCTAAGCTCTAGCCAGTGCTTTCGTGCTATTTCGCCGTTCCATGTATATTTTTGTTTGCTTCTGAACGCGCTGGTGAACCTCGATGAAACCATTGATGGCGTCACCCTGAATCAGACGCACATCGAGGCACCCTTTCTTTGTATAAAGCTGCTTTGACTGCTTAAATAAGCGGCCCTGCAAGCACTTCTTTACTGGCTTTTAATTTGCACCGAACTTGAGCGCACTGAACGTAGTAACTTAATTAAACCTTTCTTTTCTCGAATTTCGCTTTATTTTAAAAGTTATAGGCAAATTAAAATTACAAAAACAAGCAAAGAATAACCTTCTTCATGACGTCCTTGGTTGCTTGAGTGACCGTGAACTAGAGGAGGGGTAGTGAGCTCAGCGAGCGCTCACGGCTGCCGCACTCCGTGTGGACGGCGCGAGAGGGCGCCACTAAAGCATGGTCTGGATAGGCTGTATACAGCGGGCAGCCAGAGCGGCTCTCATTGCATTTGCTGCGGGATTGAACACTAATTAGGCATGACACCTCATTGGCCCCAAACGACAGCAAACACGGGGTAAAGATCAGTTCAGAACGGGAGCCCCTTCGCGCTGCCGTACCGCGAAACTCCCAAACCGCAAGACAAAGCTACTCGCCGAAGGCCTTCGGAACGCTCAGAGCCGGTCGGATCTTCCAGTCTGTAAAACGACCGCAGCGCCGCCGCGTACACCCGGGACCTTTCCGTGTCGGCGCCTGATCCCACTACTCCTTTCTAGTATGCGCCGCCTTTTCCACCGCTTGGTGGCGGGTATGTCAACGGGTCATTAGTTGTTTCCGTACTTTCTAAACTGCATTTGTTTCTTTTCTGATCTAAAATACTGAACTAAGACTACTTTTATAATTCGCGCCACTTATATTTTGTATTTCGACTAAAAAGAAGCTTTTAGCGGCTCTGACCAGTAGTACACCAAGGAACAAAGACGTCACATATCGCGCGCTTTCGGTACCGCGGGTCGCACCCGTCGATGGAGGAAGTTTCCGCGTCGTTTGTTAAAATATGATGCACTGATATTTAGTTGCTCTCTCCGTGCCCGCTGGCTTGCCCGAACCCCAAGAGACGTGGAAACCGCAAAAAATGTAGACGCTTAAATGTGATTGCAGGGCCCCTTTAAGTCGAACTGGCAATTAAAACAATTACTTGCTTTTATTGTTATGGAGGGGTTTCATATATTCAACCAACTTTGATTTAGAAGCTCGCTAAGTTTATTTTCAAGATTTTATTGTCAAGTTTAATTATGTGAAAAGGTAAAAAGAAGCAATTTTTTTTTAAATGGCCACTCAACTATAGGAATCCATTCTTAAGCTATTCCAAAACGATAATCGCAATATTAACGCATATCAACACATTTTCTGACAATTTAGAGAAATCTCGGGAAGTTTCAGATAAACATCGGGGAAGACATGACGGCGGAGGATGGCAGCACTGGGAATGGGACACTAAACGCACCAGTCCTAGACATGATTCAAGCACCGTATCTCAAGTAAGATTAGAGAGACGGGGCACGTACACGTGCCCCTTTCTCTAATTTCACTTGAGTCATTCGGAAACGTTGATGTATACATCAACGTTTCCGAAAAGCTGACGCAGGTGCTGAACTCTAAGACTCTTCATCTCTCTCTCCCAGACAGCGACAAACAGTGATGAGAGGAAGGCATGTTCTCACCTCGTCGTATTGTGTCCATCATCCTCGCGGCCTCCTGAAAGAGTTGTTCGGTCTGTTCAGACGACTGCAATTATGGCGTAAAAGTCGAGGTCACTGCTCAACCTCTGCTATGGCGCACTTCCGTTTTTTGTTGTTTATCGTAACATTTGCAGGAGGTGTGAAGAACCGGGAGGCAGTTTTCAACTTTCAACGCGTTCTTCGAAGCTATGTTGCTGTCCCAGGAATAATCAACGCCGCCAGTCTCGAGAGTGGATTGCCAGAAACGAAGATCGCACATCTCCCGCGATTCATTCACGGCCAGGTTAGATTTATTTTTTTTTTTTTTATACTTTTAACGCATATTTTGACTGAAGCGCAGGCGTGAAAATTCAAAGAACGAACTGAGGCCACCTTGCGAAGGAGAACAACAAACTAACAAAATTACTGAAAGATTCAATGTTTGCGTTCAAGCCGCAAACACATTGGTGATCATTTTCTAAAATAAACAAAAATGTTATACTCTATAATTGTTTTCTTCGGGATTTTTTTTTTTTTTTTTTTTTTTTCGTAGAAGTCGGGACACGCTACCGAGAAGTAAAGCTCCAGGGCAGAAACGTAACGCAAACAAAGCTGAAGACGTATACCTTCATAATTTTCGTTGGAACGACGAGTTTAGCTCCTGTAGGGGCTGGGGGGAGGCTGGCAGTGTCCCTGGCTTGGAGCGAGAAGGAGCGCATACAGGCGGCCTGGAACCAATTTTAGGGGGCGGCATGAACTACATGAACGTGGTTGCACGCGACGCAGCAGGAAGCTGCCTGCCATATCTATTTCCTAGTGGCGCCAAGAGTACAATGCAAACAAGGACTAGATGGGGCATGACATTCTGCTGAATGGAAGTACATATACAGGGCTTGCATGTGACGTGTTTCAAAGAGCGCTCCGATGACCGCCAGAGAAGAGGGGAAGAGGGAGCTCCCCTCTTACCAGGATCCTCTTTTGTGCTTTCCGGATTTGCACAGAAGTCACTATTGTCCTCCGAGAACATTATAGAAGATTAACACGTCACTCAAAATTCTTACAAACTCAGCTTCCCTCTCCATCTCTTACATGGTGGTCAAACGTATGTGCGATGCGACGCCAGTGCAAGCCACGTATTCTGTATCCCAAGCGGACCTTCCGCTGCAAAACGAGCCGGAAAAATCGGCGCCTGCACATGGCAATTATCTCAAACTTTCACCAAACATGCACTGAGCAGGTCAACCTTACCGCGAGAAATTTGAAGGTGCAGTTGCGTGTTTCCACGTCAGATCGTACAACGGTGGTCCGGGTCATATTTTTTTATGTTTATGTAAATACACATTAAATCCATGTCCTTAGGAAGAGCATTGAGCTCTATGCAAACGCCGTAGCTAATTTTCTTCAGGATATATAAAATTTAAAAGCTCGATGCTTGGAGGCCGCCAAAGTTCCACTATGGTAATTTCCACAGCCGTCAATGTCACGCCGAAACATGCACTCAGTAATAATATACATTTTTAAAGGTTTACAATATGGACACGGAGTATAAAAAATTAATATAAAACACTTATCTGCAATAAAAAGAAAAGGATACGAAACACGTTAAAAAACACGTTCTAGAGGAACATTCACAACTTATCTATTACCGAGCTACATTATATAAAACGCAATATATAAAAATTATCATCATTCGATGAATTTCACAAATATTTTAGAAACACATGCTTAGCTATTAATGGAGTTTTGTTATTACTGCAGAAACGCAGCTAATTTCTCTAAATGTAACAAAATTGCGCGTCAATACTAAAAACAAAATAAAAAAACTCCACCTTTTATTTTTGTAAGCTCTCCTTAAGTTTGCAGCTACCTGAATTAACTTGTGATAGCAAAACATTGAGTAACGTATTGCCTCCTTGTAAGAAAAACGACAGAAAACCTTCACTCGAATAGAGCTAGCTTGTCCTGGTTATAGGAGCCTTGCCGCACGACATAGGCTCGAAATAGAAATTTTAATGCATCATTACCTGTCCCATGGAGCGAGCCGACGTCATCAGCTTTGAAACCGCGCCAACGGCACTTAAACTTCTTACTCGCAATGGAGCCAAGTGAATTAGCGATTTGATAGCTCCCCACTTAGAAGCCGCGCGAAAAGCCAAGCCACGGCACTTAGTTCCCCTTCTCCCAATAGAGCGCAGAAAAGCCGAAATCTGATGGGTAGGTTCCACTTCGTTGGCGCGCGTCATATAGTTACAAGGAACGAGGCTCCCTTTGGCCGCCGCGCGTCAGTTGCAAGGCTGCTGATCGAGTGCCGGTGCCGCAGACTTGTGCTTGTTACTTAGAACATGTAATTGAATACAATTACAAATTACCGAGCTTCAAATGTAATGGATTACCGTTACAAATTACTTTGGCTGAAAAGTGACGGATTACTTTACTCGTTACGTTGCCTATTACTTACACTTTATCTTTTCCGTGCATTTATCCAAAAAACAATAGAAACAATTTTGATATTTTTCAAAAATGTTCTTGGACACTACTTTTAATCTCTCGTAGGCCCGTATTAAGGCAGCCTTTCTAAAAATTAAATATTGCATTTAAGAGGAAGAGTGTAAGTGCCCTCCGTTCGCCTGTAAGCTGACAAGGCAGCCAAAGCTGCAGCCACACCCGCCATGCCGCTAGCTTACGGCCTCCGGAAATGATCCCTGGAATTTTGCAGACAAAGCTAGTGTTGCGCATGCTCAGTAGCAGCGTCTACCTCCCCTGCGAGATTCGCAGCTAAAGAAGCGATCTACGAAAGCTCCCTTTTGACTCGGGTGTTTCGCCTCTTATTTACAAGAAAAAAAAAAAAAAAACTTGGTTCTAACGTTACAATGTATAGCCAATGCAGAATGCGGGTGTCCCAGGTTACCTTGATGTGTTTCCATAGATTAGAGTTTGTTGTTCTTGCTGATGACAATGTTAGTTTTTTCGGTAAGCAAAGTATGCACTGAAACTCTAGGTTTCCGTTCTCCTTAATGCCCTGAATTTTCAACATCACATTAAGAGATGTTCAGATGGAGACGACGGACACTCCATCACCGAAAACTTGACCAGTCAGAGAAAAACTGGCGGTTACGGGCTATCGATCGTTCATCGGTTCTCACTTTCATAACAATATTCGTGGAGTCGCAGTGGAGGGTAGGGCATAGAGAGCGAGAGAAGCGGTGGCCATCGGTCTCACAAAACAATAGAGGATCACACCACTTTTACTTGTTCTCTCTCTTTTACCGCGAAGCTGTATACCTCTACCAGCCAAGGAAATTTTTGTGTCGTTGGCGTTGTAAGCAAAAAACTGCTGATGAACAATTGAAGGCAAAACAGCATATCTCGTTTGAAATCAGGCATACAGCATACAGCTCAGTATCCGTTTCAATAAAGAAAACCACAAAGCGAGCATTACAACCATATCAGGGATCATAAGACCCCCTCACGCGTTCCGGTAAAGACTAAGTTTGCATCTCCTTCGAAAGGGGTTGACGTCATTCGAAGCCCTCGCGTGAAATGCAAACCGCATAACCTCTGAACAATGCGAAGCACGTTCCTTCTCCCCGCGTGTGTTTTCGTGTCGGCGTTCTCACGGAGAAAAAGACTTCAAAAGATTGAATCACAAAGTACAAACACCACGCCACAACATACAACACAACATTCGTTTCAATAAAGATAAGCACAAAGCAGGCGTCATATAACCATATGATGAATGATAAGGAGCTCCTGAAAACAATGCGAAGCACGTAGCGCTCGCCGCATACGTTCCCGGTGACGATTACTGTTGGCAAAGCTGCGGCGGCGACGCCAGCTTGCCACGTGGGGAGTGACGTCACTGGCCTTTCATATACAAAAGAAGAACCGGCCTATACCCCGTTTCACCATGCGTCCAAACGCAGCGGATGCTCCGAGCTATCTTAGCAAATCCCGTTCTGTGGACGTGGCCCGTAATACGCTTTCTGCGCATCGCTGTGCCCCCTCTCTAAGGTCACGTGACACCCACATAGCCTCCGATTGCCTCTGACGTCAAGTAACATCAGCTGCGCTTAAACGTAAGTTAAAACGGAGTATAGGAACTGATTTCATTGTTGCTGCAGCACCGCTATGAATAGGCCACGCATGGTTAGGACTCCCGAGGAGCAGCGTGAATACTAGGAGCGGCAAAGGGAAAAGAAACGGCAATACGAGCAGCGGCGGCGTGCTGCGACCGGCGGCGGCATTTCGTATAGTGCAGTAGGCAGTCGTTGCAGTTGATACCACAGCTTCGCTGACCAACCACCTCCACACCCGTGCATTGGAGCCCCAACTTTTCTCTCTCTCTGTCAGCACTCCTTAGATGGCCTAACCCACCCCTTTCCTCTTTGTGTCGACAGTTGACTGTTAAGTGAGCACTGGACTCGACTCCCAAGACCAGACAAGTTAAGAAAAAGAAGTATCGTACCCTCGAAGACGATGCTCTTAGCCTCGCGCCGGTCGCTTTTCACCCATGCCTCAAGAGCGTGCTAGAATACAGCAGCATACATAAAGACAAGGAGAATTTGACCCCCTCGCGCGAGGCTACATAGTCCGTTACGCGAGTTATGAACCCGCGAATCGTGGGGTTATGGACCCGTGTTTGATGTCTGTGCAGGTGGCGGGAGACGTCGAATAATTGGAAAAGGGTGAAACGGTGTCAAAGACAAGAACAAATAAACACGAAGAGCTTTATCCTGCCCGGGAGAAGAAGAAAAACACGATGGAAGGCGACGGAGACCCTACTCGGCGTCGTCTTACTTGATATTTGTATTTGTCTTTCGTATATTTCTACATGCCTTGCCCGTCTTTCTAATAGTTCTATACTGATAATAAAAAAAAAAAAAATTTTTTTTCGGCTATTTTCTTTTTTGTGATGTTTTCTATTTTGTTGAACTTGCTCTCTTTATGCTGTTGAATGTTCTGCTCGTATTGCTCCAGTTACTGTATTATGCTCATATTTAAAAAAAAAAGTAACGAATAATAAAGTGATCCGATACTAATATTTGTAACGAAATTACAAAATAAATTACTTCCGAAAAAAGTTGCTTGGCAATTCCAAAATTGCTTCAAAAAGTAACGAATTACTTCTAAGTTTGCCTTGCGGAGCAGTTCGGCCGTCGAACAGCATGGAGCAGTTCGACGGCCCAGCTCAGCGCGGCGGGGAGAGCGCGCGCTCGGCCGTCCGCCCCGACCTCGGCAGTAGCGAAACGTGGCCGTCCATTCCAGTATGCCGCAGACGAACTAAGGGAGCGGAAAAACGACATGCATAGTCTCACATTCACGACTCATTAGAAGTATTTCGGTGTCCCTCAAGCCTTTTCTTCGAGGCGACAAAGGTTGCACAGCGGTGCTGCTTTATCGTAGGGTGTGGAAAGTTATTCTGTCCTCTGTTTAGCTTTATATTAGTGTTTCATCGCGTTGCCTCCTAAGACCCCCCCCCCCCCCCCCTTTTTTTCCTCGTTTTCGAAACACGTCCAAATGGAGGTTTCCTTCGTAGCGCCTCAAAAGGCTGTGCATACCTTATATCCATATAGAAGGTATTCACTGGACGCCATATTTGAGGGTGGTGTTTAGGGCGCACGCTCAGAACGAGCTCACATTAATAGCCTGCTAAGACCGGCAACTTTGATGGTGCTAAATGCACGCTTCAAAAGGACTGCGGAAGCTCGCCGTCAGCACGCGCTCAGCAGCAGCGCACACGGGTATGGTCGCCAGTGAATACTCCCTATAATGGGGGTATATTTAGTAGTTTACGGTTATGCCCACCATACTTCTGTTTGAAATTATGCTTTTAAATTCATTATTTATAAAGTTATTACCAAAATAATTATTAACTTAATTATATCAAACAAAGATTTCTTTTCTAATTTGCCCTTCGGCAGGAACCAATAATATTTCAACCATTTTCCTGCGCGATGCATACTTTTCACAGGAACGATTTGGCCCGCGTTTCGTAAAACATATCCTTCATCTAACTGAGTGCTTCTCCCCAGGACACGACTTTCATACAGTATATATTTTACAGAAATATGCCAAATATGACCCAGACCATCATTGTATCAAATCACATGGAAACACCCACCATCGAAACCCTTGTGGTTACCAACTTCTGTCTGTATTCTATTGTACGTAGCATGGACACTTAGAAAACATAAGCTAGATTGTTTCCCATCACACAGTGTTGAACACAAAGATATATACTCTTCAGATGCTACTTCCCTCGCCTTGTTTTCGCAGTGATAGACCTTCCTCGTGTGACAGCTTTGGGTTTCGCGGTAATGTGCTTTGCATACAGTTCTCAACCGGCGGCAGCAGTGGCGTCCGGCGACAGTCCTTCCTGAGCGAATCACCCGGGGTAGGCGGAAATGGGGAAAGAGCGGGGGGAGGGGGGGTTCTTCGGAGTCAACGCAAGGAAGCTCTAATACATGATATGACCAAGACGTTCCCAGTCTGATTTTGTGGCGTAAAAAGAGAGGGCAGCACAGTGATGCGCGCGTAGCAGTCGAGGCAGGGACATTGAACATTTGGAGCTGCGTTACACCAGCTTGTTTGGCCACATGCATGATCGTATTGGCGATTTCTCTAAGACTGGAAACCAATGCGAGAGTGAACATCAATTTTACGTCAAACTCGGCAAACCCAAAACATAGACCACACAAACGATTTAAAAGAGTTATGTTAAGAGGCAGGAAGGTGTGCGACGTGTTTTGAGTGGCACTCGCGCTTCAATAATGGCAGAACGTCACTGCAGTCAAGGAGAGGTCGGATAACGTCGCCCTACCGCTCTTCGTCTCTTTTTTTGCGCTATATAACCAGTCTCGGAACTTTTAGAGCGCATCTCTTAGGGGCCCGTTTCCGGCTAAAGCGGCGTCGCCGTCGGCGCAACCGCGAGGTCACATGACCCCCCCCAAAGTCACGTGATCCCCCCCGAGGTCACGTGACCCCCTGAGGTTACGTGGTCACGTGACCCCTCTGAGGCCACGTGACCCCTCTGAGGTCACGTACCCCCCTGAGTCTACGTGACCCTCCTGAGGTCACGTAACCCCTCTAAAGTCACGTGACCTCCTGAGGTCACATGACCCCCCGAGATCACGTGACTCCCCCCGATGTCACGTGACCCCCTCAGGCACGTCACCCCCCTCAGGTCACGTGACTCCTGAGGTTACGTGACCCCCCTGAGGCCACGTGACCCCCTGAGGTCACGTGACCCCTTAAGGTCATGTGACTCTCCGAGGTCACGTAACCCCCTTGGCGTCAAACAACCCCCCCTAAGGACACGTGACCTCAACGAGTCGCCTATCCCTCAGTACGCTTCCATCCTCCTCCTCAAGAGCTGCGCTTTAACCGGCGTTACAGGGAATTGTAAACGCCTTTCATTTTTTGATCTCACCTCGTATAAAGCTAAACTAGGGTCAAAATAACTTTATACACCCTACGATAGAGCAGCACCGCTTTAGAGCCTTGTCGCTTCTAGAAAATTTGTCTTGGGAGCCTGTCGTGCGGCAAAGCCCCTATAACGAAGACAAGCTGTAGCTTAGTTTGAATTAAGGGATTTTTTTCCTTTAAGGAGGTCATATGGTCCATAATTATTTGCCATCACAAGTTATTTCAAGTCCCTGTAAACGGTTAACGGGAAATTAAAGAAAACAAAAAGTAGTTTTTTTTTTTTTTAATATTGACGTGCAATTTTGCCTCATTTAGGGAAATGAGTTGCGTTTCTGCATTAATAGGAAAGTTACTACAATGACTAAGCATATTTTTGTGTATTAGAAAAAATATTTTAAATATGATCATTTTGATATATTTTGCGTTTTTTTATATCAAGTAGGTTTTCGCTGAATAATTTGTAAACTTTTCTCTAAAACGTGTTTATTTGCTCATGCTTCGTGAATTTGTTTTGCATAGAATTTTCTGATTTTGATCTTTAATATTTTGTTCACATGTGAACCTTTCATAATAAATAGAAAAAAATACCACTTCGTGCATGCTTCCCTGTGACCTTGACGGCTATGCAAAATGCCATACCGAAACCTAGGCAATCTCCACGCTTCCAGATTTGAAATTCGCGGGAAGAAATTTAGCTAGGCAAACGCATATAGCTAAATGATCCCCCGAAAAGCATGGCTTTACTATTTATTTTTTACATAAATATAAAAAAAATGCGACCAGGATTATCACTGTACGATCTGACTGGAAACACCCAGTTTTCTTCTGTAAAAAATTAGAGCAACAGACATGCCAGGGTCAAGGAGGGAAACGTACACAGACGACCGAATTAGCGACTTTATTTACTCGTGGCACCATCTGTGGTGCAGACGACGAACTCTATTGTCTGCCTGCCGCACCTATCGGAAGATTCAGCCGTAAGTAAATAGTGTTGCTAAAGGGGTATCCACACGAAGGAGAAATCCGCCACTTTCCTCCGCGGAGCGCGCATCACGTGAGACATACGTCATCCCTTTTTGACGCTTCGCGCCGCCGTTCTCCTCCGTGGCGGAGGCGCGGAGGCTTCGTGCTGACAGCACGAAAGCTCTGCCGGTGCACGCGGCGGAGCCGGGGATGGAGTTTCCCGGGTTGTTGACGTCACGACATCCGTCCGCGGAGTTCTCCTTCGTGTGGATACCCCTTAACTCGGTCGTCTGCGGACGCACCCAACCTTGACTTTGGCAAGTTTTTTGTCCCATGTTTTACCGAACGAACAGCGCCTTTAAATTTCACACGGTAAACTAGACTTGCTCAATGCACATTCGGTGAAAGTTTGAGCTTCCTATGTGCGGGCGCCAATCTTTCTGGCTCATTTTACAGCGGAAGGTCCGCTGGGGACAGGCTATGGTTGGACCTTTTCAATCAGGGCGTGGCTCGGACCACCCAGGCAGTGTTTCTAAGTAGTGCGGCGAAATCGTGACCGATTCCTAAGCAACTCGTTTACTGAAACTGAAGAAACGCATTTTCATTGAGAACTATCGGGTTGCGTGAAACAAAGGCCCTATTTTCAAGCTCCCATTAGAATCAATATACACAACCCCATGATCACTGCATTGCAGAGGCCGCTCTGTAGGCATTTTCTTTCTGAATTACCTCAACTGTAGCGCACCGTGCTCAAAGAGGGGAGACAAAACGATAATGGCTTGCGCTTACGCTGTCATCCTATATGTATTCTATTGGTGTGGCAACCCCAAAACAATGTTTTCGCCCAAACTAGAAGTGACAACATTTCAAGATGGCGGCGCCCTTCTGAAAAAGGTCTATAGAGCCGACTATATAAATATGCGACTGAAGAAACGGGGGCGAGGGAAAGCAAGCAGCTGCTCTACCCTCCTTCTCTCTCACTCTCTTCAGTGTACAGTCGTGGATGATGTTCGGGCAAGGACATTGCTATCATCAGTTTCACGCTTCGCCTCACCGTAGTTCTGTTGCCTACTGAGCTGGAAGAATGCCCCAAGATGGCCGGGAAGGGGCTGGGGTGGCGTGAAGGGGTCCTGAAGGGGGCCCTCAGCACCTGGTCCCCCAGCGACTCCTTTTGGCGCTGCGACGGACGACCTCGGGAGGTGGTGCAACCTGTTGCTCCGAGGGGACACGGAGGGTCAGGGTGGTTCTCCAGGGGCACGCAACACTTGCACACCCCGTCTTTAAAAACATCCAATAGATAGAGGAAGAAAAAAAAAAACGCAAATTAGCATTGTGAATGTTTATACGGCAAAAGGTTGTTCTGTCCTTGTCACTTAGCAGCCCTGGTTCGACTGTAAAGAAAGGCAACTTGGCCGCGGTAGTAGCAAGACTGCCATCCTGCAGCCATTTGAGATTATATTTCGAGAGTTTAGTCTGGAGGAGCGAAGGCGGTGGCCTACTGCAACGAAAGTCCTAAATTGAAATTCCCCTTGCAGCTGTAGTGTCCACAAAGCAATGCAACCTAAAATGACAAATCGGGGCGTCAGCAGGCTGAAAGCCACGAATAAATGTGTTTTAAAGTCACTCGTGAAGCAGATTCGCAAGCGTTTACATTTAAGAAAGGCTGAGGCTGGCAGGTGCACGCTGCTTTAACGTCGTCCTAGAGAACAACGTCAAAGACGACGTCTAGGATGACCTCTAAGACGACGTCCGCATACATGCGATGAAAACTTGGTGAAGCAGCTAAAGAATGCGATCGCACTAAAAAGAGCCGCAGGCGCCGGCCCGCTTGGTTGGCTCCGCTCGAAGCCGTGAAGCACCGCAGTGTGGTGATGCGAAATTATGATGGTGACCGGCTGAGTCGCAATGATTTGAGTGGTGACCTCATCAAGAGTCTTAGTGGCCGTGATGAGGACGAGTGTTTGATTGGCCGGGATGTGTGGGAGAAGAAGAAAATTAGGTGTTTAATGGCACAGCGGCAACTAAGGCCACAGTGTACCAGACACAGGGCAATACCGAAAAGACCTCTAGTAGGTAGTTCCATTAAAAATATGGGGAATGAATGTTTACAAACTTTACAAGATACAGGCCTATTAAGGCCTTTAGAAATTTTGAACCGATGCTCCGCTAACCAGAGACACTCTAGAAGAATTTCATTCACACTAGGAAGTTTGGGAGAATCTGCTGACGATACAATATCGCCGGCTCTCTGCCACCGCTAATCTTGAGGCAAACGTAATAGAAATGAAAACAAACTAAAATTAATAGCCGATTTAGGATGCCAATGCTATCTAAAAACTTAAAAACTTGATGGTGCGGCACAAGCGGTTCGTCACCCAATAATAATGCCGGGTGAAACGGGACGTGATTGCGGAAAAAGGTAGAGAAAAAAAGTGCTGCGTTCGTGACGGTACTTAGGACATGCGATAAGAATATGAAAGACACTCAACGACTCGTTACAGTGTTCATATTTCGGAGCTGCCTCTGCCCGCATGAGGTACCCATGCGTGAGATGGGTGTGTCCCAATCTCAGACGAGAGAGCACAACCTCAAAGAAACGCTCCCTGTGTCGGCAACTTGCCCATTCCCGCAGGGTAGGTTTTACGCAATGAAGCTTGTTGTGTATTTCCGTGTCCCATTCTGGCTGTCAGTTTTTCTGGATTGCTCTTTTAAGACTGTGTTTGTAATCAGTGTATGGAATGTCCTTGATATCCACTTGCCTCTCAATGCACGTACTGGCAGCTCTGTCAGCATCCTCATTTCCCTGAATACCGACATGACTAGGCACCCAACAGAAATTGTTGTGCAGGTGTGATTTTGCTGCAGTGTGTACAATGTTCCGGCGCCTAGTAAGGAAGTTATTATTTGGTACTTCCAAAGAAGCAAGCGCCTTTAATGCCCTGAGAGAGTCAGAGTAGATAACAGAATACAGGATAGAGTTTTCTGTAATGAAATTCAAAAGCCAAAATTAAAGCATATAATTCTGCAGTAAAGATTGAGGCTCTGGCATCAAGACATTTAACACCTTCCATGTCTCGCTTATAACAGCACAACCAATTAAAACACCAGAGTCACTCTTAGTACCATCTGGGAAGAAGCTCCTACAGTTGCTGTACGTATAAGCAACCTGGGAAAACTCCTGCTGCAGGGCAGCAACAGGTGTTTGCCGCTTATTATATTTAATCAGTGTAAAATTGATTATGGGTGCTATACGCTCCCAAGGAGCTACTGCAGGTGGGAGTTGAGCAAGTACGCTGTAACTGTCAAGGTTGTACGTCTGTGAATATGCTTTAATTCTCTGCGTAAAAGGAAGTACGACAGATGGCTTATTCTGGAATGTGGTTTCGTAGCGAGAATCCTGGATTGCTCCTTGGATTGGATGAGAAGGGATAGAGCGAATTCTTAATACATACTGGAACCCTAAATAAAATCGTCTCTTTTCCACTGAATATTCATTACACTCAGCATACAGCCTAGGTATAGGGGACGTCCGAAAAGCACCAGTGGAAAGCCTCAGGCCTTGATGGTGGATCGGGTCCAACACCTGAAGTGTAGATTGGCGTGCTGATCCATACACCACGTATCCATGATCTAATTTTGAACGAACCAAGCAGCGGTAGAGACGCAGGTGGCATTCCCGATCGCTACTCGTGTGAAAGCACCTTAGGAGGTTCATTGACCTTGAGTACTTCTGTTTCAGGTTAAGTATATGACTACGGAAATTAAACTTTTTGTCAAATGTCACTCCTAGGAATTTGTGTTCATTAGGAACAGGATTTCCCTGACCCCTTAAGGTCAGACTAGGCTCTAGGATCACGCCCCTACGTAATGAAAAGTCGACACATACTGACTTCTCTGTTGAAAAACTAAACCCATTGGCATCAGCCCACCTCATCAGACTATTAATAACCAGCTGAAGTTGCCTCTCAAAGTCTAAAATGTTACACGAACAGCAAGAAATCTGCAAGTCATCCACGTATAGAGAGTAGGAAAGTGACTGTGGGATAGACCTTGCTATAGAGTTCATTTTTATTTAAAACAGTGTTACGCTCAGGACACCACCTTGTGGAACTCCATTCTCTTGGACAAAACTACGAGAGAAGGTTGTACTGAGCTTGGCATGAAAGTATCTGTCTTCCAAGAAACTTTTGATGAGTGAGAGCATTTGGCCACGAATTCCATGCAAGACAAGATCGTTCAAGATTCCATACCTCCATGTTGTGTCGTAAGCCTTCTTTATATAAAAAAAGACGGAAACACAATGCTGTATATTAACAAAAGCCTCACGAATAGTTGTCACAAGACGGACTAGGTGGTCCACCGTTGATCTGTGGGCACGGAAACCGCACTGAAACTTGTCGAGGAAGTTATTTTCCTCTAGAAAATGGACCAATCTTGAGTTTACCATCCGTTCAAAGGTTTTCCCCAAGGAACTGGTGAGGGCTATGGGCCGATAACTTGAGGGTAATGATGGATCTTTTCCTTGCTTGAGGAGTGGGAAAACCTCAGCTCTTTTCCAAGAATCTGGGAAGACACCCTCTCTCCAGATCTGGTTAAAAAGTTTAAAATCGCCTGCAGGGTATTGGAATGCAAATGCTTGAGCATAAAGTAGTGAATCCGATCGGGTCCCGGGGACGTACTTTTACTTTTATTTAACGCTGCCTGTAACTCTTGATAAGTAAATGGTCTATTATATGGTTCTCGTAGTCCTCCAGAACAATTTATTATCTTCTTCTTTACAGCACTTTTATGCTTTAAAATGCTGCCGAGTAATGCGATGAACCTGAGACAGATGCAAAGTGCTCCCCTAGAATATTGGCCTGCTGCTCAAGGCTAGGCAGTACACCACCTGGCCGAACGAAAAGCGGTATGGAGAAGGCTCGATAATCCCCACTAATCTTATGCACTTTTTCCCAGACAACTTTTACACTGGTCTGACTATTAACGGATGAGGTGTATTTCTTCCATGTTGTATTTTTCGATTGACGATGAACATATCAAGCCTTCGCCCGAGCCTCTTCAAGGGCTCGGGCGAAGGCTTGATATGTTTGGCGGGGTGAACTGAAAATTTTGAACATAAACAATTTTGTTTCTTTCAAGTCTCACTGCACTCCTTATTCCACCAAGGTTTCAGCTTAAGAGGAAGGCGTGTAGAAGACTGTGGAATAGCTTTACGAGCTGCCTCAATTACAGAGGCAGTAAGGCATTTGCAAGCATCATTCACATCCAAGACAGCTAAAGTTTCAGGATTAATCTCAGATGAACTTTCAAACATGGCCCAGTTTTCCTGGTCTACTTTCCAGCGTGGCGAACGTGTCATGAGAGAGGATGAAGGAGCAGTGCACTTTAAAATATTGGGGAAATGGTCGCTACCATATGGGTTAGGATGCACGTGCCATGAAAAGCTAGGAAAAACTGTGGCAGTCCCAGTAGAGAGATCAAGGCATAGTGAAGAAAGGTGTTGACAGCTAAAAAAGGTAGGCTCACCAGTGTTAAAGAGACAAAGCGTTCGCGAGAATAAGACAGGCTCAATCATTTTTTTTCGGATGTCACGACGTACGCGTGTACTCCCCCATAGAGGGTTGTGACAATTAAAATCGCCCATCAAAAGGAATGGCTCAGGAAGCTGGTCTAAAAACGAATTAAAATCTGAGGATTTCAAAGTAATAGATGGGGTAGATACAAAGAGCACACTGTCAGATCTTTGTGAAGCATGAACCGTACAGCCACTGCTTCCAGTGAGGTAGACAGTGGGACCTGTACATAGGGCACTTCTCTCGGGAGAACCCCCGCAACTCCTCTAGAAGAAGTGAAAGAGCACGGACGATCCTTCCGGAATACCTGGTACCGTCTGAGGAAGTTGATATGGCTGGGGTTTAAATGAGTCTCTTGCAAGCAAAGCACACGTGGCTTGTGTTCCTCCAGCAAAAACTCCACATCATCCAGGTTGCTTAGGAACCCTCGACAGTTCCACTGCATTAGCACTGAAACCATTATTAAGATATGAAATTATGAGCACACGGGTGAAGAGTGAAAGAAATGTCATCACTTCGGAGGGATCACAGGTTTTTTAGTTTTTTGGTTGGTTTTCGGAATCTGCCACTCCATCTCCTCCTGGTAAGACTCAGGGGTAGAAGGGAAGGTGGATAGGGCAGGAGCACCGCTCTCCTGACCTCCGGAAGTAGGCTTGCGTGCCGGCTTGGGAGGGTCGGAGATGTGAGATCCTAACCAGCGGCCACGACCAGAACCTGACGGGAGGGTGGCAGATGTACTTGGGAGGGATTCAACCCCGTCCATCTGCTCCACCTCCTTCCGTGTTACAGAAGCTGCATGAGGCCCATGCAGCTCCTTGGTTGCAGGCGATCTCTCCAGGGAGTGAAGCCGAGGGCCTCGCTTTTTCTCCCTGGTAGGAGACCGCGCAGACTGTACAGGCGCAGCAGGCGCTGGCCTGTCTTGGGATGTGGGAGCTGCCCGCGAACCCTCTCCGCGAAGAGAGGGAGCCTGCTGCCCATGGATAGGCTTTGGGGTCCTGAGGGCGGCAGCCAGGTCTTCGAGCAAGACCTGGGTGGCCCTCGACACCATACGTGGCGCAGGACCCCGGCGCAGGACCCCGGCGCGCCCCGTCGGCATACGAGCCTTGTGCAAGGAATGACCAGCGTTTCTTGGCCTCAAGGTATGGGATGTTCTTTTTAGCCTTTAAACACAGGATCTCCTTCTCCTGCTTCCACAGGGGATAGACACGGGAGTACGCTGCATGGGTGCCTTTGCAGTTGGAGCAGCACACAGTGTTTTCACAGACGGCTGCGACATGTTCTTTGCTGCCACACTTGGCGCAGATCTCTCTTCCACGGCAGCTCCTAGACCCATTCCCAAAACGTTGGCACCTGAAACACCTTTGGGAATTCGGCACACAAGGGCGAACACGGCAGTTCAGATAGCCTGCCTTTGCTGTCGCTGGAAGACTATACCGTTCAAAAGAAACAATAAGATGTCTTGAGGGGATCTCCTGACCCTCGCGGCGAAGTATAATACGCTTTACTGCAGTGACACCCGAGTTTTGTAGGCCTTCAAAGATCTCATTCTCACTTACATCTAGGAGGTCTTCTTCAGAGATGACACCACGCAGAGTGTTCAACGTCCTGTGCGGTGTTACCATGACTGAGGTCTAGACGATGCTTTTCCTCTTCTGAGTGGCCACACTTTGCGCTTGTGAGGTGACCTCAATAAGAAAGTCCCCAGAATGCAGTTTTTTTGCTTGGTAGGAATGTCCGATCAAGTGCTCAAAAACTTTGGCAACTATGAACGGAGACAGCTTGGAGGCAGGGCGTTGATTGTCCTTCAGAGTGAACTACAAAAAAAAAATTTTACGAAGTGTTCTGTTTCTGGTGCTTTGGCAATGACTTGTTCCGGACAGGGCCGTTTGGATGCCTGCCTGGAACCGGGTTTAGAGAGAGAGGGAGCCATAAGAGGCGGAAAGTGTTCAGAACCTGTGGTGTGCCGCCCACCACGGAGCCTAACGAGGGAATAGTTAACGAACCATAACAAAAAAGGGCTTTGTTGGAACTGTTACACTATTAGCCCTGCCCAGGTACTATAACCAAGTATGGTTTTGGACAAGGAGTCTGTCGCCACCCAAGGTTAGAGAGTGAAAAGAAGGAGAAGACAAAGGTAAAAGAAGGGAGGGGATAGTAGAAGTGGCGACTGACTGAATCATCCTGGTCGGGTTAAGCTAGGACACCCGTCTACGGGAAGCGGGGGCCGAGTTGGTGTATTGCCTTACCCGGGGGGCTCCGAAGGGTCTAAACGTACCCCAGGCTTGGCTCAACCACCAGGATGTCCTTTTCCCCGGGAAAGCCACGCACAGCCAGACGTGGGCGGGCGAACCCGCATGGCTCGGGGTGCGTGGTGACGCCGCTCACCAAACACCTGCTTTCACAGGTTCCTCTTGCGGGGGGATGTGTGGGAGAGACGTTGAGTGTGACCTCATCATGAGCCTGAGTGACCGTGTGTGTGACCTCATCATGAGTCTGAGTGGCCGGGATGAGGACGAGTTTTTGAGTGGCCGGGATGTGTGGGACAGACGTTGAGTGTAACCTCATCATGAGCCTGAGTGACCGTGAGTGTGACCTCATCATGAATGTTAGTAGCCGTGATGGAGGCGATCCTGACGGGCCGTGATGTGAGTGAGTGGCCATGAGTGGGACCTCCTCATGAGTGTGAGTAGCCGTGAGGGGGGTGACTCTGCAGGATCGTGTTGTGTGATTGGCTTTGAGAGTTTTTCACGGTTGAACTCTGTGATGTGAAAGGCCGTGCCTTTTGAATGGCATACTTCGGATGTGATTGCGAATGACTTTGATGGGCTTGAGATTTTGGTGATGTGGTGGTGAGTGAGTGGTTCCTGAAATGCCGACCTGTGCTTTTAGTGTGAAGCAGTCGGCGATTGCATGTTCACATTCTCGTTGACAACAATTGTACTCCTTCCACATGAAAGGAGAAGACCAACGAGCAAACACACATGATGGGAGCAATAACAGAATTGCACACAAAGATTGAACCATGTGAAAAATAATTCATGGTCAACGTTTTACGGTGCGGTTCTTTACTAAAGGACGGCTTTATGAGAAGGCACGTTGGCTTCTAACCACAACGGAAAAACCTAAGCGGCATTCACCGAATGCGCGTTAAGCATTTGTAGCATTTCCAGTAGTGCGCCGGCTCCGTGCAAAACAGAGCGTCTTGGCCACCTCAGGGTGTGTGCTACCCTGATGTTGTAGAGTAAAAAGTGGCACAGATAGTGGAAAAAGCGGACATGCTTACTTTTCCCAGGATCACTCAACACAAGCACATTGGATGCATCTGAACCCTCGCACAGATTCAATTCAATTCAATTCAGTTTTACTTTTCACACACAGTGTTGGGGGCCCCCAGACGAAAAGCTGTCGCAGACTGCTTGAGAATGTCTGCTGGCCGTACAAGTAGCAGCGTTTCAATCACATAAATGTACTTGGCACATTGCCACATAAATTTACATTGCACAAGTTTGATGCTTCTGGCTCCTAATTAATACAGAAACAATAACAGTACAAAATATCTGTATATGCAAAGTTATATAATAAAACTGTTGAGATATTAGCCGGGATGGAAACCTGAGGAGGCACTTTCAGCCTCGTGGTAACTAGGCTCGTGCTAACACGAGCCTAGTATAGAATATAATTTAAAACAGTCTGTTTGCAAACGAACCCCTCGCGTCCTCAAACTACCAATTCACTAGTATTTAAGTCCACAAATTAGAAAGCAAGATGTGGAAACTACGAAAGAGGATACATACCGGCTTCGTCCCAAATTTATTTTAAAATGGTTCTGTACTAAAGTTACACTTCTACTTCTAACTTGCATATGTACCTAAATCTATGCTTCTAAGATGCAAGAAATTTAGGGGTATAAACGTTTATTAAAAATTAATTAGCTGTTGTAGAGATTGTCATGCTTGACCCATTTTTTTCTGTGTTCATTCTTTTTATCAATGCTATTTCTTAGCCTTATGAACTGCAAAGTGAAGTTGGTGTTGTCTCATCTCATTGTTAACAAATCTGCCTCATTAAAAAAGTTTATAGAAATTTTGAACCACAGCACACTGCTACCAAAATCAAACCTCAAACACACTATGGCTACGTATATTTCAAGTGTGCTCTTGCATCTAAAAAAAATCGAATTTCTTTTTGAAAAGTTAAATGAGAAGCTAAAACCAGCTGTGCCTGGAGGCATATACAGCCTAGTTTAAAATATAATTTAAAGCGGTATGTTTGCAAACGAGCCCCTCGCGTCCCCTTTCTCATACAGCAAACAAAGGGCCAATCGTTATTGATGAAAGGAGAGCTGATAATTATACCTAAACTCGTAACAATGACCTATCCTAGCATTTTAAGCACAACAGTTCCATGCTCCCGTTGATGCGTGTTAGTCACTCGTGTTAGTCAAATAAATATACAGTGCGGTCTTCACCTACAGAAAAACCTCAGAGTTCTGAAATGAATAGCATAACACCATCTGCACTTTATCCAATTTACTTTTACAAACAACAATATGTGGATAGAAATTAAGGCAGTAGCATTTGAGAATGTGAAGGGTTTTTGAGGTAGAGTCTGACTCCGACAAACATGGTGAACGAGTTTTCTTAAGTGGAACCGAAAGACGGCGACTGACCAGAGGTTTTGGGCCCATCGACAACAGCCCTGGTGCAGGAGGGGGAGCGGCGCCGATTTCTCCCTCTGTAAATGCACCGCAAGAAAAAAGCAGCAAAGTCAGATATTGGTATCTGTATCTATATTTCAATGGGCAAGGCCTTCACTGCACTGCTTTCGACGGCATCGCAATATTGATTTCACCATTGACCATTTTACACACGTGTAAAACAAAGATGCCCTACAGTCTTTTGCTACATAGTATCACCAGGAGAAACTATGCTTCCAGCAAGCATCAGCTAGTTGCCTCCTGTCATGCGTTGGCAGCACCTGCATCATAATTTTATTGAAGGCAAAAAGCTCGCGCTGGAGGCAGAGCTTCTACTGTGGATCTTATGCTACAACAGAGTGTAGATATGTTTTATTGAGAAAGAGTTGCAACATTCTCTTGACGCCCAAAATTAGGTATAGCATGATGGTACTGTTCGGGGGTACTATATTGTTTCACAAATTTGCCAGCTGTATCTGCGGCAGAATGCTTTGCCGGGAACGAAAGAAACGTTTGTGGTTGGTCACGATCCCAAAACACAAAATAAATGTCCATCGAGCCCATCGAATTTTTTGCAAATTTAAAAGCATGACCAATTCACATCTACATAACGTTTTGCGGCTGTATTTTCCAATTTTATAAATTCGTGAAGATTAAAGAGGAACTCTACTCAATTCTAAACATTCCGGAATAATGGACGACTTCCCATTGAAAAGCAGAAATGAAAGGCCCTATATCACCTGTGTAACAAAAAAGTAAAATATGCTTCTTGCAACCTTGATCGGAAAACGAAACATTTGCTCTGTTGAGAAACAATGTTCTTTGATTCCACGACGCATATAGCTAACCATGTCGTAGAGTCATATGATCCTCCATGCAGCTGGCAAAATTTGGTTTCCCCTGTAAGCTTTATCAGAAAAAGTAAAAAGAAAGGAAATGTACCAATATGCCAATAGCCGCAGCTCAGTGTTCGTTGCATCAACACCGTAGTAATGACTCTGACGTTGATTCCAGCTCAAGTTGACGGTTAGAGTTAGCGGATTTCAGAACTCTAAAGTCAAAAATGTGATGCCGCGTTTGAAAAAATGCTTGGGTGGAACTATGGACAACTGCATTGTTTTATTGTAAACAACAACGAAGCGAAGACATTCTTTAAAGGGACAATGACACGGTATTTATGTTAATCAAGGTTTTTATTTGTACATGACATAGCAGGGCCCAACTACCCAGAGCACAGTTTGCGGCTCAAAATTCGTTTTCTTTCCGCCCGAAAACCACCGATCGAGATCTGGACCGTTTGAGTCGCGATCACTCTCTTTTCCGTGGTCACATGCCGTTTCTTATAGTTTCGGCTCAACCACCTAAGAGTATCAAAGTCGTGGGTCATCGAAGGCACACACTGAATACTAAAAACAGACAAAAATATGATACCCATTTCTTGTGGCTACTAAAATCTGCAAATACTTTGACCGAAGAAAAAGAATGCAGCACAGAAAACGTGTCTTGCGGTAACTTTCTCCTCCTCTGTGTTTCTTCTTCCCGAGTCCAGTTTCGGTTTCGAGCAGTTGCGTTGTTTTCTATTTTATTAAACATGTATGTGACACTGTAACAAAATATTGATTGTAGTCTTGTGACATCATTATTCGAGCACCTTGCAAAGCATAAACAAATTTTTTTTCAGGGGTGTCAGTGTCCCTAAAGGCGAAGTTACTCGCACCCTTCACAACTTTGAAGTAAATATAAAAAAAAGGTGGGCTTACCTCGAAACGTCGAGTTTGGAGGCTTGGGTTAGGCTGGCACTGTCCCTGACTTGGAGGGAGAATGAGCGCATAGAGGCGGCCTGGAACCAATTTTAGGGGGCGGCATGAACTACATGAACGTGGTTGCACACGACGCAGCCGGGAAGCTGCCTGCCGTTACGTGGTCACGTGACCCCCCCCCCCCCCCCCCTAGGCCACGTGACCCCTCTGAGGTCCCGTGACCCCCCTGAGGTCACGTCACCCCTCGAAAGTCACGTGACCCCCTGAGGTCATGTCACCCCCTCAGGTCACGTGACCCCCCTGAGGCCACGTGACCCCCCTAAGGCCACGTGACCCCCCGAGCTCACATAACCCCCCTGACGTCAAACAACCCCCCCCCCTGAGGTCACGTGACCTCAACGAGTCCCCTATCCCTCAGTACGCTTCCATCCTCCTCCTCAAGAGCTACGCTCTAACCGGCGTTACAGGGAATCGTAAACGCCTTTCATTTTTTGATCTCACCTCGTATAAAGTAAGCTAGGCTCAAAATAACTTTATACACCCTACGACAGAGCGGCACCGCTTTAGGGCTTTTGTCGCTTCTAGAAAAGTTGTCTTGGGAGCCGATGTCGTGCGGCAAAGCCGCTATAACGAAGACAAGCTGTAGCTCAATTTGAATTAAGAGATTTTTTTTTTTCCTTCAAGGAGGTCATATGTTACATGATTATTTGCCATCACGAGTTATTTCAAGTCCCTGTAAACGGTTAACGGGAAATTAAAGAAAACAAAAAGTAGTTTTTTTTTTTATATTGACGTGCAATTTTGCCACATTTAGGGAAATGAGTTGCGTTTCTGCATTAAAAGGAAAGTTACTATAATGACTAAGCATTATTTTATATATTAGAAAAAATATTTTAAATATGGTCATTTTGATATATTTTGCGTTTTTTATATCAAGTAGTTCGTCGGTGGATATTTTTGTAAACGTATCACTAAAACGTGTTTATTTTGCGTGCTTCGTGAATTTGTTTTGCATAGAAATCTCTTGTTGTGATATTTAATATTCTGTTGACATGTGAACCTTTCATAATTTAAATATAAAAAATTACTACTTTGTGCATGCTTCGCTGTGACGTTGACGGCTATGCAAAATGCCATAGTGAAACCTAGGCAATCTCCACGCCTCGAGCTTCGAAATTTAATATATCTGGAAAAAAATTAGCTACAGCAATCGCATATAGCTGAATGATCACCCAAAAAACATGGTTTTACTATATATTTTTTACATGAATATAAAAAAATGCCACCCGGATTATCACAGTACGATCTGACTGGAAACACCCAGTTCTCTTCCTGTAAAAAAATAGAGCCACAGATATGCCAAGGTGCAGGATGGAAACGCACACAGACGACCGAATTAGCGACGTTATTTACTTGTGGCACCACCTGTGGTGCAGACGACGCTTTCTATTGTCTGCCTGCCGCACCTATCGGAAGATTCAGCCGTAAGTAAATAGTGTTGCTAACTCGGTCATCTGCGGACGCACCCAACCTTGACTTTGGCAAGTTTTTTGTCCCACATTTTACAAAATGGACTGTGTCTAAGTTTCACACGGTAAAACTGACCTGCTCAATGCACATTCGGTGAAGTTTGAGCTTCCTATGTGCAGGCACCAATCTTTCCGGCTTATTTTACAGCGGAAGGTCCGCTAGGGACAGGCTATGGTTGGACCTTTTCAGTCAGGGAGTGGCTTGCACCACCCAGGGCAGTGTTTCTAAGTAGTGCGGCGAAATGGTGACCGATTCCTAAGCAACTCGTTCACTGAAACTGAGCAAACTTATGTCCCCTAGGAACTATCGGGTTACGTGAAAGAAAAGCCCTATTTTCAAGCTCCCATTAGAATCAATATGCACAACCCCATGATCACTGCATTGCAGAGGCCCCTCTGTAGGCATTTTCTTTCTGAATTACCTCAACTGTAGCGCACCCGGTGCTCAAAGAGGGGAGACAAAACGATAATGACTTGCGCTTACGCTGTCATCCTAAATGTATTCTATTGGCGTGGCAACCCCAAAACAATGTTTTCGCCCATACTGGAAGTGACGACATTTTAAGGTGGTGGCGCCCTTCTGAAGAAGGTTTATAGAGTCGACTGTATAATTACTCGACTGAAGAAACGTAGGCGAGGGCAAGCAAGCAACTGCTCTACCCTCTTTCTCTATCACTCTCTTTGGTGTCCCGTCGTAGATGATGTTCGGGAAAGGACATTGCTATCATCAGTTTCACGCTTCGCCTCACCCTAGTTCTGTTTCCTATTGAGCTGGAAGATCGCCCCAAGATGGCCGGGAAGGGCCTGGGGTGGCGTGAAGGGGTCCTGAATGGGGCCCTCAGCACCTGGTCCCCCGGCGACTGCTTCACAACTGTTCGCTCCTCCTTGCGGCGCCTCAGCGGACGGCCTCGGGAAGTGGTGCCACCTGTTGCTCCGAGGGCGACATGAAGTGTCAGTAAGGCCCTCGAGGGGTACGCAGCACTTACATACCTGTCATGGAAATATCCAACATGCAAAAGAAAAAAAAAAAAAAAAAAGTTCAGCCTTTCCATTCTCGTGAAGAAGGATGACCAGCGGAGCTGTACTCTATACACTGAGTGCTTCTTTTTCGTCGTCGTCTGTTTTTTGCGCTGTTTCTTGCGATGAATTCCCACCAGCGAGCCCAACTATGCATTCTTCTATTATAGCTGGAAAGGTTGCCGCCATGTACGAGCGATGGCGGAAACCATACTGGTTGTGTGCTTGCCGCTGTCGCTTATAGATGGGGGTAGCTGTCTAGGTAGGTTTGTGGCGACATACACGGACACGATCCTGGGGAACCTAGCCCTCAACAGCTCCGCTGTAAAAAAATGGAAATCGGCAAAGTGAATGTTTGTATGGCGAGAGGTTGTTTTGTCGTTGTGATTTGGCAACCCTTGTTTGACGCCGAAAAAAAGGCAACTGACCGCAGCAGCAAGACTGGCAAGCTACAGTCTTTCGGTATTACATTTAGAGAGTTTAGTGCTGAGGAGCGAGGGCAGGGCTACGGCAGAGTCAGTCCTAAATTGCAATTCCTCCTGCAGCTGTAATGCCCACAAAGCGATTCAACCTAAAATAAGGAAATGCAGCGTCTGGAGGCGGCTGAAAGCCACGAATAAAGAGGTTTTAAAGTTACTCGTCAACCAGCTTAGCAAGCGTTTGCAGTTAAGAAAGGCGTAGGCTGGCAGGTGCACGTTGCTATAATTTATTTCACCATTGAGTGCGCCCCTGATCACTACATTACTTGCAGCACTTCAGTAAGAGGTGTTCAATTCAACTGTTGTCCTTTTCAGTATAACTTGGCACTGCATGAAAGCTGTGGCTACGTCCAACCAATCAGGGTGTCGAAGCGAGGCACGTAAAGGCCCGTTCACACACTTGCTATCGAGTACGATCGAATGAGACAAGACTGGTTTTTAATCCTCTTGCGACGGCGTAGGACCAGATGTGCTGCTGCGGAGCAGGTCCCAAGCCGTCTTAAGAGGCTTAAAAAACGATGTTGCCTCAGTCGGTCTTACTCCGTTGCATGTGTGTTAACGAGCCAAAAGAAAGACCTCCCCTGGGCCGTTCTTTTGGCTGCGGTCCCCATTTTTCTTTACTTCCGTACCCAATGACTTTTTAGTGAGCTTCCTCTTGGTCCAAGGATCATATTTATTTGTTTTTGTTTTGACTTCAAGTCTACGGTGCCCTCGAAATGGAATCGGACAAGACAATATTTTTTTTTCTGTCTTTTTATATTTTTCTGACCTCAAAACATGTTAATAGTCATCACGTGCTGCGCTACGCCGTTGTATTTGGCCGACAGGGCCCGTAGCTTTCACCCTTCGCGAAGTTATGCTGATACGGAATGCAGTGATGTTGAAACAATAAAACTGATTTGGTATTATGGTTCTTGTTCACCACCACAGTTAGTGGACTATTAATGGTGTTTGACTGACAGAAAGAGGTGTCCGCAGACGCTAATTATCGCAATATGTAGCCAATGCCACTCGACAGTTTCTCTACTCTTTGCGAGTTGTTTAAAAAAAGCGGTGGAAGCTACAATTCTGCGGTTTGTGCAGGTGATTTATACCACCAGGGGGACATAGTATAGAGGGCTAATTGTAGCAATCAGTCAGCTAAGTTAAGTAAAATTTGTTAATTAGCTCGTTAACGAGTGCAAATAGACATATGGCTCCAATTATGTACTTACTGAGAGTCATAGAAAATCATTAAATCAGTAATTCTTACAAAGACCTTGAGCGCGTGAGAAGCGCAATAGTACGCTAAAGTTACCACTCGTGCAGCGGGAGTAAGGCTACCGGTATGATAACACGCCGTCTCAAATTTATGCTCTGTTATATTTTGACGTTGAGCGCAGCGAACGTACACTGTAAAAAAAGTATGTGCGTCTACTTTCACGCACAACACTCGGAGAACCAATCAGCGTAACTTACGGAGGCAGCTCAGCGAATGACAATGCCGGAACATATGTTTAGACCAAAAAACGCAGTCTGAGTGGTGACATTAAGGAATGCAAGCGTGACGTTTTGGGTTGCTTAAAGGGACACTGACAGGGTATTTATGCTCGCCGAGGTTTTTAGTTGTACGTGACATATGAGAGCTCAACTACCCAGAACAGAATTTGCGCCTCGAAATTCGGTTTCTTTCCGCCCGAAAACCGCCGATCAAGAATTGGCCGGTTCGAGTCTCGCTCACTCTCTTTTTCGCGGTCACGGGCCGTTTTCTAAGGTATCGATGCGACCACCAAATTTAATCAAAGTCGTGGGTCACTGAAGGCACACACTCAATATTAAAAATAGAAAAAAATATGAAACCCATTTTTTGTGGCTTCTAAAAAGCTGTAATTACGTTGATTGAAAAAAAAAAGTTCCACAGACAACCGGAAGCATTCTGTGCGTTCGTCGTTTCGCGTATCGTGGGACTCGCGGGGACGGCGATGGCAGCGGACGACGGGCGTGGGACCTCTATTTCAGAACTGTCGTTCGCGGTACCGGCGAATTCTGTCTACCGTTAAAAGAGAAATTTGGGACTGATCAAAAGAATTGGTATTCATCCCGTACGACACGCCCTGCCACCAAGCCGATTTGCACGAAGACGTCGCCGAGCCGTCGCTCCCTTCTCGTGGCTGAAGACAGCGCTCGCGCAAACGTCAAGCACGACGTGTCTACTTCGAGTTGAATATGCACGCGTACGATTTCTTTACTAGGAGCGAATGTCCCCAAAGCGTGGTGCTTCCCGACTTCGACCCGGGAGTGCTTTTGCTAGAGAAAAATCGACAGCAAACTTTCCAACTTACAGTTTACCGGCTGAATTATTACTAAAGTAAGAGATCCACCAGAAACGAGATGCCCCAGTAGCTCAGTGGGAAAGACGTCCGATTCACACGCGGTAGGCCCGGGTTCGATCCTCCGTGAATTTTTTTTTTTCAAACATTTTCTTATGTTTACATATCTTTTTCTTTTTTTTTACAATCATCACTGAAGAAACGAACAAAAGAAAAAAAAAACCAAACAAATGTTGTGGACGATACTTCGCTGAATTAAAAGGTATGGGATTTCCGTTTTGACACCTGCGAGCTCAATGTAATCACTTTCCACAAAATGCAAGGAGCATATAAATCAGGTAGCGTCCGCTTTCCGAGGTGCCCGTAAATGTTCTACAGGAATTGCAGCCAGCCATTGGTCCCGATCCCGTTGATCTTTCGGAAACTCTGTCGCACAATGCCACTTTTTTCGGATGCAGGACATGTGAGCCAGCTCTTTACGCAACATCTTGGGTTTATTCTTTTCGGAGCCGATCATGGAAATTCACCACGGACACTCACTACTCATCTCGAACTCCTCAATGTACAAAACAACTCATCTTGGAGTACAGAACAACGAGCGGAACAAACATAACTGCAAAATAATCGCACGGCAAGCAGTTCCCGCACGCCGCATCGCACGCCGCATGTCGTGTCGTCTGCTACCGGAGAGGAAAAAAAAAAAAAAAGCGCACGGTCGGGTGTAGCCACGTGACTTCCGCCAGTCACTCTCTTCTCTCCACTTCTCCGACCTCCGTCGGGTTTCGGTTTCGGTTTCGAGCAGTTGCGTCTTTTGGCTTTATTAAAGAAATACGCTACTCTGCTGCAAAATATTAATTGGGTAGTCCTCCGACACCATAATGAAGCGCCTGGCAAAAAATAAAAAATTTTTTTTGGGGGTGTCAGTGTCCCTTTAATGTCACAACTCAGACTGCGCCTTTTGGTCTAAACATATGTTTCGGCATCGTCATTCGCTGAGCTGCCTCCGTAAGTGGCGCTGATTGGCTCTCCGAGTGTTGTGCGTGAAAGTAGACGCACAGACTTTTTAGAGCGCAGCTCTTAGGGGCCCGTTTCCGGCTTGAGCGGCGTCGCCGTCGGCGTAACCGCGCGGTGCATTATGGGAGATGTCCCGTAATGCACCGCGCGAGCCCCCCGGGGTCACGTGACCTCGGGGGGGGGGGGGGGGTCACGTGACTCCCCCCCCGAGGTCACGTGACTCCCCTGAGGTCACGTGACGCCCTCCCCTTGAGGTCACGTGACTCCCAAGGTCACGTGGCCCCCTTCGATGACGTCATCGTCACTCATGACGTCATCAGTGACGTCACTGATGACGTCACCGGCATCCGCATCGTCATCATCACTGATGATGTCATCAGTATCCGCATCGTCATCGTCATCATCACTGATGACGTCAACAGTGACGTCACTGATGACGTCACTGGCATCCGCATCGTCATCCTCACTGATGACGTCATCAGTATCCGCATCGTCATCGTCACCATCACTGATGACGTCAAAAGTGACGTCACTGATGACGTCACCGGTATCCGCATCGTCATCGTCACTGATGACATCGTCGTCATCGTCACGTGACCCCCCAGGCCTTTGCCATAAAAAGTGTCCATGGTGCAGTGGGCAGTCGTTGCAGATGGTATCAACGCTACTAGATCAACTCAGTTGACAAACTCCCACGGAGAGCGTGATCCCTTCTAAAACACGCGCTGACGCACGTCAGTTACCGTTGATAACCCCTACATTCGCGAATGCTGTTTGGAGCGTCATCCTTCCTGCCCGCTGCGGCTGTGTTTGCCAATTGAGTTGATCGATCACGCTCTCCGTTGTAGTTTGCCAATTGAGTTGATCGAGTAACGTTGGGTGAGAGCACATTTTCGTTGTCCAACAAAGCAAATTTATTAAGCAAAAAATTTAAGCAAATTTGTTAAGTTAAACTATGGTCTCCAAGATCCCGAAGCGCTCGCGCGAGGGCTTTTCCTGCCGTCTCATTCGACTCGCTCCCCAGCGGTACGGGCGTAATTGGGCCACCTCCTTCGTTCGCCGCCAGGTGGCGAAGACCTCCTAGTCATCACAGAGCAGTATGTTGGGAGTGTTTGGCCAGTTTATCATCTCGCCGCCGTAACGCCCGCCTCCCGAGTGAGCCAATCAGCCCGCGGCGCAGAGTGAAGGATGTGAGCGCATGCGCGTGGAACCCCCGGCTGCTCCCAGCTCAGCGGGGAGGGCCACCATTTTCATCCATTCGCCCTGCGGAATGCATGTAATCGGCATGTAAATTTCAGTTATTCCCTTTTATATCGCTGGCTCTGGCAAGAAAATTATATAATTATTCCTCGGTGTGTTAAAAGCTAACGAATGAAGTTTTCTTGACGCCTCATCGCCAACTTTTATTGAGGCGAAAAAGAAATCGGCCCGTAGCAGACGACGCGTAGCGTGAACATTGCTCTGTACGGAAAGCGTGTTGCGTCAAAATGGCGGTCGTTTTCTCTATGCTCCATAGAGAAAGAAGGGTAGGAGAGAGCATGACGTCAGCCGCGTGGCCTCCACAAGCCATGCTCCCTTGACGCCTTGCCTCCTTCTCATATTCATCCTTTCTCACCACATCACGTGGCCGTGGCTATAGCCTTCGTCTAGCCTTCGATCTGATAAAACCTACCGGACGGAGCGCGCGCAAGCCTGCAAGGAATCCTCCTACAACAAACCATCCATCTCGCACGTGACATGTCACGAGCACCAATCGCCAGACAGATCTGCAGTCACGCTGGGCACAAAATCGCTTAAACTTTTTATGACTAGGCTTCACCAATATTGCAAAGTGCCCCCTCCTAGTACTTCTAACCTCCTTGCTATGCTCCCTCCTTCCGCCCTCGCTCCTTTTGCGCTCTCTTCCCTCTCCTTGATTTTTCTTTTCTCCAGCGCCTTCGTCACCACACCCACCATCACAGAGCGGCGAGCCGTCAGCGTCGCAGGTGGAGTTTTTCATTGGTACAGGCCAGCCCGCTGGCCTGTACCAGTGAGGTTGATCCCGGCCCAGCCCGCGGGCCGGGATCGGGCTTCACGGCTACATTCATGAAAGGCCCTGGCCGGGTACGGGCCTTGCATTGAAGTCTACAAAGTGGACCAAGCTGGCCATTACTTTCTTTTTTTATCAGCATGTTCTTTGAAAGAGTGTTAGGGGTGTCGGGAGAGGAACCACAGTGGGGGAGAAACAAGACTTGGTGCTTATCTCAAATACTCTACTCAAGGTACTCTATTTCAAATACTTTTTGAAGTATCTTGGTATCTTCCAAATACTTTTGATCGAGAGTATTTTATACTGTATTTTAATTACATTTCTGAGTATCTTGTACTCATTATCTCAAATACATTTCTGACATTCCGCCATTTTCATAGTTTTTCAGTATGAAGTGGCGTGGGCGTGGCACGAGAAAACGTAAACATTCTTTCGAGCACCAAAATCCTGTTGCTTGCTAAGATATGATACGGTGACTTATATTGAGCTCGTGAAAACATCACTTTTGTGCCGATTGTGACTTATATTTCACCCCAGAGTTTGTACAATGAAGGTTTTCCCTCGCCTTCCAAAGGCGCTTCTTGTTTCCTAGAGTTTCCCCCAAAATATCCTCAAACAAAAGGGTAGTTTTACGGAAGTAAAGATTGCCACACCGAGGCGCAATGCAGAACGGGAAACGACCCACGACAACATTGCAAAATTCAGTGAAAAAAAAAAGAAGAAAAAGAAGATGAGAAGTGGGACACAAAGAGAAGACACTATTCTTTTGCTTGTTGTATATTTAACCCACTACGGCAAAACGTCGTTTTCTCGCATTTTGTTTCGTCGGTTTGGTATTTAGTGCTCTCGCGAACGTTGTCTGTGTGTGAACATTGATAAGCAGAGAACAGGACAGGAAACGAACTGCGAGCAGGATGACCTCTTAAAATGCCAAAAAGCGTCCTCCAGTAGTGTCTGCCTTTCTGAACACAACCTACTTGAAGAATTCGCGACCAGTGCCGTGGCTCTATGTAGGCTTTCTTTGTTATCCATTCCCTCATTTCCGTATCTCAAGTTCGTTTGTAGTGAACTCCCCATATAGGGAATATGAACTGCAGTTAAACGATGCGTCTAAGGTGCGCCGCACGACATGATATTCAGCGATGTCACGTAACTGAAGTGACGTCTTTTTTTCTTTTTTTCTTATCTTAGAAGTGTTTTGTAACACAGATCATTGATATCCTGCTCCTTATAGTTTGTCTGCATCAAATAACACTACGATGTTTTTTTTTTTTTTTTTTTTTGTCGTTTTGTGCTGTTTTGTGTTAATACACTATTCAGGTAAACCATATTTGCACAACTGTATAATTGTGCTTGTCACTCACGTCGATACAAATTACGGAATGTGGAGGTATCGTCATAAGTAATTGAATTACATTTCTCAGTATTCGTACTCTACTCAAGATACTTTACAGTGAAAATAACTTGAGTAGTATTTTAAATACTTTATAAAGCGGGTATTTAGTAACTTAAAGGGCCCATGAAACGATTTTAACATCGAGAGAACGTGCACCTTATTACCCTTTTTTGTATACTTCAGCACAAGGACCATAAAACACGACCACTTCTCTCGAAATGTCGTGAATGCGCTGCGTAACTGCAAAAACGAAAAGGAACTATTTCTTGACTTGACTTCACGTACGGCGGCCATAGGAACTAACTTTGTGACGTCACGGCGGGTGCGGTTATTGAGATCGCTTTTGAACAAGTATATTCTCAGTTTAATGGTAACGTTTAGAAATGATTTCGTTCCAACATAAACAAATAAATCGAAAGTTGTATATTCTTGTACAGTACACAAAGTGTTCGCAGCGCCATCTATCCGGAGTAAGTCAAAGCATCCCCTCCCCGCTGCTCCGCTGCCTAGCAACGTTGGCTGGCTGCTACCGGACGAGCGGTCTGATCAACGCGATATAAAAACCATGTTTCGGCAGCTGCATGGTTCGAGGGGAGGAAGTGGCCGAGTCGGCTAACGCGTCTCAGCTCGGAGCGTGGAGCGAAAGCTTGCGCTGGGAACCTCCTGGGTTCGATCCCCGCCGCCCCCGCCCGTTTCGATCTGGATGACTTTCGTACCGGCACGCGTTCGTGTGATCACTACTGCGTGATGCACGTTAAAAACCCCAGGTTAGCGGTTGTACCGCACTGGCTAAATTTCTCATCTACAGCTAAGAGACCGATTACCCGTTGAGGCGTATCTCCATCAAGGCTGTATAAACATAAAAGAGCAAAACAATATTTTTTTTTTCTGCATGCTTCGTTTACTTTCTCGTGCGCCTGGTTCGCCTGCCTGCAACTATACTCCATTTTACCTTATGTTGTACCGCAGCGGAGGCTAGAAGCGCAAGCTCATAGCGTTGGCAGCTGCCCTTGGTGTACGAAAGCTTGTGCCGCCGAGGTGTGCCATAGAGCAAGGAGCTCGCGCTTGTATCCTCTCCTGCGGTACAGCACAAGGTGAAACAGAGTATAGGAAGTATTCACTGGCGGCCATAGCTGTGTACGCGACTGCTGAGCGCGTGCTGATGGCTAGCTTCCAGGGTTATTTTGCAACGTGCATTCCACACCGTCAAAATGGCTGGTCTTAGCAGCCTATTAATGGGAAGAGAGGGGAAAGTCTGCTGTCGCTGTAGCAACGTCCACAGTGCTAAAGGGAGGACAAAATCGGAAGCCGCCTACCCCGCGGCGCGTCATGCGCACGTGACCCGGGAAACATTGTATGAGTTGAGGGGCATCCCCAAACGCCATCTTATTTGGCCGGAAGTCCGAAAATCGTTTCATGGGTCCTTTAACTTAAATACTCTTATCGAGTATTTTGTCCCAAACTGGGAGAAACAGATGCTGAAGTATTTGTGTGCATGTATATGCTTTTGGATGGTTCGGTCTATGTGCAGCGAATGCTCTTCCAGAGCACTACCGGCGCGGCGTTCTTTTTCGTATCCGGCGGCGCCGCCATCCTACCATCGCTTCTCCCCAGGAACACGCACAGATACGCGCCCACACTAGGCGCACCCTCGCCGGCGTAATCCAGCTGTGCGTACGTGCCTGCATCCTCAATGTGGGTCGTATCTTACCGCCATAATTTTTACCCTAAATGTGCTTATAATACAAGAAAACAACAATAAGACCCGCATAATTTACGTAATAAATAATAACAAAATATGAAAAGAGGGACGACACGAGGACTGGACTTTTGTAGTATCAAACCTTGTGCTCAGGATCGAAAAGCCACGTCAAACAACGTGCTGAAACAAAACAAAACAAAAAAAGTTACAGCATCTTTTTTTTTTTAAGTTTGTTTGTTTTTTCTTTGTTTGTCTGTACGCAGCTTCATTTTATTTGAAGTTTTATTTGAAGTTTTATTAGAGAAGTTTGTACGGCCATACCTGGTCAACGACACCGTGCGCTTTTACGGCCCGGTGACATAGTAAGACGACTATGTGTCATGAACGGCGTAGCAGGCCGACATGGGCGTACCAACCGAGGGGGCAAAGGGGGCGCTTGCCCCCCTCCCCCCCCCCCCCCCCAGTTCTCAGAGGGGGGGGGGGGGGGGCCAAGGCATGTGTTTGGCCCCCCCTAAAACAGCCGCCACTGGGCAGGGCAAACATTGGCCGGCGGCGCCCAAGGAATACCAAGGGCACCGGCCCCGGACCCGGGGGGCATATTTTTGACGCGCAGGCGATACAAACCTTATCAACGGCGCTCACGCCGGATTGGCTGGTTCGTGGAGATAGGCGCTCCCACCGTCAACATAGGCAGTGGTTACAATGCGAGTTTCCGAAGCGGTAGCGTAACTTAGTTGTAAGATATCTGCCTCATACGTAGCAGACCCGGGTTCTATCTACGGTGTGGGCTTCTTTTTTTTTTTTTCGAACATTTTCTTTTGTCGAGACATTTGGCGATATTTACAACATTTCTTTTTTACGATTAACACTGAAAGAAACAAATGTCGGCAAAACATCGTTGAACTAAATCGTATGGGACTCTATTTACGGATGTGCATGGGGGATAGCGGGGCTTGAATTGCCGGATGCAAAGCGGCGTGTACGGGGGTAGAAGGAGGGGGGGGGGGGGGGCTAAGTAAGTTAATAGTTTTGTAATTAGCAGCCGCACACTGTCGCCGCGAAGCGGCGTGAACGCAGGCGGGGGGAGGAGTCCGAATCTGAAATTTAAGTTCTGGCGTGTTGCCGAGCAGCCGATCCGGCGTGAGCGTCGTTGCTAGGGGGTCTATCACCTGCGCCGTAAAAGTTAGTGATGGACCGAATCTGCCGAACTTCAGACTGGGCAAAGTTCCGCACGTGCCGAAATTTAGAAGGAAAGTTTGGCAAACATTCGGCGAAAATTCGGCAAATATCTGCGCGCGCGTACGAACGCGACGGGGCCATGGATCGGAAATGGACGCCGCGCAGTCGCGCGGTTACCATCGTACAGTTTAGTACAACCAGCGGTTACGGCGAGGTGTGGAGTAGGCGACACAGTAACTGTGCGTTTGTGACCTTTCGCGAGTGTGGTTCTCTTCAATACTTTCTGCCGCAAGAACAGAAGATCGACCAGTAATTTACGCAGTCCATTGCGCAAGTGACAAATGATGCGGTGCATTCTGGATAACGTGATTTTCATTTGACGTTTCCATTGATGAAACGAGGTAGTTGAAACATTGAATGACAACTGACAATTACGCTCAGTGTTCGCAGCCCACTGCCGTCAAACGGGGCAGAGTCACGAGAGCTTACCATAATCTATGGAATGCAGGTGGCATGGCATCCTCGTCATGATGTGATATACGTTTTCCCCCTTCTTTTCTTTCCTTTTTACGCACTTTTATATATCGGTTTTGTTTTTTCACATGTGGTGTCGGGCTGGCAAGCGCCCTGCGTAAGGGTTTTCACCTGTCTGCCTAGCCCGGGCCGCACACCACCACATGGGCCCCTGCCAGTTTGTGCAAATAAAATTATTATTATAATTATTATTATTATTATTATTATTATTATTATTGTTATTATTATTATTATTATTATTATGTTATTATTATTATTATTATTATTATTATTATTATTATTATTATTATTATTATAATTATAGAGGTCACTTCCCTCCTCTCCCTACATCGGCAACACGGGCGTCGATTCTCTGCGGGCCCTTCTGCTCGACGCGCTTCAGGGAATCTCGTTCCTCACGGATCAAGTTGCCGCGCTCAGGGATGAGAACGCGCAGCTCCGTCGAGAGCACAAGCACGACGCCCAGCAGCAGGCAGCCACGCTGCACAACATACAGGCGGAGTTGAGAAGCTTCCGCCATGAGCCCAAGCAAGGTGGAAAAAAGCCCCCATCGTCCTACGCTGCGGCGGCCAGCCTCCAGGACCCGGTTGGTTTGATCCGAGATCAAAGAGGCAACACTCGCCCTGTAACGGAGGCTACGTGTGCGTCAGGCGCCGCTGCACCTGCTGCCATTGGAGGCGAACGTACCGTGGCCTCTATTCTGGGTTCGAGGACGCACCCCCGCCATCAAGACAAGTTGAACCAGGACGGAGGAGGCTTCCGCGAGACAAGGCCAAAGCTCCCCAGGACGAGGCGTCCTTTGCTCAAGGGAAGCGCTTCAGCCAGCGGTATTCCCGTGGCACCACCTCCCTCTCAACCACGGCGACAACGTGCTGTGTTTGTGACACGACTGGGCCCCAACTGCGACGCTCCAAGCCTCCAGGCTCACATCGAGCAGGGTGGCACACTGAGTGAGCTTGTGTGCACGCGACTTAAGACGCGTCACGATGGTTACTCCTCGTTCCACGTGACGGCTGCTGAGCAGGATATCGAGAAACTGTTTGACCCCCTTCTCTGGCCAGAAGGAAGCCTTTTTAAAGAATTCACTGGCCAGCTTACAGAGAGCCGCATCTATGAAGCGGCCCGCCAATCGCTGCCCTCCTCCGGAAATGCCGACGAAAATACATAGCCTAGATATCTATTACCAGAACGTCCGTGGTCTTCGCACAAAGACTAACGAATTTTTTTCTAACGTCGCTTTTACTGCTGATTCTATTATTGTTCTCACTGAAACTTGGCTTTGTCCAGATATTTCTTCTTCTGACTTTTTCCCACCAAATTTTACGGTATTTCGGCATGATCGCGAATTCTCTAATAAGAAAAAGACGGGGGGAGGTGTTTTGATAGCAGTTGATGCGTCATTACCGTGCATCAGACGTCCTGACCTGGAGACATCGCTTGAGTCAGTGTGGGTAGAACTGCAAAGTGTCAATGGTGAACGCATTCTGCTTGGCGCATACTACTTGCCGCCCGACACCTCTCCTGATGAATTCAACCGATGTCTTCTTGCTATTGAAAGTACAACTAGTGCTCTAGATAATTTCAAATTTATTGTTCTTGGTGATTTCAATGTCCCCAATATAAGCTGGGAAACAGCTACAGCGTCTTCTAATAATTACTACCTTGCTCAGAAATCTACGTTCTTACTTAACTTTGCATCATTTACGAATCTAAAGCAACACAATTGTATTCCCAATTGCCAGGGAAACATGCTAGATTTGTGTTTCTCAGATTTAGATGATATACGTGTAACTGAGTGTGCCTCAAGTTTAGTTCCACCTGACAGATATCAGCCCCCTCCGGAGATCGTGGTAGCTCTTCGAGAGGGCATGAGGCGTTGTTTACAGAGTCATTCTAATGTGACTAGTCACAATTTTTCCGCTGGAGACTACGTTGGTTTATACAACCATTTTGCCGAATACGATTGGTCATCGATCATTCGATGCACTGACGTCGATGAACAGGTTCGTGAGTTCACACGCATCGTTCGAGAAGGGATGCACCAGTTTATCCCGTTACGGAGAACCGCAGGTTCTAGGTTTCCTTTTTGGTTCTCACGTGAATTACGCAGATTATTGAATAAGAAGTTGCACGCTCACAGAAAATTTAAAAAGAACGGTCTCCCTGGATGGAAATCAGAATTTAGGCGTCTAAGGTCTTCATGCAGGGAAGTTATGAGGCGTGATCGTCAGAGGTACGTTAATTCTGTTGAGCTGCATTTAACTCAGAATCCCATGGAATTTTGGAAATACGTTCGGTCTCGATCAAAGACAAAATGTGGGAGGGAGATCACATTGCTGAACTCACAGGGAAACTCGACCACAGATGTTTGCGAAATTTTTGCCCACCATTTCCAGTCCGTATTTAGTCATCAACCGAACTCTCCGCGCCAGCTGCCTCTAGTAATTCAACCTGTATTGCGTTTTTTGATGAGGAGCTATTATACGAGTGTGTAAAGAAGATGAAGCCGTCTTTGTCTTCTGGCCATGACGGCATTCCGTCTGTCCTATTGAAGGCATATAGTGCAATATTTATCCCTATTTTGGTACATATATTTAACAACTGCGTAAAAACCGAAGTGTTTCCCGTCTTGTGGAAAACAGCACTTGTTGTACCCGTACATAAGTCCGGTTCAAGAACAAGCGTCTCAAACTACAGGCCTATATCTCTTCTTTGTACATTTTCAAAACTGTTCGAAACAGCTTTACACAAAATATTGTCGTTTAAGCTCAAACATTCTCTCATCCCTAGCCAACATGGTTTTATGGCGGGTCGCTCAACCACGACTAACCTCACTTGTTTCATGTCAACTGCTGCTCAGGTCGTCTCTAATAGAGGCCAACTTGATGTAATCTACTTTGATCTAAGCAAAGCGTTTGATCTTGTAAATCACGACATGTTGCTGGCAAAGCTGTCAAGGCTTGATGTCCACAGGTCGTTACTTTTATTGCTCAAAAGTTACTTGCGTGATAGACTGTGTTTTGTCATCTCGAATGGTAATTCGTCTGCTGCTTATCAGGCTACGACGGGTGTACCTCAAGGTTCCGTTCTTGGCCCCCTTCTGTTTTCAGTTTTTGTGAATGATGTTTCGGCTGTGATCCGTCACTCTTCCTTTCTACAATATGCAGATGACATTAAGATGTTTATAGAGGTACGAGACGAACGCGACTGTGTTCTGCTACAAAATGATGTATATGCATTCGAAAACTGGTGCAATCAGAATGCCCTAAAACTAAATAGTTCGAAAACTAAAGTCATGTCCTACACTCGAAAGACACATAATATTATATTCTCTTATGACATTCAGTCAGTTCTTTTGACACGTGTGAATGAAATCAAAGACCTTGGAGTTGTATTTGATAGTACATTACGGTTTTCGAGTCATGTTGACCATATTGTGAGCTCAGCTTTACGTACGCTTGGTATCACGTGCCGCATTACTAAAGAGTTTAATAACCCTAGTACTTTTGTCACACTGTACAGTGCTTTATGTCGACCACACGTCGAGTATGCCTCTGTTGTATGGAATGGAATCTGCGCGACAACCTCGGCTAGAATCGAACGTGTTCAGAATAAGTTCTTATGTATCTACAGACATCGTTTCCCGTCGCGCAATGCGTCCACCTCAAACGATGATCCAGCAGTCCCAGTCCAACATAGCTTGGCATTGCCCACCCTGCGGCGTAGGAGAGAACATGCCGACATCCTATTTCTGTACAAACTTATTCATGGCATCACTGACTGCACATCATTGATATCAAATGTGCGTTTGAAAATTCCCGTAAAAACTACAAAGCAAAATGCATCCTTCTACAATGCTCCCGTAACTAATCTTCACGACCCCGTGTCGAGAATTGGGCACACCTACAATTCCTCTTTTACAGACTCTATTGATATATTTAACAATAACACACCGGAGTTCATCAGAGCGCTGAAGTTCCTCACCTAAATTTGACTTCCCATTTTTTTTTTTTTTTTTTTGCACCTGATTAAGTTTCTTAGAACCAATTTTTATACTCTCGCTTTCCTTTCCTTTCGCTATCGTGGTGGTATAGCCTAGCGAGTTTATGTGACATATGTGATCTTTTTTAAGTGTTTTATTGTTTACTGTTTCTTTGTTGTGTGTAGTGTTGATTTCCATGTTTCCTGAGTGCACCTGTACTAAGACCGCAAGGTTGTTCCTGGGCACTTCAATAAAAACATTGATTGATTGATTGATGGATTATAACAATCTCGGCTCACAAGTAGTTTGTGCCAGAACAGAATAATATTGCTTTTTAGTTTGCCTCATTTCGCGATTTTCCTGTATCTGCATAAAAATAAACGAACTATCTATCATGCTCGATATTGCACATCCGACATTCCTAACTCTCCCCATCTTCCTAAACGTCCGTATGAGTCCAAACACCAAAAACTGGAATTTTAAAGGTTAAAAACGGCACGTTGTGAATAGGGAACGCACACTTTCATGCAAAGCTGACGTCAAGTGACTCAAATAAAAAAAACATGGATATTTTCAATATTGTTATCTCTTCAGGTGAAGGCTCAGCAACCGTTGCATTCATTTCCACGCACGAAACGGTGACTCCCAGAGAAAGTAAGAACGCAGTGATTGCCTATCTTTTAACAATGTAAACACACTTGCAGGCGTGCGCTGATGAAGTCTCAAAATCAAAACTCTGGTAGTGTGATTCGTGACGTGGCGGCGGCTACTACCCAAGCTTGTTTTCGCACCACTTTCTGAAGCAGACACTAAAATTGCCAGTAAACACACAAAACCTACACCGATACACTTATCTTGCAGAATATCACCTTATTTAGTAATATATGTGTCAACAGGCACTGCATGTTGTATTTGAGTTAAGAAAAAAAACAACAGAAACCTTTTTTCGTGAGAAAAAACTAAATATCAACGTTAAGCCTGGAAAATAGTTAACGTAATACCTGTTCACAAAACTGGTGATCGCCAACTCATAAGTAATTACTGTCCCATCTCTCTCACCAGTGTTCCATCTAAGCTCATGGAGCATATACTTTACTCAAATATAATAAAATTTCTTGACTCTCATAACCTTCTTTTTGAACATAAGCACAGATTTCGTAAATCTTACTCTTGCGAAACCCAGCTAACCGCCTTCCTTACTTATATTTATTTAAGCTTCGATTCGAATATTCAGACCGACGACATGTTCATTGACTTCTCCAAAACATTCGAAAAAGTACCACACCAACGTTCCTTAACAAAGCTTAACGATATTAATATTCACCCCTCTGTTGTTAAGTGTATTTCTGAATTTCTAATTAGCCGTAAGCAATATTCCTCCGTTAATAACGTAAAATCTCCCTCCTCTAGCGTAACGTCAGGTGTCCCCCTTCCGTGCGCCTGTTCGCCGACGATTGTGTCATTTACCGACCCATTCGTTCACACCATGATCATCATGCTCTTCAGGAAGACCTTGAGTCTGTAATCCATTGGTATGGAAAATGGCAGATGACGTTAAACTTCAATAAATGTAGATCCCTATCATTTCCCCGCACTTCGAGTACCACACCATTTCCGTATTACCTAAATAACACTCAAGTAATAGCATGCTCTTCTTATAAATACCTGGGTGTTCATCTCACCTCTGACCTATCATGGACAACCCACACAACTTCTGTTATTTCTGACACTAACCGTTCTGTCGGATATTAGTGCCGTAACCTCAAAGTTGCTACACGCTCCGCCAAACGAATAGCGTATACTACACTTATGAGATGGAAGTTAGGATACACCTCATCTATATGGTCCCCATGGCAGTCTTACCTCGTAAATAATCTAGAATCCGTCCAGTACAGAGCCCTTCGTTTTATTTATAACAACTACTCACCATATACCGGCATATCAGGATTACGCCAATCAGCTAACCTTCATTCACTTTCCCTTCGCCGCCAAATATCACGTCTTTCTCTTCTCCATCGATTTTTTTTATCACAATAGCCACCTCAAATAATTATTGCTATCGCCTCCTCATCGTATTTTCCCGCGTCTAGATCACCTATGTAAATTACGTCCAATTCGATCATCAACTGTTTCTCACCAGACTTCCACACTACCATTGGCCATCGAGGATTGGAATTCACTACCTCATAACATCGTTTCTATAAGTGATTCTACTAAACTTGTTGAAGCCATTACCCTCTCTTAATCTAACCTACCTAGCTAGCTTACAAGGTTATAATTGTGTTTACTGCTCTATTTCTTTTTGTTCTATTGCCACCCCCTTGTATAATGCCCCACGGGCCCTCAAGGAAAATAAATGATGATGATAATGATGAACAGTGGATTTTTGCCGAATCTTTAGAAGAGTTCGGCAAAAGTTCGCCCAAGATTCGGCAAAAGTTCGGCCCATCACTATCCTTCGTTTCACCTTATGTTGTAGCGCAGCGAAGGCTGGAAGCGCGAGCTCATAGCGTTGACAGCTGCCCTTACCGCACGAGAGCTTGTGCCGCCGAGATCTGCCCCAGAGCAAGGAGCTCGCGCTTACAGCCTTTCCTGCGGTACTACATAAGGTGAAACAGAGTATAGTAAAAATATGCGACCCGGGGGCGGGGGTGGGGGGGGGGGGGGGGGAATGGTTTGCCCCTTCCACTCAAAAACAAGTTGATACGCCACTGCAGGCTGACGACCGGAACCGCAGCCCGTGAGCGTGCACTAGTCTCCAAAGCCGGCGCCAGCAGCTTCCGGAGGCGTCCAAAGCGTGCACCCGGACGCCAGCCGCGTGACGTAACACCGAGCAACCAAGGTGCAGTGGGGAACAGCGGGGCTAGGCAGGAGGCACCTGGGCCGCCGGCGAGGCGCCACGAGGCGGCGTGTACGGGTGGCCCAAGGTGGGCTAATAATTCGTAATGAGCCATCCGCAGGCTGTCGCCGCGAAGCGGCATGAACGGCGGTGCCGGGGTAGGTTGACACGCGCCCCCGAGATACACCCGCCGTCCCCGCACTGCAAGGCTCCGAAATTGGCGAAGGGGGACGTCGCCGGCGGTCTTCGGTTGCTAGGTGTTACGTCACGGCGTCGCTCCCTATAACCAGCCTATCCATTTCGGCCTGCGTTGCTAGGCGTCCAATCGCAAAGCCTCAGGATATAAAAACTCCTATCCTGGGAAAATTGGCGCCATTCATTGTTGTGGAAATGCTCGATACACGTGCCGCGCGTCACTTCTGGGAAGAAGATGGCGTCTGAAATCTAGCTCATTGCTGCGCTGTGCCGCCATGATCATCCCAAAGGCTGCACATTGCACGTGTCTCTTGCGTCGACGCACTTTGCACTATACTTTTGAAATATGAAGGGGCTTTAAGGATATACGCACGCCGCCGCCATCTGTCGGAACTTGCAGTAGGTGTTACTATAGTCAGTTTCTACAGCCAGTGGGGATGTGGCGCCATCCCGTGGCGACGTTTCGAACTTTGAATACGTGTGCATGGCCTCCGAGATTTTTTCCGCGCTCTACTCCGGCCTTTCCAAGGAGGATAGAAGGGTAGGGGAGGGCATGCCGTCGGCCGCGTAGCCTCCACAAGCCATGACGCCTCGCCTCTTTCTCATTTCCCTCCTTACTCTCCTCACTTACCATGCCAACGTGACCACATCACGTGACCGGAGCTAGTCTTCGTCTTGCTATGGGGTACTAGAACACACCACGGTCTAGCCTTCGATCTGATAAAACCTACCAGACGGAGCGCGCGCAAGCCTGCAAGGAGTCCTTCTCCAATCAACCATCCATCTCACACGTGACATGTCACGCGCACCAATCGCCAGAGAGATCTGCGGTCACGCTGGGCACAAAATCGTTTAAACTTTTTATGACTAGGCTTCACCAATATTGCAACGTGCCCCCTCCTAGTACTTCTAACCTCCTTCGGCCTTTCCAAACGCTCGGCTACCCAGCAGAAAAAGCGAGCCGAGTTAGTTCTCTGGGTTTCTGCATGCGGCGCTTAACACCAAAACAGAAACGGAAACAGAATCGCCTCCAATCACGCTGTGAAGTGTGAGCCTGCGGCATAAAACTCCCATCATCATTGTTAATTCGTAATTTTTATTCGCTGCTCAGGTCTTTGCGTTGTTTCGCTATATGATACCCAAGAATACAAAATCGGAAAAAGAGGAAGCCAGCTGGGCGTAAGATGTGTTTTTTTCATCGTCAGAGAGCCAGCGCCAGAGCTGTGGCACGCACCATGTCTTGATCGACAGGGTGGTCACACTGCTTGGTTACAAGCTCGACCGCAAGCTGGGAGACTTCAGAGCCCGCTTTTGCGAAGACCGCCGCCCGGCCAAAACCGGCGCCAACCCTCGGAACCTCACCCCATGGTGAGGTTCCGAGGGTTGGCGCCACCTCACCATGGGAAGATCGCCGAATATTCGGGCAGCTCGTCCGCAAGCCGTGGACGCAGGGAGTCCTAGCGAGGTGCTCGAGACCGGCCTCTAGAAGTCAGCAGCCCATGGCGGCCCCATGAAAACCACCGTCGCGAAGACCGCTGCCAGCCTAACGCTTTTCACCCTCTTCAGCCGCAGCATCCACGCCTCACCCTCATCCACAAGCTGCATTTAAGCCATCGTCACCTTTTCTTTTAAAAAATGTATCTCTCCAATACCATCTCATTATCGTTGAATGCGGCGCCGTGAGCCTTCACGGTTTGCGCGACTTGACCTTTCTGTGGTGCCGCGGCTGACCTGAGCCGAAGTAAATCACTATCCTATTAATATCCTATCCCTGTGACAAAACAGGAAGTTGAGCCAATCACTCGCCTTCCTATCATTAATTGGCTCAGCTTCCTGTTTGTTTTACTGAAATAATTAGACGCACAGTTTATTTGAAAACAACCATCGTGGGCATTTGTTCTACACCTTTCGCGCTTCGAAAACATGAACTTTGGAATTTCCATCAATTTCTTCCTTGAAGGTCTGTGCATTGCGGCGAAAGGCGGCGAGCAGATTTCGCGCTGCTCCTAAGTTCCGTAGACCGACGATAACAGGGATGATGATAATCCGCGGATATTTCTTTGTGTTGTTTGGTTTGGTTGCGAGCGCCACCAGGCGCCCCGCATTAAAGGCGCATTCACACCGGCGATGCGATCTAGTCGCGCGATAACTTTCATCGCAAAAGCGACCATCGCGGGCAAAAAGCGACGCGATTTAAGCAGTCGCTTGCTGACCCGATTTTTTGGGATGAGATCTAGTCGCGGAGAGGCTGAACCAATCAACGGCGTTCGGTGCTAGTTTTTGAGAAGCGACTCGCCAATGAAGGCGACTCGCTCATCGCGCACGCCAGTGTGACCATATAATTTTGTTTGCGAAGCGATTTAGTCGCATCGCGCGACTGCTTACATCGCTGGTGTGAATGCGCCTTAACAGTCTCTACCGCGCGAATGCAATGGCCTGAGGAGCGCGGCCAGCTCGCGAAAAATTCCCGGAGACCATGACGTGTGCTCGAAACTAGTTCGAGGTCAGCGCATGTACCATGGAACTAATGCGAACGCATTAAACCAATTAATGCGTAAGCGAATCGGCTCGTGATGCCAGCTATCAGCCTTTCATGTTATGTGCGCTGCTTCACTAATACTCGAAATAGCTTACGGATACCTCTAAAACGTAGGCACTGGGACTCGGCCTTGGGTGCTTATCTGTTGGTAAAGATCGTCAGTTTATGAATGCTGGGACAAGAACAGCTAGAACACTATAGTTCGTGACAGGTTGACACTCGAGAGTAAGGTGGAACCTCCTCCCACGGCCACCTCTTTACACTTTGGCAGAGCGAATAGTGGCATGGAGGCAACCTCCTCTCCAACGTTTGCTCTGCTAAAATGGAAAGAGGAGGAAGAAGCTTCCACTTTACTCTTTACCTGTCACCGGGCTTTTTTAATCCCTGTAGTCCCTTTACGCTTTCTGTAGATGAGGGTGTCCCCTGCATCGCTCAATATAGACCCCTTCCGAAAGACTACCCTCTGTTGGCAGGTGTGGAATTCCTGCACTGTGGCGGACTAAAACCGCAACGTCACGGAAGTTTGACGGAAAGGCAAAAACACACCGACGGAAAACGATGATGAGCGCAGTGACATTGCACTTTGGACGTGCTCTGATTGGCTCGTCAGCTCCTGGTGTTGGCCGCGCACCTACGTACGATATCTTACAAAAGGACTTCAACGTTACACGATGTCCGTTCTTACGCTATTGTGCAATGGTTCCGACCTTGTAATAATCGACACGTGACTTTTGGAGGGTGTCTAAAAGCTTTAAAGGGGCGATGCAGCAATTTTTGTACTTTGCGCAAATACCGCTTAGAACGAATCCCTGACGTTAATGACCGATGAAACACCCGTTGGTTCTTCACCCCACGCAATACAAGTCCCAGAAAAAAAATTAAAGAAAAACGAGCAGCGTTCACCCCCTAAACTCGCAGCCAGAACAAGTGGCCACGTGATCTGGAGCCGATTATGTGCCGCCAATGTTGATCATAGCAACGCGCTGGGGTTGGCGAAGCACAGGACACGCGCTGATATCCAGATATTGTTAGGACTCGGCTGTTGTCGTCGTTGCAGCGATTGGACACGGGTCACAACCCGAATGCTTCTCGAGCTAGCAATTGTCACGAGCCCAAGTCGAGTGCCCACGCAATGCTCGGGTCCAATCTATGAACAGCATTCAAATATCGTCACTTGGGTGTACTGCGATCCCCACGTTACGTCATCAAATTTTGCAAAGGAGAGATTGAATGAAAATGATCGCTTTTGTCCTTGAAATTACACCGCAACAAAGGAGTTTCTTGGCCAATGGCGTTGCGTGTGAGTATCCTTGAGTCCCAGGTGTGCCAGTAAGCTCGTGTAGAGAGAAAAACATTCCAATTGAATATCGTTGCACCGCTCCTTTAACTAAGGGAAGGCCTATGTTAAAGGGAGCTCGCCAACCTTCCTTGAAAGCTACAGTGAGTAACCTCGGACCCATGAGCTCAAAATGAAAATGGCAAATATATTGATTTATGCTGTGTAATGCTTTTTAACAAATTGAATATTTCTAAGTAGCAATTATTCAGTTATTGGATTAATGCTGAACACAAATGTAATGTTATACACTAGGAGAACCGTAACCTCGCGCTAGCTGGCTCAGTGATCACGAGTTCCGTTAAGATGACTATTTTAAAATTACTTTCCTTAAAATACAACACGACAGCATACGCAAAGAACGCCATTGAGCTCGGAACTCTATACTCACTTTCAAACATTGGTATGTACTGGAAGTGCATGTTTGGCGGTGCTGAACGCTTATTTTCAGAAGTCTTCAAGAGAAGCACCTAATTTTAGAGTTAACTTATACGATGCCTGCCACCAGTGGTTTCTTATGAAACAAAGCAAAGCAACAGCAACTAAAACTAATTAGGTAAGGACCTTCAAAGCAATATTTTACCAGTGTGTCGCGTTTATTGAAACACGATGCCTGGAATCTTGGCCCTGTCATGGCGGCCACAATGCCCCGGAGTACCTACGACACCAATTGGATGACTCGTTGCTCTGGGGCAGGCGGCGCGAGCGCGTCCGGAAGACTTACGCGAGACGCGACCTCGTCCCAAAACCCAACCCCACCCGGGAGGACTGGGAGGCAGCCCTGCTCGACTGCTCCGACCTGGCAAGCCAGAAGGCCCTGGTTGACCGAGCCCGAGCCGCGGCGGTCGCCATAGGGCTCCTGTATTGAGGAGTCTACCTATAGTGTTCGTGAGAGGTGGCCCCCTCCGGACCACCTCAAACTACCACCCTCATGATATACCTTTAAGAAAGGTTTTCAGAAAGACAGACGCGACCATGTTATGCTGGTTGTACAATCCGCGTGGCGCTGTAACGTCCAATTATGCACGTGCCACGTTCGAATACAAGCATCTTTCAGCATCCGGAGATGCGCGGTAACAAAACGTCTAAAAAAAAGAATTATGCATCTAGCGGCCACAGCATCCCATCAAACATTTTTCTTTGCTTTCTTTCGTAGCTTCCGCGAGCACGTGTGTTCCACTTTACGTAATAGCGAAGCCGAAGCTACTCGCAAAAGTATGTCCTCCTGAACGATGCTAGCACTGCACGAGCGCGCGTGCTTGGCAGGTACACTAAAAGCTCGCAGCTCGCTCTTGTTTCCTCTGCTACGCTGGAACTTAGAATGGAGCGGAGTATAAAAAAATAAAAAAAAAACTCTAGTGGGGAAGCGTATGGACGACGTTCGAAACGCGATCCAAATATTATACTTTATTTCCTGGAGCGTTGCTCAAAACTTGAGAGCTATACGGGCCTATGGCGAAATTTCTTGAGGACAGCATACGCGGATGCTTCGGCGAATCGTTCGTTGACGGACTTTTCACTTCGAAACGATACCTCAGCTTCATTGCACCGCTCGTTCCAGCTCGTCCTGCTCCATCCGCCATCTACACAGGCTTTTCTTCCTCTTTCGCGCTAGTTCACGTGCCGCTAGTCGTTACGATTAGGCCGATGAAAAGGGTATGTCCATCACCATATTCATCCTCCATTTATTCGCCGTGTGATACCGAACGCCCTTTACTAAAAGTTCCTTTAGCTAAGGGACCTTAGCTAAAGGCAACCTGCCGTGTGAATGGGGAATAAAAGCATACTGTTTCTCAGCAGCAAACAGTTCAGAGGATGAATTAAGCAGGTTTGTTGCGAGAAGTGCTGTTCTAGTAATTAAACCATCGCTCACTACTTGGTTCCCCCCCCCCCCCCCCCCCCCCAATGAGTTCAACTATCTACAAAACAAACTGAGCCCTACTGGAACGACCATTGCAGAGACGGCGGTGGCAAGGGGTTAACGCAACACCGAACGGTGCGCAACTCTCGCTGAATTACGCGGCTGCCGAGCGTGAAAACTCACCGTTGGTTTGGTCCATGTCCAAGGAACGATTGGTCCAAAGAACGATTGGAACGCTTGGACGAGTCGCCGCTCTGCAGTGGTTCTGCGTCTGCTGTCGTTGTTCTGCGCGTGCAGTAGCGGACGAGGCACTGGCAGCTCCCTCTATCCTGAACTAGGGTGCCTCAATGACCTTCTGTTTAGAGTGATGCCACCCTTTGTAGTACCCGATGCCGACAGCACGGGGAAACTACAAAGAAATCGATGAAAACAAAATGTCGCCATAGCACAGTCAACGCCACAGACGCGTGCAGGGACACGCTCTTTCACGCGCTTCTGAACAAGAAACAAATGTAAAAGTGGGAACAAAATGGCCAGATGTCTCCACCCTAAGCAAAGCGCACATGAAGGCACCCTATCCTGAAAAAAAGTGGCGCCATTCATTGTTGTGCAAATGCTCGAGACACGTGCCGCGCGCCACTTCTGGGAAGAACATGACGTCTGAAACCTAGTTCAGTGCTGCGCTGTGCCGTCATGATCTTCCCAAGGCCTGCACGTTGCGCATGCCTCGTGCATCGACGCACCTTGCGCTATTTTTGAAAAATGAAGGGGCTTTAAAGGCAGTGTCTACTTATTAACGTTACTACTTACCGCGAAGTGCATCATCATCGCGAAAATCGCGAGCTTTTTCTTTTTACAGCACACGGGTGGTGCTCATGGGGATTGGTGGCCGGGAGAAAGAAGAAGACGCCGTTCGAAACGGTTGTATTTTCAATGCTCTCCAGTGAAAACGCACCGGCCACAGGCCGGGGAACTACTGAGGCTTCTGCCTGTATCACCGTAATGACGACAAAAGAATACCGGACCTTACACTTCCCCTGTCACAAGCCGTAGCCATACCAGGTGGCAAAAGACTGCACGAGCAGAATAAAAGAGAACGACGACCGTGGCTCGAGCGCTTTCCGACTCCCGAACGTGTCAAACGTGTGTATCGTTTCTCCCGGGTCTTGAGCCCGACGGACGACGTAGTACGATCGTGACGCTGGCGACGAGGTGATTCAAGCCCGCCCGACCGCATTCCCGGCACCGGCGAGCCAACACCGCCGGAACAGCAGCACCAGCAGGCCGTGGAGGAGCCGCGGCACGTTATACCGTTATACGGGCACCTGGACGCGTTTGAAGGCGATGGGTCAGCATGGCCCGTCTATCAGGAGCAAGTTAGAGTATTTTTCCGGGCCAACGACACCCCATCAGCCAAGCAGCGGGACATTTTCCTGGCAAGCTGCGGTACCCGCGGACGTTCACTCTGCTGCTGGAGCTTCTGAAGCCCGCAAGCCCCCACGATAGGTCGCTTGACGAACTGTTCACGGTCCTGCGTGCACATTACAATCCTGCGCCGTCCCTGATGCTGGAACGGTTTCGTTTCAATAACCAAAACCGCAGGAAAGGCGAAACTGTGAATGATTTCGTCGTTGCGCTCCGCGGCCTCGGAACGAACTGCAGTTTCGGCGATCAGCTTGACTCGCTGCTTAGAGATCGGCTTGTCTGCGGTATCAACGAGCCCGTCATGCAAACGAGGCTCCTTGAACTGCCGGACCCGTCGTTTGACGACGCCGTAAAAGCAGCGTTGGCGTTGGAGGCGGCTTCTCGGGACTCTGCCGAGATTTCCGGTTCGTCAGGACCAGCGTAACCAGCGCCTAAGTTACCAGCGGTGGTGCTCCCAACCAACAAGACGGCGGCCATGCGGGGCGGTTCCTGCCCTCGCTGCGGCGACGCGCACCAGCCACACCTTTGTCCGTTCAAACAATTCTCGTGCCACTTTTGTGGTAAGCAAGGGCACCTTGCCCGTATATGCAGGGCGAAGACGCGGCACTCCAACGGTCCGACGCACGTTGAAGGGGCGGCCCCAGCTCACGGCCGAGGCAACCGCCGTCGGATCGGCGCGCAGTCACAGCGGGGTCGAGATGCGGAAAAAACGTCTGGCACCGATACAGCTTAACTTCATATCATCACCGAAGACACCCAGATTTTCGACATGTGGTGCCTGGCCCTCACTAGCCTGTCGGTCCCGTCTTTCCTGGTCACCCTCGAAGTTTTTGGCCAGCCCCTGTGTATGGAACTGGATACAGGGGCCAGCGTTTCAGTCATTGCGGGGGAGCTTTTCAAGAACACCTTCCCGTCCGTGCCAGTCCAGGCCTCAGACGTCATGCTCCGCAATTACTCAAGCCAACTTTCCCCTGTCCAAGGCATGGCCGAAGTCAGCGTCTGTTTTGGCAACAAGGAGGCACGCCTGCCCCTTTTTGTAACAAGAAGGTCGTCACCCACGCCGCTTGGCCGAACCTGGATCCAGGATCTGGGAATTCAGCTGTCACAGTCCAAGGAGGGTGCTGTCTCTGCACTGAACGCTGTGCCAAGGCTGCTGCACGACTTTGAGGCATTGTTCAAGCCAGGTGTGGGCATCTTTCTGGGCACTCCAGCAAGGCGGCACGTTCCAGCTGATGCCGGTCCCAGATTTTTCAAGCCAAGACCCGTTCCCTTCGCACTCAAGGATAAAGTGTCGCAAGAGCTGCAGCGCCTGCAGCGTGAGGGTATCCTCACACCGGTAAAGTCCTGTGCATGGGCTGCACCCATCGTATCGGTGCTCAAGAAAGATAGAAAGATGCGTACGCGCTGCCACAAAAAGTCTGTCGACTGTGCCGCCAACCTCCTGTACCCAGCAAGCCGACGGTCTGCGGAGCAAGGTTCACTCCTTTCGTAAACCAAAACCTGCTACCAGTCCTGATACATTCGGACCTGTCGCCAATGCTCCGACTTCACAATCTTGCACACTCTTCTGGCATGACCATATGATGGCTCCAGCAGTCCGAAAAGGGCCCGCACCTCCGGAGGCACAAACTTCGTTTAGATGCAATGCGTTAAAGGCTGTAATGGCTGCGTGAAGGCAGGGGGATTCCATCCACCTGCCTTCACGCAGCCATTACAAAAAGCTGCCAGCATAGACTGCCGGTCAGCTTTGATCAGCAGGTTGCACGCTTGACGAGGGCCGGTTACCCGAAGAGCTTAGTGACGAGTGTGTGTGAAAGGCTCTTACAGAAAATTAAACGAGGGGGTGTTGGCAAAAGTCGTGAAAAGACAGACAAGATGCCAGTGCAGGTGATACCATATTTGCACCAAAGTGTCCCACAATTTAAAAAAGATGGCTGTTAGACACAGGGTTAACGTCGTCTTCTCAGCCCCGTGCAAACTTTCAGATATGCTCCGCGATGACAAAACGAAAGTATGTAGTGTGCTCAAAGAAACATGTAACAAGATACACAGAATGCATGACTAAGGTGGTTTATGAGATTCCTTTTAGTTACGGCCAAGTTTACATCGGTCAGACCGGCCGATGCTTTAATGAAAGAGAGCGCGAACATAAGCTTGCCGTATGCAATAATTCGGGTAGGCATCTAGCGGAGCACTGCAAGCGATGTGGGTGCGAACCTTTGTTTGAGCGCACAAGGTTTATCAAGAAAGGGAATGAAAAAATGGAAAGAGAAGTAATCGAAACTTTCTGTATACACGAAGCGGCTGACAGATGCGTAAGCATGCCATCTTTTTATCTGTTAACCAAAGATATTGTGTTTTTTGAAGGATGTGTGTAATGAGCGATAGGAATTTTTATCGTTTGCATGTGTTTAGGCGATTGGGATCGAGTTTGACGATGATTCGTGTTTCAATAAATCAGTTGGAAGTTGGCGCCTGTCCGTGTAGTGCGTGTCTCTTTTTTCGTCCTGTTTGTTCGCGCCTTTTAACCTTTTAATCGATATGAACCAACTAGCCCCAACCAAAGTTTTATTGCCTCCTAGAAGACCTGACAGCAGTGCTTGACATACTAAACAACTTCACATATGACTTCCACCTATTTTATGCTGGTGCTTCTCAGGTTACTGCTAGCCGATTCACTCACGTTGCTGCTTCCAGTGACACGAGGCTTGACCGAGTTTACGTTTCAAGCCTACTTTTTTCGCATGGGACTACTTATGAAGTAAAACCCATGTACTTTCCTGATCACTGCCTTGTAAAGGCCCATATTAGAGCAGACGTACGTAGTAAGTCACGTCCAAAACGGGAATTATGGAAATTGAACACAAAGCTTCTTGGTAGTGATAATTTTCAAAAAACGTGTTCGTGAATGTTTTAACAATATGTCAACGAATAAAAAATTTGGCATTTTCGCCCAAAGAGGCTCATTTAAACAAGAGGTCACAAATGAAGCGATTGAACTTGCTTGTATTGCGTATTAATTAAATAAGCATCACAACTTGTCTATGTACGTACCCCGAGCAAACTGTTCACCGTTCTACCACAATACACAAATTTTTGTAAGTAGAAGTTGCACTAACTCGATGTAACAAGAGTTTTTCTTGAACTCTTCTGCCTCGCGCCATGCTGTCGATGACTTAAAGCCCCTTGATAAAAGCGTTTTTTACAAGTACCGCCAACCATTGTTGTGGAACCGAGCGAGACACGTGCTACGAGCGGGTGCTCCGCCGCCATTCGCTTCCTAGGGCCGCTCAAATCAGTGCTGCGCCGCCATTTGCTTCCAAGGGCCGCTCGAGACGCGGGTCTCGTGCACTCGCGCATTTGACGCTACTTGCACGACAAATGCAAACATATCGAGGGGCTTTACGATGACTGGGTTGGGAGCGCCTCCCCGCGGAGAGACGCCGCCTCCTTCTCTTTTTTCGATTACGCCCTCTCCGCACGAATGGGACGGCCTGCTTGCCGCGCCAATCCAGAGATGGCGCCACAAAGACGAGTGTCAGTAAGAGAGCTTAGATTTAAGATATAGAGCAACTGAAACCTTGGGGAGCGTTTGCAATTTAGTGGTGGACGCCTCCAGCGCCGATTAATGGCGAGTGCGCATGCTCTGAGTTGACGAGTGGCGAGGGTGGAAGCAAGCGGAGAGGCTGCGACACTCGCGGACGACGAACGCGCACGTCACCTGCGCGCAGCTCGTATTACAAACGCGGCCCGTAAACCACGTGACCCCGCTTGAGCAGTTGGACACTCTCTGAAATATAGGCTCTTTAGTATCATTGAATCGGTCGTCTGCTCCGGCACTGGTTGCTGTTTTGTCACGAATGATGTCTAACGAGAACGGAGATACGCCATGAAAATGTTTCAAGGTGAACCCAACCACTAAACTACACATTCCACGAAATCTTGAGCTCGCTACATGCGGGCATTCATTTTGGCACCTTAGTTTACAGGTAGCCCTTCGATTTGTAACACACTGTATTTTGCAATCCTCCCCAATTACCACAATGAGTACCAGCCAGAAGTCAGTTTCCGGCTAGTTTTTCTGGTTTCTTTATTGGCATCGACAAACCACTTGTTTGCAATATGGCAAACTGTTATTTATCGTTAGTTAAACTTGAGGAAGAAAACGAGAAAGGACGGACAAACACAAACTTCCAGCCTGCTCGTTCTGTCCTCACGTGTTATTTATCGGTGCAAATAAAGAAGCCGGAAACTGTAGCCGGTAAGCGTCTCCTGGCATTACTTTGTGCCACTCTACGATGACCCGATGAAGCCAAAGCTGCAGGCCTGCGGTTTCAACCACGAGACAATGAAAAAAAAACCCGATATACGCTCCTACGTGTGTATTGTAGGAGTAACATGCTATGGTGGTTTCTAGCTGGCTCGTTCTTGGACTTGAAGGCTCGTTGCTTCTACATTTCACCCTAGAATCGCGTAGCCAAACCAACTTGTTTTTGGCTACGCGATCGTAGCGTGACTTGTAGAAAAGTGGTTCAATAAAGGAGCACTGGCCCGCAATGTTATGAAGCGAAATGCGCACGCCAATCGGATTTTTTATTTCGTTTTAAACGATAACAATACATTTTACATCTTGTTCCGCCAAAACGAGTACTGAAAATACTAGTGTTGACTCGTGTACTCGTTTTCCTACCAAGAAAGCGAAGTAGTCCTTGCAATATTTGGTTGTCGAAGGAATAAACGATAATTTTGACGTTTGGAACGTAGGCCTCTTGATAAAATGGCATTAGCTAATCTCAGATGCACCTACGTATATCTTAATTCAACACATGCGAGTGGAAAGTAGTAACGTTCGGCGAGGAATCGAGTAGAGTAATATTTTTTACGGTATGATTACATCGATATCATAAAAAAATATAGATTGAGGTGTCCGTCTGGGGGTACGTTTGAACGAAGTTTGCAACTCTGAAATAATCTTTAAATGTTGTTTAACAGTCATAGGCAGGCTTAATAATGGGTCAAATGAAGGTGCAGCTCTTGCGGGGGTGCCATATGTATACAAGTTTATGCTCGCGTAAACGACACCTCCGTTTCCCAGCTCCGATCGCGGCATGGGAGCCCATGGCGGTGGGAATGTCGTCGAAAACTTCCATGAGCAGCTTTCGCGTCCACTCCGGTTTAGCACCAGATTTTCACGACGCGTGGCGTGCACCTTAAAGAAAGCGGTGAAAGAAAGCTTGATGTGAAAAGCGCGGGTTTTCTGCGTGAGCATCACCATTGGTCCAGAGTAGAGCCACTGTATAGACGTTTTTCGTTTCCTTTCGTTCTCAGTCACGTGGGTTCCGTATCTGGTATGCGGGACGAAAACAATATTCAAGCATTTCAACCGGGAATAGGCGAGAAAATATAGGTGAGACAAAACAAGAATGTTTGACAATTACGCTTTTCTCGTAAGCAGCTTTCAGAGGCTTGGAGAGTTCAAAACGATGTTTTACCGCATACCAGAAGTGACGACATTCAGGATGGCTGCGCCCTTGTGGAAAATGTGCATATGGCAGCTTTAGCTGCCAGAGTAGCGCTGCGCTTTTGCCAGTGCCGCCTTTCGCCGCGATTGGTTACCACATTCAATCAAACACTTTCATAATATCTCTAAGGGCCCCCTCCTGTCCTATGCTATCACTTGTTCCATTAATCCCCAAGGTTCGTAACTTCCGAATCACGGATTAGATTTTGTTTCCTCCACAGATTGGCAAACTTAGTCGTCAGTTGTTTATAAAGTAGGAGGTTAGTCTGCCAGAACATGGCGACCATGTTATCTGACCACTGTAGATAAGCAATTTAACTAGTGCAGTACGACTGCTAGCCTGGGGTCTTTAACATGCACCACGCAGTAGTGATGCACGACAGCAGGCCGGCACGATGCTTATCCAGATCGAAACAGGAAATGGCAGTCAAAGAAAACTTTCAGCTTTTAGGGGCGAAGCTCCTTAGGGGCTAGCCATATCCGTATGTCCGTCCGCCGTCCGGCGTGCCCCTGCTCGTGAGTTCAGCAGCGAGAGCAAGAAAAAAAAAAAAAGAAAAAAAATTTGAAAAAAAAAAATTTGAAAAAAAAAAAATAGTAGGCTCTGAGATGCCATCCCATCTGTCTTCTTAAAAAAAGAAAAAGAAGAAAACCACACATTCTTCTACTGACATGAATGAAAACGGCACCATCAGCACTACCTATCACTAGAGCTCCGTGTTTTCGGAGTTCATTTTTCGTGAAATTCGGAGGGTGTTTTTCAGAGTCTATTTTTTAGTGAAAATTCTGTGTTTATCGGAGTTTATTTTTCGTAAATCCCCAATTCTCCGAAATTCGGAGATTAATTTCGCAGTGTTTCCTATTAAAAATAATAAATAATAACCGGATGCAAACGTATGCCAGATAAAAAATAAAACGCGCTTACATCAATTAAGATTTCTTCAGTTGAATTTGGCTTTGGTGTCATTGGCAATACTAATTTGTCCCACGACAAAAGTCGCACACAAGTGTGGCTTCGACGAACGTCGATACCGCAACCACGCAAGGTGGAGTGGTTAAAGATGTAATAGAGAAGTTCCAACTGTCTTTCTTCCCTATTTATACGATCTCTATGGTCCATAGCTTTCATTGTTACCACCAGAAACATACCCTCTCCTTTCTCTAAATCCCAAATCCCACGGCCCAAACTGGAAACCAAAAGAGTGGCTTTTGTCGTGACACGAATGGTACGATGACCTGTTTCCCTGTACCTACCTTGACGAGACAAGCCTAAGACCCCCTTTTGACAACGGTCCGAGACTTGAAAGGTAATCATGGTGTCATTTTCCCAGGACCATTGATCCTGCGCTGCTCAAATTGTAAAAAACAAAAAAAAATCTTTTTTTTTTGGGGAGGGGGGGGGGGGGGAGGGGGGGGGGGGGGGTGTTGCATGGGTACATAACAGTTCGGAGTTTATCGGATAAATCCGAATTGACAAAAATTTTACCGGCGGGTGTTTTTCGGAGTTTTTCGGATTTATACGAAAACACGGAGCACTACCTATGACCAAAATCAGTATCAAGAAAAAGAAGAAAAAAAAAGAGTAGGGGGTTCTGAGTTGCCATCCCATCTGTCTTCTTAAAAAAAGAAAAGGAAGAAAACCACACATTCTCCTACTGACATGAATGAAAACGGCACCATCAGCACTTCCTATGACCAAAATCAGTATCATCAGCACCACCCGAGCTTCGCCCCAATCAACATCATTCACCACGTGGAGATGCGGTAATTTGTATATATACTTTCTCTTCTTCTAGCTCTTGCACTACCGAATTTCTCGACTCACGCGCACCGATCTCCTAGACGCCTAAAATTTCTTCTCTTTTTCTGTCAGGTTTAAAGAGGGTGTACTGATACAGTTTTTATAATTCCTGGCGATGTGTTCAGCTTCTATAATTTCTCTAGTTAATTGGTTACTGTTCCTACCTAAAACAGTACAAGATGGCAGGTGAACCTCACACCCACAATCACGGCAGTGTATGCCTAAATGGCCAGAGTTAGCTCTGGTGCTGTTGTTTTTGTGTTCGCGGAGCCTATCATTAAGGCATCGTCCGGTCTTCCCTGTCTACATTTTGCCGCACGAAAGAGGAAATGAGTACACCACTTCCTCGGCGCACTCACCTTGTGAGCACGGTGAGTGCGCCGAGGTGAGTGCACCGAGCAAGTGGTTTTTTTCGACCTTTGAGACGACGTACTGATGCCGTGACAACACGCATTGCTTCAACGCCGCGCGCTTCCCTTTCACTTTCAAAACCGACGCAGTGAGCAACGGCAGTCAGCTATCCGAGGAAAGTGACTCAGGGATATAAATCAGATTGCTATCAATGTTATTTAACAAAAGCGAAGTGTGCACCTGTACAGATTTCAGCCGCGCTCAAGCTGCGCGAGTGCACGGACGCCAAATGCTTTGGCCATAGCATCTTATTATATGGGATAGTGCTACTAAATAAGCTACGCTTCAGAGTAACGACACTTACCCATCTTGTCGCATGAAATCATGGTTGCCAATCACCTGAAGCTTTATCTGAAATCACAGGAAACGCTTTTTCGTCCTCCACAAATGTTTAAGCAGCTCGTGACAGAGCAAAGCAATATTACATTAGCTTCCAAACACCGAATCTAATACTGAGCAAGCCGTACTTTTGAATCATGACGATCGGCAGTTGCGCCTGCTCTGCACAAGCACCAAGATGGCGGCACCCACAACGAAATGCCGACATTCTTAGTTCTAATATGGGACTATGCATTGGCTTCATAACCACAGAAAGTGATGTTAAGCAAACGGCGTGTTTTACATGCCGTTTCATAGCCTCCTTTATACTGAAAAAGCCTGGCAGATCGCCACGAGACGCGGCCGCCAAAAGAAAAAAAAGGTAGAGTGGCAGACAATTGTATTGTATGTATTGTATTCTGCGGCGCAATCTATTTGAAACGAGAGTCGAAGCTCTGTGCGTCTAGTACACACACTTCTTTCGCGGCACACCAAATTAAGAGTCTCTATCTACGCCAAAAAATAAAAATAAAAAAAGGAAAAAAAAAACAGAAAAAAGGGGGGGGGGGGGTCGTCAGTACCCACCATCTGTCGTCGGTGACCCCTGGTGGGTGGAGGGCAACAGCTACACGATCAGGGTGGTTCAATTGGTACGCGCTAACTTCTCGGTGCGCAAATCACCATCGCACTTTACACCACACCTCCAGACTTTGCCTAGTACAGGCCACGTGGTCATGTAAAAAAAGCAGATTGCTGTGTGTATGTTTATACAGTTAGTCTGCCTCAGTGGGCACCTGGTGTCTCAGTTGTAGATGAGCAATTTAGCCAGTGCGGTGCAACCGCTAGCCTGGGGTCTTTAACGCGCACCACGCAGTAGTGATACACGACCGCACGCCGGTACGATGCTCATCCAGATCGAAACCGGCAAGGTGTGTGTGTGTGTGTGTGTGGGGGGGGGGGGGGGGGGGGATTGAACCTAGGATTTCTGGATTCGTGGTCATGTTCATTCGTGAAGCCGAGTGCCTGCTCGATGAGGAGTCCCCGATGAAAGCTGGCAGGAGCCTCTGGCACGTGAGCAGCAAATGCTCGATGGTCTCTTCGTCTTCTCCACAGGCGCTGCATGTCATATCCGTCACGCTACTGTCAAACGTTCGACGGCACTGTCTGGACCAAGGACGTTTAAACAGACAGGACCCGGCATGACGTCAGCCTGAGTGAAGCCGGAAGAGGCGTTTAATCCCAGACTGCCTTGCGCACCCGTTCCGAGGCCGTGGGGTAGCGCACCGGCGGTTCGTCTGCTTTCTAATCTGCTCCGGCGTGTGCTTCACGAGGCTAGCTTTCGATGCGGTCGGCGTCCGCCGTGGGCGTCCACGATGCAAATGCTTTGCAGCGTGAGTGTTTATACTTAGTTCCACATTATGTGCGAGCGAAGTCAGAACTGGAAGCGCGAGCCCGTCGTTCTGTGCGCTCCTGGCTTGCATGCGCGCTCGTGCGATCCGTGCACTGTAAAGCTCTATGCTCGTGCTCGAAGCTCCCGCTCCGCTCAGACCGCTCGGACCTACGATGAAACGTACTATAATAACACCATAGGAATCAAACACAGGTATCCCAAAACGCCAAATGCTGGTGCGGTAGCCAGTGAACAGTGAAATCTGCCCGCGTACGACTACGATACGCAGCGCGACAAGGCGCTGAGCGTAGAGACCCCCTTCGTTCAGAAAGTACGTGATCAACCCAAAATCGATTCAGTTTGAGTTGCAACTTCTCTAAAATCTAGGCATTCTATGCTTACGAAGCGAGCTGCGCGGGCCACTATTGGGCTTGAGACGTGGCGTGGTGGAATCGAACAATAAAATATGAACACATAACAAGCTGTTTTCGCTCTTCGTCACTCTCAATTAGATCTACATCGAATTCTATACAATGATGGTAGCACGAACGAAAGGTTGAGGTCTTCCGTATACATTAAGGTAAGACACGTTAGTTTTGAGTTTATAAGGAACAACGACAAGCAGCTTTACGAATCCCTCTAAAGAGCAAGTTATCCCCATCTAGAAGAATAATTCAAGCTCTGTTTTGAAGTATCAGGTGAGTAAATATATTTACATATCTAGTGAGATCAAACCCTGTCTTGTTTGATCTCGATGAGCATCGTATCGGACATGGGCTCGTGAAAATCATACTTTGAAAGGTAGACCGCGATCGCACATGCTCTATATGAAAACTCGAAGAGGGCCTAGCCTATAGTCGGATGCAACCTGAGAACAATCTTTTAGCTCCACCCACAAGCGCATTGCGCCCATCTGAAGTGCCTCCGCCGTCAAGAAAGTAGTTCGCTAGCAACGTTGCTTTCTCTTCCTCCAGGAAACGTGTCTTAAACTACTACATTATTTATTTAATTCATTCAGGAAATTTAAATAAGTTAGAATACGTTTTTGTCAACGAAATAGCTGTTTAGTAAAGAAAGAAAGTCATGTCCAATGTACCGTCTCCCCAATTCATTTTCTGTCCAAGATACTGTCTAACATACCGTCTTCCAGCGCCTTCGATCTGCTTCGATTGAGGGAAAGCCGCTGGGGAAAGCGAAGCACTTATAGTTCCAAAATGAGTTGCTGGGCGAGTTGGATAGACATCTTGACTTAAACAGCGCAAATAAGTTAAACAGCGCTCTTTCCTTCCTGTTGTCTCTTCCTTACGTAACTTATTTGCGCTGTTTAAGTCAAGACACTTATAGTTCCTGCAAATAATAAATATTTAGTGATTTACTTAGTTTTGTGGGCTTTGCGCACGAAATGTGTGCCTTTATTTTGTTGGATGAATAGAAAACAAGATTAATTATACTTTTCGGGTTTTCACAAATCGGCACCCTCCCAAGTCATCGACACCACCACCGCGCCCCGTTCTCCTTGTCTTCCGTCATGGATCCCACTGAGGTGACATCGGAAAGCGATTCCTCCGATTCTTCTTGGACGAAACAGCCTGGTGCAGCCTTACCGCCGACACCAAAGCGGTTCTTCAAGAAGCACAATCTAACGAAGCAGACGACGTCCGGCCTAGCTTCTCACCTCTCAGCAGTACTAAGCCTCGCACCCGCTTCGAAATTTTCGTTGGCGATAGCGTCGCTGGATTCTCACGTTGTCGCGCAAAAACTGCTGCTAACGCAAGCCGATACCATTAAGATTTCGTGGCGTAACCTCGGGCACGTAAAACACTGTGCAAAAAAGCAGAATAATTGTCACGAGAAACTAGCGTCGCGTTGCTAAGGCCAGCAGCCATGTTGAGCTTTTTTTTTCTTCAAAAGGATCGCGATTGGTCCACAGAATCGTGACGTCAAGAAAACGATTGGCTGGCGTTTCTCGGCGTAGGATTACATTTTCCTCTGAGAGGCATTTCCGGTTTTTTCTTAGCTTGCAACCGACTATAGCTAGTTCAGAAGCCTAGCTTTCGTATTCTCTAAACTGTGCTTCTTTAAAACGTGCTTCTTCCACTGAAACGAGCTTCGATAGAACAGCGTTCGTTCAACGGTAGTAAACCCGCCCCGCGCTATTAAATTTTACGCGTGTTGAAACACTGTGATATAAGAGTGCAAGCTATCGTTCAGACACAGAACTGCTGCTGTTTATGAAAAAATGCAATGCGCACCGCCAACTCCTTCACGGTGCGTCGTCTAGAGCGTCTCAACTCTAGTCGCGCTATTAAATTTCACGCGTGTTGAAACACTGTAATATAAGAATGCAAGCTATCGTTCAGACCCAGAACTGTTGCTGTTTATTAAAAATGCGTTGCGCACCGCCAAGTCCTTCACGGTGCGTCGTCTAGAGCGTCTCAATTCTAGTCACTTACTTTCTGCTGGGCAACCAGGCGTTCGTTTATAATAATCTCATCCAATTCCGACCATACCGGTTTAAAAGTCTCCCGTTAAGCGCTGTTTCAAATAACAGTGGGTGCTGCCATTACTTTCGGTGCACACAATCGCGTTGCCACGGAAATGTCATCGCAACGCGGTTGTTTGCACCGAAATTAATGGCGGCGCCCTCTCACTAGGCTTCCCATTGGTCAAGAAATGCTCGTTGCGGCTCGTGGCCACGCCTACTTACGTTACACTTCGCTCCATTATTGTAGAGTGCCTTCATACACACGCGCGCTTTTGCTTGAGTGGTGACATCTCAGCCATTTTTCCGCCCAATCGTTTTTTTATGCATTTTGAAGTGCGCGCAATCCGGTGTCACTCAGCTCGAGCGCGTAGCTTTGGCTAATGCATAGACGCCATCTTACCGCCCAAGTCACGCACCGAGTGCGCGAGAACGTCACACGCTGGCACATTCCGGACAACAATGGATGTCTTCACCCTGAGACAGACAGACATCTAGGCACCCTAATGCATTGGGGATAGGGACGCCACCTCCTGCCCATTATAACTTCTTTGGTCTGGACAAAAGCCATGTAACGGGCGCCCCGCTGCGGCGAGACGCCGAAAGACACTTGTTCCGAGCGATGGAATGTCCTGTCGTGCTTCTCGCGTTCCTCGGGCTACCGCTCCTTTCTCCTCGGCGGTTTTGAAAACCATGTTTCGAGTCCTCGCTGCTGCAAAAGCTGTGCGCTGAATACCAGACTCCCCGAGAAATGCTATTTGCTACCGCGCTTCAAATCTGCGACCGGGCACTCTATGGCTCCGTCATCGAAATGCCAGGCTCTGTGAGTATGTCCCCGTTGCTCTCGGGCAGGGGGCGCGAGCGCGTCCGCAAGACGCGACCATGTTATGCTGGCAGCACTATCGAGGCGGCGCTGTAACGTTCGATTTTGCACGTGCCACGTTCGAATACAAGCGTCTGTCAACACCTGTAAACGCGCGATAACAAAACGAATAAAAAAAAAAAACCTAAATAAAAAAGAATTATGCAGCTCGCGGCCTCAGCCTCCCAATAAACGTTCCTTTCAGCTTTTTTTTATTTTTCTGCTTTTTATATAGCTTTCGTGAGCCCATATGTTTCACTTTACGTGATGGCGAAGCTGAAGCTACTTGCAAAAGCATGTTATACCCCTGAACGATGCTCGCACTGCTCCAGCGCGCGTGCTTCGAAGGGACACTGAAAGCTCGGAGCTCGCTCTCGTAGCCTCTACTACGCTTGCATTCATAATGAACCGGAGTATAAAAAAACAGTACTGGGGAAGCGTAACGACGCAGGTTCGAAACGCGAGCCAAATATTCTGTTTTGCTCGCCTGGAGCGCTGCTCAAAACTTTAGAGCTACGGGCTGGCCATGCGGCCTAGATCGGCTTCGCCCAACGGCTTTGCTGGAGAACTGCGAGATTCCATTGCCGTCTGGAGAATGTCTAGAGGAAGTCTAAGGAGAACGATGCTTGTATGAAGTATTGATGCCATGTCAACGCGCAATACCTTGTCAGCGTTCACGAGTGCCTGTCTATCTCTTTCAGGAGTATATGACCGCTGCCGAAGCCGCGAGCTATTCCAGAGTAACTATAACAGCCAATTCAGCACAATGTGACCTAGAGCTCCGAGAATCGCAAGGAAAACCTGGACAGTCACATCCCCTCACTGCTGGATTGACTCTGGTGGATTGTAGCCTCCGCATGCATTGTACTTCTCGGCTATTCAGTGACTCCTTTTTTTCTGTGTCTTCTGATTGCACAACCGTTTGCATTTCTCGGCAACTGTGCATGGCTGCCGCCATAACATAGACCATCCGTTTTTGTTTCATGATATTCCTATTACTCCACTTCATTACCATAGCAGGGCAGGTTATTGCCATTTTAGATGGTACTGTGTCCTTCTTCCCACCATATTGGCCTTTTTGCGAAGAGGCTCGTCAGCGCTTCTTTCGGTGACTTGCTATCTCGGTAAGTCAGGAGAAAGTCAGCCATGGCAGCTGTAATCTGGCTCATGTCTAATGGCGAATTCCACTTGGTCGTTTTGGAGCGCGCCGGGATCGACTTTTCTAGAGCGAGCCTATTTCACTGAGAGATCGGATCGAGACCGACGTGTTTCACTGGTCGTTTTGGATTAGCTCCCACTCCAGATCTCGATCTGGATCCGAGAAAAGTCGCTCCCACGATTTCGGCGTATTCAACCGGAAGCCAGCTGGGCCAGCCCTCGGCGCACACACGTGACTTCCTTTCTCGTGGGGCATCTCGCCTGATCTCGCCCATCTTGCCTCAGAAGAAGAAGAATCACGTTGCGGGCTGGGCTCCTAGATTGTCTCGACATCATAAGAATTCGTAATGGCCGCTTGCTTACCCCTTGGCTCGACAGCCGGTTCGTTTTTCAGGAAGGAGAAAAGAAGGTATTTGCCGACGCTACGGGCATTCCGGCAATCTTTGCTAGAAGCGCCTGAGCCATTCCTGCCGCTCGTGCGTCGAACACGTGTTAGCGCCGCGATTGCGAAAACGTCTTCGAAACGACCGCGGCTGCCGCGGAAAGGGGATTCCCGGGCAGTTGAATGACGGGAAGGCATCCGCCGATCCCGGAGCAGTATAATCATGTTCCACTGCGGATCCGTAGGCGGCGCGACCCCGTTCGGATCGTGTGCTCCAGTCCGGATCTGGTCAACTGATCCCGGCGCGCTCCAAAACGGCCAGTGGAATTCGCCATAAAGCGTTTGTGTGCCAAGGCTCTATTTCAACATAAATGCAAGCGAAGCCGAAGGCACTAGCGCAGCGGTTTCGTGGCCTGCACTGACGTCACACCAGCTGCGAGTGTGGTGGCCTTGGTATCATTTGCAGCGAAACTGCGTACTATCGCTCTTTTTTATTTGCAAGAGGAAGTAAAATGCACACCGGCATGCTGCAATGACGTTACTGCAAGCCACGTGTAGCGCTAACTCGGCCGAACTTGAGTCTTCTTACATTTTGAGCTACGCGACGCCGTAGAATCAAAGGGCTGAATCGGATGACCACATTCACGGTTGCCCCGGGATCATTACCAACTCCCGCCTTGGCTCGCGAAAATGTGAAAAAAAGTATTTGAATACAGATAGTTTATTAAATGTAATACGGCCCGAGCTCTTACGTTGAGATACGCCACAGGCACAGCGCATATGGTTATTTTTTGCAAACATAAGATCGACCAGAAAATGGCCGTGATGTGAAGCGGCCGATAGAAGCAAGGGAAGCCAAACCAGCGCTCTGAGCTAAACCCCTTCGTAAAAATCACGCTCCGCGTTTCTTACAAGAACCAACAACCACTATTGGCGAACGTGAGAGAGGCGTGCCACGAGAACACGAGCGAGAGACCGGACCGCAGTTTCCTCTCGAAGGCCGCACCAAAAAAGCTTTCAGCCTTTCCACTCTGATGAAGAAGGAAGACCAGCGAAGCTGTACTATGGTGGGAATGAAGTAATGGCCGGTCGGAAGTCGGCAAACCAGAGTGGAAAGACTGGAGAGGTTGCCGCCATCTATAAGTGACGGCGGTAGCTGTCTAGAGTTTAGTGTCATCATTTGTTTGCTGACGGACATGTTACTGGGGAAACTAGCCCTTAACAGGTCCGCTGTAAAAGAAAACCTTTTGGTGTGTGTGTATATCTATACAGCCTAGAACTTAGTCCGCCTCAACGGGCGACTGTCTCCCAGCTGTAGATGAGCAATTTAGCGAGTGCAGTACAACCGCTAGCCTGGGGTCTTTAACGTGCACCACGCAATAGTGATACACGACCGCACGCCGGTACGACGGTCATCCAGGTCGAAACGGGCAGAGGTGGGGATTGAACCCAGGATCCCTGGGTTCTGCAGCGCGAGCTTTCGCTTCATGAGCTCCGAGCTGGTGTGTGCGGGGGTGCGCTCTAGTTTACAGGGACGCTCCATAAGAGAGCCACTTAAAGCCCCTTCACGTCTCAAAAGTAGCGCAAGGTACGTCGATGCACGAGGCACGTGCAACGTGCAGCCCTTGGGAAGATCATGGCGGCAGAGCGCAGCACTGAGCTAGATTTCGGACGCCATGTTCTTCCCAGAAGTGGCGCCCGGCACGTGTCTCGAGCATTTCCCCAACAATGAATGGCGCCACTTTTCCCAGGATAGAGGGACTTTACCGACGAATTTAGAAACCTCACTCAAACTACACTCAAAGTGAAGGGCCCCTCCACTTCCTCGAGGAAGGCGCGAGGGCTGGCGCTGGCCAATCGCGAGGACGGATCCGCCGTCGCGATTGGCCAGCGCCGGCCCTCGCGCCTTCCTCGAGGAAGTGGAGGGGCCCTTCAGTTTGAGTGTAGTTTGAGTGAGGTTTCTGAATTCGGCGGTTAGAGCCACTAATTTCTTTAGCTCATTTGAGTGCTGCGCCGCAATTTCTTCCAAGTGTCGCAGGAGGCACCGGCTCGTGCATTGGCGTATTTGATTATTTGATGCCGCTTGCAAGACATACAAACACACCAAGGGGCTTTACTGAGGGCGTGTGACTCCTCGGTGTCACCTAGGGACTCGCGGAGCGCGAGGTTACGTGGCACATTCTTACCTCTAGATTGGCTGCATAGGGCGTGGCATCGGCCGCGGTCACTCTAAAATTGAAAAATAAAAGCTCGTCGCGCGGCAACAGGACATAGCACGTTGCCATGGCATCACTACGTCATACATCTGTCGCCTATCATTGGTCCTATTTTGTGTGTGGTACAGCAGACAGAACTTTCACATAGTCCATTCTCCGGCGAAACGGCAAAACTGATCTCAGCGGCGTCAGGCAAAGGACTTGTGCCGCGAGGCGGCGTACGTGAAAGCTCGTGAAAGCAGCAACAACCACAAATGCTCTGGCTTGGGGCATTTGGTACTGGTGTCGCCATCTCGTTGAACCCATTAAAAATAAATCTAGCAAAGACGGCCCTGTCAAATTTATTTACACAAATACGCAAATACCATGAGATTTAGATTTCCTGTAAGGGTCTTAAAAATAATTTAAGGGACACCTCTGGTACGTACTGCCATTTGTTTTGTTACTTTCGTCTTTTACGTTATTTCATTTCCAAATTGCCACAAAATGCGCGAAAACGATCAAAATTTTCATATTTCTGGATTTAATTAAAAATCCCAGTGCTCTCAAAGGAAAATCCAAGGGCCTTACGCCCTTCAATATATCTTCATAATGAACCTCAAAAATAATCAAACTCGGGAGCATTCCTGAAACTCAGCTTCGTCTAGCGAAGTTTGCCCATTGAGTGACGAGTGGATAAATTCCCCTGAAACAGAGGCGCCCGCTGCAAGAACAAAGGGTGGAGGTGGGCCAGCTTTTGGTTGTGTCGCGGCGGTGCTTATTGGGTGCTGGCGGAATATCCAGCTCTTAGAGTTCGCCGGAGTATATTATATCTGTCGCTTCCCTTGCTATGGTGGACTGGGAGATGTGCACAACACTTCCTGCTCCTTCTGATCGTGCCGCGAGAACTCCTATTGGATGCTGGTGACGCGTAGTGATTTTTGACTCAAGTCGCATACCACATCAAAACGCGCGCGTCCAGATCGGTTTACCGTGAACGACGGCGACGCACCATCGTTTGCGACCGCGCTGCTATTAGTCTGTAGTAGCTGCCGATGCGCGGTGCTGGTAGCACATTGTATGTAAAGACGCTCTGCCACTTTTGAGCCCAAGCACGTCCCATCATAAATTACCTTAGCGGTATTGTGCAATCAGCCGTACTTAATCAGCTCTTTAACGAACGCTCCCTCCCGGCTCCGACCATTAGTGCGCAATATCGCGCAGCTCTGAAATCATTTAGCTGTTTAAACTCAACAGCTTACTTTGTACTTTATTAAACTTTTTGTTTTCGACCTTCGTGAGCGTTTTCATCGCTCACTAATGAGAACATAGATATAAAACAGAAGCGTTCGATATCCAGAAACTCTTCAATGAGCAATGACCAGTACATCAACACTATCTGCCAGTTGACTCTGGCTAATTACGTTCTTCGTCCACGTGTCACCTTTTCCAGAGGTGTAACTAACTCTTCGAGATACGTTCTAAATTACGGGCCTATCAGAAGCTGCTGAGCCTTTCTATAAGAGTCTGGCACTTTCTCCTGGTACGGGGGAGGAGCAAACGGTGGTGGATACATCTTGCTGATGTCAACGATGGTGACCTCTTCTAGAGGGTACGGTACTACGTTCATATTTGCGCTCCTCATATGCAGGTGGGCACACATAGATACCGGTAATGGCTCTGACCGTAGCCTCACAGAAACGCCACCGGCACTGTTTCGGGGTTGCGGTGTTACGGCGCCCTTCCTCTTCAGTGGAAGCAGACAGAGGGCAACAAAAACAAGCAAGGCGACGCAGACCAGTCCCAGTCCGCCCCAGTGCAAGTCGGCTCCCAGTAGAGCCATTCCGGAAACAAACGTCAAAGTAATGATTATCAGACATAACACCAGGGTGCTTTTAAGCGCCAGGCAGTTTTTTACGCGCTCCAAGCATCCTCCATGAGACCTGCTATCCTGAACGTTTCGATCGTGGCGACTATCACCTATCGGTGTCCTTTCATCTAAGACACTTGGGTTTCCAGGGCTGATCGGAGGAGGCATTATTTAGGAAGATTGACCACTGACACAGCACGGTCAGGTTACTTTGCCCACGAGCACTGTACCGTTAATTTACGTCTTTAATACCGGGGTCTCGCTTTTCATTGGAGCCGTAGCTATCTTCAAGAAATAAAATTAATTTGCGAGTCGTAGTAATCTTCCCGCAATAACAAGAAAAACATCAGACATGCACGATATTTTCAACCTCCGATCCAAGCAGCTAGACCTTGAAACCCTTAATTGCTGCAGCAAACACTCAAATGCCTGTGTAGTTCACTGTTGTACGCTCTGCTGATGTTGTCACTTGCACGAATTGATAAAAATAATAGCACTCTGCGACGCTCTAGTAAAAGTAAAATAAACAAAGTAACGTGGTTCATAAAACAATTGCACCGCGCCAAATTCCTCTATCGGCTTCTTGTCACAACAACGCTTTTAGAGGAAGACGGTCGTGAAATCATCACTCTCTCGCTGCACCGGTGGCCACTTAGTCATGCGGACAGCTTGGTCGTTGCCAGGCACAGATTGCAAGCGAAGGAGATCTGAAGTGTGAGGAGCCCTTTTGTCCTGGGAGGCCGGGTAGGGCGGGATATCGATGGCCATTAGGGCGTCTCCACCTTGAGCGGTGGAGAGTGTGGTCGCGTCCATCTGCTGGCATGAAGATGAGCGACGCGGCTGGCCACTGTAGAAGGTGCGACCGAGCCAGACGATGCCAAAGAGCAGCGACACGGTGAGACTGGTTCCGACCATGAAGAGCCCGACGGTGACGTCCAGCAGGACTATGCAGAAGATGCCCACCACACACAGGGTCACCAGCAAGGCACCCACTACAGATGATGTGCTGCACCTCATGGGCAGGGCATGACCGGCCGGGGTTCCACGACCGACTCCTTCGCCCCAACCATCACGGCCTGCGGCCGTCTTCAGAGTGTGCCCTGGATTGGAGTAAAAGAAGGCGTTTTTAAATTAACTACTCGAACCAAAAATATTCCCCTTTCTTTCAAGAATAAAAAAAATGTGTTAGACAAAACAGTAGGCATTAGGAAAAGATTGAACATTATTCAAAATCACGAACAATTTTCACGGGTTGCACTAAAATCGTGGAATTTTCCCTAGTGTGGCTTTAACAGCAGCGAACCCGCTGAAAGTCCGTAACGAGCGGATGCTGTCATATTAATGCATTATGACGGCTCCCGATGTCATTTTGTTTCGGTTTGACCTTTGCGCGGAACCTACTTTAAAAGGGGGCTTGTGAGGATATTGGGTTTAGATGTTCAGCACTTTATGCAAGATGACACAAGTGTGACATAAGAATACTCGCACGCTACACTCCTGAGCTTCTTTGACTCAGTATATTTTCAGATTGAAACAAATTATTTCTATCAGCCTGTCCTTCGCAAATCGTGCAGATGTAGTGCGGGGAATAAATATAAGCGTTGTTAGGGGACTGCCTCCAGGGGGAGAGGAGTGCGATTTTTTAAAGACCACAGACCCTGAGTAATGGGGCATTACCTTGGTGAATTTCGAGAGTGGTTTTGGAGCGCTGTTTTGGGGAATCTTCTTAGTCGTTCTAGCACGCGCTCGCATTTACCACACCAAAGGTGCGAGCATGGAGCAATTTTGGGGCGTCACAATTATCCAGCAAGGGAATTCTTCATCACGTGTTTGGCATGAAGTCGGTTAAAGTCACTGCCGTGGGGGACATTTAGGTTCATTCTCTTGTGAAATTGCTGCGGTGTCGAGAATTGCCGAAGTATAAAATCGTGAGGAGCATAGCACGTGCCCTGTGCCTTGCCAACCCCACTGCGTGGCTGCGAGTTGAGGGAGGGAACGCTTGTTGTTTTGTCTTTAAGATGCAACCCCACTGTGCATGACGTTTTGGTGCTTTTCTGACGGTTTATAACTTTCTTTCTATGCATCCTACAATTATAAAGTTAATGTCAAATTAAAGAACTGTTTTTCAACGATACTTTAATACCTCGATATTACGAATATTTTAGTTACTTAATTATTCTGCTTTTGATAGGCCACAGTCTCTAATATTGAAAAAATATTTCTGGAGTTATAACGTCCCACCGTACACAATATTTTACGTGAGCGTTCGGTTGGATATAATGAATTAAAAAGGTGAGGAACGAACCGTACAGTTAATTTAAATTTTAATATAAAAAATGAAAATCGTCTTATTTTATAGTGCTATGCAAACGGAATACCGTCAACTAATCAAAATTGCGAGACATTAAATTACATAGCATCCTTCGAAATTACATTTTTCAGAACTTCCATACTGATGTATTACACGTTAAGAGCGTTATTAGACATCAAAACTTTCCCATTCAGTTACGGCAAGTTGCAGTTTCTTAATATAAAACACAGATGACGACACGTGTTTAAGAATAGCTTGATGTGTATTTACCGTCGTGTGCCACTTGGAACACCACGTGACAGACAGAAAAAGCGCCAGATGTCAGTGTGTCAAATGCCTGGATGCCCGCAGTGAGTGAGCCAGAGATGTCAGAACAGCAAGCGTGAGGCTGCGGGCGCACCACAGCTCCTTCTGCGCGCGTTCTACTGTGCGTCGGTATAGACGCTTTACAGCAGCTGTGCATGGGCGCCACCATAACTGACGTTCAGTTTTTGTTCCCTCTTATTCCGTTCGCTTCACTTCATCATTACCACAGCAGGACAGGTTATTGCCATTTTAGATCCTACTGTGTTCTTGTGCCCAGCATAGGCCCTTGTGAAGACCCGTCAACGCCCGCTTCAATGGCTCGGCATCTCGGTAAGACAAGAGAAGGGCGGCTATGGCGGCTCAATCTGGCGCGTGTGTAAAGCGTCTATACACATGCCTGACGCGATCCGAATTGAATGGGCGCCATGAAAGAAATTTCGTCATTTGGGATTCCGCCACGTATGGGAAAACATTTGAATTTTTTTATCACTTTCAAAATCATTTTCGCAATCAAACTATGCGTGTCTCAATTGTTCGACAATATTTTGTTTCAAAAACCACCTCAGTGGTTCTTAAGTGGCAGTAATATTATAACAAAACACAAAACATTAAAACGTCTCAGTGTCTCTGAGCCAACGCGCTGGCCCATGAATGCATATTTGTCGGGTTTAAAGGAGCTGTGCAACGATATTCAATTGGAATGTTTTTCTCTCTACACTAGCTTACTGGCACACCTCGGACTCAAGGATACTCACACGCAACACCATTGGCCAAGAAACTCCTTTGTTGTGGTGTAATTTCAAGGACAAAAGCGATCATTTTCATTCAATCTCTCCTTTGCAAAATTTGATGACGTAACTCGGGGATCCCAGTACACCCAAGTGACGATATTTGAATGCGGTTCATAGATTGGACCCGAGCATTGCGTGGGCACTCGACTTGGGCTCGTGACAATTGCTAGCTCGAGAAGCATTCGGGTTGTGACCCGTGTCCAATCGCTGCAACGACGACAACAGCCGAGCCATAACAATGTCTGGAACTCAGCGCGTGTCCTGCGCTTTGCCAACCCCTGCGCGTGGCTATGATCAACACTGGCGGCATATAATCGGCTCCAGATCACGTGGCCGCTTGTTCTGGCTGCGAGTTGAGGGGGTGAACGCCGCTCGCTTTTCTTAAATTTTTTTCTGGGACTTCTATTGCGTGGGGTGAAAAACGAACGCGTGTTTCATAGGTCATTAACGTTAGGGATCCGATTTAAGCGGTATTTGTGCACAGTACAAAAATTGTTGCATCGCTCCTTTAAATACCGGCCGAGGTGCACGCAATCTGACGGAGGCCTATATGATATTTCGGTTGCACGTCAAAATATCTCCAGTTAGTGAAAATAAACCCGGAATTTTTTTATTTTCTTTTATCGGGGCGTGTTAGGTGATTTTTGTCTGTTTGGCTTGTAAAACCCTAAGATATGAATATTTGCTCTGCTTCACCTTAGTTTAGAGCACAGCCAACGCTACGGGCCGATGAAGCTGAAGCAGCGCCAAAAGCGCGAGGTCAAGCAGTTCGTTCTCTTTCTGTGCCTGTGCGGTCGGGCTAAACTACAGCCACTTATACCCCTGTTACACGGGCACACTTAACCGCGGTTAACTCAGTTTAACTGCTGTTGCGCGGCACCACAGTTACCGCACTATACTCTCTGACAGCTATTTCAGAAGAAGTGAAGAGCGCGCGTGCACTGCTTTGCTAGATGCTCAAGATGCTCAAGCGCACGTTCGCCCATAGCTTTGACTGCATAGCCGCAAAATGTTGTCGGCAAGTATTGTGCGCTAACTGCAGCTTAGCCTAACTGCAGTTAAGTGTGCCCGTGTAACAGGGGTATAAATAAGCTACGCTTCATACACATCTTGGCGGTTAAAATGTTGGTTGTCAGTTATCTGAAGCTTAATCTGAAATCACAGGAAACGGTTTTCCGTCCTCCACAAATGTTTAGACAGTTCGCGACAAAGCAAATCAATATTACGTGAGCTTCTTAACACCGTAACTAATGCTGAATGCTGAGGAAGTCGCACTTTTGAATCATGACGATCGGCAGTCGCGTTTGCTTTGTGCTAACCATCAAGATGGCGGCGCCTACAACAATATCGGGGAAAAGAGCACCGATACTCTAAAGCGTGTTTCACATGCAGCGGTTTTGGCCCTAGAGCGGCGCGATTTCTGCCGTCGCGGCGCTCTGGCCAGCACCAGCGGTTGAGCGGCACGAGCGCTGCGACGGCAGAAATAGCGCCGCTCTAGGGCTAAAATCGCTGCATGTGAAACACGCTTTAGAGTAGCTCATTTGGTTTAGCTCAGTAGGCTAAACTAGGGTGCCTCAATGTCCTTCTGTTTAGGGTGATGCCACACTTTGTAGTACCCGATGCCGACAGCACGCGCTCACGGGTAAAATCCAAAGAAATCGACGAAAACAAAATGTCGCCATAGCACAGTCAGCGCCACAAACGCGTGCAGGGACACGATCTTTCACGCGCTTCTGAACAAAAAATAAAAATAAACTTGTGGGACAAAATGGCGAGATGCCACCACCCTAAGCAAAGCGCACATGAAGGCACCCTAGGCTAAACCAAGTGCGGTGGGGGATTGTTGGCCGAGTGTGTTGTGGAACCGCAGATCAGAGCACGTGGAGAAATGCTCGAGCGCGAGCTCCGTTCAAAGCACGGAGCTCACGCTGCAGAGCCTGTATACGGACTAAAGCCCCTCGATGTGTTTGCGTTCGTCTTTCAAGTAACGTCAAATGTGCCAGTGCACGAAACCTGTGCCTCGAGCAGTTCTTGGAGGCAAATGGCGGCACAGCACTAAAATGACTGGCACATTGATACTTTAGACCCACATTGTAAAAAAAAAAAAAAAAAAAAAAAAAACTGCCAAATGATTAGCTACTAGGAGCGAATAGCGGTTGATCACCCGCTCCTGGCACGTGTATTGCGCGTTTCCATAACAATAGTTAGCGGTACTTGTAAAAAAAAAAAAAACCTAATCAAGGGGTTTTAGCAGGGACCCTGGGTTCTGTCGCCCACCTGCATCTTACCATCATGCGATCGTGTGTCACATATATTGCACGGTGCACGTTAAAGACCCTGCGTGGTGCACGTTAAAGACCCACATTGACTGCTTCGCCAAGTAGTATAATTCTTTGGCGGATAAAGAAACGGAAGGGGCACTGATACACTTGTCATTGAGTTGTGCGATCTTCTCCCCGTCCATAATTTTTTTTCTAATTAGAGAGTCGCTACTTCGTGCAAATACAGCGTGTTCTTTGAACTGGGGATCTCAAGCCAGTCCTGGCGCTGAATCTCTAGATTATGGCCGGAGACAGACTTTTTCGTTTTCTTTCAATGCTCTCTCAGTCAATTGTTGAGACATCTGCCAGTTTATCCAATCAGAGCCTCTTGCCAGTTTGTCCGATCAGAGCCTCCTATATTCGCAACTCCTACGCCCTACAGATGGCCGGGCGGTAGTTCCAAGATGGCGGAAGAGACGGGGATAGATTTCTTAGAATTTCCCTTCTCGCTCACGCTGGTCAGTGTGCTAGAATTAATTTATTTGGCTACAAATACGGAGTGGTCAGGGCAGGAGCATATCACAGGTGGCGGAGACGTTGGCGTGCGTTTTAGGCAAATGAGCATGTTGATTTTAAAAGTTGCGAAGCAGAACACACTTTCTATCTTAACGTACTCGCTTTTTTCCATTAAACTGCATGATGCATGAACACGGCCACCAGAACCATGCGGTAATAGCCGCACGAAGGCCGATATTCCCTGCCACCGCCTCCGCCGCCGTCCCCACTTCTCTGGTTCTTTCGTCCGCGAGAGGGCGAAAAAATTGGGTTGTGGGGATATTTATACAGCGTGTAGTTGGTCAGCCATTATAAAGTTGCGACGAGTCACACGCTGTAGATGAGCAATTGAGCCAGTGCAGTACAACCGCTAGGCTGGGGTCTTTAACGTGCACCACGCAGTAGTGATACACGACCGCATGCCGGTACGATGCTCATTCAGATCGAAACGGGCAGGGGTGGGGCTCGAGCCCAGGATCCCTGAGTTCTGCAGCGCGAGCTTTCGCTCCACGCGCGTCGAGCTGGGTGTGCGCTTCAGCCCACTCGGCCACCGATCCCCCCTATGTCATGGGTGCAGCATGGTAAAAGTCGATAGGATAAAATAAAGTATAAAGTCTACAAGACTGACGAGGAACGTGCAAATAGATGTGACTGAGTAGCTCTGGGGAATCAATTACACCATTTACAATCTTATACAAATATGTCAGTTCACGAATTGTTCTCCTGTTGCGCAACGAGTCTAACTTCACAAGTTCACAAATCCTCTCATAACTATAGAAATAATTCGGTTGAAAATAACGATCAAACAAAACACGAACAAACCTGCGTTGGACACTCTCAATTAAACCTGAATTTGTCCAATACAGTACGCCAATACAATTAGACGCAAAATTATGCGTCTAATTGCAGATTGTTGTCTGTATGTTTATACAGCCGGAAGTTAGTCCGCCTTAGTGGGCGTCTGACTCTCAGTTGTATAGACGCTTTCAGCGCGCGCCAAATTGAGCCGCCATAGCCGACCTTCTCTTGTCTTGCCGAGATGCCGAGCCACTGAAGCGGGCGTTGACGAGTCTCCACAAGGGCCTATGCTGGGGAGAAGGACACAGTAACACTTCACATGGCAATAACCTGTCCTGCTATGGTAATGATGAAGTGGAGCGAACGGAATAAGAGGGAAGAAAAACTGAAGGTCGGTTATGGCGGCGCCCATGCACAGCTGCCTGAAAGCATCTATATGAGCAATTTAGCCAGTGCGGTTAACGTGCACCACGCAGTAGTGATACACGACCGCACGCCGGTACGATGCTCTTCCAGGTCGAAACGGGCAGGGGAGGTTGTGGCTTCTGCAGCGCGAGCTTTCGCTCCAAGTGCTCCGAGCTGGTGTGCGCTAGACCATGCACTAGACCGACGACATTAGTGGGTGTCGAACCACAACGTTCAGTGCCAGACTTGTTTCAAGTATCGTGTACCCAAAGACTTTCTTCACCCGCAACAGGATATGGTAGAATCAATGAGGATGCTGCTTTACAACTGTATGTGGAACAGGAAAACTGTACTGTGCAGAAGTGCGGCTTATTCGTTAATAGGAGGGGCGGATTTCTAGCAGCATTCCCTGATTGACTACTTGGAACAAATGGCCTCGTTGACGTAAAGTGTCCCCGTTCCAAAAGATTCTTGAAGCATACTTAAACCGCAAAGGAGTATGAGGCGAAAAATAAGAAAAAGGAGCCTGGTGTGAAAGGTCGAAATCACCACCACAGCTTCTATCAAATACAAGGGCGGTTAGTTACACAATACACAGAGAAAGTTTTGTGGCTTAGTTATATTTACACTCAAGGGCATTGATATCCAACGTATTCAGAGAGATGACACCTTCTGGTCAACCAACATAGAGCCTTTTATACTCAAGTTTTACATGGAAGGCCCGACTTCCGTTGAAATTCCTTACGTAGACAAGTTGTCCGACCAAATAAACTGCAATTACTCCCGATCTGGGAATCTCTCGATCTTCGTTCGTAAGCCATGGTATCATGAGATCGAGGGGTGTGGCCCTTCGTCCGCCGAATATTGGCGACGAGCGCGACCGAAAGCGTCGCTGTGGTCGGCCTTCCACGATTGGCCCAAAAGCTGACTATGACGTCGGAAAGGGTATACCATAGACGGAAATAAGAGGAATGAAAGAACTTTAATTTCGACGGTGTTGGCAGTGTTGCTTTGAGAGCGCAACGATTTCAGGCTTCCACCGTGCTATTTACAAACACCATCGAACTTGTTGTTCGCAAGGTAATGACGTCACAAGGGGGAGCCGATGATGAGCCGATCTAAATTTGCTGGTGACGGGTAGCTTTATGGAGACGTTTCTTGTATACCGAGATTTTTCTATCCACACACCGGCAACAAGCGTGCATCTTCGTACCACCAATGGGATAGGTGTCCGAGTGGGCTAGCACCAACGTTACTAGATCAGCTCAGTTGACAAGCTCCGCATTAGCCGCGCTTTGGAAAGCCGGCCTTCTCCGTTCGCGCGAGCGTGGTAGCGCTGTCGTCGCAGCCCGCCCGCAGTCCCGCAAGGCCGGCCAAGCTCTGGGTAAGCTCGGGACGCTGGCTTTTCATTGCGAAATCAGGCGGTCGGCGGCACGTCGGCGGCCCTTGCGCACCTCTTTTTAAGAAATGGAGTCTGCAAGTAGATTCTGCTGCAGTCACGATTGTAATCATGCACGCTAAGGATGTCTTCGATTTGTACTATATAATTCATTGGAGAGCAGCATGGCCGGGTGCCTATAGCTTTGCGTCTGGCTTCTGAGTGCGATTCTATGTTCGTGTAATATCAAATTATAACGGAATTTATGCCATAGTTGATGTCTTTCATATTCGTCTATGACCAGCATCCACAAGCAGGGGCTCACGTGCGCTGTCAGCACCGTATGCAGTTCTCCATAAACGCTCCCACTTGTCACAAGAAAACGAACAATATGAGTTTTCTGCCGTTTATTTCTAACCACAACAAATCTTCGGCAAGGGTAAAACTGCAGATGAATACTGTGCAACGTTTATTTCGTTTTGCATGAAAAAAAAAAAAAAATTGGGAGCAGAATGCAAAACACCAAGACTGAAAATTCCTGTAGTTGGCGATCACAGGACCCGAGCTTCCTCGTTTGCTACTGCCACCTTCTTCGTCATCTCTCGATTGATGGATGGATCTCGCGGAGACGAGCATTTGCGTTACAACGAAGATGCATTGCAGTTTTCAAAAGTGGTCTTTGCACCCCAGGCTGCTTATGTCGCATTCTCAGGGTAGCTAAAATGTCTTTATTTTTGTTTGAAATAGATCGCGGAAACTTCACAAGATCAATAAAACAACATTATTATTTATGAACAACTACAATGTTAAGAAAATAGTAGTTAACATAAAGCGAGTTTAAATTAACGCGCGCTCATAAACACGTCAACAAGCAGGCACATGGAGCATGCATACGCTTACACAAATGAACTCGTTTCACATAGTCAATGAGGGTGTCTCACAATTGCCGCGAAGCTGTAGCAGGTACTGTAAAATAACTGTTCTATTACCTATCGCACGTTCACACGTAAATCTCCAAAAATACACACGAATCCGCACTGATCAGCTGATTGGAAGTGATGTCTTGAAATTCTTACTCACACGTCTCAGAAATGGAACGCACGCGCAACGGGGAAAGGTTGTCACACACGTAAAGAACACACGAGAGGAATAACACAGTTATTTTCAACAGTAGCAGGCCTCGACGCAGCCGAATACAAATTTAAAAAATAGAGCCCGATTCCTTCAAATGAAGAAGACATCTTCAAATTATCATTCTTTCCTAATGCCGCTCTGGTATGTATGCAGCTGTTTATGATTGAACTCCTGACACAGACACAGAACACCAGAAAAGGGAAGTTCACGATATTTTAGTCTGCAAACGACCAAAGCACAACGGTCCATGTGCCGGAAACTACAAACGATAGACGCAGCCATTTCTCCGAGCTGCTTGCCTTCGTGACGAATGTAGGAAAGCTGCCAAAACTAAGAAGGTCCGGCGGGTGTAAACTGACCTCAAAATTCCCATGAAATGTTGTCTCAATCCGGACATTACCACACTGGCAAAAGCCCTTAGTGATACACTTCTACGGTCGAACCCACAGAAAAACGATGTTTCACGGCGTATCCACGAGTACCGAGGCCAGTCAGACCGAACGGGTCGAGCGGGCTCGAGCGCCGCTACGCGGCTGTGAATGGCAACGCGTCACTTCTTTCTCGGAGCTTGTCAACTTCTCCGATCCAGTAACGTTGGCTAGCGCAGACCAGCTCGGAGCACGTAGAGCGAAAGCTCGCGCTGCAGAACTCAGAGATACTGGGTTGAATCCCCACCCCTGCCCGTTTCGATCTGGATGAGCATCGTACCGGCGTGCGGTCGTTTATCACTACTGCGTCGTGCACGTTAAAGACCCCAGGCTAGCGGTTGCACTGCACTGGCTGAATCACTCATTTACAGCGAGTGACTTGTCACAACTTTGAAAGGGCTGACCAACTACACGCTGTATAAATATCTACACAACCAACCCCAATTATTTTCGTACCACCACCAAATACGCAAGAAGAGTAATATAATTGTAAGAGATACGTGTAGATGGGCATGACTGATAAGTTGATTGCATACACAGTGCAAAAGGCGCTTATATTGGCGAGGAAAGCTCCCAGTACCATGACGCTCCATGGTGATCTTGGCGCGACTGGCTTAGAAAGACCCTCTGGAAGCTTCGACGATATGAACGGACCGAGATGGTGATTTCCATGGCAACGTAGGCCACTTCGTCTACGTTGTCAGCGGCGCCATGACACCCGCATCGCCGGCCCAGCCTACGAAGGCATGTACCTTCGATGTTTCCTGCCCGCCCGGCGCGTCGGTGGATTCTATCTTCGACGCGGCGGTGGCCATTGTCGGCACTGCCGAATTGTTCTCCGTGCAGCATCTGGGAGGCAGCAACTTTCAGATGTCTGTTACATCGTCATCGGCCATGAGCCGAATCGTCAACGCCGGGGCTCTGACCATCGGCGGAACAAGCGTCCCCATCGTCCCGGTAGGTCCGCAAGTAACGTCCATTACGTGCCTCTACCTACCGATTTATGTGAGAAACGAAGCCCTCGCCGCCGCCCTGTCGCTTTACGGGAAGGTTCTGGATATTCGCTTCGGCGTCTACCAGGACCACCCCAACCTCCGGACGGGTACCCGCTACATCCGAATGGAGATGAAGGAGTCTACGCCGGTGCCGAACTTCCTCCGCGTCTCCGGTCATCGGGCCACCTTCGACTACCGCGGTCTCAAGAGAGTCTGCCGACGCTGCCAGCAGGAGGGCCACCTCAAGGCGGCCTGTAACGTGCCCTATTGTGCCCGCTGCGCCGCCTTCGGCCACGACACCGTCGGCTGCGCGGCCGGCTGCGGACGCTGCGGAGCGGCCCACGCCACGGTGGACTGCACCCAGCGTCGCAGCTACTCAGCCGTGGCCGGCTGCGGCCAGGACGACTTCCCGGCCTTGACTCCGGCGTCCCAGACTCCGAAGTCCCAGGGCAGGCCTCCTACCACCCCTACTCCCCCTCCTGCGGCGACGGCCGCCACCCAAGGGTCCGGTGACACGCCTGCCCCCGCCGAGCCCCCAGTGACGACCCCGTCCGAGCTCGCCCCGACATCGCAACAGTCGAAGCCGGCATGCGCCACCGACGCGAATTCGAACGCGTCACAGGACGCCGCCGAGGCCGCGCTTTCGAATGCGGTCCACACCGCATCTGTGCACGCGCCCACTCCTACCAGTCCCGGCTCAGAGGAAGTACTGGTGAAGGAGGAACGCCCGCGAACGCCGGAACTCTGCCCCAGCCCGCTTCCCAGCTGGAGCGACATCACGGAGGACTCTGCCTCATCGTCGGACGACCACCTCGTCATCGACGAGGTTGCCCACGACAAAGACAGCGCTCTGCCGCGCGGCCGAGATCGTCGCCGCGGCACCTCCGAGGAACTCCGAAAAACCTGCAGCCGCAGTCGCAGCCCGCATGGCGGTGCCGAAGACGGGAAGCGAGATCTTTCCAGCAGCGGCGAATCAGGGTCCCCAGGATCCACTCCAGCATCGGCAGCGGCTCCCAAGCGGTTGCGGAAGGACCTCGTCCCGCTGTCTGACAGCTCGTGCATCACATCCGATACATCCACGGACTAGCAGTGAACACAACGGACCCCCCCCCCCCCCCCCCCATCCATCCCCTTTTCGCGCACCTGCGAGTCATCACCCTGAACGTTCAGGGCTTCCGCAGCGTGACAAAACAGATCGAGGTCATCCAGTTCGCCCGAACCGCCCGTTGCGACCTCCTGTTCCTGCAAGAAACGAACTTCCACAGGCAGCGCGACGTGGACCTCTTCAAGCAGCGGTATGGGGTGGATTGTTTCTTTTCATACGCCACTACACGGAGCTCGGGGGTGGGGGTCATTATCTTTAACCGCTCGCTCCTCCGTCTCAGCGCGTGCTGCTTTGACCCCGATGGGCGGTACATCGCTTTTGATTTCTTCGTGGACGGCACGCGCTTTCGTGCTGTGGGCGTGTACGCTCCAGCCCAGCGTTCGCAGTCCCCGGCTTTTTTCAAGAGCCTGGACGTCCATCTGCTCGACGCTCGCCACTGCCTGCTCCTCGGCGACTTCAACTGCGTCGTCGATTCCCGGCGCGATGTCAGGGGCCCAGGCTACGGACGAACCACGTGGAACGCCGGCGAGCTGATACGCCTGATGCGACACTTCGACCTAGTGGACTGCTGGACTCTGCTCCATGGCACCGCTTTCGAGCATACCTGGCAACGAGGAAACTCGAGCAGTCGCCTGGACAGGTGTTACATCTCCGAGTTTCTGAGCCCCTCTGTCACCGCCTGCTGCGCAATGAACTTCCCTCCCTCCACTACGTACATCTCCGACCACCGTCCGGTACTCGTAGAGCTCCGCTTCAGCAGCAAAGCCAGTTCTCAACGCACCTGGCGTCTCGACACCCGACTGCTGCGAGACAAAACAAGCCGCGACTGCCTGAGAGAAGCCTTGCGCCGGTCCCTCCATGGAGCGGCACCAGACCCCTTGACCTTTGACCGGCTTCAAGACAGCTGGCGGGTGGCGTGCGTGGCGGAGGGTCGTGCACTGCGTCGGCGGCACGCCGAGCAGCTCCGAGACACCTCTCTGCGAATTCGGATCGTGCGACGGGGCGGCGCGGGGACTCCGCTAATGCGGGGCTACCTGCAGCAGCTCCTCGACCGTTACCAGCGACAGCTACGACTTTGTACCAACGCAGCCACAGCCTACCACGGGCGGGTCGGGCCCTCGGCTCACCCCGAGGTGCTGCGCTACGCCCACCGCACCGAGGTGCGGGAGCGACGCGTCCCTTCAGTGCCGACAACCCCAGGCGCGCCAGCAACACCAGGCCAACCATCGGTCTCCGGTTTCAGCGCCCACTTTCGGGCCCTGGCAACCACCGAATCGGCGGTGGACCGTGCGACCCTCGTGGCGCACCCCTTCCTACGCGATCTCCCGCAAGTTCCCGAAGACCTAGCCGCACACCTGCACGAGCCCCCCAACCCCGAAGAGGTGCTCCTTGCCCTGTCAAGAATGAAAACTGGGTCCGCGCCGGGCCCAGATGGGTTTCCCGCCGAATTCTACCGTACCTTCTGGGACGTGCTGGGCAACTATATCTGTGCCGTGCTCCGGGAATTTTTCACGGAGCACCGCCTTCCAGAGTCGTTCCGCCGAGGCAGAATCATTCTTCTGCCTAAGGAGGGAGGAGACCCCAACGACCCGGGCGCGTGGCGTCCCATCACGCTACTCAACGCAAGCTACAAGCTGCTAGCGTCGATCATCACGCAGCGCCTCCACGGCATGCTCCCGGACGTGGTGACACCCCACCAGACGTGCTCGATCGTCGGCCGCAGCATTCAGACCCTAACATCCCTGACGAGGGACGTGGTGCAATACACGAACGCTCGCCAAGCCAGAGGCCTGATCGCCTCCCTCGACCAAGCGAAGGCTTTCGACCGGGTGGAGCACCCGTTCCTCCTGGCCGTGCTCACCGCTTTCGGTATTCCCCCTGAAGGGGTTCGACTCTTCGAGACGCTCTACAGTGACATGAAGAGCGACCTCTATCTAAACGGCGGTGTGACGGCCAGCTTCCCCGTCACCCGGGGGGTCCGCCAGGGTTGCCCGCTCTCGCCGCTGCTCTTCGTCCTTACCCTGGAGCCCTTCCTAGTCAACGTCGAAAGGACCCCCCAGGTCCGCGGACTCTCCCTGCCCGGAAACGGCGAGGTGAAGGTGTCGGCATACGCCGACGACATTACACTGTACCTGCGGGACACCGACGACCTCGGAGCGGCTCTCCGGATCTTCGAGACCTACGGGTCTCTCTCCGGAGCGAGGTTGAATGAGCAGAAGAGCGCGGTGCTGTGGGTTAACCGACCGCCTGACCCCTCTTCACCGATCCCGGCAAAAACTTCGGTCACGATCCTTGGTGTCACTTACCGCTCGTCAGGAGTCTCGGCGGACATGTGGACACGCCTGGCGCGCGACATCGGGGAGAAAGTGGACTCTGCTCGCACCTACGCCCTTCCCCTGGCCGAGCGCAGGTACCTAGCCTACTCTGTCTTCTGTGGACGCCTCTGGTATCTGGCGCAAACGGCACTCCCGACCTCACGTTTCATCCGACCGGTGAAAAGCGCGCTCTACAGCTTCTTCTGGTCAGAGAAGACGGAGCTGGTCACTCGGCCGGTTGTCTGCCTCCCGCGCGAGCGTGGAGGGTGGGGCTTTCCCTGTGTCGACATCGCACCCGCAGTACTCCAACTCAAGACCATGCTGAAGATATTGCGCGATGAGCACGGCCCAGCCCGATCCCTCGCGCTCTACTTCGTGGGGCACTCCCGCCGAGAACTGGGAGTCGAGTCGCCGAGCTCACCCGGCCCCTGTGCCGAAACCCCGCCGTCTGACTACCGAAGGGCAATACAGCTCTTCAAACGTCTCAAAGAGCGGGCACCCCAGCTGGACGTAGTGGAGACACCGACGGCTCGTCTCACAGAGGTACTCCTGGAGCCGCAGATTTCGGCAACGCAGGTGGAGCTCGGAGACTCTTTCTCCTGGTCCCGCCTCACTTCTTCGTATCTCCCGGGGCACCTACGGGACTTCGAATGGCAGCACGGTTGGGGCGTCCTCCCCAGCCTAGACCGCTTGCTCCGCTGGGGCGTGTCGCGCACGGACGAGTGCCCTAACTGTGGGAATCGCGAAACGAATGTGCACGCGGTGAAGGAGTGCGTTGTGGCAGTTGTGGCGCGGACGTTCTGGCGCGTCATCCGCACCAGCTTCCGCGGTTTGGGCGTAGGACTTTACCTGCTGCGCGGGAGATGCCCTCCGGGCGTCTTCGTCCGTCTCCTCCTCGCCGCGGCCGAGTACGTGCTGTGGAGGAACCGGTGCTGCGCGGTGAGACAGGCGCGTCGATCGCGTGCTCTTTGGCCCCTCCTGTGGCGGCTCCGGCGGGAGCTCGTGGGACACCTCGAGGAGCAACTGTTTTTCCTCGGAGAACAAGAGTTCCTCAGGCGCTGGTCCTGCCGGTACCTGAGCGTTCGCGACTCGCGGATTGAACTCCGCTTCAGGTACCTGGACAACCTCTAGGTCCCTGAGTTCAGAGCGGTGCCGTTGGGGGCGCGGGCGCGGGTGTGCGGCTCTGGGATGACGCTTCGGCCGCGTGAGTGATCGCGCGGACGGGGACACCTCGGAGTGTGCGTCTTCGAACTTGTGCGTGTGGCTCCGCGGCAAAGACCCGCCAACTGTACAGACACTGGTTCGCGCATATATGTGTACACAGTGTTCTTAACCTCTGCACGTCTCTTACAAAATCCGGTCCACAGTGTTGCAAATAAATTTTCTAATTAGATAGACTAGCCAATCGCCTTGCGAGGTTGTGGTCGTCTGTACGTTAGTATCTGTTTGTGTCCGGCTAGCAGGTAGGGAAGGCCATTGGCGCTACTTTCCCAGAATCCCGTGACTCTATTGCAAACAAGCTCGCTACCGCCCGCCAGAGCCGTTTATACTGAGAGAGTTTGGCCGATGGGCGGAGCTTGTTGGCCGCTAGAACCAGCGGATTTCGCGATAACACAATATGGCGTTACTTCTTTGTCTTGTTCATTCCTGTGAAATCGCGTAGAGTTCCTATGAGGCAGATCCACAATATGGTGGACGGAAGTAGTCATCCCCCGGTTGTCAGACTACGCTGCTGTGGTTGTCAGACTGCCAAAATCTCCTTAAGAAGGCCAAACTCTCTCAGTATAAACGGCTCTGCCGCCCGCTATCGGTGGGCCCTTGCGCGCTTCAGGTTTTCTTTTTTATTTTGTCCCGCATTTGATTTTGTGATTTCTTCTATTTTCTATAATGCGCGTCGAAGATTTTTAAGAACACATTGCAGAAACTTCTCCGAAGGAAAATCTTCTTTCCCAATCGCTGTGCGCTGTTGAAGAATAAATAAACACACTGCCGGAAGTCCAGTGGGGCACCCAATACTGTGGCGTCCTCATGGTATCAGCTCCCGCCGAATGCGGTGAATAGTCGCTGAGATACTAAGAATTAACTACAAGCACCGCCTTTAGCGCTTACTTGTTGCCTTTAGTCGGACTTTGGCTGCGATTGCGTCGAAATGGGATCAAAGGCAGCACCGGAGGTAAAGCTCTGAATACATTCTTCAAGTGGTGGTGCAACGATTTTTGTACTTTGGCCAATTAACTGCGGAAATTAATCTGTGTTACCTATGCAACAAAGAAGGTAAAATCGAATTTTCTTGCGAGCGCTAGGTTTTATTTAAAAAAAAAATCAAAGATCAAAGTGCCTCTCAGCTCTCCACGTCGCCTTTGGAGTGACGTATTCTGGGGGATCATATGGCATCCTGTTGGGTTTTCTCTCGAGAGGCCCCAGACGCTTCCTCTGCGATTGTCGACTTTTAAAGGATTAACATCGTCGAAGATCGCGGCGAGCGATCGACACAAAAGAAGGTTCGCCATGGGGCTAACAGGGAGTGTACCAGCGGAGGGGAAGCGGTTTTGTTGGTTTACGCGTATCCCCCAGAGACACTAGACAGTTTTAGTATAGCGTTGCTGGCTCTTACGTACGCAATACGCAATAGTATAGCGTACGCTAAAAATGACCTGCTCGGACCGAATTTAGTTGTGCGTTACGTTTTCGAGTGAACACCGCGCATGATCTTGGTTAGATTTGCTAGATCTGCAGAATTCGGCGTGCTTATAGCGCAACCATGCTCCTGGAAAGAAATATTGAAAATGAAAACGTGTCCAATAATTTTATTTCAAATTAAACCAAGCCGCAGCTGCCTCGTCAAGCCCGCTTTTCTGCGGGGTACAGAGGCTACGAGTAAAGGGCGGTTCGGACACTTGCGTTTGAGTGCGTTTGACTGCGTTGCGTCGAGAACCGAAAGCGAGTCACCGGCACATCTGTGCTTCGTATGAAGCGTGCAATACAGTTCAAAGAATCATCTTAGCACGCAATATAAGTAGCAGAGATGTCCTCGTTTCTCGCTGCTGCAACGCAGTCAAACGCAACTGTCTGAACCAGGCTTAAGAGTGCGTAGCCAAATTCGATCACGGAGCCCCCGTCAATCGTCCCGTTGAAACGGCACGTTTTATCAATGCTATCGCGGAATGAAATTCATGACCTACTGATGTCCAGTGCATAGCGAGAACTTCGGCGATTTTTTAGAGTCGCTCGTCCGTCGGCGATGAACTGCGCGAATAGGCTCAGCGTTGAGCCGATCGCAGCGTTGACGCACATTCCGAGCGGCGAACATTTTCACTGTGCACTCCTTCAGCTGCAGGGCGATCTGATTTGACCGCGGTAGGTCCCAGGAAGAATTCCCGAGCTGAACACCACGCAATTTCACGTAACACAGAACTTCGGAAACACCACGTCGCCCTTGCTGCGCCAGTCGAGGTAACTGCCATCTTGAAACTGGCGCTCTCGTTGGGTCCGAGATCTCTCGAGAGCCTCCCGCAAGGCCCGCTGGCCCGCCTCGCAAAATCCCCAGCGTTGCGTGCGTACGCAATACGCTAGCCCTTCTATTGCGTTCTGCGCAAGCGCTCTCACGACCCGCAATTTCCTTGCGTACGCAAAGCTATAGCGTACGGTCCACTAAAACTGTCTACTGTCATTGTAGTTCCCGTTATCGCCGCACGCGGTTTCTGATCGGCAAATAATTATTTTTGTTCTTTGCGATTGCGCAGCGCAATAGCAGTTTTTTTTGGGCAAGGTGACGCGTTTTTTGGTCACTTGTGCTTCGATAAACAATAGGAAAAATACAAACGGCCAATTTCTTCAACATTAAAATCGTTGCACTACTCCTTTAAAGGAGCGGTGAAACGGTTTTTGTGCCTTTAGTAAATACCGCTTAGAAAATAATCCTTCACGTCCATAACCTAGGAACCACGCGTTACTTATTTTCTCCACGCAAGGGAAGTCGCAGGAAAAATTAGAGGATAGAGAGCAGCGTTCACCTTCCTCAACTAGCAAGAACTAAAGTCACAGAATCCTGGTAAAGTAGCACCACGCTCCTCGTATGGTCGCCATTTTGGTTCAGGGTGTGAGCAGTTTCTTTACCTTTCAGTTCTTGGTGAGCCGATTCGAATTCCCGGTGACATGTTGCTTTATAAAGGCATTTCTTGAATACCTAGATTTTCTTTCCACACATCGGCGAAACAATTGAGCGTATCTTCCCATTGCCACCAGATGCGGCGTAGGCGTTTGGCGCATTGAAAAATATTTTTTGTTGTCTTAAAATAGGCAAGAAAAACAATATATTTTTGAGAGGTATGTGAAGATAAGCATGATTAGTAAGTTAATGCCTTGCAAAGTGTCAAAGACGCTTATATTGGCGATGAACGCTTTCAGTGCGATGACGCTCCATACCGATCTTGACGCGACTGGTTCAGAACGACCTTCTCGGAGCTTCGAAGATTTGAACGGACCGAAATAGGAGTAGGCCATGGTAACAGAGACCGATTAAACCTTGCGAGGTTTGGTCGTCTGTCTGTTAGTATATGTTTGTGTACGGCTAGCAGGCAGGGAAGGCATGGCGCTAAGTTTCCAGGATCCAGTAACTTTAGCAAGAGCAAGCGGCCACGTGGGTGCTGATTATATTCCACGAAAGTTAATCCCATGCACGCGCTGGGATAAACAAAGTATAGGGGCCTGGGCACGTGCCGCGGTGTGGCACGTGCATAGCGCCAGAGACTGTTAGGCTTGTTCGCACATGCAGAGGAGCGCTACAAACATAGCTCTGACATCGCGCTAAGCGCGCTCTGACAGGAGCGTTCACCAGCTTTGTATCGCACCGTCAAAACTGTTGCTCATGGCAGGTGATAATTAGCTGACGACACGTGAGCAGCGTTCCTACCTTCTAACCCCCACCCGATCCCTCGCGGGCTTCCATGATGGGAGCAAGTGGCACTACACAGGCTCCAGACTCGGACTATGGTGACTCCCTTTTGGCGTGCCAAGTTCTACAAGCCAACAGATGAGAATGACACAGGTCCTGACCCTGGATGTCCACACTGCGGTGTCCCTGCGACTTGCTACCATCTTGTATGGTTCTGTGAAGGGACGTCACTAGAACGGATAACGCTAATTAACACCTTACCACCGCACCTTAGACCAATGACCATTCAGGAATGGACGCATCCGAGAACTTCAGCACCCGCAGAACGAGAGGTCATCGTCACATCTATCAACTCCTACCTCCGGTCCTCCGGGGTCGGAGGGTACTTCTAATCCATCACCATCATCACTACCCCTCTCCCACTCCCCCTTCCCCCATGCCACATGAGGTTCCATAGATCAGAGGCATGGAAATTAAATAAACGTTTCAATCAATCAGCGCTGCATAAGCGCTTCGCTGCATGTGAGAACCGGCCGTGGGGTGATTTCTTGATCACTATGCCAACACCGCGATCTCCTTGATACGTCGTCAGGTTTTGCGAAGTGGAGGCTGAAAGAAAAAATTATACATTTATACCTGAAATTACACCGTGAAAAGAACGCTTCTTGGTAAGTGGCGCTGTGTGCGAATCTACTTTTGTCCCGCCCAGTAAGCTTGTATGAAAGCAGGGACATTCTATCTCACTGTCCTTTTACGTTAACCTGCCACCGACTATAGATGAGTCTCCCGATTGCTCAGCTGTGCAGGAGGCAGAGAGATTATGAGCTTCATAGGGTGGTGTTGGGTTCATGCAGTATAAGGATTAAAAATGTCGGTAACACGGGTGGTGTGTCAATTTTGGCAAGCAGTGACAGTTTAGGTTCCATGTTTAGTGCCTTGAGCCGGTCGAGTGAAACAGTGGCTAGTCGACCTTTGCGTTTCAGAACCAAGAACTTTGTTTCCCGCTCAAAGAACCCGTCGTAGGTTTGTTGCAGGGGTCCGCGAAACGCTTCATGGCGGCCGCCAATGTATGTCGCTGTGCTTAGGCAATCGTCTTCTCATAGTCCCCAATTCGCTGAAATAGTACCCCAAATATATTGGGCCAACTATTTGTTTTCGCGAGCGAAGTTACTGAATTTCTAATTTTGGCCCTCACCATGTTTTTCAAAGTGAAATTCTCTCTGGCAACAATGAAAAAGTAACGTCAGCGGGAGGCAGGGCTTCACTCTTTGGACTGTATACTTTGTTTCCACTGAATACAAGCAGTTTTATTGAGCCAAATGAAAGCTTTGGAAGCTCGCTTTAGCACCCGCGCGGAAGCACGAATCAAATGCTCGGAATTGTCTATTTTCCGATTCCCGAAATGCTCCCCTGGGTTCTAAAACTAGACCGAGTCTGCTATCATGTGTGTGGGGTTACGGTAATCTGAGTGTTGAGCTCTAGGTGCCTGTAAGCGGCGCCTTTGCCCATATTTTCGAACCACGCCCCCTTTTTGACCGTTTCTGGTGTGAGAGACCACGTTCCAATTAAAGGCCCGTTCACACTCTTGCGACCGAGTACGACTGAGAGAGACGAGATCTCTTACAACTTCTTAAATGTTTTTAGAATGAGGGAACACACTGACATTGTGGCGCCATCTATGCGGTGACCCTGGAACTGCATTTCACAAGAGCGAAGGTTTTGCGGGATTTTCGAGGTCAAATGCGCGTAATACCCATAGAAAGGCTCGTTTATAACATTGTCAAAAGTTTTTCGAGCCAAGAAAGAAAGGATAATGCTCGAGAAATAAAAAAAAAAATATGCCGGACCGCCGAGTTTACACTGCTTCCCAATAGATGGCGCCAGTGTGTTTTCTGGTTTAACAAGTTTTAAGGAACCCAGGTTTAAGAGGTCGCAAGCAGTCGCAAGAGTGTGAACGGGCCTTTAAGTAACTCGAGAAATAAAGCGGTTGTCGAAATTCTCTCCGGGATTCTAAGATTAGACGAAGCTTGCTATCATTGTGGGGGTTAGAGTACACTGAGGGTAGAACCCTAGGTTCCTCAGAGCGGCGCCTTTTCCCAATATTTGCAGACCACGCCCCCTTTTTGATTGTTATTTACTGCTGGGGTCGAGCGGCACCATGGGCACCTATTGCTTCACACAAGGGAATGCATGGAACTTTACGGGAAAAACGGGGAGAATTGCTATTTATTACCTTTGTAAGCTGTTCTCGACGATGAGACTTTTATGTTATGTGGGAATGAAAGTTAATATTCTCGTCGCAAATATCAAAAGCGATACAATACCAATATATTTTAATAACTGATTTGTGGTTTAGGGTCGAGGATTGCGGCTTTGTTGGGTGTAAACTGTGATGCGATTCAATAAGACAAGAGTTGTCGAGAGACAATGTGGAGTCGCTCATGATCTGGACGTCATCAGAGGCTAGCAAGCGACAAGTTGGCCTTTGCTGAGGACATTTGCATCGTTTTGGGAGCTTGCACAGACTATTGCTGGGGCGAGCCTTTGCTTTGAACTTCAGTGAGGGCTTCTTTGACTATTTAAAGCTCGGAGCGTGTCGTTCATTCGTTTAACGTGTCATTTATTTAGCAACTGAAGCAAGCGACGCCGGCACAATCGGTGCTGCTCTGGCACTTTTTTTATTTTTTTAAATCTACGTTCGAATACTTGAAATTTACCGATTCGATCTCCAAACACCTGATATAATGATCGCAGCACATCATAAAATACTTGCCTTCGAGCACAGCGTACAAGCTTCAATATTCCTCTTTGTGTTTCTCCCTTAGACTTGTGTGTATCACCTGGGGTCAATCAATGTCCACCTGTGGCGCCACCGACGTTCCCCTGATCCGCATTCCAGCCCACTATTGGCAACGTGAGCGATTAAAAGCGTCGCTGTGGTCGGCCTGCCACGATTGGCAGAATGCTGACTATGACGTCAGCAAAGGTTTTCTCATTGACGGAATTAAGAGGAATGTACGAACTTCAATTTTGACGGTGCTGGCAAAGTTGGTTTCAGAGTGCTATGATTTCAAACCTCCGACATGCTCATTACAAGCACCATCGAACTCGTTGTACGCATGGTCATGACGTCACGAGAGGGAACCACTCGAGGGCGCCACCGAAACATCTCGCCGCTAATACGCCGTTTAAGCTGAGACTAAAAGCTCCGCCTTCCGCGCGAGCTTACTGCCCTTGCTAACACAAGTGTGAACGCTCAACGCGCAACTAAAGCTCTGTGGAAGCGAGCGAGCTCGAGCTGAAGGCGGAGATTCTAGCCTCAGCCACCGTGGTCTCAGCTTAGGAATGAACGGAGTACACAATAGAGGTCTGTATTGCCACTACTGCCGAGAAGCTGACATGCAAAGCGACCATCTTGCGCGCGTCACGCGCGCAAAGCGTTTTCGCCGAGAACATATCCAAAGGCAACAGCTCCCGCGGCTCGCGTGGTTTCGCGTTTAGGCGGTCAATTTCATACGTGTAATCCCGCTGTGCCGAGAAAGCGTGAGAACTCGTCAAGAGGACCGCCTCTAAAAACCGTCAAACGCCCACAAGATATGGCTAATTAGGTCCCGCTAAGTTAAAAGTTACAGAATGCATTGCAGAAATGCTGAATCGCCCGCCAAATTTAGCGCACAATCGTCACGTGACATTATCAGCGAGTTGTGACCCCGTTACTTCATCAGCATAACGTCGTCCCGTGATACTAGCCATGTGACAACGTCACGCAATACTACACAATGCACGTGACTTGACACCAGGGCGTGACACTAAAAATCACGATGTCAAGATACTATGACATAACTCTACATTGTGTCACGTGACGTGACGCTATGACGCGACACTGTGACATCACGTGCCCCAACCACGTGATCATCGAACATATTGTACGTAAGAAAGGGTTTAGAAAATCCCATAAACAAATACCCAGCGCAGCTCATAACACGCTGCTCATTTTCTGTCTTGAGTATGCCCAAAGGATTAAGATGAATTTTAGTTAATTATATTATGGTCATATTTAAATAACTCGTTCAAGAACGGCAAGTCAAAAATGTATTCTCACGTGCACTTTAAATCACATCATTATTATAACTGCGTGGTTGAAGTCCGCGTAATAATTTTTCTTTTCGTGTGCGTGGCGTTAGTGCTGCTTGATATATATATATATACATTTTACCTTGATTTGAGAAATTAGATGTAATATCGTATCTTCCTTGCAGAAAAATGCTTTTACCTTCCGGAGAAACGTTCTTGCCCCAGTGTAAAGCTAATTCAAATTTAATTTATATTTTTTTATTTTGAAACTTCAGGTTCAAACCCCGGGGTTTGTTAAATATGTGCTAGGAATGAATGATGCACATTTATCATGTACTATATATGGTAAGATTAATTTAGTTACTTTGTCATTATGCGCGAGAAAGAGCTTTTTACTTAACGGCCCTGAATTCATTTGGAGAGCCCTGCCTTTTGTTCTTTTAATGACGAGGGTACTTCGTAGAATTAATGGATCACGAAGAAAATAGTACCCTGATGTAGCTGGGGAACAGGAGCTTATATGACCGTAGAGAGCAACGCGCGATACGGAGTGGTTAGTTTGTAAATCAAGTTTGAACTCAAATATTTCTTTGTAAAAAACAGTACTCCCATAAGGATAATGCATTTTTTTTCTATTGCCAGTTGGCTCTATTTATCATAGACATACAGTCCTTAGATGTAGCACAATTAACAAAAAGGGTATCTATCAAAAAAGGTCGCTGAGAGCAAAATAATGCGCCGCTCAGAATTTCGTGAAATAAAAAATATATAGTTCGTCCCAGTGAGTTTCGGGCCGTCCCGCCACCGCTGCTGATAGATGGCGCAAGTAGTGTCGGCGCGCTCATGTCCACGAATCCTGGGTATTTCAGAATAACACTTCTGAATTTCGCGGGGTAGATTAGAAATCGCCGGGTACCCCTTTAAAGTTTTCAGAGACGTAGGTCGAAGTGCGCTCGTCCAGTCTGGTGAAGTAGCACGGTGCATTCTTCTACGATGTCAGGGAGCTGCATGTGGCGTAGGTAGAAGGGTCGGGAGCGGCAGTCAGTGCAGGCGACTCGAAGGACCCTCCCGAAAGATGAAGTGTTGTTTCGTAATTTAGTTGTTGTCTGACGCCTACGTTTAAACCGTCATACCTTGACCGCTTAATGATTAGCTGGACGTATGCACTGGAGATATATATCTGGTGTTTCTTTGTAATTTATGCAAACGGTGCTAGGGGTCGGGCAGACGGGACCTTCAGGTTAGCGATAACCTTTGAAACCCCAGCTGCGTGACAGTGATTGGTGGCATGTGGTAAAATGAAAGAGGGGGAGAGAAGGAATATTTATTATCTGATGACCCACTGACCACATGTCGAACTAAGTGACCACATCAGGTTATTATTGTTTTCATATAAGATTACCAATTATGCTCAACTGATTGCGAGGAATAAGAGGGAAGGAAGACGTTAAAAGATGTTGAACTCACTATTAGTACTGACACAATTGTCTTTGTTAAAATCCCAAATAACCTTTAACGTGTTTGGCATTAATATAAGGGACGAAGATAACACTATATTATTATTATGAGATCGCTAAGAGGTGGCGTGTTAAGAAGAAATTCAACCAGATCGGGTGAAAAAGCCAGCGCCTGATAAGGAAATATTATCGTCGCGGGTAGACATGCAGATCTCCTAAACGTTATTAAACATCACGCAAACATAGACAAGTTGTGGGAATATCGAGATGTAGATGTTAACAGCTGCCAGCTAATTTGAGAAAATTGAAATCGCCGGGCAGCAAAATGATTTCTTTGGGGTGATTGGTGATTTTATACAATTTGTTAACAAACGAGCAATCGCCAACCCCCGGAGGGGAGATAGAACACAGCAAGAAGTGTTTTAAAAAAAATTGTGAAGTAAGACAAATACACCGGTAGGTCGTCATTATTTGGGGGGATACGAAAGGTTACATGTTAAAGATTTAGGGGAACTCCACAGTGTGGAAAATATATGTTCAAGAATAAATTGACGTCCATCTGAGGCGAAGCGCTTGAAATGTAGACCTCTTTCATCGCTACATTCATAGTCGAACGTAAGATTTCATGTGGTGCCGACTGCGCATCTGTCTCTTCCGGACAGCAATCAGTTCTCTTATCACACTGCAGGTTCCGTGTCAATTTGAAACGCCGCCGAATCTGTCCGCCGCTTCTGTTCGTCGTCAAAATCTTTATAGCCGCTGTTTGAGCGGGTTCCTTCGGGCGACCGCCAACCCCCGGAAGTGATCCTACGGAACACTTCCGAGAGTTCCGCCTTGTCGTCACCGTTGAGCTAGTCGCCCACCTTCTTGTCTTGTAGTCTCCCGGTTCGCTACCTGTAGATCCTGCTCCCATATGTCGGACCGCGCGCCGAATTTTTCATTGTAGTAAAGACTGCCCCGCAGACGATGGTTGGGCCGCACTCTCTCCGTTCAACGCACGACAGAAACCTCCTCACGCCGGGAGCTCTTTAGGGACGCCGTCGAAAACTCATCCGGTTTAATCGGATTTTCGGTTGAATGTTTTCTTATTGTACTATCGCTCGTGACGTGCTATTCTTTTTCGGGCCTTTCCTGCCGAAGCACAATACCAGCCAAATATAGTCCTTATGATGGACCGGAGCGGATTACGAGCCATCCCAGTCAACCCAGCGCTGTGAACACGTCTCCCGACTACACCTCCTGCGCGTCGCTGCGCTCTTCCCGGAGGTCACGTGACAATCACGTGGCATTCAATTGGCTCCGATTGCTCTTAACATCCTCTGTGGTCTATCGTAAGGTAAGCGGTTTATATATAAAATAGACAACCTCGCGAACAAAGTGCGCTCTAAACATGAATGCAGGGAAGAGCAAAGCTGCAATGCGAGGCGCATCCAGAATGAAAGTGCCGTTCACGCTTGAGTCTTACGAGAATATCGAGTTCTGAGTCGCGCATGAGCAGATAGATGTTCATTATCACATATTAGTCACACGCTGATGCCATATCGCGCGTCTGAATATATCTGCTGTTCGTGCTTCGCAATAATGCTGTTTAAGTGAACAAATAGAACGATCCGCCGACTCCAAAGACCGGGCTCATTTCGTAAGATGTCTTAACGCGACAAATCTCAGATCCAGCAGACAATAAAATATTCATCGACAGATTTGCGAAATGTGGAGACCAAACGGAACGGTGGGCAAAAGAACGGTGCGGATTCTAATTCGGATGTCCCATGAAGGGCGACGGAGCGTTTAATAAGCATTACGGGGCAGTAGGCGTTCCCGTGGACACAAAAAGTTTTGTGGATGAATTGAATCAGACATTCCGGGAAACCGACGCTTTACAATTTCTGATATTGAAACACATGTCCCTTAACTGTCCGAATCATCACTACACCAAATCGCTCCAAAACACTTCAGTAGCACGGAATGTTTCAACGGTGGACGCCCAAGATATCGGGCCAAGACTGAGGTGGCAGACTTCTCTTAGAAAAGGTACCGTATACAGACACTTGTGCTACGATATAGCAAATGCCTTTACAATGAATGGGATTGAGTTGAATCATAGATTAAGATAAGTAGACTGAATACAAATTAAAGCATTTAACTAATAATCTTGCACTAACTTCCTATTTTCAAACAATACTTTTTAGACACGCAGAGTATTTTAGATAAAGTCAGGGACGTGACGTAACCTATAGTCAATCCTCTAAAGTGTGATCATGATGTCATTCCCTATCTCGCTTGAGATAAAATTTCGACTTATTTTTACATATAAGAACTCTGAAAATGAACGTGTTCGAAACATTCTTACACTCCATCTCACAAACATCGGGGGCCCTAAAGTCGTCCAACACCAAGTTTGTGCCGAAAGTTCGCGGAGCGCGCCGATTGGACGTCGGCGAAAAAAGCGCGAAGTCATCGTCGTGATTGTCCGATCGGTGCGCTCCGTCAACCTCGGCCCCAACTTTGGGTTTGACGAGTTTAGGGTCCCTGCAGGGCAGACAACGGCATGGACACGAGGACGTGGGTTTGGGAAGTGCCTTCTACGCACGAGTTCTTGTACAAACAAAAGCTTTCTGCTGAACTAGGCTCATGCACCTATCTGTGCCTTTGTCTTAATGCAGACGTTTGTGAGATGAAGCATAGTGTTAACTTTTCCAGAAGTTAATAAATAAATATGAAAGCATTTTATCTACCACTGTCAAAACTTAATCTTCTTAATCTTCAGAACCTTGTGCGGGTATCCACCGTTATAACGAAGCAGCCCACCGCGCTCAAACATCGACTAAAAGGAAAAAGTCTCAAAGCATATCTGTCAAAAACGCAAGAGCCACTTCTGTATTGAATTTTTTTAAGCATGGAATGCTTTTTAAGGCTATTCCTCAATCCCAAACTTTTGCCCATCCGTCCGTCCGTCCGTCCGTCCGTCCGGCCCTCCGACCGTCCGTGTATTCTCCGCTAAAGTTAGCGGGGAAAGTGGCGTTACGTGACGTCACGTGACCTATATACCTTGGGGAAATTGACGGCACGTGAGCTATACGTCAACTAAGTTTCCCAGCCAAATTCATCCGAAAAATTCACGTCTCGTGGCCAAAAAATCAATGCAGATTTCCAGCGAAATTCCGCGCGAAATTGACGTCCCATGATCTATATGCCAATTCAGTTACCCGCTAAATTTGGCGGGAAAATATACGTAACATGACACACCAATTCCCTATAATGCATTTGATGCATTATAAGACTTTAAAGGTACAGGTCGCTGCCAATATTTTGTTTCCCTTTATAGCTTTCAAGTACACACTTCAGTTTACGGAGCTCGCCAATTGCATCCATGGAGCATTTCTCAGTCACGAACAAATTCTGGACGCCAAAGAGTTAATCATTTACTTTCCGCCATCATTATAACTTGACAAAGAAGGATATTCCTATGGTTGAATAGAACTGTGCATTGTTTTTGTATCTGATTTCTGGAGTTGTTTGTCCTTACCCAGGTGTAACCAAGAGTGTATTATCCTTGTACGAGTGCCGATACGCGTTAAAATATTTTCCCGTCCGCCTGCTCCACCGCTGCCGATGAAATATAACAATAGTTAAATGATGTTCATATTTAATTAGACGGTGTCAAGTTGATAAATGATGTTTACGTTGGGATTGGCCCGTCTCCAAGGGTCAGAGGATGTACCCGAGACGCTATTTATCTTCAGCATAATAGAAATGTCAGAAACAACATTCTTCCTTCAAATCAAGGTTTGAAATCTTTTAGGAAGATGTTTATGCCCAAGGCCGCTAGATGAATGTATCATATTTATTCCTCTTTCATCAATTCATGAGAGTATAAAGTTATCATATTGTATGTATTGTGTTAAAAACACTTGTAACGACTGGTCCCAGAAAGTAGTTTCAATATAAATTTATATTCGTTTCGTCCATAAGAAAATGCGCGTCTCCTTGCTGCATAGTATAATAGCAGAATACCTAACTTTTTAGAGAAAAATGCAAGCCTGCTTTGAGGGGTTTTGCATGACCCACAAGTAATGGGTTGAAAAATTAATAACGGGTTGCGTGAAATTCAGTATTGTAGAAAACTAAGAGTGCGATCGACCTGGCTTAGAGTGTGCCTCTGCTTACAGAGCACGCGTGTAGTGAGAGCAAGCTTTAACGTTAAGAGATTAAACAATTTTCCAAAGGCCGGGCGATATTGCTAGCAAAATAAATAAGCTGCCCTGAGACTAAACGATAACCAAATTCACTAAACGTTTCTATTTTCATGCGGGATGCATCATCAGTAACTCTGAGAAAATGAGGGGTCTTGGTCAGCGTATACGTCATCTAAATTTGTACTTTTCACTTATGCCATAGTAGTAGCGCCCTAATGGAGACCGAGGCGTAATGCCAACGCCAAGCTTCCTTCATGTGATATTATGTACTAAGAATATCAATACTTGAAACAAGACGTATGTAATTTATTGCGTTACGTTATTTGATAATCGTAATAGTCGACTAACCTTGACATTTTAATATCAATCCTGACGTTTTTGTGTTCCTTTTTAGCGCACACCCTTGATGTTTCTTGACGTGTTACATATTGTGCCAATGATTTCTTACTGTCCCAAGCATTTTGTTTTGTACTTGCGCTTGTCAATTACATTGTTAAGCGACGAATCAATTGCCCTAGAGTAAGAGTTTTTTTGTTCCTTTTATGCAAGCAGTTATCCTATTTCGTGCAGGCCTTGTGTGAACTGTAGATACTAGATTGATATCTTTATGATTTTCTTAAACACCTTTCCAGGCCTTCAGCAGCCATAAAACGGGCCGACAGTATAAATCAATATAAATATTTTTGTGGGTGTATCAGCTCATGGGGGGCAAAACAGGAACCCCAGGATTCAGTCCCCAGTTTCACCTACGACCTTTTCTTCTTATATCTTTTTCTTAAAATTTCTTGTCGGTTATACTCGCACATCCCCGTCTTGAAGTGCGTCCCGGACGATGCCAAGATAGTCACCAGGTGTGACACAAAATTTGAGATGGCTTGAATGGGCTGTCAAAGCGCGGCGTCGCCCTCGCTGAGGCAGGGTGTCAAGGTGTTCCAGACGGAACGACACCGGTCCAAGTTGCCTGCTGATTTTGAAAGGTCCGCAGTATCTGGGCAAAGGCTTTTGCGATTGCTCTGGACGTCTTAACTGCCTTCGAGAAGCACCAGATCATCTGGTGAAAATGACTGCAATTAAGTTTCTGCGTTATGACGTTCGGAAAACTGAGTGCTTATTTAGAATTGTCAACCGAGCAAGCTTTCTCGCTTCACTTAGTGGTTCAGCCGCAGTTCTGTTCATATTCTCACGCCCGACGAGTCCACGCAGCGTCCATCGTTGATTCCTGCGGAAGCGTCGGAAGCCTTCCGTTAACCTGTTCAAATGGAGATTTGGCGATCACTTCCTGTTGTCAACTATGAAACGCGAACGCCCCTGTACCAATGAACGTGTCCCAGTTCTTGTGAGAGGTATTAACGAACGCGGCTAACATTTCTCCAATGCCGCGGTTGGTACGCTCTGCGAGGCCATTCGTTTGAAGATGGTAGGTTGAAGCGATCGCATGTTCAATCCCGTGATCTCGTAGAGCAAAACCGAAAGTACGTGACATAAATGACGTTCCCCTGTCAGATATTATCAGGCGGGATGTACCATGTCTGCATACAAAGTGTTTGTTGACGAAGGCGACGAGATGCACAGCTGAAGTATCGGGGACTGCCTCCACTTCGACCCACTTCGTCAGGTAGTCCGTTGCGACAATGACGTACTTGTTTCCATCATAAGAATTTTGAAAACTGCCAAGGTGATCGATTTCAACAACCTCAAACGGGCTTCCTGGAGGGGATCACTGCTGTAGCTCAATCTTCGCCGGGTGCGGTGGTGTTTTCAGCAGTTGGCATGTTGCGTAAGACGCGACGTACTGTCGGACATACGTCCTGAGGTGCGGCCACCAAAATTTCTTGGAGACTTTGTCGAGCGTCCGGTGTTGCCCGAGATGACCCGCAGTTGGAGCATCATGGCACATCTCAAGAACGTTTTAACGCATTTTAGAGGCAACGACTGGGAGTCACGGTCCTAAGGGATCTGCTCGATGGCACAGCAGACCGTCCCGAAGCTGGTACTACGTTCGCAAACGCCGTAAGCGACGTTCTGAAAGCTGCGGTCTCCCGTTCGAATCGTCAGAGAGCAACTGAATTATGTCCGAATGTGTCATCTTCCTCCGCTTACGCCGAGTGCAAAACTAAGAGCGCTAAGGCCGGAGCAACTCTGGCGTTTTCTATTGGGTGCCATGAGAGGAAGTCTGCGTCTTGGAGCGGCTTACCACTTCTTAATTTTTCGGCTCCAGCATCGCTTTCCAGTATCCGAACATGAGATCCAGAGTAGTAAAGTAGCTGGCACCATGGAGGCGATCGAAGGCATCGTCTAGTCTTTGCAAGGGATACACGTCTGGTTTTGTTATACTGTTAAGGTTCCGGTAGTTTACGGAGAATCTTGTAGAGCAGTCGTTTTTCTTCAACAGGACAACTCGTGACGACCAAGGACAGTTGTACCTCGTTATAACGTCCCTTTGAAGCATGTCGTCCACCTGGCGGCTTATCTCTTCACGTTCTCTCATTGAAACACGCCTTATATTGTGATGTACTGGAGCGTCATCACCAGTATTCATGGTGTAGCGCACAAGTGGTGTGCACCCTAGCACCTCTGATGTAATAGCAATGCGCTGTCGAAAGTCCAAGAGCAGATCTTGTATTTGTGCTTGTTGGTCTTGTGTTAAGTTGTGGCCGAAATTAAATTCCGACCACAGAAATTAAATTCCGATCACTTTTTTTTTCAAGGTAATCTTTCGGGAAAGACATCATTGGTGTCGCACTAATTGCCAAGACGGTGGCAGACGAGAGAGCAAATGTCACATGTCCGAAGTCTTCACCGGGCTTCAAGAGCAGGTCACCATTCTCAGGTTTAAAACTTGAGGCATCAATTTCACTTCTCGCAGGAAACAAAGCAGCGAGGTGTAGCGAATTCCCTCCCAGGACAAGATTCTAGCTGTTATTCAACTAGGATATCTCTTGACGTCATTGAACCTGGAAATATTTCTGTCGCCCAAACTGCAGATAACTTAGGTACAACAATGTCCGACGCTGCGACAATACGAAGCACCTCTATAGTTTGCTATTGACCACTGGTGTCATTAGTGTAGACACAAATGTCGTACCAGTTGTGACGGTCGTGCATACTTGGGCCGCAGCGGCCTTCGTCAGGTTTTTCAAGCAACACCACGCTAGAGAAAATTCATCGACTAAGCTCTCCAAATTCCCTGAAGTTCCTTCTTTTTTTCCCTTGCTATCTTCATGGGGCAACTTTGTGACAGACCAATGTTCACCTCTTCGGAACGATAGAGATAGCTGGACTTTTGAACACCAGTTGCGGCCAAGAATCATTGACCACTGCAAATTGCGCACAATTACAAAGGGAAGGTTGACTGTTGTTCCAAGGTCTCCACAGTCAACAAGATATGTTCATCCTGTTCGATTCTAGAACCGTCGTCAGATATAAAACATACGGTACCGGGAAGTGTTCTGGGCATAGAACACTTCGTTGATGCAGAATCAATTGGACTTACTGTGGCTCCGGTGTCTACGATAGAGTTCACATGTTGTTAAAACTCATCAATAAACTGAAAGACATTGTGTTGGTGAGGTTCGTAGTGATGTTGTCACAAGAGGTACATGATGCGCTACCTGAGATTCAACTTTGCCAGCCTCACTGTCACTGCGAACGTCTGGCGTTGGTATAGGTTGGGTCTTGTACGGGTCGAAGCGTTTTGGGCAGGATCGAGCTAAGTGCCCAATGTCCCCACACGTGAAGCAACGACGTCTACTTGAACGAAACGGGGAAGATCTTTCAGCCACACGAGGAAGCTGGACACCATGTCCCTTGCTTTGTTGGCTGCCTGAACTTCAAGTGCTCGAGCCAGTGCTGCACGGGTCGTAACTGGGCGGGCGAGCAGTACAAAAAACAGAATGCCAGTATCTTCGATTGCGACGATGTAAGCAGCTGCTGCTATCTGCTCCACGTTGACTTCCATACATCCGACGAGCGCTCGTGTCACCACCCGCTGGATTACGTCAGCTACTTCCAGGAGAGTGTCCGTGCCTTTGCGGTCACGCGTCAAAGCAGTCAGGTGAAATTGCTAGAGATGTTCATAACCAAAGGGGGATTTTAGGGCTTCTACGAAAAGCTGATATGAGGAACGACTTGTTGCAGACATGCTCTCCAAACTATCAGCAGCGTAGTCTCTCAACTGGGCCACCAATGCATGAGCTCTAGGCACTGCGTCGAACCCGTAAACGTCTGCAACCGTTTCAAATTGGATGATGAAGGCTTGCCAAGACGACTTCCCACCGAATATCGGCAGCTTTAGTGGCAATCCGTGGTGCTCAGCTAGTTTAACCCGAGATTCTACGGACGAAGGGCAGTTGTTGAGGCGTTGTCCGATATCGGCAACCTGACGTTCAACTGCAGTTTCAACAGCGACAAACGGGTTTCGGTGGAATTGTCGAGGGTTCCAGCAGGTTCCCGATGTCCGTAGCACTCCTTGCGGCGAGCAGATTAGCTAACCGCTCCGTGATTTTCATCACCACAAAAGTTGATATCATGTCACTTGCCTCCAAGTGGGTTGCCATTCTGGAATTTCACCGCTGCCACCAAATGTTGCGGGTGTCTCAGCTTATGGACAAAATGGGCACCACAAGATTTAGTCCCCAGTTGAACACACAACCTCTTCTTCTTCCTTTTGTTTTCTTAATTTTTCTTGTTTCTTTCAATATATATATATATATATATATATATATATATATATATATATATACCGGGTGTTTTTGCGAAGACTCAAAAATCCTAGAAATTAGGGCGATTGAAAAAAGAAGAAACTCTCTTCGGGAACAAACTACCAGCCACGGCGGACGTCAGGAATTTCCAAAAACCTACTAATTAGTCAGATAATTAATTAAAACTTGTTAATTAACTTTTTAATTAGTGAAAATAGACATATGGTTCCAATTAGAAAGTTGCTGAGCGTTATCGAAAACCACTAAATCAGTCATTTTCAGAAAGACTTTAAGCGCTTGAGAAGAGTAGTAGCGCACTAAAGTTACCACTCGTGGAGCAGGTACAAGGCTGAGGCTCGATAAGAGGCGGAAAAATCGGGCGGGCGCCTTACCGCAACCGCTAGCCTTGTACCTGCTCCACGAGTGGTAACTTTAGTGCGCAACTACTCGTCTCACGCGCTCAAAGCCTTTCTGAAAATGACTGATTTAGTGGTTTTCGATAACGCTCAGCAACTTTCTAATTGGAACCATGTCTATTTCCCCTAATTAAAAAGTTAATTAACAAGTTTTAATTAATTATCTGGCTAATTAGTAGGTTTTTGGGAATTCCTGACGTCCGCCGTGGCTGGTAGTTTGCTCCCGAAGAGAGTTTCTTCTTTTTTCAATCGCCCTAATGTTTAGGATTTTTGAAAGTCTTCGCAAAAACACCCGGTATGTATATATATATACATATATACATATATATATATAAATATATATATATATAAACGAATATGTGCAGATGAATGAACCGTACTTAATCCAATGAATCAAAGAATCAAAGTTTTCAGGAACCCGCCGAAAGCCAAAAAACGGCGGAGCCAGGATTTGAACTCTGGGCCTCCCAATGTCCGGTCGGGTGTGCTAACCTCTACACCACTCCACCTTGGCTTTCTGGCGTTTCCTACCTGTCTTATTAATGCACAAGAAACGAAATGTGTCCAATCGGAGGTGTTCTGGAAACACACGCCGCCGCGTGGAACGCGGTACGACGCTATATATATATATATAGCTATATGTATATATATATATATATATATATATATATATATAGAGAGAGAGAGAGAGAGAGAGAGAGAGAGAGAGACTTCACTCGAGACTGGAGTTTTCGAAAGGTCGATACAATCACACACATGTCTCAGTCTCGGGTAAAGTCACGGTCTTTAATCTTCACCAGTTTGTTTGCTCCCTTATGTTTTTTCTTTGACAATTGTTACTTCGGTAGAGCATAAGCGCGTAACGTATTTTCTTTGCTTTTTTTTTTTTTCTTTTTTGAAAAACAAAGAAGCTATATTTTGTTCATGTTTTAAGAACGTGAACAACGTCAAGCGTGTGTTTGCCCTTTCACAATGTTGCGTGGCTCTGAAGCGCCAGATAAACAGTTGAAAGAGTAATGAGGAAGGAAGAGCCACGTTTATTTCTCAAATTTCTGACTCTGCTTTGTTCAGAACGACTTACTACCGCAAGCCTTCAGAAGGAAACATATCCGAGATTTGATATTTTTACCCTTCGTCTCCGCTTTTCCTCATTTTTTCTTTCCTAGCTTCACTTCCGCATAGCATTTCTTAGCTGAATGTAGGGGTTTCTCTAATCTTCTGGACAAGTTTATTTTTAATTCTCAGTATACTGAGTGGCGGAAGTAAGGGAAGTTTAATGTCATACGCCAGCGACCGGTGAAAGAAAAAGGGAACCCAACAAATGCCCCTGACGAATGTCGGTCGAACTTCAAAGGAAAGTATTCGTCCTTCGTTCTTCTTTTTAATGCGATACTAACGCGATAGAATTTTTTAGCTTCTCCACCTGGTTTTCGCGATGCGGTATCTGACCTCGAATGTGCCGTGCGTATGAGCGCCGCGCGTAAGCGCCGCGCGTATGCGGACGTCGTCCGAGAGGTCGTCCGAAACGTCCTCTTTGTTGTCGTCCTCTAGGAAGTCGTCCGCTACGTCCTCCTAGACGACGCTCTTGAGGTCGTCCTAGATGTCGTCTTTGAGATTGCCCTAGAGGTCGTCCTAGAGGTCGGTCCAGACGTCGTCTTTGACGTCATCCTCTAGAACGTCGCCCTCGACGTTATCCTAGACGTCGCCCTTGAAGTCGTCCTAGAGGTCGTCCTAGTGGCCGTCCTTGAGATCGCCCTAGAGGGCACCCAGAGGTCGTTCTAGACGTCGTCCTTGCCGTCGTCCTTGAGGTCGTCCTAGAGGCTGTTGTTCAGATAGTCCAAGAGGTCGTCCTAGCAAGCAGATAAACCCGTGCCGCGCATACACGGAACGGCAACACGCATACACTATCATTTGCGCCCAAGCTGCGAAGCAATTATCGGTTTGTGTTGGGCTACACTTTGTTTCAGCTTAAGGGGAAGCTAAAGCGGTTTTGTGTTTGTGTAAAAATACTTAAATCTCTTCATTTGGCCTCCAGGATGGCAAATATGAAGATTATTTTTCAATTTGGCGCACGAAGACTCTAGAAAATAACGTTCAAAGTACCGCTGAAGCTCCTCTTTTCCGGAGCGTACTGTCATAAAATAATTTTTCGGCATCTCCGCTTTCGCGCATCTTCAGCACCCATCAAAGCTATGCCCGCGCACTCTTGCTATCTTCAAAAAGGTAAGAGAAAGACGTCACGACTGCTGTCAGTGCGGGGGAATACACCTGGCAAGCTTGCAATTGCGCGCGCTGTCCACAGGTGCGACACGCATTTGGCGGTCTAAAGATCCTTTTATGACGTAACAACTGTCGCAGGTTTTTCATGTTTTTTTTCGCGGTTTAATACATTTTCGGGGTAAAACAAACGTGATATTCAGATTCACGGGAACAAAATACTCTAAAAGTGACTTCAAAGTCGTTTTTTTTTTCAAGAAGCTCTTCAGCTTCCCCTTAGGTTCAGACGCAGCCGATGCTACGAGCGCGAGCATGTGGGCCTGAAGAGTGCTTGCACTGCACGAGCGCGCGTGCTTGGCAGGGACACTGAAAATCCGGAGCTCGCGCTTGTAGCACCGGCTGCGTCTGGACTAAAGTTGAAACGAAGTATAGTTGGTACATGGTCAATGATGGTGCTGAAACAGCTTGAACATTCAACGATTATACAGAAACTGAAGGTTAAATGATTACACAGAGACAAAGCAATTGCTCAAGTTCTAAGTGAAGCGCTGATTTCGTGCTGACGTCAATGGTTGCGCCGTAAACCATTCATAAAATAAAGTGTTTACTCAAAATTTACGTCGTTGTACTCACAGTGAGCTGCGTCGTGAGTCTCATGACGAATGCCATCGAAATTCTTAGACGACCAACAATAATGGTTTCTGCAGTCAATTTTATCTTTCTATACCCTGACATCCTCTGTGCAAATTGGCTATTATTTCGGTTAGATGCGTTCGGGTCAGGCACTCAAGAGCCCTTCATTTCGGTGACCACTAGTCATCGAATGAAAGAAAATTAGAGAAGTCGGGTTCAGTATGGTCCCACCAAGAAATAGCACACAAAACGGCAATTTTCTACACGGTGGAAGGGGAATCTAAAGAGGCTTTTGCAATTTAATGTAGTTTGCGTTGCGGATACTTCTCTTTTGCTGGTGGTGGCTGTGCTCCAAGGCAGACCGCTAATCCTTTCGCCTTCGCAATACAGGTGTTCGCTACCACCATTTCTGAGGTATTGCTACCGACCCTGTTGACTGCCTCCTGGGACTTCATCCCCAACACGTGTGCCACTCTACAATTGTGACGTGCGTGACGAGGCTTCTTGGGATCTGCCTTCAACCGATGTGTCATCGCGCCTAACAGCGCAGCCCTTGGAGCGCTGGGTCCTCGATTCAGCGTAAACGGCTAGGTTATGCTCTTTTTGCTAAGAAATCTAGCAACTTCTTTTTGGAACAGCTGCCGGGCCCGCAGTGTTGCATCGCCGTTGGTGTCGAGAGCGTTGATGTCATTTGTTCCCTGCTGCTGTTGTCGGGTTACGTTGAGACCAACCGAGGCCCCGACAGTTGTGAGGATATTCTCGCTGAACTAAAAAAGTTAACAGCTGGTCAGTCTACTCTTATTGCTGAAGTGCGGGGCTTCAAGAACGAACTAATAGCAACAAACGAAACCCTATTTGATTTGAACAGACTAATGGCCGAATTAAAGGGTCATTACCAAAAACTTACCATCCAGCAAACTGAGTTGGAAACCACACAGACTGAAACCGTCCAGACGAGTCGCCAGGTCTGTGATCTCGAGGCTCGTGTGAAAGATGCCGAGAATCGCTCGCGGCGAAACAACCTAATTTTTTATGGTATCCCTGACAGCGCTGCACCGTATGCCCAGTCTGAACAAAAAATCATTGGCCTGTGTTCTGAACTATTAAATGTGACCTTGGATTCAAATGAAATCGAACGTGTACACCTCCTCGGGCGCAACACACCTGATCGCTGCCGCCCAATAATTGTGAAGTTCACCCACTTTAAGACCAAGGAATCTATTATTTTAAACGGCCGTAGGCTAAAAGACACTGTGTACAGCATTGGTGAAGACTTCTCTCTTCCTGTTCGAAATGCCCGAAGAAAATCTTCTTGCCTTCCGCTAAAAGCAAATCAGTCCCATTCACTTTACGCATCAAACCCATTTTCATTGGACCAAAACGCTTCATGTTCGATGAGTCATCGCAAACTGTTAAAAAAATCGCATAGCAACCTCGTTTACCTCGTAAGCGGCTAGCGATAAGACATCCCAAAACCTCGCCCCGAGCTAATCTGCACATTTCAGCACTTTTCACTAACATATGCAGTTTTCTTTCGAAGCGTGATCATATCGGGAATCTCATGTTATGATCCAGCAGCAGTTGTTTGGTTCTAATCGAAAAATGGTTGACGAGTGACGTCACCAACACCGAAGTATTAGCCGATCTGCAGAATTTCAACTATTTCGCAATGACAGCAAAGGTACAAGAGGGGGAGGTGTTCTTGTTGCCGTTAGTCAGGAATTTCCATGTTCTGTTGTCAATATTGCGTCTGACCTAGAAATTGTTTGGCTTATCTGCCGTGCTACACCTGAAGCAGTTACTCAAAGCGTTTGTTGCAGACTTCCACATAACAGTCCTATATTTTTCAGTAAACTTAATAATAACCTAAATGAACTTGTTGCAGAGTACCCCAACGCGCACATTCTCCTTTATGGAGACTTCAACTTTCCTGAATATTGAATGGGCTGACCCCATGCCCCTAACAGATAGCACCGCAGAAACAAAGAAGTTCATTGATGTTTTTCTCAATGTTAACCTCACCCAGATTGTATCAGAGCCAATACGTGTTGCACGTGATATTTCGCTAACATTTTAGACTTGATACTAACCAGTCATCCGAATAGTTCGTTGTCCATAGATTATCTCCGAAAAATCAGCGACCACAAAGTCATTCATGCTGTTTTTTTTTTTTTAATTTACACAGTTAATATGCCAAACAAACAAGAAGACAATTCGTTTTTGCGATAAAGGAAATTATGATGCTATTAATATTGAGCTGATAAAGTTTCTTCCGCGTTTCGAAGCGACATTCCACAATCGATCAATTCATGATAACTGGACTATTTTCTAGAAGAAGTTAAATGCGCTGGCTGAAACATTCATTCCAGAAATCACTTTCCATGCGAATCGCCAAAAACCATGGTTCACTAAAACTCTCAAAAGACTAGAAAATAAAATGAAAGCCGTTTACAACTCCCTGTAATTCCGAATTTGAGCGCAGCTCTTGAGGAGGAGGAGGGAAAGGTACTCAGGGGAGGGTACACTCCTCCTGAATCCTCCTCTGCATGGCCAAAGGTCATGCGAGGCGATGGGGGTCACGTGACCTCAGGTGGGGGTCACGTTACCTCAGGGGTAGTCATGACCTCAGGGGGGGGGGGTCACGTGACCTCAGGGGGTCACGTGTCTTCGGGGGGGGGGGGGGGTCACGTGACCTCAGGGATGGTCACGTGACCTCAAGGGGGTCACGTGGCCTCAGAGGGTCACCTGACCAGGGTCACGTGACCTCGAGAGGGTCACGTGACCCTGGTCACGTGGCCCTCGCGCGGTGCATTATGGGACATTTCCCATAATGCACCGCGTGGTTACGCCGACGGCGACGCCGTCGCCGACGCCGCTCAAGCCGGAAACGGGCGCCTAAGAGCTGCGCTCTACAAATAAACGTATTTTCCGCCCTCCCAAGCTAAATGGAAACACATGTGCATGGCAAAATACTACAACGCTGAAGATGCTTATCTAGCTGCAATTCGCAACGCTGAACACACTTTTTTTCACGTTGACCTACCCAACGTTCTAATTAAGAACCTTAGGAAGTTCTGGTAGACAATAAACTCTGAGCATAGGCACAATATTAGTCTTACTAATGAATGCCGGGACGTAGTAACCGACACCGAAAGCGCCAACATCTCTAATATTGCCTTCTAATGTTTTACTAAAGAATCTAATGCGCCGGTCCCTACGCTACTTTTTAATATCAGGTCTGCAATGCCCCCCGTTACGTTCTTTACCGATGGGATTTCTTCTGTGATGGAGAGCTGCAAGTTGTTGTCATCAGCTGGTGTAGATAATAAAAATTCAAAACTCCTAAAAATACTATAGACATGCATCTGCACAATATTTGGCTTTACTCTTCTCGCAATCGCTCTCCTCATGCGCAGTACCGGAAGATTGGAAAGCGGGAAAGGTCGTTCCAATCTACAAATAAGGTAACAAAGATTCCCCATTCAATTATCGCTCTATCTCTTTAACAAGCGTGCCCTGCAAAATCATGGAACATGCCTTCTACTCTCGGATGATACATTTCTTGGACTCAAACGATTTCTTCAGTTCTTCGCAACACGGATTTCGCAGGAACTTGTCTTGCGAAAAGCAACTGGCCCTATTCATTCATGATCTGTATACTAAACTTGACCATAACATACAAACTGACGCCATTCTTTTAGACTTCGCAAAAGTATTTGACAAAGTATATCATAACCGCTTAATATATAAACTTGCCCAGTTGAACCTAAATATAAACGTCTTAAACTGGATTCAAGAATTCCTTGAAAATCAATACCAGCCTGTGCTCATTAACAACCGGTCTTCTAATTCTTCCCCAGTAATATTTGGCGTGCCCCAAGGATCCGTCCTCGGTCTCCTTTTGTTTATAATTTACATCAACGACTTACCCCTGCACGTGTCCTGTAATATTTGTATCTTTGCCAACATTAGTGTTATTTCTCGCTCAGTTACTAACATTTCCGATCAAGGTATCCTTCAGAACGACCTAAACAACACACACGGATGGTGCAACAGGTGGTTAATGCCTCTCAACTTTAACAAATGTAAAGTCATGTCCTTCCAGCGTTGCCGTAACCCTCTATTCTTCCCCTATGCTATCCTTAACGTTCCCATTGAAATAGTTGAGCCATATAAGTACCTTGGTGTCACCTTTTGTAACGAGCTATGATGGCGCGTGCATGTTACTAACATCATTCCTTCTAGAAACAGATCCCTGGTATTCTGAAAACGTCACCTACGTCATGCACCCCAACACGTGAAATTACTTGCCTATTGATCGCTTATCAGAACGAAACTTGAATACGCCCCCGCAATCTGGAACCCACACCAAGTACATCTTTTCAACGCACTCGAAGCACTTCAAAATCGCGCCACCAGATTCATTCATGCTTCAAACTCGTACGATGTAAGTGTATCGTCCCTAAAAGCTGAATCATGTTTGCTAACTCTTTCTTGTCGTCGCCGCCCCCCCCCCCCCCCCCCCCCATTTGCAGCTACTCTCTGTTTTACAAGTTTTTCTACTCTCCGATCGGTATCACACTTTATATCGTTCCCCCGCAGGTCCCACCGCACCGGTCATCTGCTGCAGTTCGCCCGCCCACAGTCCCGCACTGTTACCTTTTCTGCCTCACTTCTTTCCCAAGCAGCCAAGGACTGGAACGACCTTTCCTACAACATCGGTGCCATCACCTGCCCATCAAGTTTCATGGAAAATGCCACCATTCATTTATCTCAGTGAATTCATGTTTCACTTTTTCAAATGTTTATTTTGTGCACCCCACCCTTTATGTAATAGCCCCTGAGCGGTGATCTTCGAGGTAAAACAGTGGTGTGATGAAGTGATGGTGATGTGATGGTACTCCTAAGGCCTTCAAAACAAACTTTTTTTAGAAATGGGCGAACTAGGGCGCATCTATGGGCGCGCATAGATCCAAGATCGCTAGCTGATTCTCCGATTCCTAGAAGTACGTATTCTGAAGGCCTATAACATGCCCTTGAAACAGGGGTACAATGCCCCTGTTCTACGGGTACTCAAGAGGCCTTCAGAACGAACTCCTTTCAACGATCAGCGAACCTGCTAGCGATATCGGCTCTGTGTATGCCCATCAGCCAACGGTGTGGTTCACCGATTGTTTGAAGAAGTTCGTTCTGAAAGCCTATACCGTGCTCGTGAAACGGGTTGCAATACCCCTATTATGCGGGTACGTTAAAGGCATTAAGAACGAAGTCTTTATAGAATCGGCGAATCTGCTAGTAATCTCGGCTCTTTAGTTGTGTGCTCATCGGCGAGTGGTGGTTGACCAATTTTTTTAATTAGTTCGTTCTGAAATCCTATAACGGTGCCCGTGAAACAGAGGTACAATACCCCTGTTCTACGGGTACGTTAAAGGTCTTCAGATTTCAAGAAACGGCGAATCTGCTACCGATCTCGGCTCTGTGTATGCATATCAGCGGGCGGTGGTTCACCAATCCTTTAAAGGAGTTCACTCTCAAGAACGTGCCCCTGAAACAGGGGTACAACACTCGTGTTCTACGGGTACGTTAATGGCCTTCAGAAAGAACTCCTTTGGAGAATCGGCTAATCTGCTAAAGATCTCGGCTCTGCCTGTGTTCATCGGCGAGTGGTGGTTCACCGACTCTTAAAAGAGTTCGTTCTGAGGGTCTATAGCGCGTTCGTAAAGCAGGGGTACAATACCCGTGTTCTTCGGGCACGTTAAAGACCTTCAGAAAAAACTTCATTAAAGCATCGGCAGATAAACTAGCGATCTCGTCTCTCCGCGCCCCTATTAGCGAGCTGTGGTTCACCTAATTTTTAAAGGAGTTCATTCTGAAGGCCTATAACGTGCCCATGAAACTCGGGTAAATTACCCCTGTTTTAAGGGCACGTTAAAGGCAGTGGTGTACACGTTCCTCCGAAACAGGAACGAAATATCGTTCCTCGGTACCTCTCAGTCTTGAGACGAGTTCCCGTTACAAGTTTCAGTGGTATAAGAGGCCGCGTTGCCATCATAGTTGTAAGATTGAAACACGTCGTTACCTTAACATCACAAAGGCGTATTTTAAGGAAATACTGTGCCGGATATCCATAGATAAAATAAAGCAAGCAACTGCAAATATTCACATCTGACTACGTCTCGTGTAAATACGATTACATTTGTACCAGTTTTTTTAAAGGAGTTCGTTCTGAGGGCCTTTAACGTGCCTGTAGAACGGAGGTATGAATCGCGTCACACAACAGCTATAAATGGCATTCAAGCCGCGTGATATTTTCTCCCCACCAACGGCGTTTTTTTTTTTCAATACTCATTCGGCCCTTTATTGTTTTTATTCCGTATATTGAGTACAACTATAACACATGAATAAATATGTCTAAAATATATTTCCCTGACAGTACATATTTTAAGACATATTTGAGGCAAAATAAATGAGTCAGTTGTTGAGACAGCTGTCTAGACCACCAGAGTATGGCATCATTGTTACCCACTGTAGATGAGGAATTTAGCCATTGCAGTACGACTGCTAGCCCGTGGGTGAAACACGCCGTAATGATGGACGACCGCACAAAGGTACGGCATATTTTAGGCATTTGCTCGCCAAGCGAAGTACAATAGAAATGGCGCAGAGTGACGACAATGACAACATCAGTTCAGCAAACGACGATGAAAGTTTCGCCGCGAAATTGAAACTGGAAGTGTGCTCAAGCAAAAAAGCGCTTCAAATTGTATTAAATATTACAGAAGAGACTTGGGCGATTCCTGTTCGTTCTGCGGAGGTGTGGCTGCCATTTTACATTCAGGGCGTTGCCGTATTCATACATGGTATGCGCCACGCGACTTTCTACGACGCCGTAGCTCTTCTGAACAGGAATAAATAATTGTATTTACAATATAGACTTGGGAACGGTTACGGTATTTCTGCTATTAAACATATTTTTGTCCCCAAATTTGTATCTTCACTACAAAAAGTTTGCATTTCATATCACATATGACAGTTAAAAATGCCGTTTGGGAACATAAACTTAAAGGAAATTTACAAATCTGAGAGTCCTTCGAGCGGAAAAGTTTTAAAGGGCCATGAATCATGGGTGTAACCCTGGAGAGTTGGGACATAAAACTATCCCCTCTGTTGGGTCGAAATTGTCCATATTAAACCAACTCGCAAGTAGGCTTATTTGATTAAAGACAGCATGATTCTCCCCGTGTAACTCTTCAGTGATATAGGGTACTGTACCCTGGTTCAAAATAAAAAAAAATACTTTAGAAGAAACTAGAGCGCGAAAATTTATAATTAAGTTTACGAGTAAAGGCAACTTCCTTACAGGAGAATGATCGGAACAGCCTTTGCGAAGGTCGAGGGAAAATAGAAGTTGGTGTGAAGAACCTACTTTGAAGAACTGTGATGAAAATTTAATGGCACTGAGCGAATAGAACGGTATTTTGAAAGGCTATATTTATTTATTTATTTATTTTATTTAAAGGATACTGCAACTAACACGTTGTTGCAGGTGTGGGAACGTAAAAAGAAACATAGTTCGTTGTAGTATGCCATATTACAATGACGAATACTATCTCGCGACAGGTTATGCTTCGACAAAGCCGTCAAGTGATTGAAAAGTCAAAAATTTAATTTGACAGGAGTTTCATACCTTAATTGCCCGATGGAAAAACAATACTTGAAAACATCCTGGTTTTAAGTTTGAATTGCTTCAGTGCCAGTGTATGATTTAATCTGGATGAAATGTTGTTCCTTACTGCTAAAATTAACCACAACAACAACAACGAAACAAAAGAAAAAAAAACACGTCCGGATGGGTATTACTGCCGGACGGCGGTGAGGCTCGCCCCGAAGTATCTGTTGCCTCAGCTGGTAACGCTATTCGGGGCTACGGAAGTGAAAAAACGGCAGCTTCATCTTTATACGCACACTATGCTTGGTATAGCACAAATAGATAATCGTATGTGACATAATCTACTGGCTTTAACATTACACTAACCTGAGCTTAGATATACTTTTTATCTAGAACTGGAAACAGCGCACAAACAACAAAGACTAGGAAGGTGCAGACGGGACTAGCGCTGGACTTCAACTCTGTTTAATAAAATGAAAGACGTTTACACTCCCCTGCAACGATGAATTAGAGCGCAGCTCTTGAGGAGGAGGAGGAGGGGAAGGTATGGAGAGGAGTCTATGCCCCTCCTGCTCTCCTGCTCGCCTCTCATTTAGGGGAAAATATTTCGCCAAATTTAGCAGAAAATTTTCTCGCTAAATTTAGCGGAAAAAATTTCTCACTAAAGTTAGCGGGGAAAATTCCCCGCGGAATTTAGCCGAAAAATTTCTCCGCTAACTTTAGCGGAATATTTTTTCCGCGGTTACATCGACACGACGGCGACGCCGACGCCGCTGAAGCCGGAAGCGGGCGCCTAACCGCGCATTCACACTGGAAGCGGATCCGCGTTCGCAAAGCGGTTGCGAACGCGGTTGTATGAAGATCCAGTACAATTGCACGCGCACTTGATGTCATCGAGTGCGCGTGCAATTGTACTGGATCTTGATACAACCGCGTTCGCAACCGCTTTGCGAACGCGGATCCGCTTCCAGTGTGAATGAGTGGTAAGAGCTGCGCTCTAAAATGCAAAAAATCGAACTAACAATCCACAACTCTCGCGTCGACACGCGCTTCAAAAAAAAAAAAAAAAAAAAAACTTTATTACTATGTAAACAAACCGAAGTTTGACGGACGCATGTTGCACCTCTCAAAATCATCCTGCAGTTCTCGTGCCAGTTTTATAAACCCCTTTTCCCAAAATAGTGATACAGTCAAAATTTGGCTCGCACATGCAAGTCACACAGCGTAAAGGTAGGTGCCCCCCCACGGTTGATCTCGGCGACAACGCTTGCTCGCGCTCTCGGTCGTTCCTTCTGTCCGACGTATGCTCGATCACAACTCAACGAGATTCGATACGCCACCCCAACCTCGCACTAAACATAGTTTTCTCTGTGGCAACTGACTGTATATTGATTTAATTTCTCCCTCCTATCAGCAACCTTTGAGTATAATTGCGACATTTCGCAAGGCGCCGAGAAGACGTCTAGTGCATCATACCGCACCGCTATCTTTTTCGTATTATGAGAAAACCTATGTAAATAAAGGATTACGTGTGGTCTCTTGCTTGGTTACCTGCGTGGTTCGTGTCTTACCTCGATATTTCGAAGTTGCTTTTCGGCCACAGACAGCAAAACTGACACTGGGTAACCCGCAGTGCCAAGCCGTTCTACCTGACACCCAAACCTCCCTTGAAGCGTTTGGTGACAAAATTTTCCTTATGCAGCTTGCAAGCATGAGAGCGCGATGCCCCTCTTGACCAACTTGGAATGAGCTGAATCATAGGGCAAAAGTCCCTTCTTTGTGCGGGGATGATAAGCAGGCCATGCTGGCGTTCATATGTAAACTTCAATCCCCCAGTATGACGCTTAAGAAATCAACACAGAAGCGACATCGTTATCCACCGATCCTTCATCAGCTTCTTTTGTTACAACCAGGAAGTCATCCACAAATCTAAATATGTTGATGTTGCTAGCGACCAAATTCTCACTAATAGATTTGTCTAGCTTGGCCAGGAAAATATCACACGGCACCAGCGCTTCACGTGCGACAATGCAAGTGCTATCCTTTTGCTATAGCAGTACGCACCGTTAAACAAAATGAAGGTCGACTGAGGATAGAACTGAAGTAGTTCCCTGAACCCATCCACTCCCACACCGCTAGCATTCCGAAACTTAACCTCCCCGTTTGTGTCAATACATACACGCATAGATGCGAAAAGGCCCTCGTAAAGCACCGAGCAAAACAAAATCGACTACATCAATCGAGAACGCAGCCGAAGTAGTAGCATTTAAAGGGACCATGAAATGACTTTTTTACTTTTTCCAGATAACTTTTACAATAAACCGTCAACGTTCACTGAATGCCGAACAGGCATCCGTTTTCGTCTCGGTTTATTAACTTCTACACAAAAAATTAATGAAATATCGACTTTTTCTTGACCGCAAAACAAGCCGTGACGTACGATGTTTCCGGAACCGGAAGTTCTCTCGGCAGTAGGAGATGGGAGCGTTAGCGAGTTGGGGTGTGCCGGTGGGTTTTACTGTGCCGATGTCACCGACGTATTTTCTGAATCGGCGCCTCTCATCGCCGCATCGCAGCTGAGCGAAATTCAATGAGATACGTTGCGCTACAGCGACAGCATGGGACTAGTGCCATACGCCGGTATGCCTGTTGGGAAGTGCAGATGGAAACAAATTGCCGCGGCGTTTTTCGCGGTCTCGGAGATGCAGGAGCGAGCCGACGTTAAAAAAAGATACGTTTGAACTACGAGTGTCAGCAAGAGCCACGTAAATACCTGTTCACACTCGGAGCGGACGCGCGCGTTTGATGAAGTGCTGTATTCGCGCTGTTGGTAAGCGCTTCGGGACCGATCTTTTACGATTGCAACTCGATACTGACGCGACACTCGGCAAAGAAAGGTTGGACCGGTATTGCACGTATACCTCCCACGAACTGTTACAGCTCGACAGTGACGTGCAGTCTGTCAGAATAAAAATGGCATACCAATAACAAAGTGTACATACCGTGCTACGAAGGTAATCCATACAGCGTTTATTTCAGCTCTATATCACACAAAACAAGGAGAGGATCGACGAGGGTCCCTTCTCGACGAGTGTTCGTCAACACTGCCTCGGAAAACAAGGGGAAGAGATTGACCTCACCTCTTAACCTAAAATTGAGGTCAGCGATCAAACTATAATACGGAAGGGTCCACAAGGGTAGCGGGGGCATATTCCATTCAGTACGCCAGCCGGTCGTAGGCAGACAGACGGTCTTGCGACGAAGCAACGCTGCGCCGAGTCGGAGTGCCTGCTAGGCCTATATTCTGAGAGCTTCGTCGGAGCGGGATTCGCGGCTGTTGTCGCTCTTCTCGGGTGTTTGTGGATCCAGCGTTCTTGTTCGTCGTGGTTTCTTTTAAGTACATTTTTTTTCTTGCTGCTTGAAGTCGGCACGCGCGAGATGAACACGTAGAAAAATAAACGTTCAGTCAGTCAGAGTTTTGAGAGGAAGGAAACCAAAGGAAATAACCGTTCTTATGTCGGCCCTGCCCTACTGCGCACGCGCAGTAGTTGCTTCGTTTACCACACGATAGATGGCGCTTGGCTCTCAGCATTATCAAATTTGGCAATTTTCGCCACACATCTCTAATTATGCTACAAAATGTGGATCTAAATATTATTTAACAAAACTTTTAGGAAACATTCGCCGGCTATTTATTGTTTACGATCGCGGTGCTGGTGAGGTAGGCTCTTACCCAATAGGCGACCTGGATTTGGCTGACGTGCTCCATTTCCGCGGATGCATCGTAGTGAACAGGCGAAGGAAGGAAGGCGCAAAAGAGTCCAGTTTTCTTTTAAACGTTCTATAGCAAATAATTTTTTTTGGCTCCCTATTTTTGTGTTTTTGTGTTTCTTTTCACACCTTTTACGACGTGCGGTGGATGAAATTCGATTTTAAAATCATTTCATGGTCCCTTTAAGCACTCCACAATCGCCTGTGAGTTCCGCACCAGGACATGGTCCCCTAGATGTAGGGTGCTTAGTTTCTTCGGTAGGAATCGGCTCACCAACCGTTGCCAAGTACCTTTTTCAGTTGCAATAGTCCTAAATGGTGAACCCTCCTTATGTGCTTTGATGATGAAAAAGGCCTCTAGGTGGCCAAACCTGCTTTTCTTGATCTTCATTACCAGCTTGCACAACTCAAGGCTAATGCATTGCTCCAAAGCAGCACACCTGACTTTCTTCGGGTTAATAGAGGTCAATTTGAAGTTCTGAGGTATTGCTTCGCAGAACTTGGTCCCAATCCTGGGGTAATAGAACAAAAGAAACCTCCTTATCTGCCTGAAGGAGACTGAGCCCATTTTTTAGAAAAAACGACAGTACTTTGCTCAGGTTTCTCCCAACAGGTGAAAAACGTCCTCTGGCGTAACCGATAGAGCAGTCCACCCTTTCTAGAGCACACCTTTCCCTCTTATCGGCATCAGACTTATCAGATACACGACGCACTACAGCCAAGAGCTCATGTGTTGCGAAAAGGGGTTCAAAACTGAACTTTAGGACTTTTTGTCCGCCTTCGGAACGCGCTTCGTTCCTTAACTGGTTTTATTTTTATTTTTTTCAGCTTCGGTCTGCATTCGATAGGGGCTCCATGTGCTGTAGAGACAAGTAGAATATATTTACCTTTATACTGACCACAGATGCACTATCATGCATATGATACTAAATTTCTCCCACGACACGACTGCAAAACACAGAGCCACATTGGCTACATTCAGATGAGATTATTGACCGACTCATGCCTTATTAATCGAGAAGCAACAATGCAAGGATATACGAGATACAGTTGTCGAAGTAGAGATATAATTATGAAGCGATCCCACTAGTTAAAAAGACATATAAATTGACTACACAGCCGCTTAGGTTTTCATCAGAAGTACTCTGTAGCCTATGGTCGGGACACTGAGATTGTTTAGCAGCACCAATAATGTCAAGTGTCTGTCACGAATCAACAAGAAATCAGGAGGATGAGTAGACGAACTTATAACGGGAAAACTTAAAGAAACTGTTCGGTTAGACCGATAAAAGGTCATCGCCAAAACAATTAATGTATATTTGGCACGGAGGCCAGCGTAAAGGCAGAAACACAAGTCCGAAAGGACGAGACGAAAATTAGATGAAAATCTGAATATCTAAAATTGCTCTACACAATTTACACAAAAAAAAAACAACAACGAGGGTATTTATCACTGAAAAGTCGCAAATAGGTAGAGATGTGAGGATGTTTAAGTTTAAAAATACTATAATACGTATTAGATTTTTCAAATAATTCGATTCATCGAATATCAGTGCTGCTGGCCAAAACTCTTGGTTCATTCAGGCTATTTATATGAGGAAATATTCCTCACAGGCCTGTGTGGAATCTAAATCAAGTGTGATTTAGAAGTCTCGACAAGCAAGTCAAATCTAGAGAATGTAGTTCATTTCTTGTGTTCCTCGAACGAAGCAGTCATGCTTCCAGCTCCTTGAATGCACTCGATAAAAACCCATACCCACGCACGTCGCCATGTTGAATGCAAGGATCGTGCGTCGCCTGCAGTCAGTTATGTGCACCTTAGACTTACTCGCGGTTGTTACGTCCAAAGTATGACAAATTATTGTCAAAACACGAATAGCAGCGATAATCTAAACCGGCCTAGATCTTCCACCAATCCGTCGCTTCCCGCGGCGTCGGACGAGGAGCTATACTCCGTTTCACCTTATACGTCCGGCGGCAGCGGGTGCTCTACGAGCCAACGGAGCCAATCTAAAGCAGTGTGAGCTTCTCGTGACCTTCGAGAAGAAGCGCCGTGACGCGTGGAAAGCATAGTTACGTGTTATGTTCACGGGATTGGATTGACTGGAGGGCTCGTGGCGTCCGCTGCGGCCGCACTTAAAGGCCCGACGTACACTTCGCGCTTCCCACGTTTGTCCGCCCCCTCCTTTCCTATATCCTCTGCACTTTTTCTCTTGCCCCCACGTAGCTACCTTCGCAGCTTGGAACGACGAGTTTCCATGGCAACGAAGCGCTAAACCGCCGTTTGCTTCCTCTTCATTCCCAACGCAAGGAGTTGAGCCGGGCTGAACTTTTTCGCTACGGTTGTGAACGAAGGGAACGACCGCACCGACCGACCAATCACGGACCAAGGAGAGCTCGGCCGCGCGTCGACCACGTCAGCGTGGTCGGCGTGTTGGAAGCTCGTTGTTCTGCGTAGAGCGCTATTTTTGACTATGAATGGGCCTTTTTCCAGTAAGTTTCTGCGCATCCGTACACCTTGCTTCCTGCTGTCGCCATTTTTGCAGGGCAAAGTTCCGGTCGACCAACAAAATCAGCACCGATCTTAGCGCGTATTGCGTCTTTTTTGGCCATTATTATTTGAGTGTACGCTAGTATGGGCCATTAAAGGCAACGAAGATTAATACAACACACGATGGCCATGTATTCTGACTGGCGGAAGGAAAGATCCATCTACTCGTGCAGCGATATTGTGGCTCCGCCCTCAAGACAGCAGAAACGCTCGTGCCGTCGTGTTTGTTTACCTCCACTACGGAGATGCTTTCTTAGGATTTGCGTCCTCGAACATCGTTCGAATTTATTATTTTGCGCACTCCATGCGCATGCCCAATTTCAAGGTATTTATGGTGTGGGCTGTATTGAAAGGCGTGTATGAAGGACGCGAAATATCACGCGTTTGATTACCCGAGAAAAGTGATTAGTGTTAGCATTTCTGAACGCTCGCAACGTCTACATGATCACGAAATCATATTTCTACGTTGCTATATCAGTGCTAAAATTACATCGTCTTTTGTAATCGTAGAAAAGGCTCCTGGCGAGATTTATACTATCGGTAAAGTCGTGTGTTAAAGTCGTGAACGTCGAACACGGCGCACTGCATCTTTTTCTTTTTTTTTTCCCATCCACTCTGTCCTGCGTGCCTATCGTGGAAAAATAACAATGGATAAAGCTTGAAGCCAGAGAAAACGGTCTGTCCATTTTCTGTTACGTGAATGAGTGGCAGCGCATCCCCTTCTTCTTAGATGCACTGCGGAAACAGCTGACGGCGGCGGAGAACCGGCCGCCCTGCTGACGACCCCCTGCACTTGTTGCAGTGGTTGCAGGAGTGCATATGCGCGGCGCAGAGCGGCCTTTCCGGTCGCTCCGGTTACAACGGACGCCGTTCGTAGCTAACGCGCTCGTTGCAGATGTCTGAACCAGCCTTAAGGTGAAACGGCATATATGGCTAGCTGGCGCGAGGCGTCAACCGGTTCAAACGGTTCAGCCATATCCGTCCATTTATCTCTCACGTATCCAGGTGCGCACATCCGTCAGCTGTGTCTTTGGTTAGTCGTGTGGTGGCCATTAGCACTGATTTTATTTGTGCTATCATGTCGTCATTGCATGTGCGCTCCAAAAAAAAAAAAAAAAACAGAAAAAACACGTAGGGCTTTTTTTTTTTACTCACTCGTTTAAATTTGGATGGCATTTTCTTTCTTCAGCCTTCCCCGCAAAAAAATCTGATCTATAACAAGAAACGCGTGCGCATGCGCGGCAGAGAAATAAATAGACAAATTAAGGAGAAATAACAAAACTCTGCACGTTCCTCGAGAGGGATTGAGCTGACGACTCTCACATTGTGAGCACGAAGCTCAAACAATGTATCAATGGTAAGACTTGGGAAGCGATAGCTATAGCTATCGCTTCCCAAGTCTTACCATTGTTGTTTGTTGATACATTGTTTGTATCAACGCAGAGGAGAATAACACAAAGTATACTTTGTGTTATTCTCCTCTCCGGTGGTTCCAAACAAAGCGCCGGCCTACGGATCCCCAGGTGGCGGGTTCGAATCCCGCCCGAGGTGCCCGCAATCTGGTGGAGGCTTACTACGGAGAAGGGGCAGTGTGACCGAGCTTTCAGTTGCACGTCAAAAGATCCCTAGGCGGTCGAAATTGTTCCTCAGTCCTCCGCTGGGGCGTGCCAGATGCCCGTCCTTGGTATGGCTCGCAAAACTTCGAAATTTAGTATACTCCTCTCCTTATTGCGTGGATGAGCGGGTCTGAAAACGAGGCGCTCACTGGATCTGCCAAAATCTTCAAAATGCTTTGCAAGAGGAAAAATCGGACTGAGGAGTAGACAGCTGAACAGAAGTGGTGATGTGCTCGGTATGGGTGGGGGGGGGGGGGGGGGGGGGGGGACCATCTTTATTGAATGCAAACGCACGTACCTTTGTTGTTTCACGCTATAGGGTTTGTCGCAATTTAATCAGCGGGTTGTAGTCTTCATAGAAGACAAGCAATACTACCGCCTTTCGATGTAGTCTTTACCGAAACACCTCAGAACACATGCGCGTTCTTAGCCTTGCGAAAAGTGCCGAAAAAAATTAGCATTCTTACTCGCTTCGACATTCGACTTTTTGGCTATTGACACCACTCGATTTGATTTAGATTCGAGTTCGAAGTTTCCTCTTCGCACGCCTTTACAAATATGTTTTTAGTCAGACCGTACTTACAATTTATGAGCAACAAATTCACTCGTGAAGCTAATTTTTTCTTTTTTTTTTTCTTTTTTACAGCGTTGAGAAATCTGCGTGTGTTCCGAATTTCTGGATACTGGAGCGTGTTGGTGTCTAATTCATTGTAACGAAAGGACGCCCTGTAGTTCCCCTCCTGGCTTCACTTGGGGCGAGACAGCCCATTCGGAAAGAAAAGACGAGCATCGAAGTTGCCCGAAAATCAATTGACAAGTTAAATGCGTATCGTGTAGTTTTACATTCATAAATTAAAAACAAAATTATAATTTTTTCAAATAAAATAGCTATCGGCGAGTGTTTTTTTTTTTAAATTAAATTTATGTAATTTTTTTTAAGAAAGCAGAACCAGCTATTACTGCTATTGGTTATAGCTTTTGAAATCACATTGCACGTTGCCGCCTTGTATTAGATGTTCATGTTCGTCCTTAATGCACCCAACGTAGGCACATTCCTATTTATTTTAAGCAATAAAAACGAATTGTCGTATACCACTCAAGCGTTCGGATATTTCTCATAAGTTTCAACTATAAACCTTAGGTCAAGCGAGTTCGTAAATTGACTAGATTGTGGTCGCTAAACGTCTTGTTTAGGGTGGTTTCGCCTTTTCTATGCGCGATGTCGATTACGCCTGATCACGAAAAAATAAAAGTAAATAACATGATCTTCAATGGCGGCGAAGCATTGGACAGAACTCAAGCCGAGAAAATCCCATTGACGTGCTGAAAGCAAACAATGGGAACAGGCATCCTGTCATGATATGAACTGATGTAAACGCCAGAAGACATACGCGTACACACTATATAGTAACCGAGACAACACGTCACCTGCACACGGAATGCGTTGTACGACACACGCCCACAAGTCAATCATCGTTGAAATCATGTAAACGTGGCGAATACTTCGTCGATTGTACGAGTGCCCTGACGCACTAAACGTCTGCGTCCATTATGAAGGACTTTCAGTGGGACTTGCGTGTGAAATTTCAGGGGTCAGCATGACGGAAAAGAAGAAACAATAGTGCACGTCAATTTTTTTAGAGATCTCAAGCCTTAAGGTGTCACAAAGCAAATGTCTACGGGAACCCACCCGGGTAATTTTTGCGTGACGAGGCAATCACAAGAAAATCGCTCTAATGTCGCTTCGATCCTGGGAGTCTCAGTTCATGGACAAACATCAGTAATGGCAAAAAATTGAAAGTTTACTAGAAGGGTACATTGAGCGACCTACGCGAAACATACTTCGAAAACAAAACAAGAGCGCTACGTGAGTCATTCTCAAGATTCGCCCGTATCTACTACGTAGCGTTTAGAAGAGATGTATACTGGAGGTTTTACGTTCTACAGATGTCCTCGCCGGGTCCCGCGGAAGGGAAAACGAAGCGAAGACTTACCAGCGCGATTCCGTAGCTTCCTGTCCCGGGGACACCGGAGAACAGCTCGGCTTGAATGCAATCTTCGTGCCTGCTGTGCAACAGAAAAACCACTCTACTATCGTCGGCGCAACACCTGCGCGGTCGGTACGAGAGGCAGCTTGCGGCGCAGATTTGTGGCTGCGCGAAGTCTGCTTCGAATGGCATTTACAGTGCGCGTCAGCCCTCACATCCGGTTGTCAAAGTGTGCAATGGTCCAACCGTGCACGAGCAGCCCTCAAGACGGGCACGTCGCCAGCGAGCACCGCGTCGTAGGAAGGCGGTGACTGACGCGAGCTCCGGCCGGGCGCCCGTATCGCTTCACCGCAGTTGGTCCTCTCTTCAAAAGCCGGAGGATGTGCCTCTGAATCGTCACAGGAAACATGTGGCGGCGGCACATATTGGAGTGCAGCTGCGGAGAACAACGGCGTTCTATCCACACGTGCGGAGGAGAAAGCCGCACTGCCTGTGCACCGAGCTCCGTGCACGCCAGCGGTCTTTCGCGACGAAGCACAGTCGCGATGGGAGATGGAGTTGTCTCGTTCGTCACTCACCCACCAGGAATAAATTAGAGGCCCCCTCCAGTAGTCGTCTACGGGCTCTTTAGACAGCTGACCCGTTCCGCGTCCTAGAGAACACCATTTGCACCGACTCGTAAAGAGCGGCGCTTGGCGTTCTTCGGACACTCGGTAGCTTCCCGCCCGTGGGACGAACTGATTTCTGGCAAACACCGCCTCTTCGTCGTCGGGGACGACGGCCTCGTACTCTGGTGGCTTGCACTGGCGCGCCGCGTAGACGTGAGCCGCGCAGGCGTCGGCGAGGACGGCACTCGCCACGAAGACGACTACGCCGCAGACGACCAGACCCAGGCCCAGGCTTCGGCTGTATGTTGGAAAAACGGCGAGTCCGGCAGTGATCAGCGAGATCCCCAGGAGGAAGATGAGACCGTAAACCATCTTGCAACGAAGAAGCTCCACTTGCTCTCCCGTCATCGAAACCGGGTCGCTGATTGCCCTGCCGCAGTCGGGGTTGTTGGTGCTCGGCGTTTCGCTCGGAGTAGTTCCTGCAAACGCAGAAGATGTCGTTTTATGAATAAAGGAAGATTTCCAGCCTGGAGCCCACATTTTAAGTGCACCGGACACCCGCGCAGCGGGCGAAATGTGACTTCCCAGATTGCATCTCACCACGTCCAAACAGCAGTCGCGCCCTTCTAGGCTCGGCGAACGGGGAGGGCCGCAAGTTTGGCTCACATTATGTCAAGTGTGCTTCTGATAAGACGCAAGTCTATTCACTGAGAAATATCAGGCACTGTCATCGCGGTGCACCTAGCGCACCCTGTCTTCGTAGCGTGACGCACGGATATCTGCCCTTTGAAATGGTCGCGGAGTCGTGTGCGCGGAACGCTAGATCGTTCCGCCATGGGTCGTTGATTCGCCCGCATGTCTGAAGCGACTGCGCGGAGGCGACTGAATGAACCTTGTTTGCTGGCTGCGATCAAGCGGAAACGCGTGCCGTCCAACCATGCACCCGTCGGCGGGAATTGTATTTGGAAGGCAGCACTGCTTCTTAATGAGTGATTGCATCTGGACGCAAGAGTCAGGAACCCGCGCACTAATGACGCGTTAATCCTCGTCCTCTCGACTCTATCGCTGAATTTGTCAACATTGCGCCCGTAAATATTGTATTCAAACATAAATAGGAGCCTATGATTCAACTCTCCTTACCTTTTTCTTAAAGTATTCTGTACAAGAACTTGTTATTCCACCACCTGTATCTCACAGCCCTTTTATTCTTATACGAGCTACTGTGTCCTTTTTTTTTTTTCTTTTAATTCTAAGTACCGCGTGGGGTATTTGTAGAAAATCAAAGAATGTCTCACAAACAAAGAAGAAAAAAGATCAACACGGCCGGATTTAAAGGGTAATAAGCCATATTCGGTGTCTAGAACGCTTCTCTACTTAAAGAGTGAAGCAGAAAGTAGGTGGGATCAATAATCCTAACAGGCAGTTGCGCGAAGGCCACAGGCGACACCCAGTAGAAAGCCTGAGCTTTGTTTGTATATTTTGTGCTCTTACGTTCCTCGTCCGCCTTGGTGCTCGGCATACTACATCAGTCAAAGTGATATTTACGAGTTGATCATCCTTTCGACTCTAACAAAGCTGCTTCTAAACATTTTGCGGGAAAGAGTCCAGCCGACTGTAAGAAACTCACTCTGTCCCTGTCCGAGAGGTTGGTCTGTGTTCCAAAGTTACAGACTCTCCCCCAGGATGTCAAACCGCCTCAGAGGATCCGAAAAGAAGGCCATCTACATCAATTATTTAGTGACAAATATCCACAAAATGTGTTCTTTTAGGGGCTATTGCATTTATTGTGCCAAGGCATCTATCGTGACACTGATACAACAACGTGAGATATGACAACATATCTCACGAGGAACCACATGTGTTATGGGACACTTTTGTAAGGCGTTTTACTTCATTCAACAAATCCTTACATCTGTCATGTCGTCACATCTACCGTGTCAGTACATAGTATATTGTGTCATCACACTCATCCACAACTACTTCTAAAATTGTGGCATTATGTCTACCGGGTCACCATATACAACGAAATAATACATTCACTGAGTTAATGCGTTGTTAATGTCCGCAGACAACACCACAGCGCTGCTACACCACAGGAAGTCCCGAGACGAGTGAGCTCGGATCTTTACGATGTTTCGCGGGCATCGGCTAGAAATACATTAATGTTTTGTAAGATGTACAATTTGCACCAATATTGAAGACCCATTTGGTGCGCTTGGCCGAGACGGCGGCTGACGAGGGGACTCTTCGAACGTTGCGCGATTCCATATTGACCCCATGGAGTGACATCCGACTGTCAACAACGCGCGCCGCGCTCCCGACAGCCACTATATCGGTCACGGGCTCCCAGTGGGTTCTTCATAATGGTGAAGACAGCAGACCCCTTCGATTTACCTCCACTTCATACTCCAGCTACACTCGGTGCTCACCACTGTATGCCATTTGTGAGTGCAGCCTATCTTAAAACAGGTACTAGAATTACTGTCCTGAACGTTTCTGCACCGCGCAGCACTTTTCTGCACCGGTGAAGCCTGGTGCAGGTAAATCGAACGAGCCCAGTGCGTATCAAATTCGCACAAAGTGTTTTTACGTCTTTGGTTCCTTTCTTCAGTACATTTTCAGAACTTTTAAAGAAAAGCTGTCCGAATGACAAAAATGTAATGGAAGCACACGGATGTGTTCCATAGGTTTCCCATTTAACTATGACGAATACTGCATGTTTGTTTAGGTCCCGAGATAAGTTTTCACTTCTCATATATTTCAGCCCCAAAATGGTTTATGTCACTGGAAATCCTATGAACTCAGCTTTAACCTCGGCTTGATAAAAAAAAGAAAATCTAAAATTTCCACGCTACACTCCAAAAAAAAAAAAAGGCTTTGTGTCTACTTTCCCGCACAACACTCGGAGAGCTAATCACCGTGATTCACGAAGGCAGCTTAGCGAATGACGGTGCTGAAACACCACCAAGAACCTCGCCGGTCTTCGTCTCGGTGACGACTCTGCTCCTCTCGCAAGCTGGCCAACGAAGCTTGTAGCGCACCGATCGCTCTTATGACCAGGTCAGGCTGAGAGGCGTTAGGATCTTCCATTATCCCCCTTCTGACACCCATTGTTAAGAAAATCATGACTGTCTAAAATCCCAGCGTTTGGCGGTCAACGTTCATCGCCGTCCGTCCTTTTTGCTCGCGCCTTCTTCCTGTCCTCCTTTTCGTCGTCTTCCCCTTCGCAGCTAGCCAGAACACTATGTTTGGGCCAAAAAACGCATTTTGAGTTGTGACATTCAGCAATGCAAAATGTGACGCTTGCATTGCTGAATGGGGAGCTTTAGAATAGCGCACACGAAAGCTTTGCGTACGCTAAGAATAGCGTCGTCGCCACTGCGCATGCACCCAACGCTAACCTCATTTTGCGCTTTGCGTGCACTGTTTTAGCATACACTATTTTTCGGAAATTGCGTGCGTACGCAGAGTCTTTGCGCTCCTCTAAGGAGGATTCTTGATGAGAAGTTGGCTAAAGCTAAAACAAGGACAGTATAAAAATGGCGGCTCCCAGGACCAAGGCTGCGGCCGCTTTGGCGGCGTCCTGAAGGCGACGTCGTCGGCATCCTAGCGACTGCGATTTTCAATACGGGACGTGATTGCACTCGGTTCGGAAAACTGAGTAAAGTGCGCAATAATCACCGGCAACTTGATGCTTGCGACGCGCGAACATTTCCCGACGAAGGTCAGTACACTGGAGCTCTTTTGCCGAGGCGATGCAATCGGACATGACCGGTCGCCCGCTAGCATCGCATTCTCATGTATAAACATATCCGAAATGTTACTCTGGACCAAAAAACTTTTTTTTTTCTCAAGTTGTAGCGTTTATCTTGGTGGCGTTGCAAGCGCGATAGGCTTGGGTTTTTGCGTCGCAGCGGAGAAACCCTATTTTAAATCTCTCTTGCGTAGCGTGCGCTAACGAAAGCGCTGAATTTAAAGCTAGCGTGCGGTAAAGTTGCGTACGTTATTCTAAAACTCCCTAATGTCACAACTCAAACTGGGTGTTTTGGTCTATGCATATGTTTCGGCATCGTCATTCGCTGAACTGCCTCCGTAAGCTGCGGTGATTGGATCTCCGAGTGTTTTGCGGGAAAGTAGACGCGCGGGCGTTTTCTAGAGTAATATTTTCAAGACCTACTGAGGTTTGACGTTCTGTGCACGACTCCACATACACTGAGTGAATTCTTGCAGTATTTTGAAAGACATTTCGGCTAATTTTGCAGCGTCAAACAGACCATCGCCGTAGGTTATTTAGAGTACGTAAATGCCCGAGTGTAATGCCCGATCTCGAGGTGATGAAGCTCGATCCTCTGCCAGTCGCAGTTAATAGCAACAAAGAAACAAAAACGCCAAGTACCTTAAGAAAACCAAAAACGTAAGAGCTTGCAAGAGCCATTGTTCCCCAAAGTGCGAAGGTTTTTCGCAATGGAACGCCATGTTTCCAGAGTTCTATTGCGAGTTCAGTGCAATAGTCCGGGTATTGAAAAGCGTTCGCGCCAACCAGGAGTGGTGACATTGTTCGAAATGCTTGTCACGAAGGAGTCCCCAGATATATCTTGCCTTGTTTACCCATCGCTGCGTGCAGCGTCCATTTCATAAGATGTTTCTTTGTTAGGTTGTTTTCTTTGGTATTGACTCGGCGCACGTAATGTTCCGTCTTTTGAAAAAGGTGCTGGATGATAGACGTGATTACACGATTGAAATAACGATATATTAAAAGTGGTAATGCGATTATCACTTTTTTTTCTACACGAGAAATTGTTTTCAAGGAGGACCTACGTCTACTGAGCAAATTCAATCACCGTAAAGGTACGCCTTAATACATGGCAACATATCCAACCAGCCAGTATATTTTTGGTAGATGTAAAGACTCGGTGGGCGTCCGGTTCCTTGAATGCGTGTTTACATGTAGTCTCATATTTGAACAACTGAATAAGTATTAATGAGATACCTTTTTTACAGAGCACAAGCACACTAACAGCAAGCTTTCTGGCATAGAAGTACCTGCTCTGTAAGATCCTGGATTTTGCTGCTTTGTAAACCTCACGGCAAAATCGAAAGAATTTTTTTTTTTGTCTTCGCTAGAGGGAGGGCGATTAGGAACAGCGAATGAATGGCGTAGTTATTGCTCAGTCACACCTAAAATACAGTTGAGAAAAGGCCACCAGTTTAAAGATTCTGACTATTTATTTGTGTTTCGGTGGCACAAACCGCCGTTATTTACGCTTCGCGGAATTGGTGCAGGGTTACTGTAAGTAATTTTCAACGTCCTTTAGTCAACACACTATGCTGCATAAACCAACAAAGTAAGTGAGCCCTTGGCAGCGCTCCAATTCGCGCGGCATAGACATGGAATGCCTAAAACGTTTGCAGTAAATATACGCCACAGTCATAAAACAATATTCTGGGAAATCCCTTTTTAGTTTAGTGTAAGAATAAAAGGTGGTGACCGTCTTACCTGAAATGTAATGCATATTCTGCTTCCGATCGCAATCATTTTATCGGCGTATTTTGGCGCAAAATGGATGACCGCAGCCAGGTGTGAGCTTTTCCAGTGACTTGCCAAAGTTTTTGGTGATGAAATGAATCTGCGTATAGACTTTAAGTTTAGACAATGAACTATTAGGTAACGAACAGTACAAATGTTCTTTCTAATGTTGTAAGGTTGCGCCTTCTAATCTGACAACAATTATTTATATGTGGAAATATCAATATATCAGATAGATACTAATTCTGCAACCGTCTAAAAAGGATGAGTGCACATATTGGGCAGTGCGATATGTACTCTATTACTACCGATTTTTTTGCATTTTAATATTCGCTCACTGAAACGTCGCGAAAGAGCGATAATGAAATACCCTGCCCACAGGTGTTACCTACGATACCACAATATTTTAGCAAAGCACAGAATAATTCAAAAACAGCGCACAGAGAGCGTATACAAAGAACCTTTATGACTTACCCGGGCCAGTACGAACTCCTGTCATGACCGACTCACGCACCCGGGCAAGTTGCGGGGGTTTCCCGAACTCACGCGGAGGCACCTGACGTTATTTGGAGCGATCGAGGCGCCAATGAGCGCTTGGACGGTCCCACGTGAGGCGACATCCATCCGGCTCGACCAGATGACACCTTCGAGCGCGAAGCCATGCGTCCGGCAACAATGCCGCTCCGCCTTGCGCAACGGAACGCTGCGAGCACTGCAGCGAGGCCGGCACCGTGACGCAGGGCGGACCGCGGACGTGGCTCCCACGTCACTGCTTCCCATCTCGTCACTCGTGCTTATTGCCGTTGTCGCTCGCGGGATCACAAATGCGCGGTTAGGTAACACCAAACTGCCTGGGCGCCCGCGATGCGAGGTTACCGCCCAAGCCGCGTTCGGTTGCACGAGCGCATTGTCACAGGATGCCTCGCCCGGGTACTCGTCGAGGACAAGGGCAGGCTTCGCGCCATTCACGCGACCTTTATCGAATGGCGGTATCTTATTACTACCGGTGCGCACGCGGCAAACACGGAACGCGACGCAAATGAGGAACAACAAAGAGACGGGCTCATTGTGTTGAAGCGGTTCATAGGACAGGGAAGTTAGAAAGCTTCCGGGTAGAGCAAGCTGCTACTGAAGACTCATGTACCCGATGAATCTTTCCTTTCCATCGCATCATCCAGAGCTAAAATAAGAGTGAGTGCATCGGCGAGCCAGAGATACTCGATCACACTAAAAAGGTTTAAACTCGAGGAGACGAGACAGCACAAGTACCCTTGTCATACCCCGGTTACACGGGCACCCTTAACCGCGGTTAACTCAGGTTTAACTGCTGTTATGTGGCACCGCAGTTACGACACTATACTCTCAGATAGCTATTTTAGAAGTAGTGAAGTCCGCGTGCACTGCTTTCATGGGTACTCAAGATGCTCAGGCGCACGTTTGCCCATAGATATGACCGCCTAGCCGCAGAATGTTGTGTGCAAGTATTGTAGGCTAACTGTGGCTTAGCGTCACTGCAGTTAAGTGTGCCCGTCTAACAGGAGTTTTACACGGGCACACTTAACTGCAGTTACGCTAAGCCACAGTTATTGCTCAATACTTGCGGACAACATTCTGCGGCTATGCAGTCAAAGCTATATATGGGCGAGCGTGCGCTTGAGCTTCTTGAGCATGCACCCATCAAAGCAGTGCACGCGCACTCTTCACTTTTTCTGAAATAGCTGTCCGAGAGTACAGTGCACTAACTGTGGAGCCGCATAACAACGAGAGAAGACGACGACGACACTGCTGCTGGTAACCCTTTTTGTGTCTCTGAATTTTCCTTACGTAGCCGATAAATTGCGTGTTTAAACAGTACATTCGGCGGTTAACAACTAACAGAACGACATAGGATCTTCGTGCGCAAAGGACCTCCTGAGGGGAGGCCAGGACATCAACAAGGATGACCTCGGACATTGAGTCATCGAACGCTCTCATGTCCATTGACATGGATGAAGCACAGGCAAGCACATCGACGATCATCAAAGACGGCTATGAGATTCCACCCATACACTGCGCCGCTGACACAATGAGCAGCTCCTCATCGACAATCGTGTCTACTAACGACGAGTTGTACTCCGACGACGGTGACTACGAGGTCGTTCATGGCAAGAAAAGACGAAAGACAAGCCAGAGCTCAGCATCGCATTCGAAAGAGAAGACCAACCTACAAGTCGGATTCACAGTACTGTACATACCAAGTGACACCAGCAAGGTTGCATCGCTCAGCAAATTTAAACTGACTGACTACCTGAACAACGTCGCACCAGACATGGTTAGTGTAGTTCGTATCAACAAAGCTCGTAATATCGTTGCGGTTGACGTTAAAAGGCCTGCACTCAAAGCCGAACTCCTGAAGCTAACCAAGCTATGCGCACTGCCGGTGCGTGCTTTTCTACCTAGCGACCGCACAAATTGCTATGGCGTCCTTCGAGACATCGACCCTGACTGCACAGAGACCGACATAAAAGCGCGACTACAGTCAACCGCATCCATAACGGAAGTGAAACGCCATGGCAAGACATCACCCGTTGTGCGAGTGTCGTTCGCAACAAAAGTAGCTCCTCAACATGTCAATGTCGGTCTTGTAAGAACGGAAGTAATTCCCTACCGAGCACGCCCCTTGCAGTGCTACAGGTGTCACAAATTCGGCCACATCGCAGCTGCCTGCGCAGAAGAAAGCCAGTTATGTTCTCGGTGTGGACAATGCCACAAAGACAAGTGCGAAGCCAACCCCTGCTGCGTCAACTGTCATGGAAATCACGCCTCCAACGCACCTGAGTGCCCAGTGAGGGCAAGGGAGGCAGAAGTAGCGAGGTACAAGTTAGAGCATAACACCACATTTCGTGAGGCCAAAAGTGCTGTGCATGCAAAAAGACAGGCAAACAGAACAACGGATTCAAACAACATACAAGAATCTAGCGCCTCCGCCAACAATACTCTGCGTCTGACTGCTCAAGACTTTCCCCCTCTCGAAGACGTAGAGAGCACGCCTGCAAATCTGGTCACCGATAAATGTACCGCAACAACTACAGTACCAGTTTCTAGGAAACCTTCGTTTTGGGACAAACCACACATCAAAAACATCACTTCACATAAGACCTCCAACGTGCACATGACGGGACCCAACCAAGAAAGTGGAACAAAGACTGACTCTGTGTTTAAAGCCATAATCCCACTTATGTTCACTGCTCTTCGCAAGATACTGGCCACAACGTCACAGACATCAACACTTCATCAAGTGATCAAAGCCGTCCTCACATTAGAACCCATTATTGCAATGCTATGCTAGAGCGTTTCCAAGAAAGCCTCACTTGTCAGTACAGATATTTTCTTCACTGTAACTCAAAAGCTAAATGGCATCGAACAGATGAGTCAGATCATATTGAAACTGAGTCTGTTGCAATGGAGTGGAAGGAACCCTGTTCGTCACAAGCCCTCTACAAATTTATATGGTATACGCTTCGTAAAACGCTCTTATCAGATAATTTAAGGCACAAACACCTCATACACCAGTATGAATCACAGATCTCAATGCTGCAGGACAGCAATTTTCCACCACTCGCCTGCCCACTCCAACTCATCCACGATGGGAGACATTAATAAGAGGACCACCAAGCATCTTCAACCCCTCTCCTGCTCAGTTTTTCAATGGAACTGTAAAGGATTGAGAACGCGACTCCCTGAGCTCCGCAAACACCTATTGGACAACGCCTACAATGCAGTAGCTCTCCAAGAACCAAGAATGTCAGCCGGCGACATGCGCATTGCGGATCATGTAGTGTACGCCAGCAAACCACATGTGGCAAGAGGGTTTCCGCGGGCAGCACTACTAGTGCGTCGAGAGTTGCCACAAAGTGAGGTGGACCTCAATGATTTATGCACTGAGAGTGCGGAGTTCGTGGCGGTGACGCTGGAATGGAGAAGACGTCCACTCACCATCGTCTCGGTATACGTGGCCCCTAACGCACCCTGGGACACCCATGTACTTGCGGACATTCGAGTCCGAGCCAAGGGAGACCTTATAGTAGCCGGAGACTTCAATGCGCACTCGCAGTCTTGGGGAGACAAGCAAGACTCCCCACGGGGACGGGAGCTACAGGCAACGGTCGAAGCACTTGACCTGAGGAACATCACAAGTGGGAGCCAGACGTTTATCCGCCCTGGAGTGACGGGAAGCGTGATTGATCTCACCTTCACAACTTGGTCCCTGAAGCTCAGTGCAACCCCTCAGGCGGACAGCTGGGGGAGTGATCATCTTCCAATTGTCATTGGAAGACCACCGAAAGTCCCCCTTAGGACTTGCCAGATAGTCGACTGGGACCACTACAGGACACTGCTTGGAGAAGCACTAGAGGGGGGATTTCCCTTCAATTCAGAAACATTGTCGCGCGTCCTCAAAGAAGCCACCCGTGAAGTCAGCGTGCCATTAACACGTCCTAACCCTGACCTCGAATGGCTTAAACTCCGAGCGAGAAGACGGCGAGCCCAGCGAAAGTCATGGGTCACCGGAAAACCGGAGGATACCCTGGCCTATAGGCGACTGGATGCCAGATTCAGGAAACACGGAAAGAAACTGGCGCGCCGACAATGGCGTCTCAAGTGTAGTACTCTAGACAGGCCATCCGGAGGAAGCCGGGCTTGGAGGATGTCGAGAACACTGGCGGGCCGCCCGATTCCCCGAAACCCAGTCCTAGGAATGGCCGTGGCCATGAACCTCCGACCAACGGACATGGTGGAACTCCTCGCGGATACTTTCACTAAAGTTCCGCTGGTACCGGCAGTGGGACCACCTCCCGAGAATTGGGACAAGTTCCGTCATCCCACGGCACCTCTGATGCAACAACCGGACACCGACTTTACTCTGCACGAGCTGCAGTACGTCCTTGATTCCCTTCCCAGACACCGCGCGTCACCAGGACCAGATGGAGTCACCAACCAGGCCCTGAGAAACGTCAACGAGTCGGCACTCCCAGCGATGCTAGCTCTCATCAACAAAGTCTGGAGGACAGCTGAGCTGCCAGACGCTTGGAGGGTAGCAACAACGATACCACTGCTGAAGCCCGGCAAGCCCCAAGACCAGCTAAGCTCATACAGGCCTATCTCCTTGACATCATGCCTCGGGAAAGTGATGGAGCGTATGGTGCTACGCCGTCTTGTTTACCACCTAGAAGGGGCAAGGGCTTTACCGGACTGTTTTTCGGGATTCCGGCACCATCGAAGCACAGTAGATGCAATGGGAGATATCGTCAGCTCACTGGAAGAGGCAAAAGCGCAGGGTTGGTCTGCGGTGGCCGTCTTTCTGGACGTCCGCAAAGCCTTTGATGCCCTCCCCCACAAGGCCGTCATATCAGCTCTACACCGTTTCGGGGTGAACGGACGTCCACTGAAATACATTTGTGCGTTTCTTAGTGAACGCACCATGTGTGTAAAGGCAGGCAACGCGGTGAGCAACCCCCGGAAAATCATCCGAGGAGTTCCCCAAGGAAGCGTTGTTAGCCCGCTACTCTTTGCTCTGGCCATCGCGTCACTCCCAGCGGCGGCAAGGGTTGGAGAAGAGCCGGCGTACCCTATCAGCATGGCCGTCTATGCAGACGACGTGGCACTCTGGTCCACTGCCCCCAGCTACAGAAGGCAACGTATGGTATGCGCTCTCCAGCGAGCCCTGACAAATGCAGTGTATCGTCTCCACCAACTGGGCTTGGCAATATCAGCCGAAAAAACGATTGCGCTGTGCTACGCTCCAAAGAGGCCAAGCAAGTTCATGCCCACACTATGCATTGGGGACACTCCAGTGAAACTGGCGAAAACGGCCACATATCTTGGCGTCACGTTGGACTCAAGGCTATCCTGGGGCCCAGCAATGAGGGAAGTTCTTCAAAAGATGCGAACCCATACAAACATCCTCCGGATGCTCGGCGGAACTACTTGGGGAACCTCATCTCACATGATGCTGCAACTGTATAGGGGGCTCATCCTGGCCCGCCCATTGTATGCCCTACCTTTCGCCACACTGAGTGCCAACCAGCTCAAAAACCTTGAACAAGCGCAACGCGTGGCACTCAGGATTTGCCTCGGAGTTCCCCGCACAGCCTCGTCTCGACATACGCTCACAGAATCCAGGATTAACTCTGTAGAGAACATCATGCAAGAACGGGCGCTGGGTCATCTGACTCGAATGAGCAACTGCGACTCGACCATCACGCTCCTAATGAGGATCGCCGAGCGCGCTGAATCAAGACTAGGAGCGCACCTCTGCACTCTTGGTGACATAGCTGGCACACCAGGACCACTCGCTCCACTCCCAGAGCTGCACAAAGATCCCCACCCCTTGCGAATCAGCCTACATATCCCTGGACTGCGGTCCAAGAAGAACGTAGCAGTGGTCGTAGCAAGGCAGCTCACGGAAGACCACTTAGTTATCCAGTACGATGGATGGACCCGAGTGTACACCGACGGATCGGTGGACCCCTCCGAAGGCACAGCAACAGCAGCGGCTTTCTTCGAGGCAGCAGCTGTGGGTACCAGTGAGCGCCTGGATCACCAGGCATCCTCCACCACGGCAGAGCTAGCAGCCATACGGCTCGCCCTCTGGGGTATTCGGACAAGCTGCACACAGGCTTTACGCTGGGTCATCCTGAGCGACTCAAGATCAGCCCTCGAGCTGCTATCTAGGCTCGAACGGGCAACGCCCCTGGCCCGTTCAATCGCACAGGATGCGGTCGAGCTTCAGCAAGAAGGCAACAACATTGCCTTCCAATGGCTCCCGAGCCACTGTGGCATTAGAGGCAATGAGGTCGTTGATTTTCTAGCGGTGCGGGCTCACAAGGACCCCGAGTGCCCGCTTTCAACCGTTCCCCGCTTCTCAGACGCAAAACTCCTTGTGAGAAGAGCCATCGCCCTACAGCACCCGGACCCCGTAGTGGTGGCGGGTGCCTTCCCAGCTCGGGTACCGCGCGGCTTCGACCGCCAAACTGCCGCAGTAATGCACAGATTACGGACCGGAAGCGCCTTCACCCCGGCGTGGATAAGTCGCTTCAGACTCAGTGTTGACCCCTTATGCCAGACCTGCGAGGAAACGGCCGACGCCGAACATCTCCTGCACTGCAGTGATCACGAAGAGGAGCGCACCAACCTCCGTGATGCTTTTTCCCGCCTAGGGCTACCTAGTACCAACTTGGAAGAACTCCTGCGTCCAAGAGCCTCACGAGCTACTACGGACAAGGCACTCAAGAGTGTAGTCAGCTTCCTGAGGAGCGCGGAACTCCTCGAGATCCTCTAGGACTTCCAAGAGATCTGGGTTGCTTGCGGCTCCTGGGGCTCTTGGAGATCTTACATCCAGAGGTTTTCCGGAGTTCCAGGAGTCGCGAGTCAACACACTGAAGAAATCCTCTTCCCCCTTCCCCCTCTCTCCTTCTCTCCTTCTCTATCTCTTTTTTCCCTTAATTCCCTTTCCCATCGACAGTGACAAGGGCGCCCACAGCGTAACTAACAACAACGTCGATTTCCTAATAAACATCGCTTCAACAACAACAACCGCATAACAACAGTTAAAGCTGAGTTAACTGTAGTACACCGTGACCGCGGTTAAGGGTGTCCCTTTTAACAGGGGTATTAGTGTACAAATATAGTCCAAGTTCCTCACTAATTCATTGCGTCCACACCTGTACCTGGGGCAACACAGGATACCTGAAATCACGAATAAAAAAAGAAAACGCTTTTAGAACCTAGGCAGGCTGCAAATTCCTTTCCCCCTATGTTTTTTTTTTTATGTTACCAGAAATAAACGGTACACGTGGAAAACAATAACGTAGATGAGACAACAAGTCTACCATTGCAGATACTCTACAAACTACATTGCATAAGATTATTGTTCAAAACCGAACTTCCTTTTCTGGATGCGTCTCATATATTCTACATTCCGCAAGTTCCACAAGACACAGTATTGTAACGATTTAATTCGCAGGCGTCCTTTTGTACCTGTAGTTACCTTTTTGTCTTCGACCAGGCTTCTACTTCCACTCGCGTCACAATATCCCCCACAATACACACCAACCTTTTACTCACGGTTCAAGTGGAGCTACCCTCTTGGCGAACAAAATGGTTTCTGTAAACTGCAAACAAGGGATAACGAGAATTGCCTCGCCCACAGGACACCACATCGTTGAGGCGTGCGCCAAGTACACTCTTAACGAGGTTACCTTTAAAAGGGTGTACGCGTTGGCGGATATGTACCGTTTATCTTAAAATTTACAATATAACCTTTACGAGTGTACTTTTCATTCAGTGGTTGCGTGAAAACTTCTTACACGGAGGTTACTCTAGCGCCTGCCATGTAAGCTTTATATGAAAGACTTGCCCACGTTTACAATCTAATACATACTCCTGCCGTGCGTCAACCTTTATCGCGAGCGCTCGCAGTCATTTAATACACTTCGGAGAGTGACCTTGCTAAATGGCGATGCCAGAGTTATTTTTTACATTGAAATCAAGTCGGCAAAATAACACTGAAAATGACGTCTCAAATTATTGATTTATGCTTCGATAAGTAAGCTAACTAATTAACCCCAGTAACTAAGTTGATAGATAATATGTCTATTTTTTTTTGCGTGCTCCATTTACGGTAAATGTTTTTTGTTTTTTTTATATATATATATATATCTTCGGTAACCGAGTCTCAGAGTACTTAACATAATGGTAAACTTCCACCAGCTTGCCTGTCCCAACTCCGACTCGTTTTATGTTAAAATTTGTGCGCGAGAGCTCATATTGATTTCGGTACGAGATGTTTCAGTGGCGCCCTCTTATGATTTTGTTCATGACGGCACGACCAGGAATTTCCTTGCTGTAACCCGGCAATAGGGCAAACATGATAAGTATGCAGGAAACTGTGTTTTGGCCAATCGCGAACTTCGACCACAGCGACGCTTTTGGTCGCGCACGTCGCTAATAGTCACAGTTATGACACTCAGGACGTGGCGTGATCTGAACATCTTCCTACGCGGCCAATGACGTTGCAAGTAACCGACAAGAGCGTGCCAAAAGAACGAATCAAAAAGGAGCGGGAACATAATAAGCGACGTGTTTCTTAAGATGTCAGTGACTCTAGTCCTGAAGTTTGCTAGCTCGTTTTCCCTCTCGCGAACCTACCCTGCAAGGACCCGCCCCAATTCGATTGGATTGCATGGGACAGCCAATTGGAAGTCATGGATTGAGTCCCCCACGCGGTTCTGAAACGAAATTATGAAGTTTTGGTACTCTGTAGATGTTTGCAAGCGGACTCCCTCAGGCTCGAAGCGCGCGCCGTCGGGAGGCGCCGCGCACCACGCTCTTCAACCAGGGCGTTCACTCTCAACAACTACCATAGTTGACAGCCTTGGGTTTTGATTTCTTTGACCTGGATTTAATGGCGACCCTGTTGTAATGGGGGGGGGGGGGGGGGGGGGCACCCGCAGTAAGTTCCGGTGAGGGCCTGCCAAAAGCTAGCCTGGCTGAGTCCGCCAAGTGCCCAGCAAAGACCAGCCGAGTTCGACTCTTGCATAAGTTGGGTCCGTCGGGTCGTCGCAGGTGAGTCCCGAGGGTCCGGCTTGGGCCCGAAGCACCTGGAGTTCGTCCGGGCGAATCGGCGCCTTCCACAGCCGCCAGGAACACTCCAACCGCCACTCCAGTCTGCGTTCGGTGGTCTCCATGTGCTCCGTGTGTCCCTGGCCTTCGCCCTCAACCCCCGTCAGCACAATCGGCAGAGCTGGTCGTTGCCAGCTCGACAAGTCCGCTCGACAACATTGGACATAATTTTTCCATTCGCTTTGTTATCCAATCCAATCTACATCCAATGTGGCTTTGCGGTGTCGTCGCATATCCACTCTTCAAGATTTTTCCGCGCCGCCGTCATGGCAACGTATACTTACTGGGGAGCAAGTATCCAAAAATGGTTTTTCGGCGCATCGAAACGCAAGGAGGAGCACGCTCAAGTGTGCATCGTCGCATGCACTTATCCCCTTTTTTATTTTATTTTTTTATCACCAATTACAACAATCAGGCGCGGTGAATCCACCACGATGCCGCTCTTTTTCCTGCGTTCGAATGGTTTATCCGGTGATAGCCAACCCACAAAGACACAAAGACAACAAGCGCCATGACGATGCATGTTTGGGTCGTGGTCGAACTTGAGAAAGAAAGAGTTTTTGAGTTTTACAGCGTGACACCTGTTAGTGGGAACCTCCCTAGGAAATTGAGTGGGTGTCCTTCGTGAAATCCCCCGGTGACGTCATCGATCGCGTGATTGATCGCAGCCGCCGCGCATGAGGCTCGAATGCGCCCGCCCCGCCGCTAAATGTATAAAGAAAGAAAAATTGCGCCGGCCCTGCCGGTTTCGAACCTGCAGCGACTTATAGATGAGAGCGATCGTTTCCATTAGAGTCAACCACTCAACCAACGGAGCGATCGAACGAACAAATTTTAGTCAATTAAACGTGATATGCGTTCCATTTCTGTCTTCCTTCGATAGTGCTTCTGTGTCTCATGAGCCTCGAAGGTCCACGCGTAGCACAAGCAGAGCGAAAGCCAGTGATCGCATGCTGGAGGCCGGGGGTTCATCGGAATCGCAATCCACTCGTAATATTGCGAACTACGTTCTCCCACAATGTCCGGATTCTTAAGTATCAATATGATTTTAAATTTGTCTTCCGTTACTGCTATACTAGCAAAAGTCTCTTGACCAGTAAGTATGGTGATCCGTCGAACGCATCTCCAACCTTTTGATTACATCGCCTCCATTTGTGATATCTCGAAGTCCAGCTAGGTCGACCAGTGCGCATCGATTCGATTAATTGTCGCAACCCCGGCGGTGGCACAGCTGCTCGTGTGAATGTAGCAGATGGCTCTTTCGCCCCAACACGGTCTATACAGCTACATGGGCAGTTCACTGAAACCAACGAATATGGGAATGTCAGTGAACGATGCTACCGACGTCCGTTTACTGTCCATGTCTTGTCGCAACCTCGGGACTACATTGAATGAAATTGGGTGGTAAGCACACCAGTCAGAGCCGCGTTCGATAACGGGTAACACTTGCTACCGAAATTTGAAACACCCGAAACATTGTCGTGAACGAGAAAAAATGACCGCATCTCGACGTGGTGAATGATGTTGATTGGGGCGAAGCTCTGGTGGTGCTTGTCTGCGTAGACGCTGAGCCGCAGCATGCCGAGCCTTTCGTTCGTTTTCACCCATGTCAGAAAGAGAATGTGTGGTATGGAACGTGGTTATATACGCATTTGAACATTTGACCGCGGGGTTCTCTCGTCTATAAACGTTGAGCCAATGCATGCAAAGTTTAACACGATTATATACACATTTGACCGCAGCGCCCTCTCCTGTATAGACGTTGAGCGGCTACATGCAACGTTTCATTCATGACATCCCCAGCTCTTGAGTTACTACCACATCTCAGAGCCCCCTACTCGTCCCGCAGTCGTGGCCGAGTTGTTAAGGCGATGACCTAGAAATCCATTGGGTCTCCCCGCACAGGTTCGAATCCTGTCGACTGCGCAAACATTTTTTTTTTCATCATTTTTTTCCCTACACGAGCACGTGAACTCCTGAGCTCACGAGCACGATCATGAGCACGATCACAAGCACGAGCACCAGCAAGATCGATGTGAGCACGGACACCGAACGGACAAGGCTGGACCCTAAAGGGGTATTCACACGAGGGAGAAATCCCGGGGATTTCTCCCCGGCACGCGCGCATCACGAAATAAAAACGCGGGGCTTTTGCACATCGCAAAGCCTGACATTTTCGTCGTGGAATGCGCGTGCCGGGGAGAAATCCCCGGGATTTCTCCCTCGTGTGAATACCCCTTAAGGAACTTCGCCCCTAAAAAAACTCTACAATGTCCCCCCCCCCCCCCCCCCCTTCCCCGGCCCTCACCCCTTTGGCCCATTCGTTTGAAGGGATTCCAGAGTTGAGATCATTGACAAACGCTGGAAAGAGGCTCTTAATTAAAGTAAAACTTTGGGGTCCTTTCCAGGTGGAACATAAAGTCCCTCGTTGCACGGCACAAGCAAAGCGTGCTCATGGTCTTCAGATCACACATATAAATACCACACAGACTCCCCAGTGCAATGTATAGCAGACTGAACTACAAAATACTACTTGCTACGGGCCTCGGCGCCAATAGGGCGCCAGCATAAGATCTCTATCCCTGTTACGCCGCACTTCAAAGCCACAGATTCTAGCACTGCCGAATATTTTTTTTTTTGTTTATGTCCTGACACTTTATCTCGAGAAGAGCATCCTTCAATTAAGCCGTCGGGAATGGTTGCTCCGGATACATTATCAAACATGCTTTTTTTGTGCACTGCCGTTGTACTTGCGTACAAACTGCAGTTGTACTTGCGTACAAACTCTTTCTTTGTGGTGGGCCCGTTGCGGCGTCCACGCTCTGGAGCCCTGTTCCGTTTAAAGTATAGTTAGAAAATGTATTTGACAGCCCCCGTGTAGTTGGCTCATTCCGCAGAGAATAGTGCCTGCGCTGAAGCTAAAGTTGGCAATTGGCTTTCTGTTCTTTTGCTGAGCAGGTCCATGGCTGGAGAACTAATGCTCTCAAGCTCGTGGCACGCGTCCCAGCGAACAGGGAAGCTGTTTTAGAAGTGCGCTGGTGTGCACACGTTGTCACGGCAGCTGCAAATTGAAAGGGGTTGCATTCAACTGTTGCAAGAAGGGAGCGCCTCATTTAGGTTTCATCAATCTGTCGTGGAACAAGGTTCCTGTTAGGTTCATGAGTCCAGCAAGGGGGCCCACCTGAATTTGGTCGATGTATTTTTCGTAAGCCTTAAACTGAAGCACATCCACAGTTCCTTAAACTTCGTTTTCTTGCTTTTAGTTTCCAAACAAGACGTTGTGAAAGCTCGCTGGAACAATATTTCGCTTTGTTCCCCTTTTTCAGGCAGCAGCTTCATCTATTCACCTTGTGCCGGTCATGTTATTTGCGACGGCATGTTTCATCTGCCATTAAACTGCGATGACATGAACCTTTGCCTGCCCTGCCATGCAGGAGCAGCCTCTAATAAGCACACGACTAGTATTACATGTTATACGTTTTATATGTGAACGGCTCGATCTCGCGATTTTAACATAGCACGGAAGCAGACACCCCATAGAACGAATTCGCTCTTTTTCGCGTGAGTTGAAACGTGATGGCGCCAGTGTGCAAATAGTTCTCGACCACTTTCGTTCCTGAACTAGACGGCGGGTTTCGGAATATTTACGAAATCAAATATACATTATATCTCCTAAAAATGGCCACTCATAGCACTGTCAGACCTAATTCACTCTTATGATAAAAGAATGATTAGTTAATAATTAGGAAGTATTCACCAACTCAACTCCCTGAAGTCATATCACTGCGGTGGCGCTGCTGTTGGCACTGCGCATGTGCAGATGCTTTGCCTGACGTGAATCTGGTTTCTGCCCCACGCGTAATGGCCACACCTGATGTAGGCAAACGAGGGCTTGTTTGTATACAACGCGTGTTGGTCTATACGTGAACCGGAAGTATGCCGGGGCTACCCAACAGACGGCGCCACTGAGTTTGTTGCCAAACAAAAAAGGCCGAGTTGAAACGGGATGGCGGATCGGAGTCGTGTGTTTGCGCACCACAGCACGTCTCGTTCCGCCTCTGCCCATTTGGATCTGAATAAGGGTCGTATCGGCACTCGTTCATGTGATCTCAACTGTGTCATGCAATTTAAAAATCATGACCCAATATCCCCATACATCAAGGCGAACCAAACTCACTTTGCGTGAGAGTTTATCGAGCAATCTGTCTTTTTTAGGGAGCACGTGACACAGCAGTACACGCGCTTTCGAGGAACGATTGAACATGCTTTCCGTCAAAAACCACGATATCAAAAGTTTCCAAAGCGTCCCAGGCGTAGCTCGTCGAAGCAGGGGATATTACAGAGCGCGCTACCCGCCAAAGGTTTCTTTGAATGAAGCAAACCACGCAGACCACCCGCTGACAACCTGTTCCTCTAGCTGGTCTTTAGAAGATTCACCTGTAAGACGCTCGCTCGAGGCTGCTTGGAGTGGGGAAGGCGCAAACGTTTGGGACACACTGTCGCAGTACTTGATAGCCGTTGCCCTTCGTTGAAGGTTGCATGCTGGCGCATATCCATGTTTCAAAGTAGCCTCCACTTTTAATCCAAATCGTTGATGTCGCCTGCTGCAAGGAGCACTGGAAAGGGCATCGAGTGGTGTAATGTGTGGGATGGTCTTACTCACGAAAACTTTGTGACCCAGATCTCACAAATATTTCATTTGCTCGGTCTTACGGAAAATCTTTGATAAATTGCATGTACTGCCTCAGTAAGGAAAGCGAGATACCGCAGTCTAACATTGTGCACCTGACTGCCATTCAAGCCGTGTATGTTGCTTGCTAGCGTTGCTGTCGGTTTGCATCCTAGGTATACGTTTTATCCAGTGACGAAAACTTAGTAGGGTCTTTAAATCGGGCGTCGGGAAACGGCGCAGCCTCCGAGTAGTCTGGCTTAGGTAGTAGAATTCCATAACGACTTTGAATATGGCGTATACTTTCTTGTACAGCAAACCAATCACGGTGCTTGCTTGTTGCATCTCTTCATTTAAGCTCGCGAAAACGGGTAACACCTACTTCAATGCCTCAAGGCATAGCTTTATTAAAGAATCCTTGAGCTTCTCGAGGATTACCTCGGGAGCGAATAGGCCTTTGTTTTCTTTAAGATTAGTGCTGGCATCTGTTTGGTGAGACATGTCGCGACAACTATACTGTGACAACCAGCGCGTTTTACTCTCGTGTAGCAACTGGTGCGGTTTCACATCTGCAAGTAACCGGGCGTTTCCTTCGGCGACAAGAAGTAGTTTGACACGTCCCCTTGCAAGGTTCTCAACCTCCCTCCGTAGTCTCTCGCAAGTATACTGCGCAGAAAGATGAAAAGAATGACGTGCACGTTTCATGACAAAAATTCTCCAAATGTGAGCCTGCCGGAGGATTGAAATAAAATGATAAGCATCACGTTTGTTCCATCGACCGCGACGCCAATCATGATTGTTGTGTAGGAATAATCTGTAGCAGTGAACTCAGATATTCGTACCGCGGATGCTGGCAGAAACGTCGCTGACTAAAAAAAAGGAAACTCGTCTACGACGTCACCGTTTTTGTCCGTAACTGCGGTCACAATTGACAGATGCTTAATTGCTCCTCACTCAGTCGACTCATACACAAGATGGAAGAGCTATATTTTCTGAGTAGCTCGCAAAGTTCTGGGTTCTTCTTACCAAGAATATTTTGTCTTAGGATAGCAGCCCACTATATTCGGCCGCACGTAATGTTCTTAGCAAATTTCGATTCATGACATGTTTCTTTGACCGAATCTAGCAAACATCCTATGACATTAGTGCCACGTTGTGTTCGGCTAAACAAGCTATTAGTTTCATTTCTCCTCTCTTGACTGATTTCTTGTGTTGAACTTGGCCGCTTACAAACGGCATCTGCTTTTCAGGCTTGTAACACTTTTCTTTCGTTCATCTCTTGAAAGATGCAGGTTTATATATCATTTCTCTTTTCTTTCTTTTTTCAATCACCGTTGCGGGCTTTGCAGTTAAAGGGCTATCATTTTTACTTTTTGAACGCCAGTCTTTCTATCCACTTCCTACTTGATCAGGTATCTATGGATGTATATCTTGGGCTTCTTATTTGCATCACCAGACTCGCCGTCTTCCCTTGGAGCGTTCTTACCTACTTGGAGAAGTATGGGTTAAGTGATGAACTGCCTAGAAGGTTGGGAAATATCTAGCGTTTCACACCCTTCATGGCTTTTTTACCCATACACCACAATGATACCTCAGCGGTGCCTCAGGGCTACTATAGTCAGCGCAGTAATTGTCGCTGAGCTTGCTGATGCAGTGCTTAGTTTGCACTAAGTGATACCGCACTGATGCAGCCCTGTTGCGTCAGCACTGATCGGCGCTGCTCCTAGTGTTCGCTTAGCACTGCGCTGTGTGTGTGAACCGGCCCTTACATCTAAGGAGCGTAAACACTTTTTCGACAAATAACGCTGGATTTCGAGAACCTCTAGACATATTGAAACATCTCTGAATTTCTAAAAGGGAATGAAAAACCCTAGATCTAGATTTGGCCAACCATCCCGTGGGTTGAATCATCGGCAGCTACTTGATTGGTGCTTTCACCCCAGGAGCCTCCGACTAGCTGCAAAGCCCACTGACCGTTGTATGTAGAAGTTTCTGACTTAAAATTATTGACGGTAGTAAATTGCGTTCTGGATGATAAATAATTATGATAAGGTCGAGGGCTATTCTCCTTACACCACAATGCTGTTATTTTCCAAGAAGAATATAATGCTTCTAGACTTTAGAAATGTTTTTGACTCCAGTCAAATGCTTTCTGAAAGTCTAGAAATATTCCGCGTCTGTAAAGTCGTGATTCTAGGCTGTTTATTATTTCACTTTTTATGCGCATCAAAACTGATTCAGTGAATTTTTCTTTCTGAAATCTATATTGACAAGGCGTTATAATATTTTTGCCGAAAAATATTTAGAAAACCTTACTTCTTTTTGTATTAATTGGAACTAATTGCAGTTGTACTCATATGGTTTTGTAGTTTCTGAGACGTGCATCTTTGTGACGTGTCTAGTGTCGCGAAACTAGGTTTTTGGTAAACAGATGCGCTGTTTGAAGGAGACGGTCAAAGACGCGCGCATCCGAAAAAGGATTCACACGCTCAAGCTGCCTCTTGCAGCAAGATTTTGCTGCAACCTCACCGAGGCCTATCAATCACCCGAAAGAGAAGTACGGACATTGCCAATGGCCGCTCGACATTGCCGTGACGTCTGATATTCAAGGCGGAGTGAGCTTTTGGAGGAGCCCAATTTTCGGCCGGTCCCCTATCCGAGCCAAAGACGAAAAAAGAAAACAAATATGGCGGTGAGCGACGAGCTGAGAGGTGGTGCATACGTGCGGTACGTGTTGGTGAAGATTTCGCAACGAGCGCAAGCACTGCATGTAAACGCGATGACTGGGAATAACTGATATATTAGCAGAGCAGATATTTCCGAAATACCTCGAGATCATCCGCCTGCGCTTTGACGTTCGCGGTCTTTCCGCGGTTTGGCAGGCTATAGTTAATTCATTCATTCATTTATTTGACCTTAAGGGCCCCTTAAGGGCATTACATAAGGGGGGCGTAATCAGAATTTGAACAATATAAAAGCCAAAACACAAGCATGATACAATCGGGGAATTCAAAGAAATTATACAAAATTGAAGCTAATGACAAGAAAGGTGTAGTTTTACTGCATAGGAGAAATTAGCAGGGTCCAAGATGGTGACAATGGAGGATGGAAGACTGTTCCCGTCGCTGATGGCTTGAGGAATAAATGACCGATTGAAAGCGTTAGTAGAGCCAGAAATGCGTTTGATGGTGCAGACGTTGTTGAGGCGAGAAGATGTTCGGTCGGGGGGTAATAACAAAGTGGTTTTGAGGTCGGGAATGTGGTAGTACATTTTTTGAATAAGGCACAGCTGAGAGACTTTCCTACGAAACTGCAAAAAGGACATGGCTAGTTGAGTTTTTAGCGCTGAGACACTGAAAGAAAAGTCATAAGTGGATGAAATGAAGCGAGCAGCTCTGTTCTGAACTGCCTCTAGGGTACTGATGAGGTATAGTTGATGGGGATTCCAGATGGTTGAGGTATATTCTAATTTTGGTCTGACGTACATGTCAAAAGCCAGCTTACGAACAAAGGGTAAGGCGTTTTTTAAGTTATGTCTGATTAGTTCAAGAGTTCTAGATGAATCGGCAGTAATGGCTTCGACGTGGTTATTCCAAGAAAGGTCAGATGTTAGTCGTACACCAAGGTATTTATACACATTAGCGGTCTCAATCAGATTGGACTCCAAGAAGTAATTTAATGACAGGGTAGTTTTTTTTTTTCTTGGTGAAGTCAAGTAGTTTTCGTTTAGACTTGTTTATTCACATCATCCCCCTTTTGCACCAATTGTTAATTTTATCTAGATCTTCCTGAAGCTGGTTATTGTTTTGCACACAAGTTACTTTGTTATAGATGCCGCAGTCAACGGCGAAAAGGCGTATTCTTGAAGAAATACCAATGGGAATGTCATTAATGAATAGTAAAAAGACTTAGGGCCCAAGGACGAACCCCTGGGGAACAACAGAAGATACATTTATTAAGGAAGATTCATGATCATTAATGGACGTGAGCTGTACACGGGAAAAGAGAAAGTCACGAATTCGTGCAAACGTTAATTGGTCGAGGCAAAGAGATGATAGCTTAGAAAGAAGGCGTTGATGGGGAATACGGTCGAACGCATTGGAAAAATCAAGAAAAACTGCGTCAGCCTGGACATGACATTCAATGTTAGTGTGCAAATCATGGATGAAGTCGCAGAGCTGTGTTTCGCAGGAAAGTCCCTTTTGAAAACCGTGCTGCTGTTTAAAGAAAAAAGAATGTGATGATAGGTGCCTCATAATATTGGAGTAGAGGATATGCTCAAGTAGTTTGCATGAAATGGAAGTCAAAGAAATAGGGCAATAATAAGATGCGGAAGAGCGGCTGCCCTGTTTAAAGACTGGGATAACCCTTCCCACCTTCCAGTGAGATGGAAGGCAGCTTTGAAATAAGGATTGATTAAAGATGAGTTTAAAATACTCACTAGAAATAACACTGGTGTTTTTTTTTTGTTTTTTTTCTTTTAATTTAGAGTTGATGTTGTCAGTTCCAGCGGACGAAGTAAGTTTTAGTTTATCAATCAATTTTTTAATGCCGGCGGAGTTAACGTTAATAGGAGGCATGCGCTTGTAAAGCTCTTCAGGGAGAGTGGGGACAGAGTCCAAGCACTCGTTAGTAAACACTGATGAAAAATATTCGTTTAAAATCCCTAGGGAAGTCCCTCTCCGGAATGGGGTCACCGTTAGCGTGAGTAAGATGGATGGTAGAAATGTAATTCTTTGGCGACACCAACTTTCAAAACTTTCTAGGACTACTACGGAGTGTGGAAGGTAAGTCATTATAAAAATCTTTCTCTTTGACAACCTAAGCTTACGGGTATATGTATGCAGTGACGTACCAACTTGTTTTTGAGTGTGTGTGTGTGGTAGGGGAGGGGGGCCGAAACGTTTGATATCACCGGTACAAATGACATGGTACATTTGGCTTATAAATTAGATGAAATGATATTCTTTTGAGTCATTACGTCACAGATTGCTCACGTCAAACTCGGCGTGTAAACTAGCCGACTGGGCGAAATCTCGGTTTCGCTAAACCGTCGGGCGTTGAAAAGATGCACCGTGTGAATAAACATTTAGTGTACCACCTTTCTGTACAGCACAAACCTTGGCTATTTTCATTCCAATGGTCACGTTTGCAACTAGTGTGCCGTTGCTCTCGTCTCCGTCAGCGGAGTTCCTGGAGAGGAGGAAGAGACATCTGGGAATGATGACTTTGGCAGTTAAAAGGGCAGTACCCAACGAAGGGCATTCAGGGGGACCAAGGCTGGTCTTCATTGGAGACCAGAGAGGCCGGACCCAAGGCGAGCTACGAAAGCCGTCTCTATGGACTACCAGAGGGGAACTGGGCACACCGAACTCTGTGTTACCTCCTCTACAGAAAGAGAGAGCCACCAGGTGGGCTTTTCGAGTGCGAAGACTACGGCAGTGATACAATTTTTCGAATAACTTGCTAGAGAGGGTAAACGGGTTCAGGATCAAATCAGCAGAGCTCCGCGAAAGCTTAAGGCGGAAATAAACAAAAAGATGCAGCAAGAATGGAGACAAACCTTCCCTCCTGCTATACCACACGAACAAAATGGCCATTGGGACAGTTAATGCTTTCCCATTTAAAGAGACACACTATGACAACTAGAGGGGTGGTGGGCTTCTCGCGGAGGCTCGGATGGAAACCTTGCGAACTCAGGCCTGGAGACCCGAGGTCACAGAGGGATAGGAGAAGGTCTGCTCTCTATCTGGACTTGCAAAAGAAACAACGGAGCACCTGGTTTCAAGATGCTAGCACATCAATCTGGAGCCTCGGACGACAACTTTAGCGGTTGTGCTCGGCTTCTGGAGTGGCGGTGAAGAAGAGGCGCCAGAGAGACTGGGCGAGCCCGTGGAACGGCGGGAGGACATTTGCCTGACGGTGGAAGTGATGAAGGGGCGACTAGAGGCCTGGGGGCAGGAGGTGAGAGGGTGTAATGAGGGCACGGTGGAACGTGTGGAACCGACCCAACTCGGAGTCTTAGACGGAAGAGATAGCGAAAGTGGAAGTGGCAGAGGAGACATCTGCACTCTAAAAAAAGACTGTGCGTCTGCTTGCCCGCACAACACTCGGAGAGCCAATCACCGGAACTTACGGTGGCCGCTCAGCGAATGACGATGCCGAAACATATTTTTAGACCAAAAAACGAAGTATGAAATGTGACATTAAGCAATGCAAGCGTGGCGTTTTGCATTGCTTAATGTCACCACACAAACTCCGTTTCTTGGTCTAAACATACGTTTCGGCATCATCATTCGCTCAGCTGCCTCCGTAAGTTCCGGTGATTGACTCTCCGAGTGTTGTGCGGAAAGTGGACGCACGGGCTTTTTTTAGAGTGTGGCTAGATATAAAATTATCTAAAGTTCTTTGAACATCTGTTACAAAGGGGAACCGAAAAAATACAATGTAATTCAATCAGACAATAGGCCAGTTTCAATAATGTTATTACAGATATATACGCAAGAGGAAAACATATCAGGTCTTTTGCTGCGTTAATTGGGCCAACCGTTAGTTCATAATAACCGCAAATGTCTAGCTCTTTCGTGAGCCTCCAAAACTTAAGATTCAGTAATGCATGGTTATAAATGTTTCATTATGGCTGTTCATCATTGGGGGAATACCAGGGCCTGTAGTCAAAAAATAAGAGTTGAACTTCTTAGTCAACGACTTGTGACAAAAGGTCTGATCGTTTAATGTAAGTTTATTTTAAATAACCTTATTGACTGAAGATATTAGCAGGGCTTCATGTTTTTGGGGATATTTTGTACAGAAGAAAATTTATTCGAGATATCGGAGCTTTGCTTTCTTAGATCCACGGCCAAATTTTTTTATTATGTTTGATTTTATACTTGACCAGAGGATTGATGTCCTTGGGTTTTCAAAGTTAGCGAAGAGTTTATTCCGTGCTTTTGTTCGTTTGTATAATTCTAGCCTGTTTTCATGGCTTCTTCGATTTATTTTTTTATTTTTATGTTGAACCAGAAGAAAATCTCAGTCTTAATATTCACGTATCTTGGCCGCAAAAATATCGTACGCCTCATCAGGGTTCATTTTGCGTGTAACATTGTTTCAGTTCTGACTTAAAACGATCGCGTAGAACCTGTTCAGTATTTTTGTTCTTGGTGTGGTGGTACTTCATCTCGTCATTTGCGCTACTTTGCTCATTTTTCTGTGTGTTTATAGGGAATAAAACAAAATACAGGAAAATGATCTCTCAGATCCGCCGTACATACGCACCCGCACTTGTGCCATGATTATGTTTATTCAACGGTATCGGCCTTGCTTAAAATTGTTTCCTGGATTTGAGTGTGCTATGACTGCAAATGAGCTTACCTTCGTACTTTCGCCTAACGGCTGGAAGTATGACTGAAGAAATTCAAATATATAATTATAATAAATAACCTCTCGAGACGTTTACGTTGCCAGAACTGGGATAATTTGTTTATCGAGAGAGCGCTTTGGCTAGCACTTTTCCCCCTCCGTCCTGAATGGCTTTGTTTATGTTTCTCCGAGCCGCTACTCCGCGCTGCTGATGAATATCTGTGCTAGTTTAATGAGCATGCAGTAAATGGGGGGGAGGGGGGGGGGGGACGCGTTTATACATGGCGCCGAACAGGAGGGAAAATAAAGCATTGCAACACCCTAAACGAGAGAAAATACCTGGTTCATCTCGCACGTAAAGCCACTTGTTTTTATAAATTTAGAAATAAATTACTATGTATGGGCTTTGGTTCTTATATACGATAACTTACTCGCATTTGGACTTAAGTTTACATAACAACGACTATGAAGTAGTCGTATAAAATAACGAGATAACTATACTCATACAATTTTTACTCAGATATGTACACATCGCGACACTGTTAGCGCGAACACGACATCGACGCATTTTCGCATTTTACTTCTAAATAGTATTAGCGAGCACGAAATTTTATCGCTTGCATTATAGAACTAAATGAGCTCTTTCCGTAGCAATAATAACTTGGATGACAATACTTGGTTTCAAAAAGAAAAACTGGAAAAACCGGCGATCGCTTGTTCGCGCTAACAGTGTCGCGCTCTGTACACATATTATTCTGTTATGTAATTTCGTGCGAATTTAATCATTCTTAAAAATTAGGAATTACAGCGTCCAAGCTGTGCTATTCCAAACATGAACCAACCTTTCTCAAAAAGCGAATTCATGTCTGCCACGTTCCCGTAATGTTCAACTCTATTGAAATTTCACTGGTGGCAAGCACTAGGTATCTACACGTTCCTTATGCTTGCCGTGATAGGTTCTGCTACGTCTTGTCCGGACAGGAATATTGTGGTAGCATAAATAATTTCTGTCTACAATCCTCTGTCATATCGACTTTAAAAACCCAAAGTTATGTCGCTTGGCACACATTCTTCAAGCGCAGATCTCAGATACCCCCCTCTTCCACGTGGTCGCGCGCTGATTTGCGCTGGCTAATTCTGCTATTTGTTTTCTAGGTAGGCCATAGAAGCGAGTATTCTTTTTAGACGTTTTATTGATTCACTCGCTCTAAGCTTAGTGACTATCAATGAATAAGAATGAGGTGGGTCAGCATCTGGAGTATCTTGTGCTTATTTCATAATAAAAAATATTTTAGCCTCTCAGATTTTGTTATCCGGGGAAGGGGACAGTTTTAAGTTGCTACGGCGTAAGGAAGAGAAAAAAAAAAGAAAGAAAACACACAAGAATGAGGACTCTGCGGCTGTGTTGTTTCGACTAAATTCATTGTTTGTTTGTTTTTTCTTTCGCCACTGTGCGCTTTCAAATGGGCCAAGTGGGAAAGACGCAGGTAACGTGTGAATTCCGCTTGAGCGCGATCAAGACCCTCGGGCTGTTTAAAAAGCCGAACACCCACATGCCCCATCGTTGAAACGCGATGAAGGCATCTGGAGTAAGCGAGGCAGTCGAGCAGCGGGCAAGGCGCCAACTGACCGGCTCCGCATTTGTCAAAATCGCGCCTTTCCTGCTTCTTTGCGAAGGCGGGAGCCGTGCCAAGATGCTCCTGTAGGCGTGACTGACTCACAAAATTCCGAACCTCTGGGGGAACACGCGGCTGTGCGGCGCCAAAAGCTGCCTGTACGAATCCCGCAAACCTGTGGAACGAAAAAAGCACGATAGGCTTCCATCCGCTGTGAAACATGCGAAGAAGCTTGTCGAATCCGGCGAGGGCGTCGTATACAAAATGCCGTCGTCGTGCTGCAGAGGTTTTATCGGTGAGACAGGACCGTGTGTGCATGTAACTATTACAATAAACGCTAGAGGCTCAGTTTGCGCTAGTGTCTACGGAACTTCCGGTTGCAGATTGAAGCAGACAACAACCAGTCTACTTATCCAATCTTCCCGCGTATTCCTATGGGAAAGCGTAGGTGAAATTTTTCTCTTCGCCAGGGAATAATAAAAAGCAGCGTAGTTTCTTTACTTGTAACAGCTACTATGTAGCTTTATTCACATTATAAAAGTGTAATTTATTTAGTTAATGTTTTTTTTTTGTTTTTTTTTTATTACTGAGCGATGTTTAAGTTAGCGAAAATGGAGGCCCAGGTCTATGTTCTGCAGCATGAAATGTCAATACAAGCTATCAATTCAAGCGAAAATAAAAATTAAAAAGGTGTGTAGTGTTCATTCAAACTAGCATTCAGATGACGGAAAGGAAGCTGAAAGTGACTATGGCCGGATCAATGGAGACCCAAACTGGAAATTTGAAGAAACATTGAACAAATAAATACGTCAACATTTTGTTACGATCGCAAGTGCTCTGAGAAAGAAAAACACGTCAGAATTTATGTCTTGTTATTTCTTGTACTAAAGTGCTATCATGACTCGAATGATCCGTACGATTTATAAAAAGCTAGCCCAAGAGACAGTCAACACTCGGCCAAGACGAGACCGATTGGACTGCGTGAAAGGCCCGAAAGGCATGAAAGCAACGAACACAACGCGGAAGTGGAACAGATCCAGAGAAGGCTGAGATAAGTTATAGACTTGGTGGCAGATGTATATTTGCTACCGTCAGCGTCGTGCTAAGCTACACTAAAAGTTGACACTCCATACAGTCTTCATGCATGCTACATGAGTGAAACGAATGGTGTATTACCCTTCTCTGCATTCATGCCGTTCACGCTCGTTTTCTGTGATCGATGTATATGTAGCGTTCGTTTACTTGCAAAATGATTGGCACACAACACCATTGATGGTTTTGACACTCTTTTATGGTTCTCAACAACGGAAAGACGGTATAATGATATAATTACTGAACATATATAGAAGTTTCAAATCGAACAGGTGTTATCTTAAAATATTTCTACACAAACATACTCACCCGCTAATAATCATAAGTACACATACTCTCTTTAGGCAAGAATAGCAATAGCATAAGCTAAACCAAGATCACCGAGAGCTAAGAGTATCATGTTTTGCACTAGTGCTGCCAGTTTTGACACCTCAATACCACCCAAAAATCTGGAACTTTATTTTCATAAATTAATGTGCCGGTTTGCTCACAAACAATATGCAGCTAAATTATGTGGCCATCACCTAATAATCGTCGCAATTGAGGTGTGTAAGTGGTATTCACTTGACGGCACTGGGTGCCACATTGGCGTGCCCTGTTTACAGCTGCTTACAGCCTCAAAACGACCCCCCTCGCCCTTCCCTCCTCCCTTAGAGTTTGAAAAGGGCGAGTGTCTTGAGAGTGTGGAACGCATACTCCGGATCACTACGGAGGCTTTGAAAGCTCAGCAGTCACTACCACTACTATGGCCACTACTATGGCCACTACTATGGGTTCAATCCCCACCAATCCATGTAGATCTAGATGTGCATTGTACCGGCACAGGGCTATGTTTTACGACTGCATGACGCACGCTAAAGACCCCAGGCTTGTAGTTATGGGTTATACTGCCCGGCTAAAGTGCCCATCTACAGTGTATACAGACATGTCGCGTCACTTGAATGACTGACTGACATAGCGTTGCCTAAATATTCACGCACAAAAAAAGAGCTGGAAGACCAGCTTGGATACAAAAACACCTTATATTTCAGAGCGAATCGATATACATAGGGTGAAAAAGACAGTAGACTGTCACTACCAGACACTTACAGATAAGAGATAACATACCGAAATTGGAAGGAATACGAAAAGATAGCATTTGTGGATGACAGCCCTTTTTAAGTGTATCCCCTTTACTAATAAATATGAACACTCAACTTTGACCTCCCCCTTATTCTATTCGCTAAAATTGGTGATATTCGGTAGCAGCAAAGATCTTCAGAGCGGTGACTGAGGCTGCACTAGCAGAAAACTTTTTACAGTACATAATATAACGATTGGAAATTAAATTAAAAATAAAAATACAGTAGAACATTTTTACTTTTATGGGCACCTTATAATTTCAAGAAAGCAAAGAACAAATCACCCTCTTACACCAATAATATAATAGCTTAATCACAGTTATTGAAAGCGCGTGGCATCAGGTACTATTGGAGAACTCTAACGGACCAGTGTGTAACTTCAAAGCAAGCAATGCGCATGAGCTGCAGTTGCATGCCGGGTCTTTGGAGTGCTCTGATAGTAGCTAGTGCCACGTGCTCCCATGTCCCAGCTAACTATGAATATTACGGGGACGAAAAAGGATTTCCTTGGTCAAGATGTGACGCCCACACGCCCCACGACATCTTTGGTTGATGTTACGTGCAAGGTGTCGAAGCCCAAACACAACATATCTCCTAACATATCTCCCTGGTAACTGCTCTAAAGACTTTTGCTGTTTCCTGCAGGAGCTGAAGGACTAGCTCCGAGGGGTACACGAGCCCCCCGTTGTTCTTGAGGGTGATAAGGAGCCCTGCCGCGCTGTCGTTCGGAAGCATGCTGACGCAGGATGGGTAGCTGAGGGATGGTGAGATGACGGCTGACGAAGCCTCCAATGTATTTGACAACTTCTGAGGAGAACTCAGACAGGGTAGCCTCACCCAACTCATAGACTATGGCCAGGTGGTCAGCCTCTTCGTCATCTTCGCTGTGAACGGTGGTGTCGATCGTTCTCTGGCTGACGGTCAGGCCCTTTCACCCTCTACACTCTAAGAAATGCCTGCGCGTCTACTTACCTGCTAAACATCAAGGTGCTAATCTTTGCGATCTAGGTAATCAGCTCAGCAAATGATGAGACGGAACATCCATTTGGACCTAAAACTGAAGTCTGCGCTGGGGCATTACGCAATGCAAAGCGTCATGCTTGCATTGCGTAATGCCACAGCGCAGACTTCATTTTGACATCTAAGCAGTTGTTCCGCCTCATCATTCGCTGAGCTTAGTTGCTTGATCGCAGAGATTGGCTCTTCCAGTGCTTTGCGGCTAAGTAGACGCGCAGGCATTTTATAGGGTGTAGGAGGTTCCGAAGAAGCTTGAGGGCGTGGCAAGTGTCAAAGATTAAGTGTATCTCCTCGGTGGGTCGGGTCGGGTGCTCAAATGTTGGCTAGGAGGCTCTCATAGTTGGTTTCGTGGATCCGGCACCCCACCAGATTTGTCATGGAAACATTAGCTTCAAGTCCATCGCAAACCAGAAGCTTGACATGGAGGCCACACTCTTCAACGGCTCCAATGGCGTCTTGAAGGAGGCACTTGAGGAGCTGCCCTGGTGCTCCGTTGGCGAGGAAGTACCCGATGGGAATCTTCCAGGGTGATGCAAGGCCCACCGTCATTAAGACCAGAGCCTCCGTTGCCATGGGCACCTTGTCAGACTCGTGCGGTCCCAGTCCTTGGCCAAGATCAATATAGCCAACCAGCATGCCGGATGGGACGTCTAGGCTGACGTCTCTCTTCATAGACATCCCATTCAGCATGTTGACGCACAGCTTGTCTCGCGCAGAAGAAGTTGTGTGCCGCCGCTGGACCTCACCCAGTGCTTTTCGGATGAACCTAGGCCATTCCATCCTCCCCCCTCCCCCCAACACCTCCTTCAGCCAGGACCTGAGGGAGCTCACGGAGGGCAGAGAGAACAGTGTGCTTACATAGTCATATACTTGTGGAGAGTAATAGTGCAAGGTGGCAGCAAACTGTTTTGTCCTTTCACTGCACCTCTTGCTGGACAACTTCTTTGTGGCATTCTTCTCAAATCCTTTGAGAAGCTCCTGAGGGATCTCGCCGAATGCTTCCAATGTTAGTTGGAGCTTGTCTCTAAACGCATGCTGGTCCCTCAGGCGCTCCACAAGGGTTTTGAGGTCTTTGATCTTTTGCTCTTTTCTTTTCAGAATTGTCTTCATTACGTGGATTTTCTTCTTAGCCGACTGTAGCTTCTTGGTCATGCACAGCCGCTTGCTTTTTGGGGACTCTCGGTCGAAATATGTGTAGTCTGTAGTGGAGGATGGTCCTGGTGATGTATCACCGGTGGTCCATCTTGCTGGACGTTTTGTGGGAGCCTGTGAGGTAGAGATCAAGACGGCACAATGATGTGCACACACTTGGTTTTATTTCACTGGGTGTGAGTTGAAGACTGGAATAAAAAAAAAACAGATTTCAAAAACAGGCACTACAAATGTCACACATTTTTTGTATTTACCACAATGAAGTGCAAGCTTAATTGAGCCAGGTACTATAGCAACAATTGGGTGGATGATATCAATTACCTTGTTTTATTAAGACTGTTGCTTTGTTCCATAGATAAAAAAAAAACACCTACAGTTTTCTATTATCTGGTGGCTAATTTTTTTTTTTTTTGTTTTAGTAAATTGTTAATAAAAGGCTAATTATTCTCTGATATATTTTACAGAATCTCAAAGTATTTAAAAATATTTTTTCACATTTTCACTTTTCCTTTACATCTAACACTTTTACAGAAAACTACCAGTTTGATGCCCTAAACGTTTTATATGCAATCAAATGTGCCTGTTCAATATTACGTTAGGAACACTTTTATTATTAATCTACATTTTTTTCCAAGAATGATGATAAAAAATGTTGCTGTATTAATAAACAACGGTGCTGTTCACATCTTTACGTGCATATTGTGTATGTAGCTTTTGGCCTAGATAGTAAAATAAATATTCTCCTTATATGTAGGGACCCCACAAATATCTCCAAAACGGAACAGGTCCAAATGGGCCTTGTCATGCATATAAACAGGGGTTTATCCAGAATTCTCACCCTGTGGGAGTGTCACAAATTTTTTGGGGCGTTGTAGGTGGTGTGGGGGAAAGAGGTACAGCCTCGCATGCATTTTGCACAGAAGATTTTGTGATGCTGTCGGTTTCAACCTGGGGGGTGTTGGGGAGTGTGTATACATTGCTGCACATGGACAAATGGTCGGACATTTTAGAGAGCTACTGGTGACATTTTTTTAAAGTTTTGTAGAACTTTGTGGCATCCATGGTTCATGAACGTTTGTAGGCATATATTTAAGTGTGTGTTGACTCTAGTAGGACGACTGACAATATTTTTTTTGTCACTTTCATGAACATGATTAAGTCATTTCAATAGATTTTCACGCATGTCGCATGAAAATCTACTGGAGTGATTCAATCGTATTTTCGTGTTTTTTTTTTTATGTGCACCATCGTTTTGCGCTTATCGCTTGCGTTAGATGGTTTAGGAGTTGGAATTATTCTGACTTCCAACACCTTAATATGCAAGGTCTGGTGCCCTTGTACGAAAGGAGGCTAATGCAAACCTTGTTGTCACATAAAGCAGTGAGTGCCATGATCGATGTATCTTTTCCTATAGTAACATTTCATTTGGTGCTCTACGAGACTGTATCACATTTTCTCTCTTTGTCTGCAAAATGTTGAAGGTTTTAGTTGGAGGGTATAACAGCTTAAAAAAAGCGAGGACAATGAAATGAGCAGACACTACAGGACAACAGCTGTTGTGCTGTAGTCTCTGCTCATTTGATCGTCCTCGTTTGTTTTTTTTTGTTTTTTTTTGTGATGCTGTTATACCCACCATGTCAAACATTTACCAGCTCGCCCAGTACTACTTCTTGTTACCAATGAAGGTTCATTCCCCGATGGCGTTTACAGCTTTTTTGTAGCCACGACAAAAGAGGTTTACGTTTGTTTTATGCTCGCATAACATTTAGGAAAGGCATGTCGGCATGTTGTTAACACGTATGTGGTCTGTCGTTTTTGCTTTAGTTTTAATATTTATATTATATAACTTGTTTTCTTGTTGTTCTCATTTTTGTTGAGTCAATGGTGAACACAGTGAACAGAATAACAAAGGTATGTATTCGGTATTCTGGTATTTTGTTGCCTTACACTTAAACTGACACGCGATGCTGAGGCTGCAGGAATGGTGGGTACCGCATCTTCCTTGTGCCTGCCCTTCTAGTTTATTTATTTATTTATTTCGGGTCACCCCGCAGCGCCCGAAGGCATTATTGCAGGGGGGCGGGGGGGGGGGGGGGGTACATAGTCGTGAGGGTAGAAATATGTACCAAAAAAACAAGAAAGAATACAAGCCCACAGGAAAACACCCTCAATCAAAAGCAAGCACAGAATATGATAAAAGAAACATCGATTACTCGCATTCCAGGTACGTGCCAGATAAAAGCATCAGCTGAGGAAAATATGCGCTAACAGCAAAATTAAATAACTCTCACTTGCCGCGTGAGACAGGAGTAAAAGTAAACAAAACACACACACACACACAGATGTAGTTTCATCAACCTCGTTCAAAGAATGGCTGAACTTCGTTCAGCCGTTCTTTGAAGCAGTGCAGCCCGATGCGTTGCAAGCAACGTACGTACTGCTGAAGCAAAGTTAGCCCGACACACAAGGAGCCACTTCTGCAGAAGGCTGTCATTTTTCCGAGGAAATCTGGAATATCAAATGAGAAGCTCCGATACAAGCCATATACGAGAGCGTGTGGTAAAATTTGTTTATTTTTTCTACGCGATGAATATGTCGCATAATATTCGAGCACTACCTACTTGTGAAGTGAGAATCTCGAAGTCTTCACCTCGCGGTTCTTGCACCCCAATGCGCCGCATAACCTAATAATTTCCCTTTTTTTGTGTGTGTTTTGCGATGTGCAACACTTTCTTGATTCGGGTTGAATCGCGATCGGGAATAGTGGATAGCAGACGACAACCGGGTTAGTGTTATTTGATTCATTTCTCCGTACTGGAAGTTTGAGCGTGGTTATTAACGAGAAAAATAGAAAAGGTACGTGAGACAACAACGGGTTTTACTTTAACAAAATATATTTTATATAACAAACAGCCGCGACCGTGCGATTGGAGCTTCCTGCTATCGTCAAAAAAATTACGAACGAGAGAACAAAGCTATGTATTATTATCTACGCATAAGCAGAAGGGAGAAGACATAAGTCATTGATTTTAGAGCAACAACACTCTGCTACTGCTTTATTTTGATTATTCATGCACAGTTTTTTATTAATCCAGTACGTGTTCATCGTTCCATAGCTCCATGCTTCGTTTTTGTCGTCTGTTTTGATTGTTTGATTTGTCATATATTATCACCTTTTGGTGTTTTGTCAAGCTGGTTCACTCTGTGTGCTTCATAGCGTTGACTATATGCGTAAATACGTGCCCTATCATAGCAGTATGCAACTTAAAGACGTATTATACATGTGTAGTGGGCTATTTTAGCGGAATGTTTGACGTCATTAATTCTAAAGAAAAACACTCTGGCACATATATTTCTACATCCGATTGTAAAACGTTTTGGTCTGTTACAACAGATAGCAATATTTATACTTATAATCGAGCTCGAAGAGAAAAGGCATTTGTGTTTTCCCATAGCAATGCATTACCGGAAGTCAAATTTAGACTGGTTGCTGTCTGCTTCAAAATGCAACAGCATACTATCGCCACCTGAACCTCTACGAATAAAAGGATGCGCGAGCGTGACCTGTCTCTGGTGTCTTAGGGTGGCTATACCTATTATTATATACTTATACCGCCGATTCCTCATAAATAAGAACAACAACCGCCAACGCCGCAGCCTAACGAGCGAGATTGGAATGAACCAGGGTTGGGCAGAAATACTCAATGTATTTGGAAATACAAATACTGGGATACATTAAAATAGCTAAAATACTGATACTAAGATACATCTGTAAAAATGTATCGCGATACGTATCGGAAATACATTTTAAAAAGAGGCAAAAAGTATTTCGAAATACAAATACAGGAATACATTTTAGGGAGGGCAGAAATACAAATACAGAAATACTGATAGTGTCCCGGGTGGAGACCAAAATAAGAGGAAATAAACAGGAAGAAATAAACGTTTAATGTGGCGAACTTGTGCCAAAAATAAGGGGAGAACAAAGATAATAACAGAGCGTCGCGGGCGTCGAAGTCGGCGTAGCAGCACAGTCGAACGCTGGGGCGAAACTGAATCCTGCTTGCCAGCGGAGCCGCTTTTGTACACGCGTTGGCTTCTGGAGCATTCGATGTAGAAGGTTCGACGCGTAGAACATTCTAACCTCGAATCAGCTAGACGGTTCTCGAATTCACCCATAACATTACATTACAGTGTAAACAAACATTCGTAGCCGCGGCCAGGAATCGAACCCTGGCCCTTCGCGTGGGACGCGAGCGCGATAACCGTTAGGCTACGGCCGCGCTGCCTACTTGGCGCACGGCAATAGTGATATACATTTTCAAAATTTTTTTGAGACGCCAACTAAGATGAAGCTTGAAGATTGAAGATTTAAGGGAATGTTTTCAATCCCGACATTACTTTCCTGTGGGCTTGGCACTTTGCCTTGAAGGTAGTGGTTTCGGACGACAAGGAGTCTTCAATGGGCCCAAAAAAACGTTCCATCAAGGGCTGACCGCGGTCCATTCCATGACATTTTGTCTGTCTGACGAGGGAATCCTGTCAACATGGATTACATGATGTCACCGTGGAATAAACTAGTATTCTTTATCTGTAGATGTGGCCTTGAGCATGAAACCTTACCACGCTGCTGTATGAAAGGACAATATTTACTTTCGTTGTAGGTTACCTCGTTGAAGATCGTGCATGCAGTGTCATTTGGAATTTTTGAGAATATTGGACCACCTGAAGCATCTTGGAATACATGTCTTATCTTCTTTTACGGTTGAAAAAACGATACGGTAGCATCCCTGTTCTGAAGTTCCTTACTACCGACCCTCCGCCACCGACGCACGGATTGCAGTCCCCAGGTTTTCCCTAGCATTATCCAAACAGAGACCTCGTGGATTGCGAGCTGATATTTGCCGGCAAAGGTACGAGCTGTCCGAAAAACAGCGGTCTCGAGACGAGTCGCAGTGGTACGTATAGTCTGGGATGGCACAGCGAGGCCACTTCTGGCTTCCTTCTGGGTTTCGGGTCACAAGAGCAGCGGGTCGCGTTCACGTCGGCTGATGGTATACCCTTGAGCCATGCAATGTTACGGGCGCAGACGCAGATGCATTCGAATATGTGTTGAGCTTCACAGCGTGAGTCTTCCTACTATTTCAAGTCAACCACCGCCAGGCTGGTGGTGCAACGGAATGTGACTCAGCTTTGCCGGCTGGGTGTACTCTGTACACTAAGGCGAGAGAGACGGTTAGCAGCGGGCATTGGATGCCAGCAAACAGTAACTCAAGAAATCCCTACCTAAGGACGCGCGGCAGAAGATGCCCTAACTTCACTCCTGGCACGCCACCTGGTTCGAGTCCCCGACTACGCAACACTTCTCAGAAGAGAGAAGAGGACGCATAGAAAAATGGTTTGCAGAATCAAAAGGAACCTTGGTCAACATAGTAACAATGCCCCAGCATCTCCTTGACTCTGGTGCCCTCAGAACTAAAAAAAAAAATGCGTTCGGACTTGTTTCTTTTTTTTTTTCCCTTCGTGGGGGAGGGGGGGGGGGGAGTATTTCTAAAAAAAATGTAACGAAATACATTTCATCCTGATTGTATCGCGATACAAAGAAACATTCCAAATGTATTTCGATACAGGAATACAAATACTGGTAAAAAAATGTATCGCGATACAGAAATACAGATACGAAATGTATTTCTGAAATACTATCGCGATACATTTGTATCACGATACTGCCCAACCCTGGAATGAACGAACAACGGCGAGAGGTAGCAGCCGTATGCATATCAAGAAGGCAAGAGTAATCTTGTCAATAACAACCTCATGAATGTCAATAACAGCGCCGGTTATTGTTGAAATGTTGTGTATAAATATTTTCGGTTACTCAAAAATGCGGATGATTATGAGAAGTCTTACGAGAGTGAGTATTCCCATAATCATCTCTGGAGTCCGCGGCTGCTGGCAAAGCGATGTTCAGAAAAGATCGGAAAGGAAGCACGCACAAAGGAATCATTTAAACAGGTATGTACTCAGTAACATTTGCATTGACGACGTTTCCATTGGTGTGCCCTCTGTCTATGCCCCGAACGTCTACGTTTGCTTATAACTTGTCCGACAATTAATGACGCAGACAGGCCGCATGAACCGGGATCTTGCTGGATCAAACTGCGACTTGTGCATCCTTGTCAACTGTTCCTTCGGCGTATAACACACAAAGAGACGTTTGGATATGCGAAGTTACCCGCGAGATCGTGCCCCTTTGCCAGAATCAATATGTGCAGCTTACCTTGATGGTAAGTTCGAGATTTCAACTGGAGAATTTCACATTATCATTAAGTGTTGTTATGCAATAAATTAATTTAGAGTTCATCGCACTGTATGTGTTCTATTATTCCCCTTTTTGCCATTAAAAAGAAAACCGTAAGGGTGAGACCTAAATGATAAAATGCCGCTTGACGTCACACAATAGACCTATTGCTATATTACCCAAGCATCAAGGAGAATGCAGGGATCGGTGTTCCACGCCGAATATAGAACCAATCATTTAAAAAAAATATACAGAGCTTGACATTGTTAACAGAAACAAGTGATTGGCGTATTTCCCAGCTTTTCTCTTCCATCATCTGAAAGGCTATCATTTAAAACTATCAGTATGGCGATGTGAGCTGTACTGGGCACCAGCCTAGGCGGAACAATATTGCTTAACAGTCTGCGATGTCGTGCGCGCTGTCCGTGCTGCTTAGTGCACATTCTATCTCTAACTATAAACTTGGCTCGGCATGAAGAAAGCAGGTGTATTCGATAATATAGACTATATAATATAGTCAAGAAGCTCTGCCTTTACAAAGTTTCTATTTCGTTTGGGTAGTTTTATAAAACTACCTGTCTGATCGCAATAAAAAAAAAAAGTCTTGCTTTCATGCCGTTATTTTGCTCTCTTTAAATAACGCAACAAGATGTATCACCATCTAAAAATAAGTAATTATCATAAACAAACTTTTTCGAGCGAGGATTCAAGATCCACTGACTTCTGAAATAATAGTTGGTAGAGTTGAGATGATTGAGAAAGCAATAATTGAGGATATTGTAGCGACCGTGAGTACAACGACTACAACTACATCATCAACTAGAACATCAACAACGGACGTCATTTCCAGTGGTGAGAAGAGGCCATGACAGCTATCGCTGTAAAAAAAAGCAGACTCCTTTGCCGCAACGGGTTATTTGCGTGTGTTTGGTTATCTTTTGCCGCGAGCTGGTGCCAGGGCTCTGCTCGGCGCTGCTAAATTACCCAAGCACCAAGGAGTATGCAGCGAGGGTAGTTCCGCGCGCTGCACGTGCTGGCGTCTGCAATATACTTCGTTTCACCTTATGTTGTACCGCAGCGAAGGCTAGAAGCGCGAGCTCATAGCGTTGGCAGCTGCCCTTAATGCGCGAGAGCTTGTGCCACCGAGATGTACCCTAGAGCAAGGAGCTCGCGTTTGCAGCCTTTCCTGCGATGAAATCGACTATAGCAACTGTTCTAAACCAAAAGTCTAAAACAAATTGCATCTTGAAGGGCCGCTTGTCAACATCTTATTTTGGTTATTTACTTCGAATCTTTTAAAGAGGGAAGGCGAGCGCGTGCGGCGCGTAGACTTAGATTTCCAGTATTCTTTTTGATGATCCGTTAATTTAGCACTATGTCTCTCGTTCTGTTTTCCTCACGCTCTGTGTAGTGCATCTTAAACTTCAACAGGCTCTGAGAAAGTTGCATTTCTACTGCAACCGTAGAAGATGGCACCCACAAGTAAGATGTCCACGGAGCGCTCACGCACTTACCTTGCACGACACAGGGCAGCTTCGTGTCATCCAGTACACAGTTTGTCATGTTTACACAGTTTCTCCACACTAACGCATCGAATTATCTGTTTCTACCGTTGCCAAGCTAGTACGACAAAGAGGCGACTTATATATATATATATATATATATATATATATATATATATATATATATATATATATATATATATATATGGGTGATTTCATCTCAAATCGGGCAGGCTAAAAGGGTCTAATTTTTTATTTTCACGAAAAAAATATATGTTTTGGGGGTATTTGTCAAATGAAGGAGGGCGCAAACCGCATGTTCTCCCGATTTTTTGTTCTCGAGTTACGAGCCGTAGAAGCCGCAGTGGCAGAAACTAGTGTTTTTGCCTGCCGTCGCAGGTCGCGTGTTTGACACCCTCTGCTGACGCTATTGTTTTCTCTACACCCTTTTAACATTTCCCCCTCATTTAATAGATGTTATAAAAATACCTTGATGTATTCAAATATTTTTAGGAATTTGATTGTTTTCTAAAACACATGTCAAACTCGTCACTCCGGTCGCTTTTCGGTCAAATTTGACAGGTCATTACTTTGTCTGTACTTAAGGTAAATTTTCTTTCTTTGGCTCTACAGAAAGCCCAAAGCAAGCCCATTATAGATATAATAATATCATTATGATCTGTCGACTAGCCGCTCCGCTACCTTCACGTAAACGTTGTAAGAACGTTGTAAGAACGTTGTTTCACGTAATAAAATCAGTTGTTAGTAGCGCACTGTGCTGTCTGTTTCTCGCCTCTTTGTCCCTGTTTTTTGAGCGCTAAAATGTATTCCAAATTCCAAAACCAACTAGCCCAACAATCGACTCTAAAGAAATAACAAATGTTGAAAGTTTGAGGTCGATTTTCTAAAAACCCCATTTTTGTAAATTTTTATTTTTTAAACTCTTTTAGACATATTAATCTACTACAAGAAAAAACAGTCTAGAAATGTAATATTTTGGTTGTATGTCCTCTGTTTGAACCGCAATCGCGTGAAATGTGTGAACATTTGTTATTTTTCACAATGTTTACGTGAAGGTAGCGGAGCGGCTACTCGGCAGATAATAATGCTATTATTATATCTATACTGGGCTTGCTTTGGGCTTTCTGTAGAGCCAAAGAAAGAAAATTTATCTTAAGTACAGACAAAGTAATGACCTGTCAAAGTTGACCAAAAATCGACCTGAGTGGCGAGTTTGACATTTTGTTTAGAAAACAATCAAACTATTAGAGATATTTGAGTACGTGAAGGTATTTTTATAGTACCTATTAAACGAGGAGGAAAAGTTAAAATGGTGTAAAAAAACACTAGCGCCAGCAGATTCTGTCAAACACGCGACCTGCGACGGCAGGCAAAAACACTAGTTTCTGCCACTGCGGCTTCTACGCTTCGTAACTCGAGAACAAAAAATCTGAGGAACATGCGGTTTGCGCTTTCATTCATTTGAGAAATGCCCCTAAAACATATATTTTTTTCGTGAAAATTAAAAACTGGACCCTTTCAGCCTGCCCGATATGGGAGGTTTCATCTCAAATCGGGCAGACTACAAAAGTCTGATTTTTAATTTTCACGAAAAAAAATATATGTTTTGGGGTCATTTATCAAATGAAGGAGGGCGCAAACCGCATGTTACCTTGATTTTTTGTTCGTCAGTTACGAAGCGCAGAAGCCGCAGTGGCAGAAACTAGTGTTTTTGCCTGCCGTCGGAGGTCGCGTGTTTGACACCCTCTGCTGGCGCTATTGTTTTTTCTACACCCTTTTAACTTTTCACCCTCATTTAATAGGTATTATAAAGATACCTTGATGTATTCAAATTGTTTTAGGAATTTGATTGTTTTCTAAAAAGCATGTCAAACTCGTCACTCCGGTCGCTTTTCGGTCAAATTTGACAGGTCATTACTTTGTCTGACATTAAGGTAAATTTTCCTTCTTGGGCTCTACAGAAAGCCCAAAGCAAGCCCATTATAGATATAATAATATCATTATTATCTGCGAAGTAGCCAGTCCGCTACCTTCACGTAAACGTTGTGAAAAATAACAAATGTTCACACATTTCACGCGATTGCGGCTCAAACAGAGGACATACAACCAAAATATTACAATTCTAGACTGTTTTTTCTTGTAGTCGACTAATATGTCTAAAAGAATTTAACAAATAAAAATTTACAAAAATGGGGTTTTTGAGAAAATCGACCTCAAACGTTCATCATTTGTTATTTCTTACAACGTTTACGTGAAGGTAGCGGAGCGGCTAGTCGACAGATCATAATGATATCATTATATCTATAATGGGCTTGCTTTGGGCTTTCTGTAGAGTCAAAGAAAGAAAATTTACCTTAAGTACAGACAAAGTAATGACCTGTCAAATTTGACCGAAAGCGACCGGAGTGACGAGTTTGACATGTGTTTTAGAAAACAATCAAATTCCTAAAAATATTTGAATACATCAAGGTATCTTTATAGTACCTATTAAATGAGGGGGAAAAGTTAAAAGGGTGTAGAGGAAACAATAGCGTCAGCAGACGGTGTCAAACACGCGACCTGCGACGGCAGGCAAAAACACTAGTTTCTGCCACTGCGGCTTCTACGGCTCGTAACTCGAGAACAAAAAATCGGGAGAACATGCGGTTTGCGCCCTCCTTCATTAGACAAATACCCCCAAAACATATATTTTTTTCGTGAAAATAAAAAATGAGACCCTCTTAGCCTGCCCGATTTGAGATGAAATCACCCATATATATATATATATATATATATATATATATATATATATATATATATATATATATATATATATATATATATATATATATATATATTCGTATTGCGTCTTTTGTACGCTGTATCTATTTTTCTAAAGGTCTCAAGATTGACTAGGACTCATCGGAAGCACACGGCTAAAATTCCGCTTCAATGTCCGTCTCTTCCGCAAATCCTAAAGGAAGACGTGGGGGTCAGGTAACACCAGGAAGGTTCAAAATCGGCTGCCACTCGCATCCAAGAAAAATGAAAAGATAGGGACCCAAATAAGTTCAGGATCGGCGGTTTGGTGGCTGCCATTTGCGAACGATTAAAGGCAGATGCTATCAGGAAAACCCGTAATACGTGAGCGAGAAGACAAGCACCACTTGTCTGGAGGGAAAGAAGATCAACGTCCCGACCAATAGGAGACGGAGCTTCACACTTTCAATCCGAGCTGTCCAGCCGTGGCACGGTGGTCCCTGACCTGGCGTCTGGAGGTCACTGAGGTGACGGCTAGTGAGGCGCGGCGGCAGGCGTACCCTCACGTGCGCCACTATCTCGAAACATACAAGGTGCGAGAGTCAATACGGCCGTCGAGATTGACGCGAGGTGTGTCCGGCGCGTTGCCCCCGCTCATTGTGGCGGCGCGGATAGCCCCATTGGCGGGTCCTGCTGGCCGGTGCAGCGAGCAGATGGCCACCGGCTACGAAGCGGCAAGCGGGGGCAGCGGTGCTCTGGGGCCGGCTGCAGAACGAGCGAGTGCTGCCTCCTGGCTTCCTTCCCTCGCCCGGCGCACGCTGCCTCCGCGTCGCGCCTTTCTCGCTCCTTCTTGCAGAAGACCGCGCCGCGGCACGCTCGAGAAAACAGTGTCTCCGAGCTCCGCGACGGAGAGAATTGCTCTCGCACCCGCTGTCTTGACACCCGCCGGCGCTCTTGGGATGCAGTTACGGATGTAGAGAGCGCTTCATCGGTTGCACCATGGCCCTCTTCTGGATCTGGCTCTGCGGTGAGTTGGCCCTCCACGCCCCGCTGCGAAGCTCCCGATTCCCCAGAAAACTTGACTGCTTCCGATCGTCACAACTCGCCACTGTAGTGACACGCGGTGCGAGTCGTCGCAGTTTGGAACTAGCAACCTAGATCCAGGCTGCGCAATTTCGGGGGCCTCCCGCTGGGCCGACTTCTCGCGTTTGCTGGGCGCCGCTCGCTCCGGGAGCCTCCGCGTCTCGAGCGACTGACCGCGAGGCAAACTGGGCTTTTGGCGCTCAACTGCTCTCCGGAGATATTGACACAACGCTCACTCGACCTGTTTTTCTGTGCGCAACCGTGTCCTTGATGCGCCGCGAATTACTCTCATCTAGAATGGGGTTGTAGCGGCGTGATTGCGGCAAGTGGTACCCTGGTTAGGACAAACCGAATCGAAACTTCATTGGACCGATTGGCACGAAGATTAATATAATTACTTCGATTCAGTTACTTCTTTAAGTAATTTTCTAACAAGAATTAGAACTTTATTCGGGAGTATTTCAGCTAGCAGTTTAATAGTTTTCTGAAGCGATTTGACTACGACTAATAATGTCAGCTCCGTTAAGGTCAGTTTCGTTGTTTTCAAGTTTCGCGGTATGAGTTTTCAAATTTCGCGCCCTGAAAACTGACGTATCACATGGCGCATAAAAGCAATACTCTCGCATAGGCAAAAAAAAAAAAAAAAAAGAAATCAACGGCAGCAGTTTTTATATTTAGAATTTAATACGGAGTAAAATTAAAATTTTTACCTGGCAGGCAGCGTAGGCGTAAGTAATGTAAGAAAACTATTATGGGCTTTCTCTAGAGAAATCTCGCACTTAATTTATGGAGCCCGTAATGCAGGTACCATAGTGTTCATTTCGAAGACCTGTAAATTAACAGCAGCCAACACTATTCCACACTGAGACTTGGAAAGAGAATCGCCAAGGTGGAAAGCTGTTTAGACGGAACCTGAGCTGCCTTCGGGTCACAGGTGTCCAGTGTTCTTGTATATCAAGTGAACTTCAAACGTTATTCGGATAACAGAATTTGAGGTTCAATAAAATAATGTTGTTACGAGGTATAACATGCTTTTACCTCTAGCGGTTGTAACTGAATTCCACTCGTTGTCTTGAACATGTAGTACAGGTTTATGTTGCTGTCATTACAAGTGATACTACCCATTACGTGTACCAAGAATACTTTCGAAAAAGACGGTCAACTAATTGTGTGTTTATCTCGAGCAATACCTAAAGGTATAACGGCGTTGGTGCGTTTGTTTGCTCTCGCATTATTTATGCGCAGCACGTTTAATCCAAACGAGTATCTTTTTCGTAATTTAGAACGAAATCATCGATCATATCGAATCGTGTCTCTGGCCAAAAAACCCGGGCGTCGAGAAGCGTACTCCATGCGGCAGGCGGCGACCTTTCGTTGCCACCGCGATTCTAACCGACCGACTAAGAAGACGCCACGTGGCGGATGGAAGAGGTTGTCCCCTCTCGGAAGTGTTCTTTGTCCCTCACTCGAGACAAGCCCGCAAGTATCCCGGACGTCTGATGTTCAGGCGGGAGCTATACACAGAAAACAATTGCTAGTAAGCAACCTCGCACTAACTCGAGCAACGAGCGAACAACCATTCATCCCAAGACGCCCCCCCCCCCCCCCCCCAACGTCCACCTACACTCTAAAAAAAGCCTGTGAGTCTGCTTTCCCGCACAACACTGGAACAGCCAATCACCGCAACTTACGGAGGCAGCTCAGCGAATGACAATGCCGAAACATACGTTTAGACCAAAAAACGCAGTCTGAGTTGTGACATTAAGTAATGCAAGCGTGACGTTTTGCATTGCTTAATGTCACAACTCAGACTGCGTGTTTTCGTCTAAACGTATGTTTCGGCATTGTCATTCGCTGAGCTGCCTCCGTAAGTTGCGGTGATTGGCTCTCCAAGTGTTGTGCGTGAAAGTAGATGCACAAAGTTTTTTTAGAGTGTACACCAAAGTTCCGAACTACTGATTAGCGCTACGCGGCCAATCAGACTGTTCTATATTAGCCGACACTGAAGAACTCCAATCGGAAAGCGAGAAGCCTGAAGATGATACACCCTGCGTTTCTGAAGCTGTCAGTGGCTGTTGCTCGTGAACCACGTGAACGACGAGGTCTACCCCTCTTTATCTTGTTATCATAGTGAAAAAGAAAGAAAAAAACAGACCAGGAGGAAAGTATATTGTATTCTCTCCGTTTTCAAAGAGTCTTGATTCTCGAGACAGAATCGAAGTGGCCTGGCGAATGTGCTTAGGATGGTACGAGAGAAGAGAACAAAATTAAATCTCTCGCAATTACCCAAGATGTTACATACACTCTCAATCAGATTCTGGTTATTTCGCCTCTTGCAGGTCTTGTAAGTAAGCTAAACGTTTCTCCGGCTATAAACGGCCTGCTTAATGGCCACCTATAACCGGGAGAAATTTTAGCGTGCCCTGCCTACGCTATGTAGCCTAAACCCCCAGCGCTGTTCTAGCATCCCAATTGAGCGGAGGGTGATGAAGGAAGTGCAAATTGCAACAGGCGGCAGAGACGCCACAGAAAAGCTAAGACCGCATAATGAAAAACGCAAAATGAGGTATCTTGACATGCTTTTAATTTTTTTTTCTTTTTTTGTTAGCCACATATTAAAAAAAAGCTCCTCACAAATTTTTTTTTCTTGATGTCCACATTATTAAGTATAAACATGGTATGCATGCATATACAACGGAAAATAACCAAAGGTGAAAAACACTTTTAAACTTCCTTGTCGAGTTCCCCCAGTCGGCATTTAGGCTGTTCTCCATTTCCTGGTCGTTACGTTCTTAACGGGTGGTGCTCACTCCAGGAATGTCATGCGTCGGGGCCACGGGCGAAGGAACATCAATTCTAACCACCAGTAAGGCACTGCATAGGTTAACTTAGTAGATTAGAATTGCGTTGCTTCATTTATTACGTTAACGAAACTAGATATGTTAATGATAACCTCTGACGTTCTATCGCGAAATTCTACTGTGAATCTAGCCTCTCCCTGATAGTACTTCTTTTCTATTCAATAGCGTTTTTTTTTTGTTTTTTGTTTTTTTTTTCATATTTCGGGGCATTACGCGCGGAGGCATCATCATAATGTTGAAAAGATTACTGGGAAGGGGAAGTGCCGATCACTTGCGTTAGACCTAATACAAACCATATACACTCTAAACAAAGTCCGTGCGTCTACTTTCACGCACAACACTCGGAGAGCCAATCAGCCCAACTTTTGGAGCAGCTCAGCGAATGACGATGCCGAAACATATGTTTAGACCAGAAAACGCAGTCTGAGTTGTGACATTAAGCAATGCAAAACGTCACGCTTGCATTGCTTAATGTCACAACTCACTCTGCGTTTTTTGGTCTAAACAGATGTTTCGGTACCGTCATTTGCTGAGCTGCCTCCGAAGGTTGCGCTGATTGATTCTCCGAGCGTTGTGCGTGAAAGTAAACGCACATACTTTTTTAGAGTGTAATAAAAATCAGCAAATCATGGCCCACCTCCACAATGTGGTCATAGGATTGCAACACTCTGAGATTGTCTGGAAACCGTTGACAGCCTTACAATATGCGAGGGGTGATAAAAAACGTTTTGCAACTCGCATATATAGAAAACTACCAGGGCTTTGAAAAAAAGAATATTTTTCAACATCATCCCCCTCCACACTAAGGCACTTCTCCCATTTGCATTAAAAAACTTTTGATAGCGCGCAAAAAAACAAATATTTTCTTTCTGCTCGTTAAGCCGCTGCTCTCTGGCAGTTCGCAGTGCACTCAAGTCATCGAACCTTCTTTTTAGATGTTTTTTTTTCAGATTTGGGAATAAACGAAAGTCACTAGGGGCGAGATCAGGACTGTATGGTGAGTGGTCAAGCTCTTCGAAAACACATTCTCGAATGACAGCCTGAGCAACGCGAGACTTGTGAACTTGGGCGTTGTCATGCAGGAGGAAAACGCCTCTTGTCACCAATCCTCGTCGTTTTTCCACTTTGGCCTCACGCAGTTTGCGGAGAACGTTGGCATAATATTTGCCTGTTTTTGTCCCGCTGTTTTTCAGATAATCAATGATTCTTTTTGGCGTCCCAAAAAACTGTCGCCATCACTGTCTTCCCCGAGCGTTGCGTCTTGAACTTCTTCCGGAGGGAAGGGGGGGGAGGGGACCCCGAATGCCACTACTTCATAGACTGTTGTTTTGTTTCGGGGTCCCACTGGTAAAGCCACGTCTCATGCCCAGTCACAAGGCGGGCGAGAAAATCTTTCGGGTCGCTTTCATAGGTGCTCAAATGCTCCCTTAACGAAGGCAAGCGGTGCTGCCGATCCTGCATAGAGAGGTTCCGTGGCACCCATCGTGCCGAGACCTTCGACATACCGAAAACGTCGTAGATGATTGTGAAAGCACTGCCATACGAAATATCCAATTCTGTAGCAACTTCGGACACCTTAATTCGGCGATTTTTCATGATGAAGCTCTCTGCTCGGGCTGAATTATCTAAATCGGTTGAAGTGCTGGGCCGCCCTGAAATGGGGTCGTCTTGGACGCCCACACGACCGCGTTTATACTCGTTGAACTAAAGAGTTACTGTAGCATATGAAGGGCATTCATCGCAATACACATTCACCATTCTACTGTGAATTTCCTTGGCGGAACTCCCTTCTTTGCACAAAAACTTCATCACGCTCCGGTACTCAAGCTTGAAATTGGGGAAGGGCGCCATGTTTAACTGACTGGTGCAGACCAAAAGCGGAACCGCCAGTCTTGATATTATGAACTTGTTTGTCTAGAGAGATGAGCTAACCAAGGTTATAAAGACATCACTGTCAGACGTTTGGTTAGAGCCGAGTTGCAAAACTTTCCCATCACCCCGTACTCCACAATCATCTGAGAAATATTTTGGAGGCTGATAACTCAATTTGCAGCAGCATACTGCAACGGTGGAAAACTCAGTCGAAAGGAAACGCGGAATTCGCATTGTATCGGCGTTAGCGTGTTGCAATACTATGACGCCTGATCCCGCTGCCTCACATTACAATTCAGAAATATTTTGGTTACCCCGCTACGACTCGACCGCCAAGATTGTGGCTGCAAAGCAGCAATCATGCTCGGCTTCACTTTGTACAATTAAGACGATACAAGAGAAATAAATAATAATATTATTATGGATTTAATGCATTCATATTTTTTCTTTATTTGCTTTTTCTTTCATGTTAATTGCCCCCTAGAAGGATTCTTAAGAGTCAATAAATGAAGAGGTTCATTCATTAACAACACCGTTCACTAACGCCTTAGCTTGCCAATAGACTAACAATAACTTAATGAGCGAGTGCTCCTTCATCGGTTTCACCCAACTCTTAAGTGTAGGAATATATAGTAAAGCAATTGTATTTCAATAGGTACTGCCTTGTTTCGTCTACCGCATAAACTGGAATACAGGTTGAACCGGAATATAGATCGACCCCCTAATATACAAGTTGCAAAAAGCGCAAAAAGTTTTTAAGGCAAGAAAATATAACCTTACCTTGGTAACGAAACTGGCCAAGTATACGGACGGGTGATAAACGTGGCACATTTATTTAATTGCTTCGCACGAAATAAAACAGGAAGTGTGCGAGCGTTACTACTGAGATTCTTCAGAACCTTCGTCCGACGACAAGTTCATTAAAGCAATTCAAAGGGACGATGCCGTCCATTTGAATTGCGTCCTCAAGAGCCCGGAGGCGCGAGCGACCTCGACGACTTTTGTACGGATGCACTGCGACGTCACAGGTAGCGATCTGGCGTGCAGATCCGGAATTAAATTTGCCACCTTTGTTTCCAATTCGGGGTACACCGCAGTCCTTCCATGAAATGAAGTTTTCTTAGCCTTGCTGCACGCCGCCAGTTTTTGTCTATCGCCTCGCCAATAGCGTATGCTTCCGAACTCTCGCTGTGCTGCAAGATTCCCGTGGAGCTCTGCATAGGCGATTGTCTTCTTCTTGAAGGCTACCGTGAACTCTCTTCTACTTCCGTTCTTTATCACCCCGGGAGCGGCAACTGTAGATGTCACACACCAAAGAGCACGAGTGAAAGTGAATCGTGAGCATCGCGACAAGTGGACGAGTGGTAGGCGATTGCAAAGAAAAACAAGATGGCGGCTTCACCCACCTAATGTTGCGAGATTTTTTTTTTTTCGTTAATCACTGTTGTATAAAACGAGGGTCGACTTTTTCAGGCCCATTTTCACAAATAAATTCGACCTATATTCCGGTTTATACAGCATATTTTTACTAAGAGAAAAATGTTCACAAATTTTCTTGTAGTACAGCGCAGTCCGAGTTGTGACACTAGGCACGCAAGTGTGACGTTTTGCATTGCTTAATGTCACAACTCAGACTGCGTTTTTTGGTCTAAACATATGTTTCGGCATCGTCGTTCGTTGAGCTGCCTACGTCAGTTGCTGTGATTGGCTCTCCAAGTGTTTTGCGGGAAAGTCGACGCACGGGCTTTTTTTAGAGTGGACGTTTGCCTGTCTTCTTGACGGTTCCCCAACCTTAATTTGAGATGCTCCGATAAATCATTGGAACTTCGCTCACAGTATACTTTTACTGATATTATCTGTGTATACACTAACCGCATCAAAGGTACCACCTTCCCGAAATGTATACACCTTGCTGAAATAAAGTAACTAGATACCGTTGCTCGTTACTGGCTTAAAGAGTAACTAAATGCGTTGCTCGTTACTCCGATCCAAGAAGAGCGCGTTACCTCAGCTTGAAAGTAACGTGTTTTTTTTTTTTTTCTCGGTACACCGAATGTGTTGTTTTTACGAAGCGGTAGCCCCTTCCAATTTGTATCGTCGTTAATTATTTCTTGTTTTTAACGCGTTCATTCAGGGATAAGTGAGGCTATGTTGATATGTCGTGCGCACATTTTATGGTCTATCTCATATTTTCACATCGTGCAAAATACAGGCTCGAGCTGGGATATTGGATGGGTATACTTGTGTTGTAAGCGTTCCCCTCCAGAGGGAGCTAAATACTGCCACTCGTTACTTTGTCAAAAAGTAACGGAATACGTAACTTGTTCCTTCTCTTAAAAAGTAACTAAACCGCTACTTCGGAACAAAAAAAATATAGCTAGGTACAAGTAACGCGTTACACGTAACGTGTTACAAGTCTGCCCCTTACCAATACTTGTTGGATCTACGAGAGTATTATAACGTCACTATGTTCCCAACGGTCGGTATCGCAAACTGGGGTACAATCCGACAGCTCTCAACAATGCTCTAGACAAAATTATTGACAAACTCACTCATGTGACGACATATTTCCATCGCGTAACACGATTAGTATTTCCATATATTGTGCGAGGTGTTTTACAACACGCGATGCACTGTAGGACAGAGAACGTATAAAAGCTCGGGAAGGGTAGGAAAATGCAGAAACGTTGAACAACACGTGACTTTATTCCCAAAAATTCTGAACAGCTCACCAGAAAGTTGTGACGAGAGCTTTGTGCTAAGACAAAACCTATCAGAAAACTTACAACTCATTGTGGCACACATATACGCATTCACCGGCTATCCTATCCACTTCGTGCGATTGCTTTGTCAAGAGGAGTTCCAAAATGAATAGCTGCGGAATAATTTTATAGACAACAAAATGAGCTCAAGCAGGGTTGCTAAAACTAGAGGCCCCGCGCGTGACACAGTTCTCATGACCAACATAGGCGGTAAAATTCCGTAATCGTTGCTTCCAAGTTTTGGTAAAAGCCGCAGTATACCATACCACGTGTGTCCTTGCTCAACAGTTCATTTTATCTGATTTTTCTTCCTTGGATATTTAAATTACCGTTTTCTACTTTCATGTGAAATAAAATCCCTCTTTAAATTAACTCGCTGACGGTTTTGCACCAGCGGAAAATGGCAAGGTTCAGAGCCCTCCTAAGCCGAGGTGAGACCCCATGGAATTAGCTTTCTTCCGGGTTGTCGGCCCCACTTGGAGCATTGGGACGCTCACTGAAACAATACTTATTCGGCGCGGAATCCAGCAAGGGTCTTGCTGTGGAAAGCGGGGCACAGTGAACAGCATTCTGGGTTTGATCATTTCGGTCGAACAGAAACGTGAGCTGGGAAATTATTACTATTGCAGTGCTAAAAGATATTAAGCGAGCGTATTGTATACACACGTGAAGGAAAGAAACGAGTGTGTTCCGCAGGTCCAACGATGCAGCGAAAAGAAGAGCAACCTGGCGGCCAAATAGCGAAACAGGAGAACAACGATCATGTGCACTTGGTTGGAGTCGCAAAAACATTTATATTTACGTGAGCCCACTAATAAAAGGCATGCTTGAAAACATGTTGTGCACTCTGAATTCTGGACATGCGAGACGTCAATGTAGATGCGCGGCGCGGATGGCATGTTTATATGGTACCTGTTACTTGCTCAGATCGCGGTGACTGTTGGGCTCTACAGAAACTGGGACTTGCAGGCTGTAGACATTGCAGTCATGCCCTTCTAATTTCCTTCGGGTGTATGGGCTGCCGGCGCCTTGTGTATTCTGCCTGGCAGGGGTCGACAAGCGGTGGGCCCCCGGTAATTTATTAAAAAAGCCCCTCCTTCCCCTATCCAATCCACACACAGACACACACACACACACACACAAGCACGCGCACGCATACATACGCACGCAAGCACGCACACAGTCCAGGACTAATGGCACAATAATTATAGTTGGCTGCAAATCTGTTGTAATCGTGCGTATTACAATTGAAATGGCAAGCCAAGGTGATTGGTAGGCACTATACACTAGCTAATGCATTGGCAACCAATATTTAAGGTCGTCCTATCTAGCACACATTTTGTTCGGAGTCTCGTTTTTACCATTCCCAATTTGAAATTTCTGTTCAACTCAAAGGCTTACAATTGGACTTCTGACCTAGCGATAGGTTAGAATTAAGCAAAAATTTCGAAGTCCGCACTATAAAGAACAATTGTATGCTAACCGTCGATGTTTTTTAGGTTGTCTGGGTCTTTGGAGTTTCAAAGTAGAACTATGTATTGCTCTGCGAGAATTATGGACGCAGAACCTTGGCTTCAAGACACTCGCAAAATACAGCATGCAGCGCTGAACATAGCCCTCGGGGCAATGAGCAGGACGCACCTCGGTCGGCTGCTAGTCAGTGCGGCTGACGCCTAAAAAGGGCAACTTTGGGAAGGCCATAACACAGACCGTTTGAACACGAGCCCTACTTCACAGTTTGGAACGGCGCTTGGAGATTCAAGCTCGAGGCCATCGGGTCCAATGATCGCAGCCGCGGCCGTAACTTGCCAAAATTTCCCATAACTTGGCGGCACCTGTCAAGCCAATCTTTCGTTTGTCGGTGGGTATAGTAGTTCACAGTGCATATTATCTTATTTTCGGATGCTGGTGACTATTAGCCTCTGCGCTCACTGCCAGCCCATTGCTCGTTCCGGACGTTCCTTGGGCAGAATGAAATGGGCTCGAGTTGCTAGCACGGGAGAGAACATGATCTCGTTCTTCCTGACCTCCTCCCCCGGAAAAGCCCGCAGATACGCTAACAGCACTCAGACGACGAGTGTAAATCTGTTTCTGTAATCGAACACCGGGCGAGTATCTTTCGACGCACTCCGAGGAAGGTTATGAAAAAGACGCAAGGCCGAAAGAAGAATCTCGCTGCTTCATGCCGAAAGAGTCGATCTTTTCAGCAGAGCGCACGAGTGAGTGCATATATATATATATATATATATATATATATATATATATATATATATATATAAGGTCTACGTCCGCGCTATCGTCGAGCAGTCATTTCATTGAGCTATCATTCTATAAAAAAATAATGCCGGTGCCCATTCACTTTCTTCACTATAAAAATATGCCGTGCGTCTACTTTCCCGCACATCACCGGGGGAGAGCCAATCACCGCAACTTACGGATGGCAGCTCAGCGAATGACGATGCCGAAACATATGTTTAGACCAAAAAAAAAACGCAGTTTGAGTTTTGACATTAAGCAATGCAGAACGTCACTCTTGCATTGCTTACTGTCAGAACTTAGACTGCGTTTTTTGGTCTAAACATATGTTTCGGCATCGTGATTCGCTGAGCTGTCTCCGTAAGTTTCGGTGATTGGCTCTCCGAGTGCTGTGCGGGAAAAGTATACGCACGGACTTTTTTTAGAGTGTGGTGAGCACTCTGCGATGTGACACTCCGCATGTACCACGTTCTCCTGTTTCGTCTCCACACGGCGTCCCAGACATTATTATGAGGTAGAAACGTTTTCTCTGCTTCGCTATTCGCCAAACTCCGTCCGTAAATCACGGTGATTTGACGGTTGCAGAGATCTGCAGAACGGCGCGCGCAAAGACATATTTATGGAGTGCCGCGCACAGGTGTAGCTTATAGGAACAATAATAGAGACTTTTAGCAAATCGTTACCGTGTTCCGCGTACCGCACTACCGGAGCCTCTGAAGTATGCTTTGAAGCGCGCGCCCGTGTGATACCGTGACAGACGGGAGCACGCTTAGAAGCATGCTTCGAAGGTGCCGTTAGTGCGGTACGCGGAACATGGTAACGGTTTGCTAAAATTCCCTATAACTTCCCTACATTTTGCTCATCTTTTTTCTTTTTTTTTAGGCTACAATTTTGATTGAGTTATCCTCATTTTGCGCATTTGATGACCTTTCCGAGCCCAATGAGAATCATGGCCTATAGCAAGGGCAGTGTAAGCCATGTGTATACGTCCGCGCACAAATTTCAGTGAAGTCATTCAGGTCTGATGAGCGCTGCCTTTTTGTCTGGTGCATTCGTACCTCCGACGCCTCGATTCATTTGCGCGTAGAAGTGTCTGGTGTGCAAGCTTCTATGTGTCCTTCCGAGACCTGTTCAGTACTTACTCTTTACAAGTAATGAGATTACCTATAGTCGATCACTTTTTGGCGTTAATTTGTAACTCTTCGGTCACTTTTATTAGGGAGTAATCACTACTCGCAACAGTGATTACTTTTGAACGTAATAAAATGACTTGTAGCCGATACTATTTTTCCCTGCCCTTCCTACTGGCGCCCTTTGTTTCCACGACCTTCCTACCTAGACATTCTCAAAGCAGATCTTCGATCGGGCGACGTCCTACCAAAAGTGGTTGATTTAGGAGATGGTAATCCAGGGAATCTAATCCAATGATGCACATCGCGAAAGGCCCGTCTTGAAATCGGCAGAACGATGCCGTTTTGGAAATCGAATGTAATCGAAAGAGTAATGGTTATTTTTTTTTTTCATGTAACGGTCAATTATGCTTCCTGTGAAGTAATCATGTAATCTAATTGGATATTTTTCAACCAAGAGTGATAGTAATTATAATTGATTACTTTTTTTCGAGTATAACGTGCACAAAACTGGTCCTGCCTAATAAAAAACCGGTTTTCAGCTTTCACGTGCTTTCCATCGCAGCGATCGGGCTTGAAAATCGCTGAAGTATGCAGTCGGCGTTTGTTGGCAAAACTTTTTTTTCCTTTACTCCGTTTTGTTTACGACAAAACGAGGAAAAGAAAATTGGCATCTTTCTGAAAGGGTTTCCCTGCTTGCCAAAGCGTGAGAATGGAGATTTTGGAAAGCTTACTTCTTGAATAACGGATGTCCCAGCCAAAAAACCGTCTACCAGGTTGGAATAAAAATCAAGACACTTTAAATCGTGATTTATATCACGGTTTAACTTGTGTCTTAAATTGCACCGTCTTTACTATGATTACTTAAATCAAACCTTTCCCGCGGAAAGAACCCTTACGTTTTCTTTACTGTTTTCGTATCATTTGATGCTGTCGATGTGCACTTGTTTTGTATTTAAACCAAAGAACCGAGCGAACAACTCTCCTAAGCCAATCAAAGCGTCAAATTTTCTTAAATTTTATTTTCTACATTTTACTTTGTGAGTTACGTAATTCCCTACTGCAAACAAATAAAAAAAGCCAAAGAAAGAAAGAAAACGCGAGAAAAGGAATGTTCTATTGCAAACTAATCTGAACACAAAACAAAAGAAAAGTAAATTCAGCTTTTTTTTTTCACTAAGTGAATAAAAATAAGCTAATGTTGTCTTCGTATGGCGGGATTACATCGATTGAAAGTTATTGATTAAATTTACTTTAAAAACGTTTATATTTACAGTAATCCTTTCTTTTGTACTATTGGCTTCAGTGATCGAATGATTATCGTTCAATCTGCCGTGTTTAAAAGTACAAGTTTTGAAAAAGAATCAATTTTTAATTACGATGATTTAAATAAAATATACTTGATTTCTTTCATTTCTTTTTTTAACTCGATTCAGTTTTTTTTTCTTTCTTTTTTTTTTATTTTACCCGCGTACTTTTTCCTAGAGACACCGACAGCTTGAAAAGCGCGGCGTGTGGCCGGTTATCTCCAAACTTTGTGATTGCTTCTTCGCCTTTCTTTATCGGTTAATAGTTCGATCTCATTGGCTGAGGATCGATAATTAGATGCTCGAGACTCGCCGCGCTCTTAAACTGTCAATGAAAGCTTAAGAACCAATAGTTTATCGCAACAGAATAGCCACAGCAGGGAGTTTGCGCTCGAAACTGAACGTTTTTCTCAAGGCCCACGTTTCGATGAGAACATTAGACGACAAGAACGCCGAATAACGAATCCCACGTCGCGAACGTAATCAGTCACGCACCGAATTTCTGAAACTGTTGCCGAGAATATCCTACTTTCCGGCGCGCCGACGTCCGTTTCCGCTGGTTCTGCTTCTCACTTACCGAACTGTAAACCGTGACGGTGGTTTATTGGTGTTTCCCACTCTTAAAGGCAGACTGCCAAGGCGCCTGGGATCTGCGCCGAGCGGCGGACGTTGCGTGGGTCGCAAAGCTGTCGGCCGCTGGAGCGAGCGAGGCGGCGACGTGTCAATTGTGTAAACAGGCACGCTCGACTCAGGAACTATACAACTTGTTTTTATAACGTACCTGACTCGCCCGGTTTCCCGATCGTTTTGACGGATAACGCGTCTCAATCCACCGGCCCGTTCTTATCCGCCTTTCGACACCTCGATCGAGTACACCACCTACGGAACTATACCCGTGTGCGCCCTTTCCGGAAGGTCTAAGCTAGGGTGCCTTCATGTGCGCTTTGCTTAGGGTGGAGACATCTCGCCATTTTGTCCCACACTTTTATTTTTATTTTTTGTTCAGAAGCGCGTGAAAGAGCGTATCCCTGCACGCGTTTGTGGCGCTGACTGTGCTATGGCGACATTTTGTTTTCGTTGATTTCTTTGTATTTTCCCCGTGAGCGCGAGCTGTCGGCATCGGGTACTACAAAGGGTGGCATCACCCTAAACAGAAGGACATTAAGGCACCCTAGTCTAAGCACCGCCCAGTTTTGTGGATCCACCGTTTCTTGAATTTGACGCATATCTTAAACAGGCTAAATAATGACGGGCTTTTCTTTTTAGATATGTATATAAAGGCTGTTCTCGCCGACCTGAATTAGAAAATTAAATATCGATAAGGAGGTGCTGACGCCGTTCTCCTCTTCCTCGTGGCGCCGAGGAAAAGCGTCGGGCTGTGGGTCGCGCGGTCCGGGGTTCGACTCCCGCTGCGCCGCTTAGTACACCTAGCTAATTATAATGACTTCGGTTTAATTATGACGAAGTACACCTATATGTTTTAGGTACACTGCTATAAGCGATGTATGCTTATGTTGTCTTGGCTCGTGTAACGGTGTTTCGTAACACTCGAGAGTAATTATTTTAGCCCGAAATTCGGCATTCTGTGTTAAGAACACTTCTTCCGAGAACTTATTTCTTCCAATCTGCGATGTTTCAGTGTATATGGCGAGGCGGGTTAGAGTCAAGACAGCGGATCGCTCCATATTTCGTCTTCTACAATTGCAAACCTCAGGCTTCAATAGAACGCCAAGATGTTTCCATCCTTTCGTCCACTGGACCTTTTCCTGGAAGAGTTTTATCTTGCGCACTGCTCAGGCAGCGACGAATGATTGAATTACGATTGGTGGGCGGAAGCGGAAGTCACGGAGGCTTCATGGAGAGATTCGCTACGTCTCATATCTCGTCAGCGACTCGTGTGTTGCCATATCTTCAAATGGAAGCGTCGTTGCTACGTAAAGAGCCATCGAAAAAGGGCGCTCGTCCCGCCATACACTAGAAAATTTATAGAACACTTCTGCAACTGCGTTACGATCGGGCAGACTTTCGGTATCATTTCCATACAACGTGCCCAACTTTCTTTTTTTTTTTTTTCTTGCGTGACTGCGATCATAAATTGCGATTCTGTTCGCAGAACAGCGCAAAGGGGCTCGAAATACAGATAAATGAATTACTTCTGCCCACTGCACAAAAAGGCGTACAATGATAGCACCCGAAAAGATCGTAACAAATAAACATTAAGAAAAACTACTACAATACAAAGTGTAAGTCTTCTAAAAAGATGTTTATGGACCTCCTGGGCCGGTTTGCTCATCTTGCGGACGCGGCCGTGGCTGCGGCCAAGAGGGATTTTTCCGTCACGTGACTGGCTCCATGGGGACAAGGAAGTACCTAGCGTCCCTGCCTAATGGCGGAGAAATCCGTATCGCTTCAAGCACAAAAGCCTAATTTCGCCCGATAAAACTGACTGCAGGGACTATCAACTGGACTCCAATTGACCGCCCTTTTATAGTTACGGCCAGGGAGGGTAAGTATGAGCCAAAATAAAGAAAAAAAACCACGCGAGATAAACTTATAGTATACTTTGAACGCTACTTTAAACAGAACTGGTGCATTACTTTCTTCTTTTATAGTGGCATATGAAATATCACCTGTCTAAGTGTTTGGGTGTTGGAAGAATGTTGTAGACGCAGTTACTAATCTTTCTGCGCTGTTTGCCCTTGAGCATTTGTCTGAGGTTAACAAATAAATCGGTCACGTGACCTTACCGAAAGCGTAGCTGTTTCCCGCTCTCTTATACCGCGCCTTATTTTCTGCGTGTCAGCCACCGAGCAAGGGCGCCTGCCACGCAGTTGTTTTTGCTTGCTGTCACAAGTAAAGTGAATGATCAAGCCAGTTTCGACGAATTCGTTTTTTTTTTTTTGTAAGCTCCACTGATTCACCTTTTTTTGAAAAGGTGGGACTAATTGGTAGGGATATGTTTGTACCTTGGGTGATCAACTGTTTTCTGTCAAGCAACCAGGAACAGTCGACCACGTCTTTATTTTTTGTTGGGATGCCCGATTTTTTGTTGTCGTATTACCACGAGCCTTATACAAAAAGATTTACCCTCTTTTTTACCCTCTTCGCCGTCCCATCGTCATCATCATTCCACACACATCATTATTATCATCATATCTCTTTTGTAAATAGATAATACTGCCTCTAGGTGGCGACGTGGGCACACACTGTGCATGGGCTACCTGCCTTTCCTCGTCGCCTGCACGCCTGGAGGTCTCGTCAGGAGTGCAATAAACCACTAATTAACCTATTTAACGCACAATGCCGAATTTGCTAACTTGAAGATGAAAACAAAAGTTGTGTGCCGTATGATATGTTCCTTCAGACAGGACTGGTTGGCATAGGAAATCGTCGATGGCAATAAGAAATACAGGGCCTTATAAGAAAGAATCTGTACCCGTATTTTGTCCAAAATACGCGCGTCCTTTCTTCTCTGCTTGCTTGCACGTTCGCTCGCTTCAACGCGACGCGCTACGCGTTCCTGTCTCATTGAGGGCTGCCAGAGCGGTGTAAAACGCTGCTCCGGCAGCCGTGATTACATAATCTGCGCTCATCGCTCTGGACAGCGGCCGAGTTCGCGTGCTCTACGGCACGGGCTGCTTGCGCGACTGTGACTCGGCGAAGCGTTAAAAATAATCGCTCGCAATTCCGCATATGCGCTTCGGAGATGGCGGCGCGCGGGCCTGCAGTTTGGCCTCTACCGGACACCGAGCCACGGGCATTCGCTTCTGGCGCACCCGACATCGTCATGCAGCAGGAGCCTGTCGACGTTTCTTCAGCCGCAGCCGTAGTTTTACGCAAATTTAAGCAGCACAGTAAACCTCTGCACCGACCAATTGGTTTTTTTTTTTTTTTTCGTGTTTTTTTTTTCCTGCGTTGCCCTTTATCGTCCGTTTCCTTTTCGGTTTTCTTCATGCACCCTTCCGAGAAAACTGAATGCTTGCCTTTTCGTTGCTGTTGCCCGTTTAGGTCTCGAATGGTCTGTAGCAGAGTAGTCGCACTTATCCCCATCGACGGGCAAAGGTTTGGCAGAAGCGCGTCGACCCAAAAGAGCGAGGAATCGCGTTAATGTACATGATGACTCCCCCACACAGCAATCCGCAATCCAGTGTCGCGATAGTTTGGCGTACAAACGGCTATCGTTCTAGCAAGAGGAGGACCAAAGTTCGTGGGAAAAAAGCTAGGCTACGTAAGTATAAGAAGAAAACGTCCGGTGTTCCCCCTGGAAGGCTTTTTGCGACGACACGCCGCCCTCTTGCAGTTTAAACATTTTTGCGTGTAAGCAGTGGCACTTAGGATGCATTTAGTAAAGTCGAGAGCTGTACCCTTGCTGTCGCCGCTGTCAAATGTCCCATACGCAGTGGCAGAATAAGGCGCCATTTCGCCCTATCTCAGAACAGACTGACTTCACGCGCGATCTAACGGTCCGTCTCCGTCATATTTCGACATTTGTAAAACAAAATTAATTATGCAATTTACTTTAACCAGCCCGTTAGTCGTAGCATTAAATCCCGCTCACTGTCCTCTTTCGTTTCTCTGTATTTGCTTCTCGTGTGAACATATGGCGCGCTTTGTGTCTTTCCGTTGCTTCGCAGCTCCAACTAACCCAGCTTTCTCTGTATCGCTGGTTTCTTTCTCCGACTTGGATAAGGTTGCTCAAGCGTCGCAATGCGTCTCTGGAGCAACTGCTTTAAGTGTGCGAATACAGTGGCTGGACGTTATCTGGTGTGCAACGAGCGATCGCGCTGCCTAGTGACTCAAGCAGTAAACTTTGATGACATATGGGTGAAGCAATGAGGGGGATTATATCACCACCTCGAGTGTGCAAAACAGTAGCGATACTGGCATGCAAAGAATGGCGGCGACGCTGACTAATGGTGAAGCCCCGGTTGTCGACACCGGATACAGTCTGGACGTCAGATGATTCGACCCAGCCGATTGCCGCCTCTTTCAAGATAGTTGCCACACGAGGGACGTACGCTGGCGGGTCTTCGACCACTCGAGCATCTGGGAAAATGCGCCGGTAAATGTCGCAGCCGAGGAGTTTACCAGCGTGTTCTCTTTGTTGTGTGGCAATTATAGTGTACTCTAACATGGGGGAAAATTAAATGCGTAAAACTGCGTCCTGGATTCTTTGCTCAGCTTGCATTCCTAGGCCGAAATATATATACATATAGTTTTTTTTTTCTGCCCAGCCCTTTCCCGACGGCCTTGTGTACCACGTAGTATTTGGTATAATTAATATTAGACGAAAAAGTAGACGCATGCTCATTTTTTTTCGTTTGTTGAATCTCTGTCATTTATTTTGTATCATAAAACCATAGTTTTAATTTAAAGTAGACTGTGTAACATAAAATCCAAGTGGATCGTGGGTAAGAGAACTCTAATCAAATCGCCATATACATGAAAAACAAATTAGATCGGTGTTACTGTAACATAAACTGAAGTATGAATACATCGTATACCAGAAGTAAAACTTGTATTTATATATGCATAGGCTATACCAAGCTGCATTTGTACAAGTTGAATCGTAATACACTAACATATCCATTCTGCAACCGCGCAATAACATTTAAAAGAAGTATTAGCTGCGTCCAAATCACTTCTCAAATCACGATTGCGCTGCATTGATAAGCTTACTGGTCGAACTGATCATTATGAGTGGAAAATTGTTTTTTTCCTACTGTATAAGAGTTTATATTTACATTTGTCACAGATATAAAGCTGCTAAATCGCACATCATAAAATATAGACTTTTTTGTTTCCTTTCGTTCTTAGTCACGTGGGTTCTGTATCTGGTATGCGGTACGGAAAATATAAGATATTTCAACCTAGGGTATACGATAAAATATAGGTGAGGCAAAAGAAGAATGTGTGACAATCATGCATTTTTGTGAGCACTAAGCTTCCAGCGGCGTGGAGATATCAAAACGATTTTTTATCCCATAACAGAGGTGACGACATTCAAGATGGCCGCGCTTGTGGAAAGGTCAATACCGCTTAACACAACATAACTCTTGTCAGCCTCGTTGACCAGAACCAACGCAAGGGCGCATAACATTCCTGTAGTCAGGTGTTAAAATTGTCTGCTCTTTCTTTTGCGTAAAATAAGTGTTATGCAGGCGCTAATTAATTTTATGTACAGAGTTTTCATGTTTAGTTAAATAATACCCATTAAAATTGCCACTCCGCCAAAGTTGACATGTCACTAATAATGGGTGTTTTTCGTGCTAGTAAAGAATATTAGATATATCCAGTTTAAGGTCCAATTAGAGGTGTTTTCTTTTTCACTTCCCAGTTGATTCAACTTCACCGGCAAATCAACTTTTCTAAGCGGAATTTTGCTTCCAATAAATATTTTAAGTTTCAACAAACTGAACCCCATTCCTCAAGTTTATCAGATACGTTTTACGTACTTTTTCACATTGCAAATATTAGTTGAAGTTACGCTTTAAACGTATTTTATTTTTTCTGTAGCATAGAAATCGCTCTTTACGAAATGAACGGAACTGGAGGGCCAAATATTCGACACTTTACCATGCACAAGAGAGACATTTTGTCGTCGTCATTGCCCCGCAAATACAAGACATGTCTACAGGCTCAAAGTGGGCTCTTTGTCTGATGGTTCGTATCGTGAGACATAAACTGACGCCACGTTCAGATCAACCGATAAATGCCTGGAGAATTTTTTTTTTTTTTTTTAATTTACCTTCAAGGTATACGTAGTACATTAGAGGGGAGAGTGAAGACACTCATACATGCCAATTAGATCAACTAAGGATACACTATAGAGTGAACACACAAAGATATGGCAATTAGATCAACTAAACAAAATGAGTAATTGCGGCAATTAAAGATGGAAGGTGGTTCCACTCGTTTGATGTTCTAGGTATAAATTAGATATTGAACGTGTGAGTGTTAACGCTTAGTGTGCCTCCTTATAAATGTGATCGAGAGTTTGTGTTAAGATGGTTGAAGCATTATTTTCTGGCGGAAAAGTGAGTTATGATTGTTCAGCTTCGTAAATAAACACATACCAGCATTTCTAGGGCGGGAAGACAAATCAGGTAATGCTGAAATTGCTTTCATGTTAATTTGTACCATGATAATTATTCAGGATGAAGCGAGCTGCTTGGTTTTGAATTGCTTCCAATGTAATTATAAGACTTTGATGGTCGGGATTCTTTAAGGATAACGCTTATTCTAATTTCGAGCGGGCTAGGCATTTATGCGAGATTAGTTTTAGTAAGAAAGGAGATTGAAAGGCATTTCGTTTTGGGTAACCAAGCAGACGGTCTGCGTTGCCTGTAGCATACTCGACATGAATGTTCCAGGGTCACAGATGATTCCAGGGTAAGGCCACTAAGCTGAACGATTATGTGTGCTAAAACTTGTAGGAGGTTCACTTCGTATCTATCTCAAGCATGTATTCTTCTAGCCTTCATTGTTAGAATTACAGTTTAAAAAAAGGTTTTATTTTTGTATTTGGCATTATTGCTACAGAACGAAAACAGGGGAAACCTCGGGCAATTAAACGACAAATCTCCCGTAGCTGATATACTGAGCGACGGTTTGTTAACTCCTTCAATACATGCACCAAGAACTATGATTCCGCACAAGGCGGTCACGTATCGGTTACATTTGATGAATGAGCTATTCCTTTCGGCGTCAGGCAAGGAAGTAATGTATCGTCAGGCAATGCCTGACGATACATTATCGCGAGCCTGTCGATACATTATCGCAAGTCGGGTGATAAATTATCGCGGCCGATTCAAATTCTAATCAATTCCAGTTTTTGGCAGTGTGCTCAGAAACTGGGCACGTGCATACCTATACTCTGTTTCATACTTAGCGTGCAACGCTGTCAAAGCTACTGGCGCGAGCACGTGGCTTCATCTATGTTTGTTATTGCGCGAGAACGCGTGCAAATGATCAACGAGATTAAGCCCCACGCTCTCGCCAGTAGCTGTGACAGCGTTGCACGCTAAGTATGAAACAGAGTATAACCTTGCCGTGCACGCTTCCACTCATCGTTGGTGACGCATTACCGAGCGCGCATTGGCACTGCGCGTTCTCCACGCTTCACTGCGTGACTCGACTCGTCCTTTGTCTTGTCAGGATTTGCAAAAGCCAGCCAAAGATAAAGTGTCCGCCCCATCCTCCCGTCAAAACAATCCTTTAGTCATCGTTTGAGCACTGAGCCGTGAGCAAGAAAAGAAGGAGCAAAACTTTCTCAAGGGTTTAAACGATCCAGCACAAAATATTGTCCTAACGTTACTACAGTGTTACAAATGTCATGAACGTAAAGGGGTATTTACACGAGGGAGGAATCCCGGGGATTTCTCCCCGGCACGCGCGCATCACGAGATGAAAACGCGAGGCTTTTGCACATCGCAAAGCCCGACGTTTTCGTCGTGGGATGCGCGTGCCGGGGAGAAATCCCAGGGATTCCTCCCTCGTGTGAATGCCCCTTAAGGGGCACAGTTGGGTAATGTAAAATAGAAAGATTTAAAGCGTAAGTTCCGAGAAAGGTATTCCGGTAATGTTAGCTTGACGTTGTCGAATGCCATGAACCGTTACATCACATAAACAAATGTTCCAGAATTGTTGTATAGACGTTGGTATAACGTTGTAATATAACGTCTTAGTAACGTTTGTCACACTACTCTGGCAACGCTTTTCACTAAGATAGGCTAGCGTGGCCATATGCTCCGCGAGATAGCATCGCACAGAACTGGTTAAGTTTGCCGATACCATCTTGAAGGGCTCTCATTATACCATTACAGAAACATGGTAGAAGTGTTTGTGACGCATATTACAGATAAGAAACAACATTCAGATTGAACTCTGCGGAATTGGCGTTTTGACATGTACTCTCCAGAAAACGTTCATTCTTATACAAATGCGGAAAGTCTGTGATGTTGCTGCTGATTGTATTTTTAACATGCCTTTAAATTTATTTTAAAAGGACTAGAGTATCACACATGAAAAAACAGTTGAATAGGGTCATAATTAAAATAAACTTATTTTATGACACTCTGATTTTGAAAATCAGTTTACATGGCATGGTTTCATTTTATTAGGGGTAATGTGAGGTTTCAATAAAAACGAAACTGCTAGTGAATACAACTTCGGTCAGCCTGAACTTTTGTTTATAGATCAATGGATTGTCCAGAGAGCGCAAAATCAATAACTAAGAAGAACAGAATTCGGTATTGTAAAACGACTGTGACAAGCCCAAGATTGCTGGAGGTGAATGCGAAAAGACAGGAACATTTGGGGATTGAAGCATCTACGAAACATATCAACGAGTTTAGGATCGCGTTCCCGTAAACGCACTTCTGACCATATTATAAAACAAATAAAAGCACCAAGGCAGAAGTTTGCCCTAAATTTTATATGTGGTATTTTCTGGCACTCAAAGCTGCGTTAGTTGCTGCTGTACCCTTGATGGAGAACCTCCATAATCTTTCCAAAACTGGCATTTTACATAAACTAGATCGTAGATCTTAGTAGACTAAACTGGAGTTCGTCCCGACCTTTTGCGTAAACAAAGCGCTGAAATATGGCGTTCGGTAGAATGTGACGATAAGTGAATCAGGGCTGGCTTGCTGGAACAGCGTCTCAGCTGAGCCTGGCTGGGTGAAAGAGAGCACCGGAAAGGCTGGGGCGCGCGAGCATCTTGAGACGCGGCTTGAGTCCCGCTCAGCTCGAGCGCTGGCTTTGGCAGTGCTTTCTTTCCCGCAGTCTCAGCTAAGACGCTGTTTCTAGCAAGCCGGCCCAGACATCCACTCAAGCAATCATCGAATTCCAAATAACAAAAAGTGCCGTTGAGTTTATTGCAGGGATATATTATCCAAACTCCACAGCTGAGCAGCGATGATCACACCTACCATGCACGCGTAGGTGAGAATAATTTCCCTATAGTGCTCTGCTTAAAGGAGCTGTGCAACGATATTCAATTGGAATGTTGTTCTCTCCCCACGAGCTTACTGGCACACCTGGGACTCAAGGATACTCACACGCAACGCCATTGGCCAAGAAACGCCTTTGTCGCGGTGTAATTTCAAGGACAAAGGCGATCATTTTCATTCAATCTCTCCTTTGCAAAATTTGATGACGTAACTCGGGGATCGCAGCACACCCAAGTGACGATATTTGAATGCGGTTCATATAGATTGGACCCGAGCATTGCGTGGGCACTCGACTTGGGCTCGTGATAATTGCTAGCTCGAGAAGCATTCGGGTAGTGACCCGTGTCCAATCGCTGCAACGAGGACGACAGCCGAGCCATAACAATGTCTGGAACTCAGCGCGTGTCCTGCGCTTTGCCAACCCCAGCGCGTGGCTATGATCAACACTGGCGGCATATAATCGGCTCCAGATCACGTGGCCGCTTGTTCTGGCTGCGAGTTGAGGGGGTGAACGCTGCTCGTTTTTCTTTAATTTTTTTCTGGGACTTCTATTGCGTGGGGTGAGAAACGAACGCCTGTTTCATAGGTCATTAACGATAGGGACCCGTTTTAAGCGGTATTTGTGCACAGTACAAAAATTGTTGCATCGCTCCTTTAAGCGAAATATTTTTGAAGCAGACGCAGAATCACAAACTTTGTGCAACGCTTACGTTGCCAGTAACGCTGGAGATATGTATGCATACTCAATCATACACAATTTACAACGCAATGAAAGATGCTCGCTTATGCACGAAGGCTTGCCTAGTATCTCATCTGACTTGCGCGGGCTGACATGCAAATAAAACACTAGCTCGAATTACGTGCTCGTGCCACGACGTTCCAGTGCGTTGGATATTTGTATGCAGTGAGCAAAACTACCCTCAATCTCCACGCGCATTGCGCATCAGAGAGCAGTTAGGAAGGACTTGCGCAAAAAAGATACGCGCAGCACAAGCGGTCGGAACGCTGAAATAATAAAGAAACTTCAAACACGAGACAGAAAAGAAGAGAGCAAGTCGTCTGCTTCTTTTGCAAGAGTTGCAATGACGTCAGAACGACGTCGAGCTCTGATTGGCTTTGATTGAACGGATAGTGGGTAGACCTCAATGCTAGATGCCTTGAGGTCTACCCAGTATTTTTTTTTTTCAATCAGCCAATAAGATACCGGCGTTCTTGTGTTGCCATATTTTCTTTTTGCGCGCCCCGCTAAATTGAGGCCAATAAGTAACTAAACAGTCGCTAGATTCGCCAGGAAGTCGCTAAAATATTCGCTGAAATCCAAAAGCTTATTAAACCCTTTTAAAGTAAGTGAACCTCAAATAATCATATCTCAGGTATTTTTTGAGAGGTGAAACTTGCACTGAAAAAGAGCTAGGACGGTTTTTAGTTGTAATGTTTTATTTGGGAAACGACTAGGCGTAAAGTACGAAAGTACGAATGAGAAACGGGTACTTGTTAATTTTAACACGAAAATAATGACTGCTTTGTCTTCAAGCACAGTTCAACGGAACAGTCTAGAAGAAGAAGCGTTCTTCCTCGATGGTGACTGCCCTCAAGTCACCTAAATCTGCCGATGTCGACGGTTCGTTGCCAGCTTTGTAGGCTTCAGCTGTACCCATTCGCCGAACAACTTCTTCTGGAAGTTCGCAGTCGGAAGCGAAAGCCAAGAGCGCAGCCGCCAGCCAAGAGCGGCTGCGCTCTTGGCTGGCGGTAGCAACGTTTGGAGGAGAGCACGTAGGTACGTCGGCGCTGGAGAGATGGTCTACAGTGTTGACAGTGTTGACTTGACATTTTGTTTTTAAGCGCGCCGCTAAATTGAGCATATATCAAAGCAAACTCGGCTAGAGAAGCAAAAGGATTTAGCCCGCGAGCATCTCTAAAATTGTTAAAAATAACAAGGTTACGGTTGAACACCAAAGTCGCTAAAAAAAAGTCGCTAGCCGCTCAATTAAAAAAATCCGTCGCTAAATGTACAAAAAAATCGCTAAATCTAGTGACAAAATCACTAAAATGGCAACACTGCACTTACATCATCGCAAGCCCTGTACGAGAAGCAGACGAACTTGCGCTACGCATAAAAAATCGCTCGAGAATTTTAACTTAAAAAAATTCCACATTACTAACAAATAAAACAAAAAAATAAGCGTTGGTATTTTCGGTAGGGAAATCGCGAATATACTAAAGAACCTTATATTTCCGTTTTGCGTGCCATAAATAAGCTGGTTTCCAAGAAAAATAAATATTTTCGCATGTTCCAGTTTTTGCCCGATTATTGTGCGGCTGAAAGTTTTCACAAATTTGCTAAAGCACGCGAGAGACGTTTTTCCGAGCACTCACGACAAAGTTCACGAGAGCAACGAGAGAAGATGTCAAGGCAGGACTCTGGAACAAATAAAAACACAATTTTTGGGAATGCGAGTTGTCATATATCTGCGGAAGAATCAATCAGCCCAGTGACTGGATCGCTGAGTGCTCTTCGTGAAAGTAAGGGCTCCTTTCACAAAGAGCATTCAGCGATCCAGCCACTGCAATCTATAGATCGACGCGCTGTTTGCAAACAATCAAGTCAGCGTTTGCACACACCAGGTGTAGGCACTGCGCAGAAATCAGATGTGTGCGAAGTGAAACGTGCGCATATGATGATGATGATGATGTTGATGTTGCGGCTGTTTCTCTTTAGAATAGCCGGGCTCGAACTGGGTTCGGGCCGAAGCCTGGGACTCTGTCCGAACTGACAGCAGCGCCACTGAAGCGGCGTGACGTCAGGACCGCGTGTTGGTGCAGCGTCTTGGTCGCATCCGTTCCTTCCCGCGGCCGTGTTTGTCCATGCATCTATAGCTCGGAAGTAAAGGTTTGGCACCTTGACACTCGAAACGTATATCCGCGTCCAGCGTTCTCTGCGTGTGTTTTCCGCCATCCAACCCGCAGCAGGTGCTCGGAGGTCGGTTTCAATCCTGTGACCCGCAGCTGTGAGCGGAAGCGACGGCAAGCACTCCGCCATGTTTTTCGCTTATCTGCGCTGGAAGATGCATCTACGAAGCGTCTGTGTGTGCGACGGTCCGGATATCCCTACCGGACATTAGCCAGTGCCAATCATCTTCGTTTCTCTTATCATCAAAGAGCTTTTCGTTCGCTAGCGGATCGAGTAGACGTACTGGAATTGAGGTGATCACATCGCGTTTGGCCTGCGCATAGAGGGGACCTGTATTATCAATTTCCAGGTCTTGTGTGAAAAGAAAGTGGCGGCAACTGTGGCTCCGAACGTTTGGCTGCTCACCGTGGCAAACAAGTATTTTATTTTACACGCTAGAGTCGAAATTTGCGACTCTTCGTAACTGAGAGGGCAACGCACGTGATGTTTCCGTCACGGCGACATTCAGATTGCACTTAATCTTTCTTTTGATTGCACCGCGGCCACGGCGGAGTGGACGGTAAAAAATGTGCATTCTGCTCCGTGGGAGTTTTGATACAATCCCCGAACGCGCACCCCACATTCGCAGTTTCGCCTCATGTTTCAGGACATTTTTCTCGTGAATGTCACCTTTCCTGGCTCAGTAAACGCACTCAGCACATTGCAACTCTCCTTTTCCATCAATCTCTTACAATATTCATTCATGTACTTTCAGCCTCATTCAGAAACAAAAAAATTCTGGCGCCGCGGTACGCGAATTCTTCAAAATCCTCTCCGATCATTTTTATTTCGCAAGTTCATCACGGGGGGAACATGCGGCGCTGGCGGCGGCGCCGCTTTTGCCCGATCCACCTCGGCTCCCGCCGGCTCCTCTCCCGCCGGCTCCTCCCATTGACCAGACTCTCTCTACATACAGCTCTGGGTAGCCTATTCCTACAGCATCTTTGCCGGCCAGACGGCGCAACTGAAGATAAAATCAACAAACAAAAACCAAAAGTGTCTCGTGGCTATGACACCTGTGCGCGTGCGCTTTCCGCCCCGGTGCTTCTGCTTCAACCTCGACGAATGCTAGCTTGAACGCTGCGTCAGATATCTCTCCGCTTCAATGCGCTCAAAAAACTGTTCTTGCCACCGTTGAAGCACGAAACTAGGGCCAATGACGAAACTGTGACTAAAAAACACTCGTAGTGCAAGTGTCAAGTTCTACATGATGCGGCACACCCAAAAAACGACTTTGAAAACAACCATGTATCCCATAAAGAAGCCTGGTAAACCAGGCCCGAAAGACCGAGACAGGCAACTATTCACCGGTAATCGGTGAGTCATCTCGTGACGCCGCTTGCAACCAAGGCGAAGGGAGGACTTTATCTGGCAGCTGCGACACGCACGGTGTCCACACCTATCTTTTACGCCCGTGGTCGAGAAGCTTCTTCAACATCGTAATTCGCCGAGCTTGTTCCGCTGATCGCGGGCATTTCCTTAGTGATTGCTCAGCGGGGAAGCAGATGCATGGAAATTGATGAAAAAGACCCGTTCATGTTCCGGATGCATCACGATGCGGTATGCAAACCAGGATTTGCGGGAGTGTTTAAAACTCATCAACACAGTGAGCGCAGTTAGGGTCTCTACCACCCCTCCTCCTCCCTATTCGCCCACACGCAGGGGAACGTTCACCTCCCGCAAAAATATTCACGAGGAACACATGTCTTGTAGAGGCGCATGTAGTGTGACAGTGTGTCAGAAAATTCAGCTAACGGTGCGTGGAAATGAACTAGAAATGGTCGGCTACACTACGCATGCTAAACTTTTTTCTTAAATGTTTGTTACTGGTGTAATGGTTAATCATAGAAGGCACCTCCAACACCCTGCATTCCTTCAGCTCTCAGTGATTATATGAGCAACAATCATTATCAGCGTTATACGATTCTCATGGCCGAATATAGAGTCGCTTACGCCACCAGTAGCGACAAGACGGAAAAGGTCTAACGGTGAAATTAAATCAACACGCCTGCCAGTTCTCAAGCAAATTGCTGAATTGGTGATATTCATCATGCCCTTGATGAAGTTTAATGGGCTCCAAGAGATGAAGGGATCACGAGGGCCGAGGAAATTGGTAGCGTCGGCACCGCTGCAGGTCTTGTACCCGTTCAATGCCCCCAGAGGGTCGTCAGACTTGCTAAAACGGTCTGGTCGGGTTTAAACGATCTGAGTAGTCCGCGGCGAAATTCTTGTCTCGCAGCAGCATCAATCACGAGCAAAAATAAAAAGAAATAGCAGCGGCTGTGCTTGCTGCATTTGTGACATTCCGCACATCACACACTGGGGACAGTCTAGACAGTGCCGTTCAACCCAGAGCGTAGAAAAGGGTAAACTTAGTAGGGCTTGCGGGTTGCATCATCGGAGCAGTTCTTAGTAGTACGCAATCGTATATGGTTTATGATTACACAAAGTTCGAGGCCAGTGCTTTCAATGGGGCTTCTTGCTGACGATAGAACAGAGCCGTATACGGTATGGATAACACGTCTTAGGATTGCTTGCAATTTAAATACTTTCAAAGCCACATAGCTTTATATGACCACCCTGCACGGACCTTGCTTGCTTCTCTTGGTCACCGTAGCAAGGCCATGGAAGGGAGTGACAGCAACGAAGCGCAGCCGTTAGGTTTGACGTCGTAGCGCGCGCGTCCAGTGGCGCTGCGCCGCGCGGTTTAGGGAGGGCGTTAAGGCCCGTTCACACTTGCGACGGTCGCTGGAGCGACCAGCGACTAGCGACGGTTTTTTAGTCGCGGAGCGACCAAAACAGGTCGGTAGCGACCGATTTTGGGCAGTCGCTCCCTGACCGATTTCTCAAGTCGCAAAACCGAGTCGCTGGACGGCGGAGCCAATCAGAGAGTCTCGTCGTCTCGTCGGAAGTGATCTGTGCGTTTGTTTACATCTGGCACTGCTACCCGCGGGAAATAGCGACGCGCGCACGGCGACGGTCACTGGCGTGAAGTTCTGCGCGGAAGCTCTTATTAATGCTGTCAAAGACTATTTGTTTCTTTACAATAAGCGGCACCCCGACCACAAGGATCGGGGAAAAAAACTGCAGGCCTAAAACGAGATCGGCGACATTTTCGGCGTGGCAGGTACGTACAATATCACGGTTTCCGAAGCACCATCACGTTTTCTTGTTATTTCCTGCCGGCACCTTTGATCAGAAAAACCTTTCAGCCGGCTCGAAAAGGTGTTGATTAGTTAGCAGCGAGCCTGGCGACTCGTCGGTCGTTCAATCAGGTGTGAACTCTGGTTGTCGCCAGTCGCTTGTCGCTAGTCGCTCCAGCGACTGTCCCAAGTCGCAAGTGTGAACGGGCCATTAGTGGGGCGCTGTAACTCCCCCCCTCCCCAACTCCCCTCCCCCACCCCCCGCCTCTGCTGCGGAGGAAAGGGAGCTACGGAGTAGGGTAGGAACAGCGTGTTAGTGCTACCGGTGCTACCGCACCGGTAGCACTAACGTTATTGCGTTTGAAGGAGTGCCTAAGCCAGGCGATTTTGTTGTCAGTTGGTTTAATTGTATTGCTATTTATATCTTGCTTAAGCAAAACCATTGGCAACTCGAATGTAACATTAGGGAGTTTTCGTATATCGTTTTCGCTGTCCCGCAACGCCGTCCGCAACCCGCTATGATACCTGGAACTCTACAGTCAAGGCTATCGGCGCGCAGGCACAGTAACGGCTTCTTTGTTGCGGAGGGCTTAGCGGAGGGGCAAGTGCGGTCTACGACCACTACCCATTTATCCTGTTAACTTAGACTGCTGGTAACTGTTAGTGTCCTTTTCTGCCCCAAAACTCCGATGTCCGAACGCAAAACCGACGTGATAGGGGGCAGAGAAGGCTCTCCCCCTTGCCGTCGTTCCTTGCACAACCACGTCAACAATGGTTAGGCGCTCTATCTCTCTCTCTCTCTTCCTCTCTCCCTCACCCCTCCTCTTCCTTTTTTTTTTTTTTTTTTTTTTTTTTTTTGAGGTCGGGTAGTAAAGTGGTTTTTTGTGCGTTTACGAATCAGCTCGCCTGTGTTTTGACCGCCGTTCGCTTGTGTGGCTTTGCCTTTCTTTCGCACATCGCTCGCTCGTTCGTTCGCTTGGTGCTCCCGTTCTGCTGCGGGTATAGGATAATGAGCGCGTCGGGCTCGGACTCCGCTGCGAACGCCGCGAGCTTTGGATGCCCTCGGTGGCTCGTTCCGCCGCCGGCTTTGTATGAGGCGGCGCGCTGAAGTGCTTCGCTTGCGCGACTGCGGGTGATGCGAAATCGGGCTCCACAGGCGCGCGGAAGAGCGGGCTCCATTGTGCTTGAATTACTTTCGTTGGTTCTGGCGCTGTTGTTTTACAGCGGTAGCTGTTAGTGACCCTTTCCGGTAAAATCTGCCGGCGTTCGAACGCAAAATAAATCAATCAAACACGTGATCGCGCGGTAGAGAATGATAGCGCCGCCCTAGTAAAGTATTTGGCGTAGCTATCACTCTCTCCCCATCGTATTCGCCCCTCCATCGCACAAACACGTCATCTATGGCAAGACGCGCTACTGGGCTATCGCTCACTCTCTCTGTTTTCTCATCACCCCTCCCCTCCTCGCCACCGCCGCTTCGGAGTTCTGGAAGGTTCTCAGGCAGGGTTGTACGTAATCCGTTACAAGTAACGAAATGACTTGTAATCTGTTGCATTTATCGGTAATTTAGTAACGGAATAATTACTTATATTTTCTAGAGTAATTATAATGTAATTCCCTTACATATTTACGTAACGAATTCCTTGTAATTCTGTATTTATTTTTTTTTACCCCCCCCCCCCCCCCCCCCGTTCTTAAAAAAAGGTCCTTTTTATTTTCGTAAAGTCGAGTGCAGTGTCCCTGGCACGCACATTGACCAGCGCAAAGGGAGGCTTGGCACTCTTCAGTTCCCCAAAGCCTTTCTTTACAACACCAAGCCTCTGAATGTAACTTTTTAGACCCTAACAACAATGTCAAAAAACCCAAATAGGTATTTGCAGAAATAGGAATAAAAAAGGAGTGGGGGCAAGCTATATCCGCTTTTTTTAGACCCTGTGTTTTTTTCTTTGCGATCGAAGACGTGGAGAGGAGGACACCAAGTGATTGTGTGTTTCTTCGAGAAGCTCGAGGTGGTAAATGCACAGACAAGAATTAACAATATCCTTCTCGGTTATTGTGATTGCGACCATTTTCATAATGTCATAACAAGAGACAACGCTCCATCTACCCTAAAATCCACTAAAAGAGATGTGATATGTGAAGGTGTTTATGCCACAAGCATCCTCGTTCGTTGCTGCCACACTTATCATCTTCTCTTAGAAAACTGTTTTTTTTTTTTTTTTTTTCTGCTTCTTTCACCTTATTTGACCCTGTTTTAAAAGCTACTAATTTTTTGGGGTCCAACTTCTAGGGTTGGCCTACTTTATTTGTGAATTTCAGTCAGGGTATCTGCATCTCATTTATCCTCTTTGTAGTCAGCGTTTTGCGAGCGCTTCGAAAATGGTGAGAATCTTCCTTTTTTTTTTCGCAAATAAAACACAATTGTGGCTGACGTAGACTTGAGATTCTGTGCTTGAGGAGACGGGGAAACTGGAAACTCATGAAGGGGGCCATAGTGTGGCTTAATTCTCTGCCCTTCGCTGCCCGTGGCATCAGCGGACGTCTATCTGGAGGGCACCGGAGGAAATTACAATCGGTCCGTGTTCCGTGCGTTTATGAACGCCATCAAGAGAGGTACACAGGGCAAACGTGCGTTTATATTTTCTTGTTTTAACCGACATTCTAAATAATTGTTGTTATAAATGTCCTGGTGTTTCCTTTTTTTTTTTGTATTACTTATATTTTTATATTGAAAACGTTTTCTTATTCGCTAACGTCTCAACCGAGGCTCGACCTGTCCAGAACCAAAAAAAAGAAGAATGTCGAGCCAAACCTTATTTATTATTTAATTATCATATTATTGTTAGAACTATGTTTTGCTATTGTCTGGCAATATAGGCTAGTATAGTAAGATGTACACAAGACAATTATTATTCCAGTTTTGGCTGGTTGTGTAAAGCTTCGCGACTTCGAAAAAAGAGAGTTTTAGTAGATCGTTCCGATGACTCCGATAATGATATCCGATACTCCGCCGCCGCCTTTGCACATGCATTATATCGTTATCGGGTACCGTTATCGTGGGTATCGGAGGTATGGCAGGTTTCGGAATAATCTACTGAAACTCTCGAATATCAGGCAACGGCCGCAACGACGAAGCTTATCTCTATCTTCGAGGTAAATAGTATTTCCATTGCTTCGATGAAGAAGCTCCATGCAGAGCATGAAGCATTCGTGAGGAACAATATGGCACTCCCATCCAGTGCCTCGGTTCAAAGGGTGTTCAGCGTAGCAGTCGACATCTTCAGTAAGAAATAACACCAAATGTCTGACGAGATTTTCGAGAGCCAGCTGTTGCTCAAAATACTCAAGGTCAATAAATGGAACAGGTGACATTAATAATAACTTGAATAACCCTCTTCCCTTTGTTTCTTGCTTCAGCAAAATAATGTTGAAAGTAGGGATGTCGCGAACCGCCCCAAGTTCGATTTCGAAAGGTTTCGATATTTGCGAAGCGAACTGAAGTTCGATTTCGAAAAATTTCGTTATATTCGTACCGACCGAGGTTCGAATTCGAAAAATTCGCAACTTTCGATCACAGTGCAGTTTCGAATTCGAAAATTTCGAAGCTTTCACGGTTTCTAAAATTTCGGATTCGAATATTTCGAATATTTTTTTACTTCAGGTTCGATAAAAATCGAAGATTTCGAAATTCTTTGGAAACAAAATTCGACAATTTCGAACGCTTCGAATTTTTATAGACATGAAGTTCGAACAAATCGAAGATTTCGAATTTCTTTCTGCATAAAGTTCGAAAAGTTCGATGGTTTCGATTCTCATTTAATGCTAAATTAAAAAAAAAAAAAAAAAACTTCGAAGATTTTGAATTTTTTTCTAGTCCAAGTTTTCAAGGTTCGAAGTCCGGTTTTCAAGTTCCTCCACAGTTTCAGTTTCAAATAACGTTTTCACGACTCACTGGTTTTCACAAAATCAAGTTCAGAAAAGTTAGGGTGTGATATCTAGATTCTGCGAAGTTGGTCAGGCAATTAAATGAGACGAAGAGTGTCCCGGTTTTGCTGGAATATTTGCCAGTGCAGAGTGACGTGTGACCATGGATCAGTAATTGTGACCGCCAGCCCGGGGGGGGGGGGGGGGGGGGGGGGGGAGGGTCTTTCACCTGCATCACGCAGTAGTGATCACACGAACACACTGTTTTACGAGACTCATCCAGTTCGAAACGGCCAGGGACGAGCAGGAGGTTGAGGCTCAGAAAAAAACTTGAAGCGACCTGGCAAACAACCTCGCCACCCCTTGCACGCTGATAGTAATCCGATCGAGCGCCGCCCGAGTGACGCTTGCATATAGTAAGTTAAGTTTGTAATTGTCCTGGAGGTTTATTTTCTGGGACGGAGAAATCGCCTCGCAAAAAGCCGACACAACTCGAGGTCGAGAAGCGTTCTACCATACAAGTGGCGTCGGAAGAGGAAAAACGGGGGGTAAGAGGGTATAGCGGGGGGGGGGGGGGGGGGGGGGGGGGGGACTTTAGTTTTTTTCCCCCCTTCCAGATATTTCAGACTGTTAAAGAAAACAATACGGGGAAAGAGGGCGTGGTCGAGCTTATTTTAATCTGAAATTATTTATGCATATGTATAGCTACTGTCGCTCTTCACTGCATAGAAGGTCGCGTAGATGGTCATTGTTAGAAACTCGTTGTCAGAAGGCACTACTCGTCACATGCTTAGTGGTTCAGAAGATCAAAGCTATGTCTTTTCGACCTAAATACCTGTGCCAATAGCAAAAAAAAAAAAAAAAAAAAAAAAAAAGCGAAAATAAAAAGTTGAAAAAAAAAAGAAAACTATCAAGAATTCGCCGGAAGTGCTGTATTCTTGCGTATTCAGAGGTTCAGAACTTCGAAACAAGTTTCTTTTACCAAAATGTGTACAGGCTAAAAGAAACACGTCCCAAGATCGTGAAGCGAAAAAAAAAAAAAGTTTTATTTTAATGACGTGCTGAACTTGAACAGTATTAGAAATCTTCTCCCATGAGTTAATTTATTCCTTAACGTGAAAAAACAATAAATACATTATTTTGTATTCTGCAGATGGCAATGATATGTACTGTCTGTGGTGTTAATTTAAATGCGATACCTCAAACAACTTAGACGAAAATAAATATCAAGTTTAGGGCATAATTGCATGTAGATACATGTTTGGACATTTCTTCGAAACTCACGTTGAATAACAATAATCACATCTTAAGACGGCACTTGATACTCCACCGATTTTTTGAGCTACCTCAACTAACTATATTTGCTGACTCCCCGGCCTTTAGCCTTTCCGGTATGCTATTCAGCATCGCGAAATTCATAATAGGTATTGTGAAATCGGCAAATGAAAATGGTGCAAAAACCAATATTCAAATATTCGCGCACTTTTCAGTGCCGTGACGTCAGTGGCAGGCAGGCTTGCCAGTCGAGCAAGTCGTCTAAAAATAGAATATGCCAATCATTTGTTCCGTGCTGGAGCGCGGATACGGGAGCGAGCTTCCAAAGCACTCATTTGACACCAAGACACTGCTTCAAATCCGTTGGGAACAACTTCTGTAGTCCAAAAAGTTAACCCCTGCCTTCCACTGACGTCACTTTTTCATTGTTGCCAGTAGAGACTTTCAGTTTGAAAAACATCGTGAAGACCAAAACTGTAAATTCAATAACTTCGTGAAAAAACAATATTTTGACCTAATATTTGGGATACTATTTTAGCAATGTTTGTTGGTTAGTTTAGCAAAATTTCAAGCAAATCGGAGACAATGCAAAAAACGGTGGAGTATCCTACAGCGCGCTTCAAATCTGGCACAAACGATAATCATCAAAAACCCGTCGTCCTTCCTCGCCCCTTCAGAAATTTAGTTCTTTAAAACTAAGCATGGCAAAACATTGAAACAAACGGCATTGTCTTTCGTAAGGAACGCAGTACCGCGTGTAAAAGTTAGAGAAAAAAAAAAAAACTACGAATGTACCTCACTACTTGAATTCAAATGAAACCGTCCGCTGGTCTTTCGAACTTCGACGAGCGTCGAACTTTTACCCTAAAAGGTCGAAGTTCGTCGAAATTCTGACTTTTCAGGATTCGAAAGTTCGAAACTTTTCGAATTTTCATGATAAATAAGTTCGAAAGTTCGAAATGCATCGAATTTTTTGGTCAGTCAAGTTCGGAAGTTCGACAAGCATCGAACTTTGCAGCGCAATAAGTTCGAAAGTTCGAAAAATATCGAATTTCTTAGCGTAATAAGTTCGACGGTTCGAAAAGCGTCGAACTTCTTAGCTCAACAAGTTCGAAAATTCGACTTCCGTCGAATTTTACGATGTAGAAAATCGAAAAGTTGAAATATTTCGAACCTTTCGAACCGCTTGATTCGATCATCGAAACTTCGAATCGAAAAAAGTTCGCGGCATCCCTAGTTGAAAGTAATGAGACGAAAGTAACGGATTACTTTTTAGGGTAACGGTCACTTACTTTTATTGGAGGGTAATTGTAATTGTAATTAATTACAATTTAGTCTTGAGTAATTGTAAATGTAATTCCTTACTATTTTTCAGTAACGTGTACATGTCTGTTCTCCGGCTCGTCTACACGCCGCTCGCTCAATTCCATCCCCTCTGCGACATGCCCAGGCCACGCAAAAGTCGCTCTCCACTCGAAAAGCGGGAGGCAAGGGCGGCGCGCTGAGCAGCGTAGGCGGAGAGCTGCAGCACCACGAGAATATCAAAGACCGCAGGACCCCGAATATTATGCCGCACGAAAAGCAGCCCGTAAATACATTGCACTTATATTTTAAAGTCCATCTTCGTGTAGCGAAAGCTCGCGCTGCAGAACCCAGGAATATTGGGTTCAATCCCCACCCCTATCCGTTTCGATCCGGACGAGCATCGTACAGGCGTGCGGTCGTGTCTCACTACTCCGTGGTGCACGTTAAAGACCCCAGGCCAGCGGTTGTACTGCACTGGCTAAATTGCTCATCTACAGCGAGTGACTCGTCGCAACTTTGAAATGGCTGACCAACTACACGCTGTCTAAATATCCACACAAACCCAATTATTGAAGTTCATCTTTCAATAGAAGTATAGTACAAAGAAAGCTACTAAAAAATATCCTAAGCCCATTGACCAAAAACAAATCTCCCACAGCACATCTTTCAACGGTGCAACAGATGCCGCTGTCGATCGCAGCACACTGTGTGTGGCTGTCCGCAGAACATATGACAAAATCAGAGCCTATTTGAACCGGAGGCGTATCTAAAAATGCCTCAAAGCGGAACTCCACCGGATGCCCAAACGAGAGGATATTGAGGCAGACCTAAAAAAAGGACCGCATCTTCTACGGCGGGATGCTGGTGTGTGCAGGGCTCCCATAAAGTTATCGCTTTAAAAATATGCCAGTGAATTTCGGGGTTTTCCAGGCATCAAGGAGTGTAGTTGCAGCGCTGCCGTCGACTTACAGGTGACACTCCGTTCTGCACGGTGAATCGCCGGATCATTCCCGTCCGTTGGGCAAAGCGGGCGATAGTGACACCTCAACTTCTAGCCCACCAAAATATATATACCTACGTGGAGGTCTCATTGAGTGTTCCTTTTTCGTATGGTTAACTGTATGGTCTATGTCTGCTCGTGACATATAATAGTTTTCACATCACGTGTGATACCAGCGTCCAAGTTAAGCCAGTTGACACGCCCTCATATATAAATAGACCCACTATCTCACACGTCCAGTCCGCCCAGCGCGGCTACACTACTACTCCAAGGTTGGGTCGAAACCCGCAGAAGATAGCGTCTCAAGAGGCTTTCTCGTTCAGTCTGATACCGCGTGTTTATTGCTCCGAAAATAGAAGTCAGAGAATTCGTCAGGTGCTCGACCCGACTCCCGAAGAGCAGCTCGGTAACGGCAATAAGAAAAGTGCGTCTGCCGCCGCTCTCGCGTTCACTGTTCCTTCAGCGCTGCGGTCCCTGTACCTCCGGTGTAAAACAATTCCGAGAATGAGCTAAATCAGCCGGCATTTCGTTCCACCTTTGTAAATGAACGTTTTGTCGATACGAAAACGTATTGCGAAGAGTTACGTTTTCCTTTCTGCGTTTTTAGACTTTCTAAAATTGGCGTGAGTTCTGGACGGAACATTGCAGTATAGGACACCTCTTTTATAGCAATGTCCTTTTGTTTTCTAGTAAATCCCGCACGAAAAAAAAAAAAAATTGAGGTCACGAAACCGCACTTTCCTATTTCTCTTTATCGCGCACAAAACAGATCGTAACTCGGATAGACCATTTGGTTTTTCATAGCTTTAAATATTAAAGTGTGCGCTATTGACGATGTCTGATTGGTCCTATGACCTTGTAGCGTCGGCTGCGTCTGAACTTGAAGGGACACTGACAGGGTATTTATGCTCGCCAAGGTTTTATTTGTACATGACATATGAGAGCCCTACTGAACACAATTTGCGGCTCGAAGTTCCTGTTCTTTCTGTCCGAAAACCGCCTATCGAGAGTTGACCGGTTTGAGTCGCGCTCACTCCCTTCTCCGTGGTCACGTGCCGTTCTCTACGGTTTAGACGCAACCACCAAATATAGGCAAACTCGTGGGTCATCAAGGCACACACTAAATATTAAAAATAGAAACGAAATATGGTACCAATTTTTGTGGCTTCTAAAAAAACTGAAAATACGTTAAATTAGGAAAAGAAAAAAAAAAGTTGCACAGAGCATAGGTAGAACTCTGGGCATTCTCTGGGTCCACATGGCGTCGTATCGCGGGCTGGACGGCTGAACGAAGCGGACTGATGCCGGCGGACGACGGGCGAGGGACCTCTAACTTCAGAACTTTTGTTCGCGGTACCGACGAATCTGTTTACCTCCAAACGAGAAATAGTTTACAGATCAAAACAGTTAGGATATATTCCGACACCATGCCCGACCACCAAGCTGATTCGCACGAAGACTCCGCCGAGTCGTCGCCCCTTCTCCTGGCTGAGTGAAGACATCGCTCATCTTACGAACACGAATTGGTAAGAGCTTGAAAAACGCGCGAACGTCAAGCACGAAATGCTTAACTTTGGCGTTTTTCGTCCGAGGTGCGTGTTTTTGTATACTTCTCACTACCAAATAAGTGCAAAAAAAAAAAAAAAAAAAGCGGTCAGGTGCAGCCAGGCGTTTTCCGGCAACTCTCTCCTCCCTTTACATGTTTTTCTTCCTCCTCAGTCGAGTTTCGGTTTCGATTTTGAGCAGTTCCGCTTTTTCACTTTCTTAAATCTAAACCTGAGGCTGTAGGAGAATATTGACTGGGCAGTCTTCTGACGCCATATTTTCACGAACGACAGGCAGAGAGACGGTTAGAGCAACAGAAAACTACACCTTTAAGAAAGGCGAACTTGTGCCCGAAATAAAAAAAATACAAAGAGGTAAGCGTCGAAGGTCGGCAGTGTCGCACGATAGAGCGGAAGAGCGAGACGCCCCCAGCTCGCCATGCGGAATCCCTTATGTACCCGCGTGGGTTTCTGGAATATTCGGCATAGAACGTTCGGCGCGTAGAACATTCGCACCTCAATCGGACGGCAAGGTTCTGGAACTTTCGAGAACGCTAAATAGGAAGAATAAATAAAAGACGCGTCGCTCCCAGGAATCAAACCTGGGGACTCAGGACGAACGCCATGCACGGTAACTACTTGGCCACGCACGCGCTCGCTCGCCGACACACGTGGCAATATTAAATCGACTGGAAAAAAATTAAAAACAACAGGCTCAGCGTTTGTTAAGCTGTCTCTTACTATAGGTGGCCTTCTTAAAAACCTCCTTGAAGAGATTTTCCGGTAAAATTTTGTCTTTCAGGAAAAAAAAAAAATTATATTGTCATTTCTTTTAAGAATATCATCCACACAATATCCATCCTCCGCCGCTCATGTAATTCACTTTTTAAACAAAGCGCAACGGCTCAGATTACACCTGCAAAACACACAGCGTTTTCATTGGCAACAGCGTAAGCTCTGACGTAACATCAGGCAAAGAGAGGCACCTCAGCTTTTGACTGCTGTCTCAGTAAAAAAAGAAGAAAAAAAAAAACCTTCGTTCTAAGCAACACAAGATTTTTTGTAGGAAGAGAAGCTCAGTTTTTCGACAATGATCTTCGTACGAACCACCAACCATGTTGATCAAAAAAGGGAATAAGTCAACGCCCGCGCCTCTGACGTTACCATGCCGGATGTGACGTCACGACATGACCAGCCCTACATACTTGCTAAATTTGGCTTGAAGTTTCGTATTGATGTTCGTAATTGATTTAACGAATATTGGGGCATCTTTTAATTAAATAAATATCACATATGACTCTATTTAGGCCCTATTTTCATGAGCAGCGTAAAAACTTCCAGGTGTCACTGGACAATCCTTTTAAACTAGTTTACCGGTATTTGCCCAAGAAGAAACAAAACTAGCCTTAAATCTCAGCCGCGTTTTCTTTCTTTTTTTTTTTTTTTGTCATGATTGTGCTGCGCGTCAGCAAAGCGCAAACCGAAATTCCCTTCAAAGCGAAATATAACTGTACGTGCCTGGTTTACGATAATCTGCATGAACTGCACGCGCTGAAGGCTCGTTCTCTCTGGCTAAACACGGGTCGCGACAATTTCTCCATTGCAACACGCTTGCCATTGATATAGCAGACGGGTCTGGTGTTGCGAGTCCCGGCACGTGCGTCACAGCAGCTGTCATCTTGGACGAGAAAAAGAAACTCAAGCGTGGGCAGAAATTATAAAACTTGGAGGTCACCTCATTGCTCGCAGATTACTTTTCCACGTTGAATGCTGCGGTTGATAGTTGAGTGGTTACACCCCCCTGCGGAATCAACACGTGGCACCGGGCTCGCGCAATTCAATGAAAAAGCCTGATTGGAAGAACGTACTGCGTGTCAGTAAGAGGAATACGCAAAAATAGCTGGGGCGAAGAAAGAATGGAATATAGAGTCGAAATCCGCATCGATGGGTAACCTCTACCTTTCCAGTTTCTTCCTCGATACGTAGCCACCAAAGATAAAGGCCAGGTTTCATAATCCCGCTGGAAAAGAACAGAGAGTCGAATGGTCGCATAGGAAGTATTCCCTGGCGGCCAGAGCTGTGTGCACGACTAGAGAGCGCATGCTGAAGGTGAGCTTCCACGGCTCTCTTGCAACGTGCATTCCACACCATCAATATTGCGAGTCATGCAGCAGCCTATTAATATGAGCGCTCAAATATGGCGTCCAGTGTAAAGATTCTACACGGTCCAAGTGAATTCCGGCAAAGAGAAGGCAGGTTCGGTTCTTGAAAGGAAAACCGTCCACACAGAGAAAGGTTTCTTAGAACATTATACGCAAAGGTCAGAGTATACCTACTTTCCCGAAGAGCTTTGTTTTCAACGTTCAGATCAATACAAAAATACTCCATTCCGTGAAGCAGATACATTAACGCGGTGGGCACGTACTTGGTGAGTGCCAAGACTTCCGCAGCCATCCCAACGCAGGCGTCGCAGTCAGGAGGGCGTCACGAGAACATCACTTGGTTGTTGGCTTTGCTGATTCAGTGGGCCATCGCTCGTTAGAAATCAGGTTTCAAGTGCCCCCCGATGAAACTAATAGGGGAAAAGTGGAATTGAAAAGAAGCCACAGCCAGGACTCGGAATAATTGCTTTCCTTGTTCAATGACTAAGACGACCCCAGAAGGTCAAGTCGTGGCAACACGGCTGTTTTACCACGGTCTTTCTGCTCTTATTAATTAATCACTTTCAAATGGGCCTGTTGGTGACACCGAATTCGGTGTCACCAACAGGCCCATTCGTCATTCGGTTCCCTCCTTCCCCGGATCATGCGTGACTGTCTCTGAGTGCTGCGTGGAAAAGTAGATGGGCAGAATATTTTCATAGCGTAACCCTCATTATCTTCTCAAATTGATCTTGGCTCGTGATAATCGAGCTGAGCTTCGTGGATAAGCTCAGGAATCACAAGTCAAGATCCCTCTGATATTGTTTTCTGGTTATGACTGTGTGCTTGAGCAGCTGAAGACCACAAAGCCTAAAAAAGTAATTAGGTAATTTTAAAAGATTCGGCCCATATATAACGTAATGAAATTACGGGCTAAAATGTTCGTAAACTAATAATACCGTTAATACCGTTAATACCAGTTCGTCGCTATGGCCTTGTAGTCTGGTAGGTGTTGGTTAAACCGGCGCTTCCTTCCTCACCGCACCGCAGTCGCGCCGCAGTCACACCCAAGAAGAAGAAGCGGGAAAGATAACCTCAGAATGTTTTTCTAAGCTGCCCCTCATGCGATGTCGTTGTTCTTTCGGGCCCATCGTGAGCGGAATAAATGATCGTTGCGAAATGTGCTGCTTCTCGGTTTTGGAGCAGTTCCAGGTGCACCGAAACGAGCCACCAAGGTAATTCGTTTCTCCGTGGAATCTTTTCAATTCAATTAGGATGGGGTCTTGCCCCAACCTTCCCCGCAGTTTTCTTCTCCATTTCAATAACAAAAGTGTAGTTGATTGTTGTTGTTGTTTTTTACGCGATATCGAAATACTCGCATAAATACAAGGGAGTTTGATGCAAACGATGGTACATATCTCTGAATGCGAATTACGAAAAGAGTGCTTCGTTACTTTCCATTTGGTAAGATGGATAACGATATCCTTAACAGTTACCAAAATATTAAACCACTTTCTACAGAATGTCTACGTAGAATATTGTATAGATACTATAGACATCTTAAAGAAAAATTTATCTGGTTTTTTAACCACTGTCTATAGCTTTTTGATAGTTTTTTTAGTCTTTCAGCAGAACTTTGTGTACAGAGATTGGACAGAAATCGTTTAGCAAGCAGAGAGAGAGAGAGAGAAAGAGAAAGTGAGAGATTCTAACAAATGTTCGATCCACTTTGTACAGACAATAGACCAAGTTTTAAGAATTCTACACTAAACCCATGGAAACATGCACTTGCCGCATGCCGCGTGCACACACGCAGACAACACCGCTGCCCCGGGGCTGAGCTGCCGGGGCGAGGCGTGTAGTGCGTCGGACACCCGCCAGGCGGCTACTACTGCCCGAGAGGCTTTCCCCTCGTCCCGCTAGATGCGCCCGCTCCGCCCGCTGACGGTGGGGTCTCGGAGCATCTAGGCATACCACCCCCCACACTACGAAAAGGAAGGCGACCGGGCGCGATGAAGAAGAGCGGAAGAACGACATTCATGCTTTCGCATTCACAAATCATAAGTGCTTACGTGTGCTCAGACTTCTTTGTCCTACAGTAGCAAAAAAGTCCCCCCCCAACACACACAAACACACACAAACACACACACACACACACACACACACACACACACACACACACACACACACACACGCACACGCACACGCGCACGCACACACACACACACACACACACGCACACGCACACGCGCACGCACACACACACACACACACACACACACCTCATGTTGGCCCTCGACCTTCTGGGGATGGGCTACCTGGCCCCCACACTCAAATGAGTTTGAGACCTTTAGCTTAGACTACTATATAGGGCACCAACGTGCCCTACAGTATACGCCTTATCTGGTTCCAATCGCTATTACAATTTTTCCAGTTTCTTATTTACACTGGGCTTTTTACCTTGTAGTTGTATTAGAAGGATTTAGTCTCTCGGAGAAATACTAATTATTTCTCCATCTCGTTCTCAATTTTCTGAGTGTAAGCAGCTAGATCATGTAACGGTCACTTCGGCGGTTTGTTCAACCAGCCTTCTGCGGCCTCGTAGCCTGTCGGGCCTATCTAAGACCCGCATCCATTCCTTCAAGTACCTTTTTAAAGAAGTAGCCCACGCGCATGGTTTAGTAATTCAGTTGACGCGCTAGAGAGCTTTGGGCAGGAAAGTCCTGGGAGTGATTGTCAGAGCTCGAGCCACACGGGCATATGCTCACGAGGCGACGGAGTGCATGCCTTCGCCTACGCGAAAGCAGACGGGCAACGGCTGAATGGCGGCACGGGGTAGGCATGGTCCCCATCATCACCACTGTCATGCCTCGACGGCAAGGAACCCGAGCTCGCGACTGAACTGAGGCCGGGACGCGCCCTACGGCGGCGGTTCTTCTCAACGTGGAGGTCGGACACATTGGCCGCCTTTCACGGCGCCTCTCCGACATTTCGCGCGTGGGCAGAACGAAAAGAAGAAGAAAAAAAAGTAGAATGATTGACAGCTGCAGAGTCCACCAAGGCCCCGCAGCAGCGCGTGTTTCCCGGTTCTTTTCGAAACGGAAACTGGTTGCAGAGCTGCGGAAGGATTCTGCGCCGGCGACATGCGATCGCGGCGACATGAGCGCTTTCCTGCCCCTACTATCGCTGGGGGCCACGACGCTCTGCCTCGCCCCAGTAAAGACGACAAGGAGTTTTCTTCCGTCTTAACGACGATAGCTGCGCGGAAGGCCGTCCTGGCGATACGTAGCCGAGTGTCTCGCAGAAAGAAAAAAAAAAAAAGAAGGCAGGAACGTGTATCTCAATGCTCAATCGACGCTACAGGATAATGAAAAAAAAGAAGATATAATGGATGTGACCTTGAAATTCAAAAGTAGCCATGCGCTTTCGCCGCGATGAGAACCTCCTTTCTCCCCTAGTGGACTCCAAACACCGGACTAGGACGTGGTGCCGGTGTACAAAAATAGGGGTGACGAGGTACCGGTGTGTCTGTGTCGGAGGCAATGGAGCCGTGCCGAGACATGCCCACGGCTTGTATTTTTATTTCGCGAGAAACTGGACAATACTCGACTTGAACAAACCTTTTTTTTTTCTGCGTTGTTGTACGACGAAGACACGCCGAAGTCCTTGTAAAGTGTGTTTGCTCAGCACGGACGCTATATGTTCCGTATCTACCATTCACGGGTGAGATGACGAGGCGGTGGAAGCTACGTGGTTCTTGAACCGGTCAGTCATCCCTGTCGCACACCGTGAGGAGGTAGTTTCCTGCCAGTTTAGCGTTCAAGAGAGTATAGTAGAGGCAGTTGAAGTAACTGCTTTCGTGAACTGTTAAAAGACCAACTTGCGGTGGTTTAATTCTAGATTTCAACAACATGGGGCAAATCGGTTCTAATTAATCGCTAGTTTAAATGGCCGATTTGCACTTCAATCACAGTCTGTCCTTTCCTGCTGCTGCATGAATTGGTATAAAAAATTAGCTGTGAGGAGGCACTAAAGTGCACAAGAAAAGAATCCCGCTCACCGCGGACAAGGCATCAACAAAATGCAAAACGAAAGGGAAAAAATAAAATAAAACTAGAAGCAAAAAAAAAAAAAAACACTTGATAACTGAGACACGAGGACAACTAATACACTAGTTACAAGGGTATCCTTACCCGCAGTTAAGTGTGACTGTGAGGTCAAACTTAACCCGCAGTTAAGTGTGACTGTGAGGTCAAACTTAACCCGCAGTTAAGTGTGACTGTGAAGTCAAACCTAACTGCGTTTATGTGTGCCCGTGTAAGAAGGTTGCAATATGCACCCTGGCATTTACGATAGCTTCCGCCTCAGCTGCTCAAAACGCAGCCAAAATTTGAAACAGTCACTGAGGGGATTCAATTGCGCGGCTACACAATAAAAATATTGTGACTTATCGTTGTATCGTTATATGCCTTTGTGTGCATAACGATAATCCTTGCACCCATTTAACACTCTTATTTTCGTCATGACGGGTGTTCTTACGAGCGAAACCCTCTTCCCGTACCCCTGAAATAATTAAGGGTGTGCAAGGGGTGTGGATCTAATGAGAGTACTCCTTAAGTTGTTGCTATGATGCAATGGTGTTTTGAATACTCGCATGGGGCGCTTTCGGCGACTTTTCTAGCAACTGCGTCGAATAATTATCACCCAATGTTTTTGTTCTTTTTAGTATGAGATGGAGTTCGCGCACCCAGAAAAAATGTCTCATGTCGAATATTGCCAAGAAAAGTGCGATATAGTTGGAACCTTAATAATTGCAGGACTGGTCCTCAAGAAGATGAGTGCCTTGAAGTTCTCAGTTATGTAACGGAGATGATAAGTAAACACGGCCGTTATTCACGCCTTGTACGCGTTGCATATGATGCGCGTGTCACTTAAAGTGTATGCGTGTATATGAAGCTTGGTCCGGAGGACGTGAAAACATGCAATTGAATTTGACCAACGGAACACACTTCCTTCCATATGTTCTACAGGTTAAATTCCACTTACATTCAAACCCATAAGGAGTGTACAAGGGCACAAGCACCCATGTCACAGTGGTTTCTACGTCTTATCCCCCTTTCCTGAGGTGTAAGGGTGGGCGTTATAAACACTCAAAACCATCTGTATGGGTGTAGATGTATTACCAGTGCCCGTTTGCTTGAAGCTGGTTAACTAACCGCGGTTAACCGGATTTCCCTTCGAGGGGGAATTTTAGGTCATGTGACCGGCAGAGCAAGGACGGCGGGGAAACATGACGGTGCCCCGGTGAGTGAGCGCCGCTCGCTTTGGAACTAATACGTCGTTGTAGCTGCAATATCGGGCGCGTTTGTCAACAATGAATGGTGCAGGAGGCTTTCGATTTGCCTTACCTCACTTAAAACGCAAAGCATGAGCAATCACCTCGCCGCATTTTTCAGATAGTCTTTCGATTCTGGCAATTCCTAAGCCTAAATGAACGCGATAGTTGTCGGCATGGCGACGTCTTTGAAAAGTGGATTGCCTTGACTCAATCGGCCGGGTACTGATAGCACACGAAAGCAGACAGCGTCCCATAGACCTCATGCTAAATTTCCCAGGCATCGAGGTGCATGCTACGATACTCCGTTTCACCTTATGTTGTACCGCAGAGAAGGCTAGAAGCACGGGCTCATAGCATTAGGAGCTGCTCTCGACGCACGCGAGCTTGTGCCGCCGAGATGTGCCCCAGAGCAAGGAGCTCGCGCTTTTAGCCTTTCCTGCGGTACATCATGAGGTGAGACAGAGTAGAGTTGCAGTGTACTAGAATACTTGGGTAGTGTTGGGACCGGAGCGGCTCGGCAACGGGAGCTCGTGAGGGCGCGTGTATTGACAGTTCGTGGCGGCGCTGTAGTCGAGTTATCCGGCTCGCGCAGCCCGCCTTGTTTTTTCTTTTTTTCTTTTTTCTCTTTGAGCGGTGCATGTAGCGAAAGCTAGGAGCGCGAGCTCATAGCCTTGGCAGCTGCCCTTGGTGCACGGGAGCTCGTGCCGCCGAGATGTGCCCTAGAGCAAGGAGCTCGCGCTTGTAGCCTTTCCTGCGGTACAACACAAGGTGAAACAGAGTATAGGGCACGTAAAAAAAAATTGGTATTTTCAAATATTTTTTTTTTTTAATTTTTGCGGTAGGCAAAGGGTTAATGAAATGTTTGATGGGCCATGTTGCAATTGCAGCGTTAAAGGGAGCCATCATTAAAGGCCAATTTAATTTAAAAAGTTTGCGAACAAACAACGAGCTTTGAGCGAAAGTAACAAGGCGTTCGTTTTCGTTGTGTTTGTCCGTCCATTTTCGTTTCTTCCTCAAGCTTAATTATCTCTACCAACCCGCTCGTTCTGTCCTGAGATATTCATCGCTAAAATTTTGCCTTTCTTCACTTAATTAAAAAAACTGCGCGCTGAAAGCGCGAATGAGGTTGTGCTGATATTGATGCGTAGAAGAATGACGCAGGTTGTTTCTGTCCCCTCGTTACTAACTCGACAGCGTTTCTTCGGTGGACTCGCCGGCGCCACACATCAAGACGACTAAGTTACTATTCTACGTATTATTTTCATAACGCGGTTTCTGAATCAAGCGAAGAAAGGCAAACTTTTACGATTAATTTTGCGAACCTAGTTGCCTTTTCGCGAATTGTCGAAATTGTATTTGCCTTTAATAATGACTCCTTTTAAAACTGCAATTGCACCATGACCAATTAAGCCGTTAATAAACAAGTTAACTAACAGATCTTGGTTCATTATTAAACATTACAACGCTTATTCACCCATTCATTGTCCACCGAACCCTACAGATATAACGAAAGACAGCATCCACATATCTGCCACATCCTTTTTTTGTAAAATATGTAAAGTTCTGTAAAGAATAAAACAAAAACACCCTGAATGTCTGCGTGAACCAGATACGCCCCCTGTGGAACCATGGGTGTTTCCCTTCGAATACCCAGCTCAGGCGAGACTTACCTGGTTGTCAGAAAGCAGCTGTCGGTTAAATGTATTGTTGTGAGCTTGTAGGTTTCAGATGGTTTACCCTCAAGAGGATAATGCGCTGCATATTGTAACCATGTATGCGCTGCACATTGTAGCCATTATTTCAATGCCATGCTGTAAACTATTACAACTTTTTCCTTGCCTGATCTACGTGTGCTCATGTTTTCTGCTCAAAATGATGTGAAATAGTTTCTTGTTTTCTTTGAATCTTATAAAGCATTACTTGTTCAGCCCACATTGTCTCAGTTTTTGGACTTAAGTTAAATGTTAAAACGCATGATAAAAATTGTCACGGCTTATAAGCCATTTCTTACAAGTGAACGTCGGGTGATTATCGGATGGTCGTGGCAGCCACGAAGAAATAGAAGATTCTCACCCCTTTACGACCGTCGCTTGGGTGGTTCGTCGCATAAATGGACACAAGAATGAGTGACAAGTGAAGCGAGCTGATTAAGGTCAAGAAAAAGAAGACGGGTAGAAAAGAAGACAGAGAAGTTAACCTGGGGTATTAAAAACATACTAAAACAATCTCGAACTTTAGTATGTGCCGTTTCGTTCAGTTATAAAATAAGATAGGAAAAAAAAAAAACGCTTCCGAGTTTTAGATATCCCTTTCAAATATCTAATGTTCGGCATTTGCGACCAAGGAAATGGGCATTTCATTTAAAATGCTCACCATCCGACAAACCGAAACCGCTTCTTTAAAGTCGCAATTGCTTGTATGTAAAGGAAGGGTAATGTAGCTTGTACCGTCCAATACATTGAAGCATCATGTTGCTAACGATCGAGCCGCAGCGTAATTGATGCCGCGGTACGACCGCTGGCAGGTCGTAGCTGTATCAGAAATCCTACGTGCACTCCACCAAAGCGGCACCAAAGATTCATATTTTCGCGCGTGCAGCCGCGCACGCGCACACCTTCCGGATAATGCGCCGGACGCGACACCTGTCGCGATCAATACCACGCGCGCTTCAGGCGAGCCCCTTCGGTCCCAACACTACCCAAGTATTCTAGTACACTGTAGTAGAGTGTAGTTACACGAGCTGCGCGTGCTGGCGTCTGCAGTAGTAAGTATTCTAAAGCAAAAAGCCTACAACAAATTTTGCCGTGCACGCGCGTTCGTCAAAGAATTATTATGATTATTTACTTCGAATATTCTATAAGTGGAAGGCCAGCGCGCGCGGATCGTTGAATTACACTTCCAGTGTTCTCCTCGATGTTAGGGTAATTTACTAATAGGTCAATTTTCACTGGAACCGAATTACAGGTTTTTCAATTTATGACGGTGTTATATACAGTTCTTACATGCTGGCCAACCATACTGCCGGTGTACCGCCCGCCTTTCACTGCTCACTTCTTTCTCATCGTTTCTAGGACTGAACTTCTTCGTCCCCGTACTTTCGAACTTGGAAGGAAATTTCAAGGAGGCCTGTGTTCACTTCAGACAGCCAAATATTTAGAAATTTTCCAAACAAGGGTTAATTTAGTTTTACCTTATCGATTACCTGTACCACGAGCAATAAAAATTGTTTCTTGAGCTCAAATTTTTGGGTCCCCCATTTAGGGAGCCTCTCCACAGAAGTCACTTATATTCGCTACAGCCAGGAGGTGACACCAGCTACCACCCCAAAAATAAAACACGGAGCTATCGCTTATCCAGCCCTCGTCAAACTTGGCTCGGTACTTTTAGGTACCTAGTAGGGAAGGGCGGTTAACTTTTAACCGTGGTTAAAGTTAACCGGCTTCGAGCAAACGGGCCCAGTATAGCAGAGAGTCGAACCGGTCATTATTCCGATTTGGTTCGGGTTCAAGTTCAGTAGCTTTTCATTCTGATTCGGTTCGGTTCCGGTGGAGGGGTAAATTCGAAATAACGGTTTGGTTGCCAATTCAACCAAGCGCGAACTTGTTCAAATCGGTTCCTAAAAATGAAAGTACACCGCTCTCAGTCGCCAATAAAAAGTGTTCAACACGACGTCATCTGCATTAAAAAAGAAAGGTTATCAGAAGTCATGCTGCGAAAACAAAGACAGCAAAACAAATACTTAAAATCGAAAAAATAAAAACACGGTGGACGTTTACAGACGACCAAACTCTTTCAGATAGCAATGACGAATGTTTATTTTCGGGCACAAAAAATTCGCGCGCGGACAAGATACCAGATAAAACATGGAGGAGAACAGATAAGGACTGAGTCACCGTACCGTTACTGTCCATGTTTGAAGTTTTTCTTGTTTTGGCCTGATAAATTCCATTTCACGTCCTCGGAAAAATAACGATGGAGATGATACGTCCTTTTTTTGCTTTTTGCTGAAGAAGGTTTCGACGATTTCACGTCCAAATCGCTGACGATGTGTTCCTAGGAGCTTGGTGCTGCCGAAGTCTAGTGCGCGCCCAAAGCGCTCCTTCGTATGAGCAGCGGTGGGATGTGTAGGGTGGTCGGCTTTTGATGTTGCCTCGTTTTAGTGCTTTCGTAGACGATCGTTTATGCATAGGCCTGCTTGGCTGCACCAAGCTCCTGGGAAACATTGGTATCCCGGCGACCGGCGCCACAGTATCGGTCGCGCTCGTCGCTGCTTCGCCCCTTGGCGCCTCCAGATTTTGCCACCGCGAAACAAACATGCTGACAACCGTCAACTTTTAACGCAGAACCTGTTATATGGCTGACACCTAACCATACCCGCTTAGGGGCCGACAACGGAAATTGATAGGCCAGCCGCCAGCCTAACGCTGAAGCAGCGCTGGTCTTCTCAGTGATTGGGCACCAGTTCCAGCCGAACCTTTAGCTGGAGTGCCTCCGTGTTACTCCCGGCGGAGGTTAAACATCACCTGTTCAGACACACAGCGACCCTCTACTCCGTGACATGAGAGCGCTCTAAGCTTCCCCAGAAAAAGAGGCCAAAGTGCGCGACTGGAAGGCAGAGAAAAAAAAAAAAAAAAAAAAGAGCAGACTTCTTTGCTGCAATCGGTTGAGGTTGTTTCAAATGTTTGGTTCCCTTTTGACGCTAGCTGGTTCCAGGGCTCTGCTCGGCGCTGCCACGTTCCAATGTACCCTTTTCAAAAGTCCTTCCCAACGCCTGTAGGCCAAGGCTTGCTCAAGTACTGTGAGCATGTATTAACACGACGGATGCGTCAACATTCGGCGAGGACTCGGAACCAGTCACGCGCTTCGTGTCCAAGCAATGGCGACCGGCAATGTTGCTTGATGGACTTTTGAAAATGATCTAGTCTCATATTCCAACTGGATCTGAGAAAGTCACATTTACACTGCAACCGTAGAAGATGTCTGTCACAAGTAATACCCCATTCACACAGGCAGCATAAAGGTATCTTTGCAATCGGCGAATCAGCCTGCTCTCGTGGATCGCGAGCACAATTGTCAGGCGTAAAGGATCGCGAACTGATTCGCCGGAGGCCATAACGATCACTTAGCTAAAAACACCTTTACGATCGTGTGAATGGGGTATAAGACATCCACGGAGCACTCACGCGCTTACCTTGCACGACACAGTGCCGCTTCGCGCCATCCAGTCTCCACGGGTGTACACAGTTTCTCCACATCACATTCTGTGTTACGACGCTAGTACGGAAAGGGGGGAACTTTTTTATGCTTATGTTTTTTTTTCTCCTTGATCAATATTGCTTAGCAGCAAGGAAAAAAAACACAGACGATACACACGCACGACACATACACAGACAAAGAGAAAGAACAGCTCTTGAGCTCTTAGCATAGTCAGATGTACTCCGTTTCACCGTACGATGATCCACGATGGATGCCTACGAGCTACCTCCGCTAATCCATAGCTCGTAGCTTGTCATGTCACTTCGTGCTCCCCGCGTTGCACCGCCGAACCGCGGAAGAACACGGGATACCTTCTGAGCTCTGGATTCGCACCGGTGGCTCGTCTTTTGCTCTCCATCGTAAGGTGAAGCAGTATAGAAGTGTACTCCACCGCGCCGGCTCGCCCACGCCAAGTTGTGCTGCGCATAGACGTGAAAAATATTTATTTGTTTTATGATTGTTGAGCTGACTTCAAATCGCAGTTGTTTGTCTAGTCAAAACATCGCCTGTGACGCCACCGTTGCGAATATTTAATTGGCTTCGCGCCGCCATCCGCAAGAAGGTGCGGCTCACATTTTATTACGCCGAACCGTTTTCCAATGAACCGCTAACCGCCACATGAGATTGTGGTTTTGTTCCGGTTCGGGTTTTCAGTATCAAGTGCTTGATTTAGTTACGGTTTCGTACGGTTCGGCCAAAATGTCAGTTTTGCTCCGGTTTTCGGTTCGGGTTAAGGTCCCGTTCGACACCCTGATGTATGCTGTCCATGCGCGCAATATCCTCGCATCGTAGACATCAGGCATTCTCTTCTTATTGTTTACCTTATTCTATTGTCCTCCCCCGTTAAGAACAGGATAACCACGCTGTCTTCTGTGTGTTACTTGTCTGTGCTCTAGAGCTATAAAGGAAGAGGAAGAGAGACTAGCAGACTTGAGTGAGGACACCAATCACGCATGGGAGACGCGTGAGCATCGAGATATCTTCCATACAACCATGATACATTGTGATGTTCGAGTATAGTTGAGATTTCAGTTTTTCTTCTGCGCTGTCCTTTCGGTGTCGTCATTTGTATCGCCTGTTCGTCTCGTGCGTATAGTTCTATGAAAACGTGGGCCTTTCCCCGACGCTTTCGAATAACTTTTTGAACTCGTCATCCGGGGGTGTAAAGCTGTAAAATCTAGAATTGTAAAAGTTTCAGAAATTTTAATAACCTAAAAAAAGTTTTCTTTTATGTTTATGCATGGCACTTTTTTGAACTCATGAATTTGCTCAACATGCTTTTCAAAGAAAGATAGATTTTGAAACTTTAGGCGCGTTCACACCGGCGATGCGATCTAGTCGCGCAATAATTTTAATCGCAAAAGCGACCATCGCGGGCAAAAAGAGACGCGATTTGAGCAGACGCTTGCTGACCCGACTTTGTGCCATGCGATTTAGTCGCGGAGCGGCTGAGCCAATCAATGGCGTTCGGAGCGAGAGTTTTCGAGAAACGACTCGCCAACGAAGGCGTTGGACTCGCTCATCGCGCTCGCCAGTGTGACCATCGAATTGTTTTTGCGATGCGATCTAGTCGCATCGCGCCACTGCTTACATCGGTGGTGTGAATGCGCCTTTATAGCATGTAAGAACTTCAGTCATAAAATAAAAATCCATACCATGACAACAAAAAATACTCTCTTGCATAGCTAAAATAACCCAATTTACACTGGCTGTAAAACACTGAGTTTTTCAGACTCGATTTCACTAGATATGTAAGAGACATTCTCGTGGCTCAAAGTTTTCTTCACGGTGTGGTTCCAGTTCACGTACACAGGTTTTTAAACAGGTTCATCAATGAGCATGTTGCGCAGGTTGATATGTACATTTCAAAATCGAGAGCAGTTTCGTTGACATGTCAACGTGGCACGTGTCTTATGTGTTTTCATAACAATGGTTGGCGGTACTTGTAAAAAAACGCATTTATCAAGGGGCTTCAAATTTGCAGATTCCCAAAGTCCTTCCTTGGACCAAAGGCTTGTGGATGTTCTATGTTGTGACGTTAGAAAAAAATGTTTGGTGTCCCGCTTGCTAGGACATTCACTGAAATGTGTGCGGAATCTGCACATCACCCACATGCTTACGTACCTGTGTATCTTGCGTCTAAAAAGTTTGCAGCAACGTGGATGGGAAGCAAACAAAACTCTTCCCGCCTACGGATAATCTTTTCTTCTTTTGCTCGAGACTGCACTTCACGGTGCCAAGGTGGTGGTTGCCAGCTCCGTGATCACTTCGGTTGTGATGAAATGAAGAACTGCGGGACCGGCCGACCACAAAGCTTTGTCCGACTCCAATGCTGTAATGGCCGAGGAACTGGGCGTCACAAGTTCCAACAGTTGCGCAGGGCTTTCCAGAATCCATCTTCGCCCAAGTTGGCTTGTCGCACAGATTTGTTTAGTTTCAAGTTCTCCAGAATCACGGTATTCTGCAAACTTTAAAGTAAAAAAAGTAGCTTCTCCCCCCCCCCCCCCCTTCCCCCCCCCTCCCCCAACTTGTTTTGCTGGGCAGCTTGAGAGCTGTGGAGTTTCCTCTGCCATGTTTGAATCCCTCATTTGTTCATGTCAGGAAGTATACGTGAGTCTGCTTAAAATACTTTCTCTTCTCTAGAAGTCTGATGTACCTTTTTCGGAGTTCTTATCTTGATGAGATCATTCAGGATCAGATTATGCGTATGAGCGGAACATGCAAATTATGTAACATGGGTAAGTAAGTAAAAACAAGCATAACCTTAGTAACCATTTGACATGTTGCTTCCACGTTACTGGCATTGTCAACGACCAAAGCAACTACTTTTTTTCACTTTCAAGCGACTCAATTACTTTAGAGGTATCACCGTTCATATGCGACGCAGAGTGCCGGTTCGTATCTGTTTCGGCTAACGTCTAGGAGACTAGCTGTGGCGTAGCCACGACGAAGTTTCTCACTGCATCCTCTCGAACGTTGGTCCACCCATCTTTAAGCAGTGTAGGCAAGATTCTGAATAACTGGATTTCGGATCTGACTTGCTTACAGACAACTTTTTTCAGTGTTCCTTAGAAAACACTTCCTTGACGCCTTGAGGACACTTTTTGCAGACCAGAATATGCATCGCCAAGCGCGTGGCATTCGGAAACTCGTACCATACCTCACAATACTTAGAAGTTGCCTGCTTTTTGTCTGCCTTTGACGACTGGCGGACTGTAAAGTATTTCTTCGTGTTATACTGCGGTGGAACCAATTTCTAAACTCCTCTATAGAAGCTACAGATGCAAAGCGTGAAAATAAATATATAAGCGTACGTCATTTTAAAAGCGACGATGGCGATCAATGGCCGCTAGTATGTTTAGTTGCGTTTTTGTTCTCTCAAAACAAAACTGAAAGTAGACAAAAAACCGACATCGTAAAAATATTTCGTACTTTGAAATTCCTAATTTTTCCCGTGTTTAAATTGCTAAAAACAAATTCAGTTCCTGTTTTGTCTTTACCTTTTTTATTGGCACGATCCACTCAAACGGATATCCAACGTATTCATTGGGGTTGCAATGACCTCACAATATTGGTAGCAGAAAGAGTTAAAACTTAACAAAGAAGAAATGCATGATCAAAGCAAACAAAAAAAAAAAAAAAAAAAAAAAACATCCAACACTTAAAAAATAATTGATATCGTCGTTCTCTTAGACATGAAAATACTACTTCTGTATCTGAATCTTTGGTTCTTACGGCTAAACTTCCAGCTCCTCCCTTTAATCTGGCAGCAGCCCGCAACAGAACATTGGAAGATACTGCATGTTAAGAGAGGCAACTTTCTTCGTGTTTGTTTGCAAGAGCCCTTCAGTGAGGAACAACATAGAAATCGAAGTAAATATAACAAATAAATACATCTCCGGCACTGTGAGGAGCAAAACTAAAGTAGGACTAGATCACAATAAAAAAACAGTAACAACAACAACAAGCTCTTCACCAAGCGCAAGCGCTGAAACAGAAAGTTTATTCAACAAACAAACCTACCAAAAGAAGAAGAAAATACTAACACGCTGCGTCATACCGCGAGACTGTTTCCTCCTACACAAAATACGATAATTAACCTGGATACGGCTTTTGAGTACGGCTCATGTAGGAGCGCCGCGCCTACTGGGCCAAGTCAGTGTACTACGAGCTACTGCGGTTTATTTACATGACCAAAGAGGTCGCCGATTAGATCCGGCATTCTTAATCACCGTTTAATTTTTCCAGGAATCACCTTAGCGTACTTTTAGAGTGCGAAGTTCATCTCTCTTCTAATATTTTTATACAAAGTGAGTTGAATTTACATCGTATTCGGAATAGCCTTCCTTTCTTCGTAAACCCTGTTTCTGTACCAAAATTATTTGAACGACTATAAAGTGCTTATATCTGAATTAGGTTTTAACAGCAACAAGGCATGAAGTTCGGCTAGTTGGCGCATTATGAAAACTTGGAAACAGCGTCAAATAAACAAAGGACAAGAACGAGAAGTGAACGAACACAACGCTGTCTGCACTCTAAAAAAAGCCGGTGAGTTTGCTTTCCCGCACAACACTCGGAGAGCCAATCACCGCAGCTTACGGAGGCAGCTCAGCGAATGACAATGCCGAAACATTTGCTTAGACCAAAAAACGCATGTCTGAGTTGTGACATTAAGCAATGCAAGCGTGACGTTTTGCATTGCTTAATGTCACAACTCAGACTGCGTTTTTTGGTCTAAACATATGTTTCGCCATTGTCATTTACTATGCTGCCTCCGTAAGCTGCGGTGATTGGCTCTCCGAGTGCTGTGCGTGAAAGTAGACGCACAAACTTTTTTTAGAGTGTGGCAATTGAAGTTTATTCCTGCGAGGAAAAGAAAGGAAAAGATAAAAAATGCAAGATAGATTAAACATATTCCACCCCCTTGAGGACCGCCTCTAAACATTAAAACAAATTTGCCGAATTTCTTTATAAAAGACACTTCGTCAATCGCCAAAGCCACGGATAGTAATCAGCTGAGTTTCTATTTATTTAGAAAAAAAAAAAAAAAAGCTAATTTCCCAATAAAAAGTTTTGGAGGGTACCAGGTCTCCCAATGGATGGCGCAAGTGGTCGATCTTTGCGAATCTAATCCTGCATCTTTCTTTCTGTCCTTTTTCTACAATCTCCTTCTCCCCACGCCATCATCTCGGATAAATAGAGTCCAGCAAGATGGCGGCTCATTTCATTCTCAAGTAAACAAGACATTTCAACAACAACAACGTTGGGAGCGTTGTCCCACTGGCCATATTTGCTCTGTTAGGTGTGCCACTAAAGATCATGGCTTTTCCCACCTTGAGTCGAATGTCAATAGCGTGTTTTCGCAATTGGAATACTTACAAGAAAGAAGCGCAACCAGTTGAGTGATGAATATAGATGTGCCTGTTTCATACCAAAGAGGAGTAAATACCTTCAAAAATCCCGATATCGAAATAAACACAACCCACTTACAATGATTGGAAGACTTGGGGATTAGCGTTGCTGTGTTTTTAAGCATCCGCTATGCATGTGCGTAGAACACATATATGACTCGAGAAAAGATGCATGTACTCACTTAGATGTTCTAGCTGGTTCCTAACGAAATTATTTCTGTGTGTGTTAGCACAGAGAGAAGCGGCCGCAGGCGTCGCGGTCCTGGAAGCCGCCATTTTTTAAATGTTCGTCTCGGCTTTAGCCAACCTCTCGTCACGAATCCTTCTCGGAGGAGCGCAAAGACTCTTTGCATACGCACGCAATTTTTGAAAAATAGCGTACGCTAAAAAAGGCGCATGCGCAGTGGCGACGACGCTATTCTTAGCGTAAACAAAGCTTTAGCATGCCCTATTCTAAAACTGCCTACTACCCGGAGATATCTCCCCCTTTTCACATGCCCAGCCGGGTAGATGACTGGCGCGTCCGTTTCGAACTTCTGAGAAGAAAAGGGCATCCCCCCGTGTCTTGGTCACGTGCGCCATTTAGGGGACACTGACGACCCCCAAACTTTTTTTTTTTAATTCTTGCCAGGCGATCTATTATGGTGTCAGAAGACTACCCAATCACTAATTTGCTAAAGCGTCATGTATATTTTTTAATAATGTCAGAAAAAGCAACTGCTCGAAAACCAAGCCAAAACTGGACTGGGAAGGAAGAAGAAATATGAAGGAAAACGTTACCGGAAATGACGTGGCCGTGCAACTTTTTTTTTTCAATCAACGTATTAGGAGTTTTTTAGAAGCTACAAAAAATGGGTATCATATTTGTGTCTATTTTTAGTAGTGAGCGTGTGCTTTCAATAATGACCCACGACTTTGATTATCTTCGATGGTTGTGTCTAAACCATAAAAAAACGGCACGTGACCATGGAGAAGAGAGCGAGCACGACTCAAACCGGCCAGATCTCGATCGGCAGTTTCGATCCGCAAATTGTGTTCTGGGTAGTTGGGCTCTTATATGTCATCTAGAAATAAAAACCTTGGCCACCATAAACACCCTGCCTGTGTTCCCTTAAGCGGTGTGGCAGGCGAGTTTAGACTGTCTGCCTATGGTGCTGCAGGATCAATATGACTGTCTTGAATCACGGTCGGAAAGTCGTCACTAGAAAAATCGGAGACGGTGACCCGTTTCGGTGACTGATGCTTAGGGCAGAATTAAAAGATTTTGGAGCCCTGGGCTAAGGCTCTTAATGATGAAGATAATACTGAATATGATGACGATGGTGGTAGTGGTGACGACAATGACGGCAATATGTATATTTCACCACCTTATAAAATACAAACATCGATCACTTTATGATACATCTTATAATGTTTCTGTATCGGTAGATTCAACGATTAGGAAAATCGGGTTTCAGTAAATGGAAATGAAACAGGTGCGATTGCGTATTAGAGGCTGTTTCGGAAATAGTCAATAACTCACTAAAAGTGCGAAGCAATGAAAAATAGGGGAAAATGTTAAGAAGTGCCGCACACATTGAGCATCTCCATGGCCTCGTAAACTTCCGTTGAAAAGTTAAAAATGATGATTCCGCGTTCCTAAAAACTCGTTTGACCAGGCCCTACAACCGTATATATAAGGTACGTGTCTCTCTACCGGCTTGCATAAATTCATCACGATGTTGGGTTAGAGAGATGGCACACATGACCCCCTTGATGTCGAGTGGCATCATTACTTGGGCACCAATTGCATCAGACAGTAACCGAAAAGATACCCTCAAAATTCCACGTTATATACAAGACAGAAAAAAACAATTTTGCTGCCCTTAAAGACATGCCTCGTGTGTCACAACTCTAAAATTGTCCCGCGAATATTGTGTTTTTATTCCTGATATTGCTCCGATATATTGAAGCTCGTCTAACTAGCCCATCTTTAATTAATTATTGACTTTAAGAGTAAAACAACACAGACAGCAAAGTAATCTCAGTGGTTAAAGTACTTAGGCTCCCAAACCGCTTCTTCCACTCTCTTCTAATAACTGTACTCTCGTGTTCCAAACTTACAGACTTCTGTATTCAAATAATAAAATAAATAATTGAGACTGAATGCGATTCAAATATAACAACTACGGTCTTCAGGGCATATTCACAGGCATTTGTCATGAAGATCAAGGACGTATCTTAATGCTGTCTAGGGGAGAATGTTTCAATTTGTTCTAGAATGTGTCTTGTTTCTTATAATTGCAGTAATTAAGAACTTTTTTTAGCCATTTGAACGTATTACTCTAAGCTAAGAATAATAGGTCATACCTCAGAGGCTCGTAAAAAAATTTCAGCGGTCATATCAGTTGATGGCACGAAAAGTGTTGTCTCGCACTGGCAAATCAGACACAGGCTCCAGAGAAGTTGCTTGCAGTCACTGCCTCTCGAAAATTTTCAGAGGACATCTGAAGAGCCGGCTCCTTGAAACGCCTGTTGGCGGTTAGATAGGATGACTTCGGGAGGTTCAGCGACATTTCTTTTGATTGTAGGAAAAATATAAATTATACATTTTGCATTTGAAGTTTCTAAGTTTTAATATAATAACGAATACCTGTCGTTAATTGCATTTCAAGTGTATTCATTGACCACATAAAATGAGAAAGTAGTAAGGCCCCGAGAACAGTACAACGTCCTTTAAAAAAAAATAAAAAAAACGGCTATAGAGCACATTGCTAACCATGCTTCTTATCCCCTCGAAAGATCCTACCGCAGTCTATGTTTGACTTGAATTCAATCAAACCGCATCCCTTTCTATGTGTGGATGATCGTGGGCTTGATGTGTGGGTGATCCTGGGCATGCATGAGTGATTCTAGAGTCACTGTATGGGTTCCCAGAGTAACGAAACGAACGAAACTCCGAAGGTTCGCTTTAGAAAACCGCGGCGCGGCGCTGAAACCGAAACCATGGCGCCGCCATCTTGGGTCCTTGCGTCGTCTGGGGTATGAAGGCAATAGCGACATGCATTGTAGATAAATAACGGAGAGAAATAAAGAGTTTGAGTTTGAGTGTTGAAAGAGGTTTATTCAAACTGGTCGATGGGCTACACAAAAGCTTCTGTGGTACTCTGAGTAGCTTCCGTAGATAATTAATATTACATTACATAATTTGCTCTCTGACCCTTTTTTGCTTGGTTGCGGTGACAAGTCCAGCGCCAAGAATCGTAAAGACTGCGCTATGCTTCAGGAGCTTTCTGCCATCGGCTCTGTGCGTTTCGAATTGAGACCGTTTGAAGTGATCCTAAAAGTCATTGTAATAAAAAGACGCAGCATGTTGTGGCAATCTGAACGGAAAACACTGCGATCTAAATGCTATCCAGAACCACTGCACGAAACTACGAAAGTAGCGAGAATATAAACTGCATGAAAGCGATTTTTCCCAGAGTTACAGGGCCCACTTTCGCTCGGTATATATATGTAACTCCAAGAGGCAACCGCATGCACGCGACCTCCGACGGATTAGCTAAGTTTGCTACACATCTCAAATTGAGGGACGCGATATGCGACAGCGAGTGATCTGGCCCTTAACCCGTCGCTTACCAAATCGCAAGAGCGTCGCTCGTGCGAAACCGAACACAGTTGACGCCTGTTCGACTGCGAGGCAACGAGCGATACGCGGAAAACCAGCTGTAAGCGGCACTCGCCTCTCAAAGCGCGCTGGTTGCAGTGGGCTTGAAATCTTTCCGTTTCACTATGGCCAGCCAAGCCTTCTTCCTCAGTCTTGCAGTGGCGTTCTTTCCAAACGGGATCCGGAAGAGTCTCTTTTCATCCTCCGACCTGCTGCTGAACCCAAAAGCGCAACAAGCAGGCATTGTGCCACTAAATACACAACCTCCAGCTTTTGACGTCGGTAACCGCGTGGGAAAGACTGCGCGCAGCAGAGCGTGCGTGTGTGCAGCTGTTTGCTGGACCCAAGATGGTGGCGATTAGAGCCGCTTGAAGCTCTGATGGAGGTTAGTCTAGCGGTGCTTGTGTCAAGGATCGTTACCGTCCAATGATGCTCACCAAGCCAAAACATGGTCGGCTAGAGTGAGTATGTTGTCGGCAAAACGCAAAAAGAAAAGGAATGCGTTACTCTGGGAACCCATACAGTGACTCTATGTGTTCCTGTGTAGATGATCCTGGGCATTAAAATTTATTGATACAATTTAGGTGTTCTAACCCATGTACGAATAATTCGCTTATAAAATTACTAGGAACCAGATTTTCTTATCTCTATCCAAATGATTATTACAACGTAGCTTAACAAGATATGTCGTAGTTGTTGTTAACGTTGTTGTTTTGTTGTTTGTTTTTTTCGGAAGCGCCTATGTTTTACAATTAACGCACATGGGGAACCCGGCATAGGCGTCTTACTCACATCCAAACGCGTGCATTCTCTCCCAGCTTGTGTCGCTGCACATTATTTTCTCTCGGCCGAGATTGCGCCGAAGGCGGAAGCCGTGGTTTCACGAAAGAGACAATAAAGAAATACAAGTTGCTTCAGCGGAGCCGACTGATTATTTACAATGAAAGACGGAGGTGATTTACTGCCACCTCGAAACGTCAAGATCACTTAACAAACGACTGGCACGCAGTACTTAAGTCGCTGTCGTAAGCCTCACTAATTGCGTGATTGGTCTGTGTGGGCAAGCCTTTTTTCTTCGCCTTTCTGGCCCACCTCCAAGCGTTGACGAAAGCGTGAGAAACTTCTCGGGTTGAGTTTGTTTGGTTCGTAACTTTAGTTTTGGCTGTACGCCCACGGCGTCTACCTGGAAGAACCCTCCTTCGGTTGGTGGTTCAACGTAGGATGTGCACAGACGGCGCAGTAAAATATCTTTATTTAGACTGTAGGAGGAGGCGTTGGTAGAACGCAGTTGCATGTTCTCGTCCAGTTTGTGCCCTTGATTTAAAAAAAAAAAAAGAAAAATATTCCCTCGATTGAAGCAACGCCTTATAAAACAGTGGCGCCCCTGAAATCGTTGGAACAGAGCAGTGATCTATAACCCCCCCAGCACCCCATACACCATACACCAATGTCGAATTCACTGCGCGAAGAACACAATTTGCTTTCAAAAAATTTAATATTCGGAATCATTGTATTGCTGCATATTGATTTTATTTTTGGATGAATGTCACTCTATTTTGCTCTCACCTTCAATATCTAAGGTGAAGATTTAAATAGAACATTTAAATAGAAAGGGCACGATAATATTTTTCTTCTCTTCATGCGCCTCCAGCCTTTGGCAGCGAGGAGGGATGCGCTGGCGCGGTGCTGCGTTTTGACAGAAACCTTAAACTTAAAATGTGTCCAAATCGCGTGTTTTTTTCATGCTATAAAAAGTTGCGTGTACCCTATATACTTTTGAAAAAGAATGCTGACTTAGTCGTCTGGGAAGATGCCAAGAAATCTCCTAGTCGAATCATACTTTGATATTCACTAATTAAAAGATAATTACACGAGTTTGTAAAGACCTAAGTATACCGAAAAGTGTTAATTTTCCATAATAGCCCCTTTGGTAGATACCAATATATGACACCAACCTTTTTCCTGTACAGTGCGTACTTCTTGGAGTGTGAAAGCTTCGCGCTTCCGCTACCCCCCCCCCCCCCCCCCCCCCAATACCCTCCCCCTCCTTGCAGCTGGTGTGCGACCTCGCATTCCATCGACCATCTTGCGACCGGCCATCTGAGCCGCTAATGACTGGTGGCGCCTTCCGGCGCCCGGGGAGACGCGATTGGGCAAAGACGACAACGAGCCCGTTTTTATTGGCGACATGAGTCTAAAGGCTGGTTCACACACTTTTCACTTATAACAACCGGATAGGCTAATGACCGTTTTTAAGCCTCTCCCGTCGTAAGCAATCGGAAACGTGGGAACCAGCCTTTAGAGTGCAAAAATACTCGAAATGCCGGGAGAACATTTCCTAAAGGATAAAAGGAAAACGGCTTCGCTCACTTCAAAGAACAGTTTCATCGAACTTATTGCTAGTGAACATCGTTTCTATCTCTCCACACCGTTGGAAGGTGTTTTCAAAAAACTCGTGATTGTCACACTTTCTTGTTTTGCCTCACCTATAAACCCACGAGACTGAGAATTACAGGAAACAAAAAGCGTCTATAGCAAAAGTAGATGCCCAAATTCTAAAGTTGTGAAGTATATATATATATATATATATCTGTCTCTTGATGATATACGGCAGCCTAATAAAATGTTAGAGCGCATGACTGATAAAGCTCAAAGTTTTAAAATGAGGGCCCAAAACAAGTGCGCGTAAAACCACATATTAAATTAGCCTCCAGAGACAGTATTTTGCGAAGTTACGAGATCGTGCAAGCCGATGTCCAGATATGATTTATATTAGAAATATATTGCCTGTCCATCGCGCTATTCATGTAAAATTAGGAATATTTTTCCATGCATCCCTCTGCATTTCTTTCTGTAGTAAGGCGTTGTGTAAGGGATTATTTAGAAGAATACCAATTGTGATCTCTTTTTGCACACAATTCGTGTATTTGCCTCCAGATTTAATGTGTGAGCACACAGCCCTTTTCGGCATACCCCGCGACCCGGTGTTTCACATTGCCAAACAGCGAACAAAAAAAGCATGTTTCCGCAGACTCAGCTGGCGTACTCTCGAGTGTCGCCCTCCCGTGTGGGTTTCAAGCGGTTATCTGAACTTTATACAGTCAAATTTATTGATGCTAATATAATATCTTTAATTACTGATTGAAGAGTTCATAAGATAAATAAAGGGCCATTCACCAAAGAGATATCCATCATAAATAAATACACCCCCAAATTATCTGAAATATGCTCTGCAAATCTTTTCCGGCGTTTTCAGAGAGCCATAAACAAAATTCTGATTTTGAAGCTGATTTAAATAACTATATGTTCTTGACATATATTTAACTTCTCAGACATATAGAGGTCTGTTATTGCCTATGTTATGTGATGAACAGCAATGTTATGTGTCTGTGGGCTTAACAAAACCAAAGTACACAGAGGCGCGGAACTGTTACGATTGCGCGCGCACGCAGTCAGAATGTGACCAAATAAATAGCTGCAATGTCGCGTCGAATACGAAATACTGCTTTGTTATATTTAACAAATCACCAAGAATTAGCAAGGGTGATGCTGATTTGGAAATTGAATTGACCGGCATCTTGTCAAGAACAAACCTCAAACGCCATGCTACGCAGAAAATGTGTTCACTTGAGTACGCGGTATTTTAGGCCAGATTTGATCTGAGTACGGAGGAGCGTATAGATTAGAGTGAACAGTTGTGATCACTAATTCGTGCATTATTCTTCGCCTGCATCAGACTGCTGAGTGTAAAGAATGTTGATTAGGAAAACTAGCCTTTGATTGCCGCTCAGTGTTTCTATAAACGGTTGACTGGAAGAGCCTGTCCTTTAACTAAAAATAGTATTGCTTTAGATCAATTGCCTCGTCATCACATACAAATATCGTGAAACGTATTTCGTAAACTATATTTAACAAGGTATATGGCGAGGACGTGCCCATTCATTTTTTTATGCTCTTTAGTTAATTCCTAAGTTCAAGAGCACAAGTTGGACTCAACTTTTAATACCGCGACGCAAAGTTATACG